>NC_085136.1:183882862-184557862 GCF_035046485.1 Aedes albopictus | reverse complement strand
GATTGGTTAGAGTTGAATTTGGTCTTCGATAGAAATTCGTGTGAATTTGGATTAATTGATTTGGAATGGCTTTTGGATAAACTTTAGATTGGATTTAAATTTGAATTGTGTTAGAAATGTATTATAATGAAATTTGTAGAATTCAATTTTTATTATGATTCAATTAAAATTGGATTATTATTATTATTAATATTTATTAAAGACACTTTAATACTTATGTGGCATTCGTGTCTGCAAAAATTGGATTGGAATTCGAATCGGATTCAACTCAAATTGGATTCAGCTTTGATTCAACTAATCATTGGATATGGATTTAGTATGGATTCCAATATGTTTGGATTGGATTCCAATAGATTTTTTTGAACAATTGAATTGAATTGAAACTGATAGGATTCAGAATTTGAGATGGTTCGTATTTCGATTAGGATTGGATTTGGAATGAGCTCGGAACGGATATTTTTTGGTGGATGTGTTACATTATATCGACGGAATTGACATTGAATTAGGTTTTTTGGTTAGACTGGGCAAGTACGAAGAAACTCACTCGCTTATTTGAACGCACATCACTAGTAAAAATGCAAATCGAATGTAAACTAATCACTTGAAGTGAAAGTACGACATACAGAGGACGAACGTGAACCGAACGGTGTTACGGTATGTATCAGCGGATAAAATTTAGATGAGATAAGAGATGGGTAGAATTCGGATTGGACTTTAGATTAAATTATGAATGAATGTGGATTTGAATTGAACTTGAAATTGAATTATATTTGATTTAGGTAGTTTGAATTTGTTGAATTTGGATAAGATTTGTATTTGGTTTTAATTATATTTTTTCTCGAATTTCATCTGCAGTGGATTAGGCTTGGATACCCAAAAGGTGAATGATTAATTTTCAATAGAATTTAAAATGCTTTTCATAAGATTTAGATCGGAATATTTTGATTGGATGTTGAATAAATTTGAATTTGATTTGCATTAGACATTGAACGCATTTGAATAGATTTAGTTTAGTTTGGTCAAAGGAATTCAAATTGACTTTTAAGAGGATTCGAATGAAAATCAAATTGAATTCAAATTCGATTTCGGTTTCATTCAACAAGAATGGAAAACTCGCGAACGATCTATGTGAAATTGTAAAAACACCAACCCCCTGAAATGTCTGTCAACTGGAGTGAAGCAAAAAAAAAAAAATGCTGATTTGAATAGGCGGTTGCATTATGTGGGAAATACTTATTTTTTTTCTGTTGAAGCAAGCGTGCGACATTGTCATTTAATTGACTTCAGCGCTGTTTGAATGAGTTGAATGTGTTTTCATGATTGTATGTATTTCATTCTTCAAAGCGCACTAAAGGCAATATATCAGAAAAATATTGTTTTTCAATTGCGGCATCATTGGATTGGATTTGGATTAGACACGGATGGGATTTATTAGATCTTCAGATTTGGTTTTAGATTTCGTATCGATTCCAATAAATTTTGATTGGATTGGAATTTTAATTGAAAAGTATAGGGTTCAGATACCTTTAACTGGCGTTGATCCGAAATGTATTTACAATAGATTTGAATAATTTTAATGTAGATAAGAATTTAATTTGGTTTTTTAATATAATTTTAATTCAATTTAGGTTAGAAATGAACTGTCAAATGAACGGATTGTATTAAGCTTTGGCATGAATTCCAATAAGTGTATTATTCAATAGATTGGGAATAAGCTTAACATAAGATTTGACTTGAATTGAATTTGAATTTGATGTTATTTAGATATAGAATAAATTTTAATGGAATCCCAAAGTTATTTAGTTTTAATTTTGAAGTGACTTGAATAATAATCGTATTGAATTCAAATTGGGGTATAGTTGGACCTATCCAGTAGGGAGATTTTTATGCACAAACTATTTAATAAAGCATAAGAACGCAACTAATCAATATGAGTGTACAATTTGTAAAAGAACGCAATCGACGGTGGAAGAAGATGTTTAACTGAGGGAGAAGCAAACCGTTCCAGCATGTGCGTGAAGTTGAATGAGGAATGTTCAATAATTGTGGGATTGTTCTCCATTATGTTTGGGAATTTTATCGAAAATCGGTTTGGATTAAATTAGTTTTAAGTTGGATTTGAAGTGAGATTCAATTGGATTTGGATAAGGTTGCGCTAAAATAAATTTGCATTTGGAACAAATTAGAATGTGGTTTTGATTAGATATAGAATTGATTTAATTTGGGTTTGGTTTTTTGGATTTTATTTGGATTTAATTTGTGTTTTGAAACTGTTTGATTGAGATAAAAACATAGCTTGTTGTGGACGCTAAAGTTTGTTTTACATTTTGAGAAAAGTCAAATTTCATATTATATCTGGAGTAAACCATTATATTACTTTAAACAAAATTTTTAATTAAGAAAATATTTGTAACATTAAACTTTAACTAATAATTGGAGAGTAGAAAAGGGGGCGAATGTAGTGTATAGAATAAGTAATAAGTTAAAATAAGATTATTAGAATGTTTTTATAATCTGATAAATAAATATTTTCGCATATGGTTTAAATCGAGCAAAAAAAAGATCATAAAAAAAATAGAATTAAGCATTTGAACCCACTGTGTCACGATTAGAACGGAGACAGCGCCAAAGAAAACTGAACGACATCATGTTATCGATGTTATCCATCACAAACGGAACACGTCTGTGTCGGGCATAAATATGCCTGCTTGGACCACATTGAATCAGTTTATTGACAGATGCGAGGCAAATCGCATAAGGAGCAGCAGCGGACAAGAAGCAGCAGCAGCAGACCAGGAGCAGCGGAGCCAGCCGGGATCTCCGTTCCGGCAGCGAGTAAGCGGGTGGCACCGCCCTCTGCTAGCTGGAGCGTCGAGGAGCAGCGGAGCCAGCCGGGATCTCCGTTCCGGCAGCGAGTAAGCGGGTGGCACCGCCTCTGCTAGCCGGAGCGTCGAGAGGCAGTGGAGCCAGCCGGGATCTCCGTTCCGGCAGCGAGTAAGCGGGTGGCACCGTTCTCTGCTAGCCGGAGCAGCGGAGTCGACTGGAGAGCGTCGGCATTTGGCAGTCAGACTGTCAAGGTCACGACACCTAATACGCCCTTTTCAAATGTTAGTCTAGATAAATGTTAGATTATGCAAAATTGATTCTTGAACAAATTTTTAAACATCCATAAAGTTTCATTGGTTGATGAGAGGCTACTGAACCTATATATGGCCATGTTGGCACGAAACACGATGAAAAATATTCACTCAATGAAAAACTTTTTTCCCTTAAATATGTGACAGCAACATTGTTTGGAGAAAATGTAGGTAATTGAAATACCTTTCTCCAGAAAAAAAATTATCGATTTAAAAACATAGGGTTTTTTGTAATATCGATTTGACTTTTTAAAACCTTTATTTTTCAGTGTAGCAATCAATTTTGTATTTTTTGGATATTTTTCTAAAAAACTTCATGGAATTTCACGATAGTCCGCCATACAACACTTTTTTGTAGGTCTTCTCATTTTTCAGTTACATCGATTTGAAAAAAAATCTATGAAAAAAAATTAGGCCCTCTTCAAATGTTACTCCTGAAAAATTTCGAAAAACAAAATATGCAAAGTTGCTTAGAAAGACCTATTATTTATGCCCACAAAGTTTCGCTCGATTCTGAGAGGGTGCTGCCAGCCCCATAGAAGGGTTGGCGCGAAATTCGTCAACAACAAGTTCGAGAACTGAATCAACATACCAACGGATCCGGAAATGTCCTAGATGTCATCCGCGAAGGCGCATACGTGAATAAAGTTGGAGATAACACGTCTGCGAACCGCAAGAATCAATGGGCTCCATACCGTGCAGATACTGAGTGCAGTAGGTGTGGAAATCTACCGCATCGATCAGAGGACCTGTGTCCCGCTAAGAACATGAAATGTCGAATCTGCAACTACTACGGGCATTTTGCGAAGAAATGCAGGACGGATCCGAAGAACAGGAAAGCGATGCAATCAATGCCAGTGAAGCGTAAGTTGGAGGATTATCCTAACCGTCAGGAACCACGTCGTCCAAAGTTATCCAGAGTAAGCGCAGTCGGGGAACAGTTTCCAGGTGATGATGCAGTGAACCATGACAAAAGCGATTCCTTTATCTACGCCATCAGCGACAATCACGACGAAATTGTTTAGTGCAAGGTTGGTCAGGTCCTGATGGTTGAGATGATGATCGACTCTGGTTCGAAGTTTAACATTATCGACGAACTGACATGTAACTTCATGAAAGGAAAGAACGCTAAAATCAAGAATGTAAGACCATCCGACAAGCAGTTATCCGCATATGCCCAACGAGGAAAACTGGAAACCATGTGTGTTTTTGATGCCGAAATTCGTGTTGTCGATGGATCAGGAGAACCATTTGTGGTGAAAGGTGGCGAGCAAAACCTGCTGGGGCGAGATACCGCGAAGTTACTGGGCGTCCTTCTGATTGGTTTACCGAGCGTTGCTGAGGTGCAAGAAAGTATCCAACACATTGCAGATAGTGCCATCGAAAAGTTCCCTACAATTTAAGGTATGGTTTTTTAATACTAAGTAAATAAATAAATTGTCCTAAATCTCGTTCAATGAACTACCAGCTTGACGCGCGCCCACAGTTGATCAGCAGGAGTAAATCCATTTTATTTTGTATGGCGAAAAGCATCTAAACTCGAATTTCTCGAAATGACAAGCTTTTACCGAAAAAATATTTGGTAGGCACCAAACCGGTCATCATTGTGCACAACCGCTACCATATATTTTTTCGAATAATGTGTTTCACTTCGAGAAATACGCCTTAAGATGCTATTCGTCATACAATATTTTTGCGATTTACTTTTAGCGATTTTTCGCGCATAGAAGCTAGCGCCACATTGGTCAATGCGGAGAGTAGGAAAACAGCCAAAGCATTTAATTCATTAAAGGAGTTAAATTGCGTATCGAGATAGACGAAAGTGTTACACCCAAGGGGTGGTTATTTTTCAGTGTGTGCCGGACGTGCCGAAGGCGGGGATGAACCAGCCTCGGGCTGAAAATCCCCATAATAAAGAGCCAATAATAATAATAACGTGCCGAAGGTGTGCCGGAGGTGTGCCGCATGTGTCCTGTGGAATTTTTCTTTGAATGTGATTTCGCTATTTAGAACTCTGTCTGTTTCTGGCGAATGTTGTTGATCTGATCAGTGTTTACCAACAAAATCCCACCCAGAATACTTGCTTTAAAAAGGTTTTTGCAATCGTAAGTATGTTGGCAGGTGAATACCATACCGAAAAGTTGGATTTCATTGTTGTGCCCATGTGTGTCAGAAGTGTGCCGAAATGTGCCGGCATGTGCGCCGGGATGTGCCGGGCACAATGTGCCGAGTGACCAACCCCTTGGTTACACCAGTTGTCCAACACGTCCGGCGAGTACCGATTGCGCTCCGTCAACAGGTTGAGGACCAAATCAATCACTTACTAAAATCAGGCATGATCGAAAGAGTCGATAAACAGGCCTTGGGTTTCTCCCATGGTGGTTGTTGTAAAGGACGATGTGAATGTACGTCTTTGCATCGGCATGCGGCGAGCAAACGTTGCAATCAAAAGGCAATATCACGTGATGCCAACTTTGGATGATCTTCTTGCTAGGTAATGAGCTCAAGTTTAGTAGGCTGAAAATAATAAAAATATTCATATTATGTTTGGGTTGAATGGATCGAAATGGTTTTCCCGCCTCGACATAAAAGACGCTTACCACCAGATCGAGTGGCATGAATCAAGCCGATATATTACAACTTCCATAACACATTTGGGAATGTTTCGGTACACTCGCTTAATGTTTGGAATATGTTACGCATCGGAATACTTCCAAAAGAACGGTTGAGCAAATTTTGAGTAACTGACCAAATACCTTTAATTTCCAAGACGACATTTTCATCCATGGGCGAACTAAAGAAGAGCATGACGCGTCTCTTTTAAAGGTACTGGAAATTTTGGAGGCGTATAATGTGGTACTGAACACGAGAAAATGCAGATTCGGAACTACAGAAACTGAATTTTTGGGTCTTCATATTTCCCGTGATGGGCTCAAGCCAACGGACAACAAAATATCTGCCGTTCTAAAGTTTAGATCGCCCAAGTCGTCAGAAAAGGTCCGAAGTTTCCTGGGCCTAGTTGGTTACATTGGTAGATTTATTCCGGATCTTGCATCTTGCAACCAAGAGGTTAGAATTACGACAACTCATCGCGGGTGGTTGTACTTTTGATTGGACACCACAGCACGAAATTGCTTTCAATAAGCTTAAGGAACCTATTTGCTCCGCCCCAATCTTGAGTTATTTTGACATCACACGCCGAACAAGACTAATGAATTAACTACATCGGCTGTTTTCCTACTCTCCGCATCGACCAATGTGGCGCTAGCTTCTATGCGCGAAAAATCGCTAAAAGTAAATCGCAAAAATATTGTATGGCGAATACCATCTAAAGGCAAATTCTGCAAAGTGGAACACATTATTCGAAAACATATTTGGTAGTGGTTGTGCACAATGGTGACCACTATTAAGCCTACCAAATATTTTTTCGGGAAAAGCTGTGTATTTCAAGTAATTCAACAAATATTCACTCAATGAAAAACTTTTTTCCCTTAAATATGTGACAGCAACATTGTTTGGAGAAAATGTAGGTAATTGAAATACCTTTCTCCAGAAAAAAAATTATCGATTTAAAAACATAGGGTTTTTTGTAATATCGATTTGACTTTTTAAAACCTTTATTTTTCAGTGTAGCAATCAATTTTGTATTTTTTGGATATTTTTCTAAAAAACTTCATGGAATTTCACGATAGTCCGCCATACAACACTTTTTTGTAGGTCTTCTCATTTTTCAGTTACATCGATTTGAAAAAAAATCTATGAAAAAAAATTAGGCCCTCTTCAAATGTTACTCCTGAAAAATTTCGAAAAACAAAATATGCAAAGTTGCTTAGAAAGACCTATTATTTATGCCCACAAAGTTTCGCTCGATTCTGAGAGGGTGCTGCCAGCCCCATAGAAGGGTTGGCGCGAAATTCGTCAACAACAAGTTCGAGAACTGAATCAACATACCAACGGATCCGGAAATGTCCTAGATGTCATCCGCGAAGGCGCATACGTGAATAAAGTTGGAGATAACACGTCTGCGAACCGCAAGAATCAATGGGCTCCATACCGTGCAGATACTGAGTGCAGTAGGTGTGGAAATCTACCGCATCGATCAGAGGACCTGTGTCCCGCTAAGAACATGAAATGTCGAATCTGCAACTACTACGGGCATTTTGCGAAGAAATGCAGGACGGATCCGAAGAACAGGAAAGCGATGCAATCAATGCCAGTGAAGCGTAAGTTGGAGGATTATCCTAACCGTCAGGAACCACGTCGTCCAAAGTTATCCAGAGTAAGCGCAGTCGGGGAACAGTTTCCAGGTGATGATGCAGTGAACCATGACAAAAGCGATTCCTTTATCTACGCCATCAGCGACAATCACGACGAAATTGTTTAGTGCAAGGTTGGTCAGGTCCTGATGGTTGAGATGATGATCGACTCTGGTTCGAAGTTTAACATTATCGACGAACTGACATGTAACTTCATGAAAGGAAAGAACGCTAAAATCAAGAATGTAAGACCATCCGACAAGCAGTTATCCGCATATGCCCAACGAGGAAAACTGGAAATCATGTGTGTTTTTGATGCCGAAATTCGTGTTGTCGATGGATCAGGAGAACCATTTGTGGTGAAAGGTGGCGAGCAAAACCTGCTGGGGCGAGATACCGCGAAGTTACTGGGCGTCCTTCTGATTGGTTTACCGAGCGTTGCTGAGGTGCAAGAAAGTATCCAACACATTGCAGATAGTGCCATCGAAAAGTTCCCTACAATTTAAGGTATGGTTTTTTAATACTAAGTAAATAAATAAATTGTCCTAAATCTCGTTCAATGAACTACCAGCTTGACGCGCGCCCACAGTTGATCAGCAGGAGTAAATCCATTTTATTTTGTATGGCGAAAAGCATCTAAACTCGAATTTCTCGAAATGACAAGCTTTTACCGAAAAAATATTTGGTAGGCACCAAACCGGTCATCATTGTGCACAACCGCTACCATATATTTTTTCGAATAATGTGTTTCACTTCGAGAAATACGCCTTAAGATGCTATTCGTCATACAATATTTTTGCGATTTACTTTTAGCGATTTTTCGCGCATAGAAGCTAGCGCCACATTGGTCAATGCGGAGAGTAGGAAAACAGCCAAAGCATTTAATTCATTAAAGGAGTTAAATTGCGTATCGAGATAGACGAAAGTGTTACACCCAAGGGGTGGTTATTTTTCAGTGTGTGCCGGACGTGCCGAAGGCGGGGATGAACCAGCCTCGGGCTGAAAATCCCCATAATAAAGAGCCAATAATAATAATAACGTGCCGAAGGTGTGCCGGAGGTGTGCCGCATGTGTCCTGTGGAATTTTTCTTTGAATGTGATTTCGCTATTTAGAACTCTGTCTGTTTCTGGCGAATGTTGTTGATCTGATCAGTGTTTACCAACAAAATCCCACCCAGAATACTTGCTTTAAAAAGGTTTTTGCAATCGTAAGTATGTTGGCAGGTGAATACCATACCGAAAAGTTGGATTTCATTGTTGTGCCCATGTGTGTCAGAAGTGTGCCGAAATGTGCCGGCATGTGCGCCGGGATGTGCCGGGCACAATGTGCCGAGTGACCAACCCCTTGGTTACACCAGTTGTCCAACACGTCCGGCGAGTACCGATTGCGCTCCGTCAACAGGTTGAGGACCAAATCAATCACTTACTAAAATCAGGCATGATCGAAAGAGTCGATAAACAGGCCTTGGGTTTCTCCCATGGTGGTTGTTGTAAAGGACGATGTGAATGTACGTCTTTGCATCGGCATGCGGCGAGCAAACGTTGCAATCAAAAGGCAATATCACGTGATGCCAACTTTGGATGATCTTCTTGCTAGGTAATGAGCTCAAGTTTAGTAGGCTGAAAATAATAAAAATATTCATATTATGTTTGGGTTGAATGGATCGAAATGGTTTTCCCGCCTCGACATAAAAGACGCTTACCACCAGATCGAGTGGCATGAATCAAGCCGATATATTACAACTTCCATAACACATTTGGGAATGTTTCGGTACACTCGCTTAATGTTTGGAATATGTTACGCATCGGAATACTTCCAAAAGAACGGTTGAGCAAATTTTGAGTAACTGTCCAAATACCTTTAATTTCCAAGACGACATTTTCATCCATGGGCGAACTAAAGAAGAGCATGACGCGTCTCTTTTAAAGGTACTGGAAATTTTGGAGGCGTATAATGTGGTACTGAACACGAGAAAATGCAGATTCGGAACTACAGAAACTGAATTTTTGGGTCTTCATATTTCCCGTGATGGGCTCAAGCCAACGGACAACAAAATATCTGCCGTTCTAAAGTTTAGATCGCCCAAGTCGTCAGAAAAGGTCCGAAGTTTCCTGGGCCTAGTTGGTTACATTGGTAGATTTATTCCGGATCTTGCATCTTGCAACCAAGAGGTTAGAATTACGACAACTCATCGCGGGTGGTTGTACTTTTGATTGGACACCACAGCACGAAATTGCTTTCAATAAGCTTAAGGAACCTATTTGCTCCGCCCCAATCTTGAGTTATTTTGACATCACACGCCGAACAAGACTAATGAATTAACTACATCGGCTGTTTTCCTACTCTCCGCATCGACCAATGTGGCGCTAGCTTCTATGCGCGAAAAATCGCTAAAAGTAAATCGCAAAATATTGTATGGCGAATACCATCTAAAGGCAAATTCTGCAAAGTGGAACACATTATTCGAAAACATATTTGGTAGTGGTTGTGCACAATGGTGACCACTATTAAGCCTACCAAATATTTTTTCGGGAAAAGCTGTGTATTTCAAGTAATTCAAGTTTAGATGCATTTCGCCATACAAAATTAAATTGATTTACTCCTGCTGATCAACTGTGGCTGCGCGCAAAGCGGATAGTCCATTGCAGACGCATCACCAGTTGGGCTGGGGCGGTGTTAGTTCAGTTTGAGGATGAGCATGACGACAAACCAGTTATAATATCATATGCCAGTAAAAGCTTGACGTCAACGGAGATGCGCTATTGCCAAACGGAGAAGGAAGCCTTGGCGATCATTTGGAGTGTTGAAAAATTTCGGCTTTATCTCATCGGAAGAGAATTTAAGTTAGAAACTGATCACCGGCCTCTGACTGCAATTTTGAAATCCAGTTCTCATCCACCAGGTCGTATTGAAAGATGGGTACTACGAATGCAACCATATAAGTTTCGCGTAATTTTTTTTTTTTTTATCTGTATTAACGAGATTTTTAGCCCGAGGCTAGTTCATCTCGGGACCCACGCTTTACTTCCCTTCCGAAGGAAGAACTCACATGCTGTGAGCTTGTCGGGAGTGGGATTCGATCCCAGGTCCTCGGCGTGATAGTCACGTGTTCTAACCATCACACCAGGTCCGCTCCTTTCGCGTAATTTATAAACCAGGTAAACATAACGTGGCGGATTCCTTGTCTCGTCTCTCTCATTTAGATGATGAACGTTGACAGCTCTGACGATGATTTGTACATTGCTGCAATCACCGAATCTGTTGTCATCGATGTATCTGAAATAAGACATGCATTAGATACCGATTCAGAATTGATCCTGGTTAAGGAAGCCATAATAACAGAAGATTGGAGTAATGAAACAATTAAATCTGGCGCAAAATAATACATCCCCTTCCAAAAAGATCTAGGCCTGCTGGAGGGATGTGTCATCCGTGGATGTCGGCTGGTAATACTGCGTTCGCGTATGCTGCAGCTGGCCCATGAAGGGCACCCAGGTGAAACTGTTATGATTGCCCGTATGGACGACAGAGTGTGGTGGCCTGGCATGGATGACGAAGCTTAAAAGGTGGTAAGGGATTGTGAAGGGTGTCGAATGGTGAGCAGGCCGTCTGCCCCAGAATCAATGCAGCGGCGAACGATGCCTAATGAACCATGGTTGGACGTAGCAATAGATTTCTTGGGTCCACTTCCATCTGGTGAATACTTGCTAGTGGTCGTCGATTATTATAGTCGGTACAAGGAGGTATGCGTAATGAGGAAAATAACATTTTTTTTTTTTTTTTTTTTTTTTTTTTTGCGACCCTCCGCTCTCCCCCACACCAAGAGGCTCTAATATCGACCCCCCTGGTAGTGGACGCATCTTAATTCTCAGCAAAACTGGCAACATTCAAAAATCAAAAATAACAACAATTTTAAATTAATGCTGAGAATTATTATCACAACAAAAAACAAGGAGAAATATGGAGAAAAAATAATTTTAATAAACTTTACTGACGTGCTTACAGTGGACGATGAGTCCTTTTAAGTAAGCACATACAAGATAAAATAAACTACAATATTCTAAACTGTTTATTGACGGTTAATTATACTTTTACAATAAAAGCGTACGGATGTTGTCTTTCAGATATCGCTTGATATTGGTTTTGAAGCTATAACGACTGCTGATTTGCTGTAGATTACGCGGGAGATTGTTGAATTTTATCGGACCGATAACAGAGAAACGTTTTTCGCCGAAACTCGATAATGCTCTGACTCTAACAATATCATTGGCTCGCCTGGTGTTATGGGTTCTTGTAGCTGTCTGTATCAACGAATTATGATGAATTAGTGGATTATTTAGTACATCATGAACTAGTAAGAGAGTCTGTAGTTCGCAAATTCCTACAATTGGCAAAATTTGGTGAGGTAAATTTGAATACAGTTGAAGTGAAGGATATAGATGGGGTAACTTAAAAATTGCTTTGATGCATCTATTTTGTATCGTTTGAAGCTTTTTTAATTTGGATTTACACGCTCGGCCCCAAGAAAGAATTAAGTAGCTTAATCTAGAATGGATATGTGCATAGTAAAACTGCAAAAGTACTTTATACGAAAGAAAACTGTTGGTTCTCCTGAGCACTCCACACAAAAACGATACTTTATTACATACTTTCTGTATATGAACATCCCAAGATAGAGTACTGTCCAAATGAATTCCTAAATATTTAAATGTTGGGACTTGTTCAATGACATTCTGCCCTATGGCTGGGTTAGAAAGAAATGGTATTGATCTTCGAGATGAATGAAATATCATGTACTTCGTTTTGTTCAAATTTAGTGATAACAAGTTACTGGAGAAGTAGCGGTTTAATTTCTGTAAATCACAGTTCATGAATGAAGTTATAGCATGGGGATCAATGTTTGGGTAAAACAGTGCAGTGTCGTCTGCAAATAACCTAGGCTGTCCTATTAGACCAATTTGGCATAAATCATTGATGTAGATAAGAAAGAGCAACGGACCAATATTGCTCCCTTGAGGAACTCCTGTGCTTATTTCTTTAAGGGAACTTCTAACACCATCAATTGCAACAAACTGCTGGCGGTTAGACAAATAACTGCGAATTAATATATTAGCGATTCCTCTTACCCCACATCTTTCAAGTTTACCTAGCAGAATATTGTGATCTAATGTGTCAAACGCTTTTTTTAAATCAAGAAAAAGAGCTCCAACATATTTCTTAGACTCAATTTCAGCTACTATGCTATCCACCAGTTCAGTAATTGCTATGTTAGTACCACTACCACATCTAAATCCATACTGCAAATTATAAATTACATTGTGCTGCTCAAAAAAAGCTGATAATCTACTCACCAAAAGTTTTTCGAAAATTTTATTGAAGATTGACAGAGTAGATATTGGTCGATAATTATTAGGATTACTGGGGTCTCCACTTTTGAAAACGGGCACAACTTTGGCAACTTTAAGGCAGGAAGGGTAGTGTCCAGTTTCGATTATTTTGTTAAAAGATGTTGTAAGTATTTTCGCTAACAGATCTACATTATTTTTAATCACACTTGCTGGAATGTTATCTGGACCAGGACTTTTGTTATTTTTCAGGTCTCTTATCAACATTATGACTTCATTAGTGCTTGCAGGTTGTAGAAATATTGAATCTAAGATGGTCCTAACTGTCCTTAAAGGGTTTTCTCTACTAGGTTGAATTTCATTGGCTAGAGTAGCGCCTATGGTTGAAAAGTGATCATTAAAAACCTCACATACTTCTGTTTGATTAGCTGTTGGGATTCCTTTGTATATAAGAGATTGTTGAGGTGTTTTGTTTTTGATGCCAAAAATCGTATTGATATTTTTCCATAGCTTTGAATGGCAAGTGTTGTTCAATAAGTTTTCAAAGTATTGTTTCTTCGATCTTTTCTTCAAAATTTCAACTTTTTTGGAAACATGTTTTAGAAGCTCAGCAGTTTGAGTATTTAAGGGGTTTCTGCGGTGCCTTTTTAAATAATTATTTTTTATTTTTATTAAAGACCAAATTTCAAAATTCATCCAAGGGCAATGTGTCCCTTTTAAATTTGCAGTTTTATTAACAGTAACGGTACAACGTTCAAGAATTTCATTGTACTTGGAAGCGACGTTCTCCAGACAGTTACTAACATCATCTATTTCTTCAATACTTTGTAAATAAGATCTAAATTCGTTTTGCAAAACAGAGTGATTTATAATTTTCTTCGACAACGTTACACGACTTGTTTCCGCAGACAATTTGAATTCAGACAGAACTAACAGGTGATCACTGACTTCAGAAAAAATTGTGTGATTACAAATACGCGAAGCATCTTCCATTCTACAAATTACATGATCTAAAATATTCGAACTTGCCGGTCTAGTAACAGATGTATTAGTACAAATGAAATTATACGATTGCAGGAGCTGTTTGTATCTTAGTACAACGTTGTTGTTGGCCAAGTTTACAGGGATGTTTATGTCCCCCAGAATGAAACAAGAGTTGTTGTTGGCAGTGTTTGATAACCAGTTTTCTAAATGATCGAAAAAATCGTTGGTGTCGTAAGAAGGTGGACGATATACACCATGTATATCGTGTAAATGGTTGTTGATTTTCAGTTGGACATGGATGTGATGCATACCATTGTCAACACTGCTAATAATTGCTTTATGGGCTAGAGTATTCCTAATATAAACAGCTAACCCACCAGAAGACGTGTTCCTACATGAAAATATACAGTTGTATCCTGGAATTTTATACAAGCTACAATTTCCTGACTTAATCCAAGTCTCACCCACTACTATAACATCCAATGGTATTTTCAAGTGATCAAGGGTTTCGAGAATTTTATCAAATTTTTGTAAGTCGTTTACCCCCCTCAAATTCCATTGCAAAACTCTTAGGTATTTAGTACTAGATTCACAATTATCGTTAAATTCATCGAGATTTTCATGATAATAATTAATTAAAGTAGCCATTAAAAAGAAGCATAAACAAAAGACACAAAAAAAAGACAACTAATTTCTATTACTGACTTAAACTAGACATAGTAGGACTTGTTAGAAACTTTGCAACAAACACGTTAAAATCATTTTTAGTTTTAATAGATTCAGTTTTTGAATGATCTGCTAGTTTTACAAGTATTGTACCTCTTCTACCAGGCCAAACATACTTGATATTGTATTTTACCTGTAGCTCTTTCATGTGTTTGAGCAGATCTAATGCTAAGGGCGTTAGCTCATCGCGTATGATAACGTTTGTTTCTTTATGCTTCATGTGTGTCTCAATAATGTGTGTAGATTTAACTGTACCAAACGATCGTTTTTTGGAAATAAGCAACTCTTTATCGTTTCTATTTTTAAAAACTACTCTAATAGGACCGCTTTGGCTCATTTTGTTGTAAGTACTTATCCTTGTTGCAGATGCAAGTGACTCGGGAAACAAATTTACCCCAACATGAGAAGCGGTTTTACAAACAAGGTCGACTACATTTTCTTCAGGAGAATATGGTAGTCCAAGAATTACAGCGTTACTCGCCACCTCATCCTGTTCCGACTTATCCAATTTACCTTCCATGCCATTCACAGTACTTTTGATAGATGAAAGTTCTAATTTTAGGTCGTTCATTTGCAATTTTAACATTTCATTTTCTTGCTTGAGATATTTGTAATCCTTTAAGATATCTTCGAATTTCGAACATAAAAACTCTTGTGAACGTTCAATAGCCTCTGATACAGATTTTACTTCTGCCTTCATAGCATCCAACTGCGAGACAACAATGTTTGTAACTATTGATTTTATTTCCATCGTAATCATGTTCATCACAGATGTTTTATCATTTAACATATCATTAATACGTTGAAAGATTTCAGAACATTTAACGGTACAAAAATACATACGGGCTTTGATATTTTTAGCAGCTTTAGCACTGATATTTCGACATTTAAAGTGGGCAGTGGAAAAACAATACATACATGTTAAAATTTTATCGGCTTCGGACTCTAACTTCTTGCATACAAGACACTCAACAGCTTTATCCATGTCAAAGCTGTAGTACGTTATAGCAGCAAAAACAAAATACAAACAAAGGTTGAAATGTTCAAAATCCAATACACATACACATACAAAAATTACCACACAACATAGACACACCAGAACGAAAACAAATCTCAAAACATATCAAGGTTCTATTCTATTATTCGCAACAGCAGCACTTATGAGTTGTGTAAACACGAGAGGTAGGAGAGACAATCTGTTTTGGTCGAGATGTTCGATAAGTTGTACCTAAAAGGAAATTAGCTAGCTAGTTGAGCCTTCAATTAAGGGTCCCACGGGTACTAATGCCCTTGGTGTCTGTTTCTCGTCACTTTGCTTTTTGCTTTTTACCAAATCAGTCGCTTTTCCGACCACAGCTACTCCTTGTATGCATACAAGTTGTCTGAGCACAACCGTATACAGCAGAGATAGCCCTTGCCTGCCACGACCGAAACCACAAATATTTGTGTGCAATCCACGTACTAACACAGTAACAATACTTCAGTACACTCTTGGCCACTTTCCTCCAACGGAAGAAACTATCAAGCGACTTGAACCGATATTCGTACGTTTAGGATATCCTAGGTCGATAACACTGGACAATGGTAGGCAATTCATTAGCAAAGAATTTGAAGATTATTGTTTCGCCAGAAATATGGAACTCAACCACACTGCTCCTTACTGGCCTCAGGCCAATGAAGAGGTAGAACGGCAGAATAGCTCACCCTTGAAGATCACGTCTTAAGATCAGCCACTCACTGGGTCGTGATTGGAAAAATGATCTGGTCCAATGTATTGAAAAAAATAACCTGCAAGTATACACTTTATATGAGGTCAGCATTATTTATTGAACAATAATTTCTCATAGACTGGTCAATAGCTCATGCAAGATAACAAACGAATATAATAATAAAAAAAAAGGAATTTATTGAAACACTCTTCGAAAGATATCTCAGTGTCCAATCGAAAAAAAATTCAGGGCTTTTTACAAGAATACTGTACCTTTCATTTGGTGCTAAGAGAACCCAAATCGGTTGACAGAGGGCTGAGATATTTATTATTTTATACACTTGGTCAAAAATCTCTCAAAAGGTTAATCTGTATTACTCCCAAGTACTCTTTGAAAGATATCTCGATAACCAAATGTCCAATCCTAATAAAATTGTATAGGGTTCTTCTAGGATGTTATAGCTTTCATTTGGTGCCAGGAGAACCCAAATCGGTTGACAGACGGTTGAGATATTTATTATGATACACTTGGTCAAAAATCTCAAAAAGTTTAGTTGTACACTGAAACCTCCATTTAAGTCGATGCATGGCTGATCGAAAACAATTTTACCGTGCAAGCAATGACAAAACTATAGACTTATATTTTTTAACACTTCGCATGACAAAGGAGATTTTTCGAAAAATATAAAACTGTATAGTTTAGTCATTGCCGGCACGGTAAAAATTATTTTCGATCAGCCATGCATCGACTTAAATGAAGGTTTCAGTGTATAAATCTTAGGATTACTTAGGTACTCTTCGAAAGATATCTCTGTAACCAAATGTCCAATCCTAATAAAATTTCTGAGCAATCTACTAGGATGTTGTAGCTTTCATTTGGGAGCAATCTACTAGGATTTTGTAGCCAAGAGAACCCAAATCGATTGACAAACGGCTGAGATATTTAGTATGATACATTTTGTTAAAAATCTCAAAAAGTTTAGCTGTATAACTCCTAAGTACTCTTCGAAAGATATCTCAGTAACCAAATGTCCAATCGAAATAAAATTTCTGAGCGCTCTACTAGGATGTTGTAGCTTTCATTTGCTGCCAAGAGAACTCAGATCGGTTGACAGACGGCTCAGATATTCATCAATATGCTAAATGTCAAAAATTTCTCAAAAAGCTAGCCTATATTACTTCAAAGTACTCTTCGAAAGATATCTCGGTAACCAAATGTCCGATCGTAATAAAATTCAATGGGGTTCTACTAGGATGTTGTAGCTTTCATTTGCAACTAAGAGAATCTAAATCGGATATCAGACGGCTGAGAAACGAGCGTGACTTTTTTGTAACATACGCACACACACACATACACACACATACATACATACACACAGACATTTGCTCAGTTCGTCGAGCTGAGTTGATTGGTATGTGAGACTCGGCCCTGCGGGCCTCGGATCGAAAGTCGGTTTTTCGAGCGGTATTTATACCCTTCTTATGGGTGTAAGAAGGGTAAAAGAGGAACAAAAAAATTCTTACAGAAAAAAGCAGGGAATCTCCTGATTAATAAAATTTATAGCTTTTCAAAAATGTCTTACCTTGTATTCCGCATGCCGCACTAATTAAAAGTAAATAATTTTCAATGCTTTTCATGTACAACAGCAAGTAGTGGATAACTGACACTGAGGAAGATTGCAAGTGGTAGTCGAAATAACGAGTATCTATCAAATGATAAGCAAAATAGGGCGGTAATGGTACAAAACTGATTACACTAATTCGTATTCGAATGAAGAAAACAGTTAGTTGTAGGTATGAATTATTTATTATAAAATTTGTAATAAATTAAACGTTAATAGTTGCCTTGATTTTAAAATTAAATGCCAATAGTTTTTTTAAGGTGAATATATAACGAAGCCACACCTCAAATTTTCAAGAGCACAAATCTGAGGATCCAAAAGACGGATTGCGCTGAAAAGTTGATCGATTGGTGACTCGCTGGTGGTGACCAATCGATCAACTTTTCAGCGCAATCCGTCTTTTGGATCCTCAGATTTGTGCTTTTGTAAATTCGAAGTGTGGCTTCGTTATATATTCACCTTAATACATTCGGTCGGTTTGAGTAAGTATTGAAAGCTTTACTTTTCAATAAACATTCACTTTAGAGATTCTAAGGTGTAGTTATGAGAAATGCATTATTGAACACCTTGCTTTATGGTAATTAATGGATTTGATGCAATGGATTTCATGTTTGGTATGCTTCCTTAATGCAATAGACTGGAAGAACATTAGAAATAATCAAACATACAGTAAAATTTACCGCGCATGTGAACATTCATGAATACTGTTTGTCAGAGTGGGCATTAGCTAAGTTACTTTGAAACACTATGAGCACGATCCAAACAATTTCGATACATTAACCCATTATGTGTCTAGTTTTACCTTATCCATTTACTTTTCATATATATATATATATATGCTTATGGCTATGCTGTTTCATTTCAATAACTCCAATTAATCCATTATAGCATATGATCGCCTAGATTGGCACAATTATTTTGGCTTCGCAGTATTTCCTCTTATTTTCTAAATGACACCGATTGTATCGTTCAGGTTTCAGATTCAGTTGGCTTCTGGATATGCCAATGACTTGGAAAAAGAAAACGATTTTTTTTATTATGTGCAATGTTCTGTGGAATCAAACGTCTTGATGGTTTATGCCTTTTTGTTTTTTTTTTACTTTGAATGAGTTTAACTTTGTTGGCATTGCATTAAATAGGTTGCTTTTATTTTAAATATTTTTTTTTGTCGAATATCAAAATCTGTCAAAACTGCATAACATTAGTTTTTGTTCAATTTATATAGCTCTCTAAAATCTTAATATTCTTGTAAATAGTTATGGATTTATTGAATAATAACCTGTCGTTTTTTGTGTTTGTAGAAACAGATCCTGATTTAAAAAATAATAAATAGAGGGCAACATCTCTCTTGGGAAATTACCTTAAACTAGCAAAATGCATTAAAATTTGCGTTCATATTTCGTTTTTGAATTGTGAACATGTGAAAATTACAAAAAAATCGTAGCAGAAACCATCAAAGTATTCGGTATAGCATGGATATTAGTAAGTTTAATCATAAATGTATATCGTTTTCGTTGAATGGTCACATTTGTGCCATATTCGTACCGAAATGTAATCCTTTTAAATCACCCCAGTATACTGAATTTATGATCATTTTATTTATGAGTATCTTCGGTGTGAATATTCTGTTAAAATTCATCAGTATCGAGCATCTATTACTAAGGACGACAAGCGTTGGAAAAAGGTTTTAGTGGGAACTACTTAGATGCTTCCTACAGTTCTACATCATCGTTTTAAATTTATACACTTGTACGTTGCTGTCATGGTTGTGCAAAATTCTATGCTTCATGAAGTTAAGTTATATCATATTTTGTAATAGTTTGTTTAGTTTTTGTAACTGTTATTTCGTCGAATAGCGCAACAGAGGAATAATGCGAATATCAATGCCAAAATTTCAACCCCAATGACACAAGCGCCGATAATGTATACCGATTTGATGTTCTTTTTTATTTCGTTGACCAGTTTCTCCATGCAACCCTGAAAGAGACATGATTAATGTACAATTTAAGGAAATCATTGCAATAAATAGCTTACATCAGAATAAATATCATCCTTGATAATGGAAGTGATCAAGCCTTTGGAACGTGCGTTGTTACATTCGGCTGTGGAAAGTCCCTCGACGCAACATGATTCAGGAACCTTATAGGCAACGTTCAATTTTGAAATGGCAATGTTTACAACGGAAGATCTATCGGCGTTATTGTAAACGCTGCTCTGCCAATCGTTTGGACCCTCGGCTCCACAGCAATGGAACTGTAGAAAGGAAGTTTAGAAAATCAGCTCAGTTGTTATTTAAGGTTGAATTCAGAAATGTTTATTATTGTAACTTATGATATTGTATATGCAACAACAACATTGGTGAGTTCTTTTCTCACTATTAATTACGTGACCCTATAACGCGATGGTTTTAAAATAAATTTGTTAGGATAGAAGCTTCAGTTTTGGCCAGCTCGGAGTTTTGACCATAGTGCGGTATTCAGCCTGTTACGATGTAAATCGGCATACATTTATTTTTTACTAGTAGATTCTAATATAATATGATGATTAGATGTGAAAACCATACATTTTGATTAAAAACTGGAAGAAAAAAATATTTTTTCTTAAAAAATCAGCTCCCATATATCTGTTTTGGCCAGGGTGCTTCTAATTTGGCCACTCCCATAAGAAATACATGTGATTGGCCAAAATAAAAACCAAAGCTGAGAATATGTCCATAACTGCGGCAATGCTTCTATTTTGGACAGTGCCACTTTTAATACGAAAATCAAGCTTGATTTCTGCATTTTTCTAATAAAGTACAGATCGAAACCTTTCATTTTACACATTGGTTGTTTTCATTGGATTATTGATTATTTTCATAAAAATGATTTCCCTTAGACTGGCCAAAATCGGTGCCCGCACCCTAATACATACTCTTATTTCTTGCCTTCATACACAAATTTTCTTTGAAATTCGATTACTTTAGTGACCCGATTTTGCCAGCCCCTTTTCAGAACACATGTTTTGCTCTCCTTAAAAACCTGAACAATTTTTCAAACTTTTTATCCCTCTATGTTCTGTATTGAAGCTTGAGTTTGATGGTAAACATGAAATAATTAGTTAAAGTTTCATCGTAAGATAACGAGAGCAAAAAGTTTGTCGTAAAATGGGGCTGACAAAATGACCGCTTACCACATGCGGGGAGGACACGACTTCGGATAATCTTATCCAGAGGATGTGCACATATGAGTTTGGCTGAAATGCCGCTTCAATTCAACGGCTATTCCCACATCGTCTGCTAGCTACAGAGGAGGTGGACTCGGTGAATGGCTAGGGCAGACGCTATGCAAGAGGTGGTCCAAGGGTTAGGAGCAGAGTTTAAAATTTTAATTTTCAGTGAGTGAGTTAAATTCAACGAGAATTTTGAAAATTCTCAACTGAGGGATCAAAATAAAATTCATTTTGGTGAATGAATTTTTCACTTATTCATTCATTTTTCTGTCATTGAGGAATATAACTAGACCGTACGTAACTCCCTATGATACTTCCAATCACCTCAAAACTTGTGTATAGTCCTCCTCCTCGCCTCTTCTTGGCGTAACGTCCTCATTAGGACAAAGTCTGCTTCTCAGCTTAGTGTTCAATGAGCACTTCCACAGTTTTTAACTGAGAGCTTCCTCTGCCAATGACCCATTTTGCATGTGTATATCGTGTGGCAGGCACGAAGATACTCTATGCCCAAGGAAGTCAAGGAAATTTCCTTTACGAAAAGATCCTGGACCGACCGGGAATCGAACCCGTCACCCTCAGCATGGTCATGCTGAATACCCGTGCGTTTACCGCCTCGGCTATATGGGCCCTGTGTATAGTAGTTATACTGATTATCTGCTCTATTTGTCCATTGAGTCGGATTATGCGTCTGTTAACAGAAATTGGACATTTTATTGCGGAGATTCCACCTGTTTAGACTCCTGCGCGAAAATTAGTTGCGTGGATTTTTCTTGCGTGGGCCCACAGATATAAAACCAGACCGCGTCCTGGTGAATATTTTATGCTGTGTTGTTAGGTACACATTTGGTGATAGTTTTGCATTGTAAACAAACATTTATAACGCACCTACGCTGAAAAAGAGCCTAATCATTAATTTGCGTCGGAATCTATAAATCTTCACAACGGGCAATACGACGTGCGAAAAAATATTCGTGACAGAGAATTGCATGAAAAAAGAGAGGCATCCAGCTGACAATGAATGCGGCCAAGCAAGGATGAAGAAATGAGAATGTCAATCTTCACTTTCAATCTTCGATTTAACCCTTATGTGGCCGATAGGGTACCCGGGTACCCAGCTCTAGCGTGCGCAGCTTTTTCTTTTTTCTCACTCACTCTCGTAAACAAACACGCGAAAGAAATAGATAATAGAGGGGGCACTTTGCCCCCTCTTTTATCTCGCTCTTTCTTGCGTTAAACAAAATGAACGAGTGAGAAAAAAGAAAAGGCTGCGCACGCAAGTGGTACCCAGCGCCTATTTAAAAAGCACGCTGTAGAAAAAAGCTAAAAGTTTGTCGGACACATAACGGTTAAGTAAATCTCTGGTTAGGAGTCAGCTACATACGTAGGGCATACCGGTGCACTGCGATTGAAATCGAAACTAACAGTGATTAAGTGGCCGCCCCATGGTATAGAAGAAAAAAAAGTTCATTATGACAAATGACCGTTATGCTTAATGTGTGTATTCCGAAAGTGTAGAATTAGCTAAATGTTAAAATACACGTTAATAAAAAAATGTGTGTTCCGTTGAAATGACATTTTGAAAATAGTAGTTTAGTTGACGCCCCCCTGAGCTTCTCCCTTCGCGCGGGACTCTTTTATAGTCATTATATAGGGCACCGCACTGTTATGATTTTGTATGGGATTTTGACGTTTCTTGGCCTTGTTGTTTACAAAATTTCTGTAAGAGTGAAAGAGAAGGAGATAATTTCATGCAGTGCCCTATAGGGTACTAGCTGTCCCCGGCAAACGTTGTCTTGCCTACTGCGTTTTTTGACGTTTCAAGTCTTTAGCCAAGCGCCCAAATCCCCGTTCAAAATGTATGAAAACCCGATTTTCAAAAACTCTAAATTTTCTCATGTTTTTGGTCTCATAAACCTTCCTTGGGTGAAAACTAACAGAACAAAACTTAGACGACCCAAATCGGACCATCCGTTCGCAAGTTATGCGCGGTCCCACGTATGCCACTGCATTTATATATATAGAAGATTAGTTCCCTTATTAAGCATGTAGCTCCCATTTTCATCCTACGAAAAATAAAGGATTGAAGCCACAGACGAACAGACGTAACACCTTGAACGATTTTCATGGAAATCCATCGCCCAGTTCACACTACCATCACCTGGTGGAAAAGTTGCACAAATCACTGTGTTGTGCCATATCGTCAACAGAAGGCGCTAGTGTGAAACGTCAAACGCATAGAAAAACTATGCGCGCGCCTCTGGTTGTGAAAGCCACAACTATGAAAATTTAAAATGATCGTTAAAAGCGTGGTCGATGGAAATTTCGCAAGTGTTACGTCTGTTTGTCTGTGTTGAAGCGTTGTTTGTTTTGTTTCATATTTTTGTATTTTTTGTTATAAGTGAGCACCCAAGTAACAATCTTGATTCTATTTGGTTTTATTTGTTTTTATGATAGTTTTATCGGAACATTGCATATTCTAGTTGATCTTATCGGAGTTTCAGCTGAGCACAACTATTCTTCGACAATATGTGGTTTTAAAAACACCTCCAAGAATACTTGAGGTTCAGTTCATAAGACCATAAACACAACAAGAACTGTTGAACTTATTTTCAGTTTTATGAGGTTCTTGTAGTTATCTTCAATCATCCGTTCTTGATCAAGAGTGACTGTTCTTGCCTGAGAACAGTTTGATGCATGAAAAATACAAGAAAAAACTCAAGCATCAAATTTTGATTCTTATCGTTCCATTATTGTTGCCAATCAAGAACACCTACCCGGGAACCCAACCGCGACGCGGTTCAGTGCCAAATTCCTCCGGTTGCATCATCCGAAATGAGGTGGGTTTGGTCATCCAGAACGTCGATTCCCGTGCAATCGGGGTTCCAATCATCGATCTTCAAAATCAACAACTACTTACCTGTTGGAAATGCTGACCGGAGGAATGAGGCACTGCACCACATCAAGGCCGGTTATCGAAAAGGTCTGCCTGGTTGGCAACGGTACCGGGCTGATGATTAAATTTATCACACGAAGTTCACAAAATCCACTGCGGTGCGATAATTTATTGTTTGTTTACAATTTGGCATACAGATTTATGACGTTCTCGGCGGAGTTTGCATAAACCTACATCAAGAACGTTATAAACCTGGGTACTCTTGAGTAATACTTCTTACCCTTGCTTAAGATGAAATAAATTTAAGACGTTCTTGATGGAGAGTAACCAGGCTGCATTGAGAACGTTATAAATCCTAGTATTCTTGAGTTATGCTTTTAGCTCTGGCATGAGTTGAAAGAAATTTAAGACGATCTTATGCTGATGTTGATTAAAACCATCGATAATGGACCGACCACCGGCCTAGATTTCAATGGAAGCCATGTTGAGAAAACTTATGAACAATGTTCTCATGACTAGGAATAATATTTTTAAATATTTTATTAGTGCATTATAATGGGAGCGCGCTGCAATTTTTGGAAGTATCTTGCAACACATATACGACGAATTTTGCGTGGCATTTGGCATCCTTGTTACACCACGGAAATATTTTCAGTTTGTGTAATAAATTAATCTCGATTACAATAATGTGTCATTTTCATTGTGTTTTTTTTTTCAATTTAATTTACCAAACTTTTCTGTCGACATAAAAGCTGCATCAGCAATAACACTGATAAATTTATTATCGTTTTATCGTACACTTGAAGAATTCTACAAGGAGTGAGCAATTTGCCTTGAGGACAACTTGGGAAGTACAACAAGTTTTAAGAGAAATTTAAAAACAACTCTCCAAGAGCATCATAGGATGGGCCTTTTTAGTCTTATAGCAGGTTTTATGGTTGAGTGGATGTCGTTTTGCAGAGAAATTTGGTTTATGCATGGTTTTAAAGAACAGGTGTTGAAGAGTACTTCAAAAGCATTATAAAATTAATTTATGCGATTCAGTATCATAATTTACACTTTATATAACTCATTTTGGAATTATAATGGCCAATTTTTCCGAACTAACTCATTATGCAACTGAAATGATTTGCATAATGATAAATAGTTGTATAATGTTCATAATGCAACTCATTTGAGTTGCATTATGAACATTATGCAACTCAAATGGGTTGCATTATGAAAAAATCATTGCATAAAATTTTGTATGGAACTCGTTGCAAAACTCGATTTTTTCAGCACTCTTCGTATTTATCCAACTCGGCAAGCCTCGTTGGATAAATGTACGACTCGTGCTGAAAAAAATCAACTTTTTGCAACTCATTACATAAATAACTATTTGTTACTTGGGGCACGCATGAAAATAAAAAGAATGGAATCAATGAATTAACTACCGTAAAACGGGGTATCTTTGATAATGCGGGTAAATTTGATAGTGCGGCAGGCATTGTATAGTTTAACTTATAACTATGATTCCTTCAACCAGTTAAGAAAAAGGCAAACGTAAACCAATTCTATACATATTAAAGTTCATCTTAGACGTATTTTCATTAAAATCTAGTTTACATACAACTTTTTGGACAAAAAATAAAAATTGTTGATATTTTTGCCATTTGTCAACACCTTCAAACAATCTGCTATACGACTTCGTTACAACTATTTTTTCAACGAATGGACACTTATTCTCGATAGATTCATCATAGTAGATTCCAAATCTGGCCTTGAATCTCTTAACGAAGTGTATTTTTACGAAATGGAAGCAATTTTGTAAATTGGGATATAAATTTCCATACATTGACAAACGCCTAAAAGTATGCAATGCCCTAGTAATTTCATGTAGATAAACCTGTGTTGTTCAAAATTTGTTAATAAAACATTGAAAAAACTACCCAAAAAAAGAAAACTCACCATGAATAGCATGTTATCATATGTTGATGTACCGTTAAGCATATATTATTACAAAGATAATGATTTTTGATAGCTAAATTCACTGTGTTTTCCACTCAGTACTCCACGAACTCATTTTTATATGTAGAATTTAGTAAAAATCAATGTTTTGATATTCAAAATCTATCTGATATATTCCACAAGGCTACTCTCATCATGTTCATACTCCTAAGATTTCAATCTGAAATTATTTTTTAAGCTTTGATGTGTTTTCAGGGCATTATCAAAGTTACCCCAAAATGAAAATCTGATTCTCGCTCATATGAAAAACTAAAAGTTAACCAAAATATTTCAGGTTATCAAATCTTTCAATTGCAATTGATAACTGATACCCCAGTACTTGTTTTAAAAATATAAAAGTCGGGGAAATACTGTTACATGGAAAAAAAATTGACAAAATTCGCTGAAAAACTATCAAAGTTACCCCGTTTTACGATACATCGGCTGTTTTCCTACTCTCCGCATCGACCAGTGTGGCGCTAGCTTCTATGCGCGAAAAATCGCTAAAAGTAAATCTCAAAACTATTGTATGGCGAATAGCATCTAAAGGCAAATTTATCGAAGTGGAATATATTATTCGAAAAAATATTTGGTAGTGGTTGTGCACAATGGTGACTACTATTAAGCCTACCAAATATTTTTTCAGTAAAAGCTTTCTATTTCAAGTAATTCAAGCTTAGATGCTTTTCACCATACAAAATAAAATTGATTTACTCCTGCTCATCAACTGTGGGTGTGCGCCAAGCCATTGGTGCCGTAATCGCTTGTTTCCGAATCGGATGAATATGGGAGCGTAAGATTAATGATGGCACACATATCCTATGTGCGCGCTGCGCTCATGTCTATATGCAGAAAAATAACACATTAAACCCAAATTTCTAAGTCACTGGATTTGTAGAATATTTGAGGATGCAAATCGCCAATAATGAGCAAGGTGATTCAGTAGCATATACTACATTAGTATTAGTGCTTGATTCTCGCACGACTTTTTTTTCGCTATCACATTCAAACCAGAGAAGTTGTTATAGAGATGCGCGAAGACTGAAACCAAAGGTTCCAATGGACTACCCGCTTTGCGCGCAGCCACAGTTGATCAGCAGGAGTAAATCAATTTAATTTTGTATGGCGAAATGCATCTAAACTTGAATTACTTGAAATACAAAGCTTTTTCCGAAAAAATATTTGGTAGGCTAAATAGTGGTCACCATTGTGCACAACCACTACCAAATATTTTTTCGAATAATGTGTTCCACTTTGAAGAATTTGCCTTTAGATGGTATACCGCATTTAGTTCACCACTGGACTGCGAACTGCGACTTCATAAGTGCGAAAACGTAAATAAAAGTGCGCGATTGCATCAAATCAAGTTGATGTCTTCGGCGCACTATTTCTTCAATATATGGTGAACAAGTGCTCTGAAGACACCGAGTTGATTTAATGCTATCGCGCGCTGTTATTAGCGTTTTCGCACTCGTAAAAACTAGTGCGATAGTCCAGTGGTGAACTAAATGCGCTATATTCGTCATACAATATTTTTGCGATTTACTTTTAGCGATTTTTCGTGCATAGAAGCTAGCGCCACATTGGTCGATGCGGAGAGTAGGAAAACAGCCGATGTAGTTAATTAATGAAGATGGCCGGGGATCTTCGCGGCGCCCAGCGGCTTCCGAGAGATGTGCATCGTGGTGTCATGATGCACGGAGGGAAACGTTCACGTGCCATTGCGGGGCTGGATCAAACTACCTGCCAAGGATAGTAGGCCTCACCTCCGATAAAGAGCGAGGGGTTGTTCCGATGAGCTTGCTGCTTAGGTGTGGTCTTGAAAATGCGTCGGACACACTCTGAAGTCACGGTAGCTTAAAACTGACCGATGGAGTCACTCTAACCTGGACACCTACTTTAAAACTCACTTTCATAGGCCGAAGGCCAAACTATCCGATATTTGCACTCCAGCTTTTCCCGATCACTTCTCGAGTCCGTTTTTCCACTTAAAAACGTGTGGTTCACCTCTCATCCCCGACTTCACTGAACTCTCATCTTCCGCCTATCTCCTCTTTGCTTCCTCCCGCTCCACTTTTTCTTTATTCTAATCATTCTTCCGGATTTGGTGTTGTGGTGTTACATTTCAGTTTTGCTCTCTTTCCTAAGCATTTTTGTGCAAGGGGCATATAGAATAACAGTTTTGGTATTTTATGAGTATCGCAGAGGATCTCAAGTGGTTTTTTAGCTTTAATTACTAACAATATATGTGTAGACCTAACAACGATATTTGAATTTTACTTTTACTAACAGATTCTAATACTTTTCATGATTTTTTATTATTTTTACTAACAAAAGAATATATGTTATTTAATAACTTTTAACGAAATTTCAAACATTTAAGCAAAAGAAAGATTACTCAAAATTGACTTTTCATTGTTAACGACATTGTCGGTAACATAGGATGAATACAGGTATACCTCGATTTAGTGGACCCTCGATTATATAGACCCTCGATTTTATGTACTTCGATTTTATGTACATTTTACTTCGATTTTATGTACATTTTTTTAATGAAAAAAATTGTAAAATTCAATCAGTTTAATACTTGTAGTTTGTATCATGATGACTTATAATGCAGGGGTTTTCAGCCCTTTTCAGTCGTGGAGCACTTTATATCAATAAATTATTTTGTGGAGCACCCATATTAGACCCATATGACAATATGTGTGATAAATTATTTCTAGTGCTGTCATGGTAGAATCAGAGCTAGTTAGTCAAGTTTCTCCGATTCCAGCGTCCCTACACGTGTAATTTCCAAGGATGAATTCCTGGAGGAATCTCTGAAGGAACCGCTTGAGCAATTCCTGAAGGAACTGCTGGAACAACTTCTGAAAAATCCATGGAACAACTTTTGAAGAAATCCCTGCCGAAATTTCTGAAGTAATTCTAGTAATATTCAAGAAGACTCGAAAGTATCGCTGAAGAAATTTCAGAAGGAATTTTAAAAAATCTGAAGAAAATTCTAAATAAATTTCTGAATGAATTCCTGAATAAAGGAATATTTTTAGAATCCCAAGATGGAATTTTTGAGGAAGTTCCGGAAGGAATAACTGGAAACTCCCAGTGGAATACCTAACAAAACCGCTTGAGATATTGTTGAAAAAAAAAAATTCTGGAAAAATCCCCAAACAAAAATTCTAAACATTTTTTTAATCCTTGATAAACCCATAGAGAAATTCTTAGAGGTATGCTTTTAGGAAATTCTGGAAAAGTTTCTGAGAAAATACATAGAAGAATACTCGGTGGAATTTCTGATGAAATCTCTGTGTCAATTTTTGCAGGAATCTCTGCAATAATGTCTTTCAGCCTTTCCATAGCAATCCTCTGTAGAAGTCTGCAAAATCTGTAAGAAATTTTCTTTGAGGATTTCCAAAGTCTTTCTTAAGAAATCCTTGGAGCGATTTCTGGAAGAGAAATGTTTTGAAGGAATACGAAAAGAAACGTGAATAAATTTTGGGAATTTCCTTAATAATAACTTGTAGAGAATTCCTAAAGCAATCCTTGGAGACAGTTCTTTAGAAAGTTTCTAAGGAAATTTTTAAAGAGTCAGAAGCTCAAAGATCCTCAATGTATTCGTGAATTATATTCTAAAAAAAAATATGGAATATTTTTAAGAAACTTCATGAAAGGTTTTCTGGATGAATGCTTTGAAAAAAAAATCGGAAAATCGGGAAGAATCTCTATTAAAGACATTCGAAGAAATTGGTAGATAAACTTCTGGAACAATCTATGTAAAAATTATTGAACGCATTTTTGGAAGCTATCCATGCAAGACTTTCTTAAGATGTTCTTGGTGAAATTTCTAAATGACGTTCTAAAGTTTAGAGGAATCTCTAGAAGATTTTGTGCAAAAAATCTGACTGAATTTCGTAAGGATTCCCTGGATGATTTTTTGAAGTAAATCTACGAGCAGTTTCCAAAGAAGTCCATGACAAAATTTCTTTAAAAATTTCTGGAAGATTTTATCAGGAGCTCGTGAAAGATTTTTTAAACGAATCCTAGGATTGATTTCAGCAAGGGTCCATGGAAGATTTATCGAAAAATCTGTAGAAGTTCGTTCAAAGTCATCCTTGGAGAAATTGGTAAAGAAATCCATGGAGGAAAATCTGGTGATATTTTTTAAGAAATCATTGGTCGAATTTATTATTAAAACCATGGGAGATTATCTGAAAGAACCCCTGGAAAAAATGTGAAGGAACTCCCAGGGTAGTTTCTATAGGAATGCCTGGAGAAAATTCCCGAATGGTTTTCACATTTTTTTTAAGAAACCCTGGAGAAATTATTAGAGAAATCCCAGGAAGTTTTTTTTGACAGAAATTTAGAGCAAAAATAAATCTTTGGAGCAATTTCTAAAGCAAACCCCGGAGAAGGTTTTGGAATAAATCTTTGGGAGAATATTTGAGTGAATGCTTAAAGGAATTTCCGAAAGATTTTTCGAAAAAAAAACTGAAAAAAGTCTCAAAAAAGGTAAAGGAGGAATTTCTACAAAAAATCATACACATCTCTTTCTGAAAATTCTGGAGAAATCCTTAGAAATTGGAAGTTACTGTGGGAATATTTGGTGAAATCCTTGGAAAAATTTCCAAAGTTTCCCAGTTCAATTTTTTTTAAGGAATTTTTGAAACATTTTCTAAAAAAATAGTTTCTGAATGCATCGCTGAATGTTTTATTAAAGGAATCTCTGGAGAAATTTCTGAATAAATATCTAAAGATATTTGTGAAGGAATCTCTGAACGCATTTTTGTAAGAATCCTCATAGAGATTCCTCTATAGAGGGATTTCTACTCATATTCATGGATATTTTTTTGAAAAAAAGAAAGATGCTTTGAAAGAATTCTTTGTGAAATTTCTAGAATAGAAGGAATTTCTAAACAAATCTATGAAGAACGTATTCATGAAAGATTTTTTGAAAGAATCCGTGAAGGATTTTTTTAGCGGAATACTTGGACAAGTTTCCGCAAATTAAAATAGAATAGAAGAATTTCTGAAAAAAAATTTTGGTAGATTTTCTAATGAAAGCTCCAATAGATTCTCGTACGAATGCCAAGAGCAATTTATGAATAAATAACTAAAGGAATTTCTCAAACAATCTCTGAAATGATTTGTGAAAAATCATGGAGAAATTGGTGTAGCAAATCTTGCCAAATTTCGTTTAATAATTCTTTGTGACTCTTCTGGAGGAACACATGGAAGATTTTCTGAAATATTCTGTAACATGATTTGATGTGGAAAGTTTTATTCGGAGACCGTCGTATTAAAGTTGAAAATTATGGGTTCACTTAAATTAATTCAATACCCCAGAATTGCAACAAAAGGCGACCGAGCAGATAGCGGCACAAACCTACACTACTCGTACAGAAAGATCGTTCGTCAAATACAGCACAACCAGTAATCACGCTCTGTCAGGTGCTTGTCATTGTCATGAATCTCTAAATTTCCGAAGGAACCCTTTGAGGAAGTTCAGATGGGATCCCTGGAGGAATTTAGAAACTTTTTCAATTTTTTTGGGACATTTATGCAAATAACGTTATTATGTATGTCCATTGCTCAAAATATTGGCTTTTGAATCAACCTTACATAATTTTGCACACAAAAGATTTCGATAGTAACAAAAAAGCGAGATAGTGGTTTATTCGTTATTTAGCGAGAATTACTAATATATGCCAAAAACTCCGAGCCTTTTATCGAAAACTCAATTTTCATGCAATTTTTGTATGTTTTGGTACATTTTGGTATAAAATTTACATAAAAATAAAATAAAATATGTTGCTTCGATTTTATGTAAAATTCGATTTTATAGACATTTTAAAAATTGAAATGTCCACTAAATCGAGGTATACCTGTATGGGAGCGTGGGATTACTGATGGCACACATACTCTATTTGAAATTGCAATCAATGCCGCGTAGGCTTGACTGTAAAAACAATGAAAGGAATGCTTTGAAACTAAAACCAAATGTATTAGATTCAAAGTAAATATTTTTGAGTTCAATGTATTTTTCTGCATGATATGGGTTTACATATTGAAAACTGATTACACCGATATATAATATTGAACTACAGAACTGCCTCAGTATACTTACATATTTTTGAATAGAATCCATTGTGGTAGTTCTAGTGGCAACCACTGAATATTCGTCTTGTACTGCTTCTTTGACTGCAGAACGAACGTAAGAGTCTAACTTGGCTGAGTTATGGTAGGCCCAAGCACCAGCTGCTATTTCAGCAACAAGAACGATCAAAAGACAGCTGAAAAACTGTATTAAAAATATGTTCAGAGCATTTCGAAGTGCATTTGAAGATTTGATACTCTACTTACCGAGAACAGCATGCACTGTGATTCTTTAAAGGCTCCACAGCATCCCAAAAATGCAACCGACAACATAAGTCCGCCTACAACCAGTAAAATATAGAGTCCAATGAAATAATTATTCTCATTCTGGGTCATTGAGATTAAAAATGTCGGATCCGTCAGCATCCATATTGCCAGCAAAACGATAGCGAATCCGATAAGCTGAAACGAAAAGACATAAGTCACGTTAGTAATACCAAAACATGTTGATAAAACCAAATTTGAAGCGTAATATGATCTAAGAATCCATATATACACTATCGAATTCATAAGGTTAACATTGAAAACTTATAGCACAGACAAACAGACGTAACACTCTTCCAAACGGCTTGGTATATGCATTTAACGATCAATTAAAATTTCATTTGATTTCCGCGATCCTTCCACCAGAGGCGCTAGTGTTCGATCGCTTTGACGTTTGCCAGTGTACACTAGAGTGGGTCATCGTTTATATGGAAACATGATAAATTCAATGGTATCCCATCAGATCAAAGCTTTTTTGATCCCATTTCAGGACCCAAATAGGTGAGCAAAATTTGGGCACGATCGGTTATGTCTACGTTTTGCGCATCGCGTTTGAAGTTTGTATGGGGTTTTACATGGGAAAACACACTTTATGCATTTATCTCATAACAAGCTAGAATTTTTCAAAAACCATGTAACCGATAAAGTGGAAATGTAGCCTAGGGTGTCCTGGAAAACTTTGTCGAAGACCGCGAAGTGATCTGATGCTTATGTAAAAAGTTATAGCGTTGGCATTGCTTGGCGAAACAGCATGATTTTGTTGCTATTGTTATTCCTTTACATGTTAAAACATAAACACATGCATGCGGTTCGTTGGTTATAACTATTTTCACAAGCATCGGATCGCTTTGCGGTCTTCAACAAAGTTTTTCAGAACATCCAAGGCTATCATTTTATAGTATCGGTTAAAAAGTTTCAGACAAACTTTTTCAACTTATGACTAAAATGCAAAAACGTAAGGTACCCCGGGGCAAGTGAGAATCCGGGGCAAGTGAGAATCCGGGGCAAGTGAGACCTACAGCTATATTTGTTTTTATTTGTAAGTTTTAAGGCAAACTTTCTTCATAGAAAACATAGGTATCACACCAACGGATACTTTGAATTCAAAAATTGTTATTGTTCTCACCATAAAAAGACCATATATGTTATTGTTGTTCATATGTAGTTTTCAATTCACTAAGTGAGATTAAGGTGAATATATGACGAAGCCAGCTCGGAATTTTCAAGAGCACAAATCTGAAGAACCTAATATTGGTTTGTACTGAAAAGTTGATCGATTGGTTACCCACTGGTGGTGACTAATCGATCAACTTTTCAGCACAAACCGACATTCGGTTCTTCAGATTTGTGCTCTTGGAAATTTCGGGTGTGGCTTCGTCATATATTCATCTTAACGTACTCTACCACATTCGTCGTTTAAAAATAGAATAACAAATAAAGTAAAACTTTTTCGGTTCCAGGATAATATTTGGAGTGCTTGCAAATTATTTTAAGCGAAAATGCTGGAATTTATTTTCATTTATTACCTTTTGTTAACTGCTCTCACTTGCCCCGGTGCATTTCAGCATCTGGGGCAAGTGAGACCTACTCTCATAGGTCAAACACAATTTCATAGTTTGATCTCGTTTTCTTCAGCCTATGTCGAAATTTACACAAAAGTGAAGCAAAAATCGGCGCCTTACTTATATCGTTGAATTATACTTAATTACTTATATTATGATGATGAAGCTATTGTTTAAAATGGTAAAGTCTTTGATAGAACATATTTTTTTCGAAATCTTCTATTTTCCATATTTTCGTTCAAGCAAATTCTATTTTTTTTCGTTTTTCGCTGCATAATGAGTTTTTCTGAATGTTAAGGAACCGACCACAAAGTATGAAACAAATTGAAAACGACTTATTCGAAGTTCATGATTTAAAAATCTTTATTAAACGATCGTAAATTTATGTAAGGGAAAACATAACATCTGTAAATCTTGAAAACTCTTTTGGTGAGATTCATCAACTACGTAATATGAAAAATAAGTTTGGAAATCTTTCGGCATTTAACATATGGGCGCTTTTGGTATAAATAAAATCAATTTGTTTTGCACGAGCTGCAAGAGTTAAATCAATTTTTTTCTCAGTGATTTGTTATTATATGTGTTACGTAATTTATGCACGATACCACAAAACTTTTCCAACATAAATCGCTAAACATAGTTATTCGCATAAGATATTTATAATTTATGCTACCTTACATATATGCAGCAACTATATTAAGCCATTAGTACAAAAAATCAGAATAGGTCCCACTTGTTCCGTGACACGGTGAAAATGAAGATCTGCTCTACTTTTCATTATATGCATAATATACAGAATTTAAAAACTTTGAAACAGTTTTAATGCCCGTTAATAAGAAGAAATATACCAACAATGTCTTTTAGAACCATTGGAATTATAAAATTATTTATGTTTAGAATTTTTTTGGCTTGACAAAACCAAACTAGATTTTTTTTAGGTCCCACTTGCCCCAGGGTACCTTATGTTTTTCCATACAAAATCCCATACAAAATTCAATTTCAATGCGCAAAGTGTAGACGCAACCGATCGTGCACAAATTTTGCACAGATACTCAGGACCCGAAACGGAACCAAAAAAGCTTTGATCTGAGAAAACGGTTCCGATGACCCACCCTAGTGTACACATTAGTCCTGCTCAACGACGTAGGTTGAACTTGCTCGAAGTTGCTGCATCCCGCTCTCACCCGTTTGATGACAAGATGCAGCAATTTCGAGCAAGTTCAACCTGCGTCGTTGAACAGGACTATTGCTTAATGATGCAAACGAAAATTATAGGCGATGTGTACTACTGTGCGTGTAAGGCAAACGTCAAATCGAAATCCATCATGGCTGATAGTGTGTGTCATGTGTTTCGCGCAGTTTTACTAATAGGTGGCAGTGTGCTCATGAAAAAGACACCGGGCCAAATAAAACTTATCGATCAGCTGTCAAACGATACAAGCCAAACGTCAGATCATCAAATCCCTACCAGAAAGCGAGCATGATTGTGGCGGCCATTAGCGCTCGTAAATTACTGGAAACATATATATTTAGCGCCCAAAATAACTGTTCAAAATTAAATTAAATTTGTCTCCCAGAATATGCCGAAAAACTTTGTCGAAGATCACAAATTGATCCGAGGCTTGTGAAAAAGTTAAACGTTTGGTAATATAGGCCAAAAATTGAGATTTTATTATTGATGTTATTCCTTTACATGTTACTGTTAAGCATCATCGGACACCATTTGTTACAAGTTGCATTATCGGACACCATTTGTTACAAGGACCACTTTGCGGTCTTCGACTAAGTTTTTCGGCACACCTAAGGCCTCAATTTTTATTTCATCGATTGTGGAGCTGAAAAAGCTTTGTTCGGGTTGCAGCGATAAAATTTTTATTTTCACCATACAACGTTGACCCACTATAGACTGTTTCAGAAATTATAAATACACTTTGTTTGTTAAACTAGCTGAGCTGTTCTAATGATTTTTACCAATTTCTTTCAGAGTATAGCATATTGTACTCCATATTTTTATATTTCCTTTCAATTGTCTTGATATTTTCCAGAACAGTCGAGTTCTCTAACAAATAACTTAATTTTTCAAATTTGCATTTGCACAAAGGTGTTTTTAATGATTTCAACATTATTTATCACTAAATACCAAAAATATCTAAATTATTATCTCATTCGCTTTCTTAACAAGTTGTCTAAGGAATGCCTTTATCAAAATTTGGGAAAAATCGATAAAAGCATTTCCACAACATTTTTTTCGGAGATCAAGTTTCTTATTTTTTAAGGTTTTCTACGGAAGATGAGAACTACCACACAGTTTCTTAGCTTTCCTGAACGTATTTAATCTAAACAAACTTATTTTTTCAGCTAATTCGATCCTTCAGATGGCAAAGCTTGTCAAACCATAAGGACGAAAGCAGTAAGCAGTAATTAAGACATTCGTTTGCTTAACGTTTGTTGCTACTGGTGTTGTTGAGAAATTTGAAACAAAAAAAAATGTATTGAGAAGGCCCGTAATGGTGGTTCTTGATCAAATATTTCAGTAAAAATTACTCTTACCAATCGAGAAATATCTTTTATTATCGATACAGCTATTTTTATTGTGTTTGGAAATTAAATATTTTATCTGTGAGATTTATTTTTCTACTTTGTTACATTTTTTGACCACTTTGTGCAACTTCAAATTTTAATCATCTAGTTTAAAGAGCCCTATTTTTTAACTTTTACCAGAAACATCAACAAAATTGGTATTATTTGCTTCGTTAGCATGTTTACTATAAGAGCTAGAAGAAACTTTTTTGGATATTGTGCTCAAATTGAAATGGCAGTTAATCGTTAGTGTATTTATAATTTCTGAAACAGTCTAGCGTGGGTCATCGGAACCGTTTTTTCAGATCAAAGCTTTTTTGGTTCCGTTTCGGGTCCTGAGTATCTGTGCAAAATTTGAGCTCGATCGGTTGCGTCTACACTTTGCGCATTGCAATGGAAATTTGTATGGGATTTTGTATGGGAAAACATACTTTTTTGTATTTTTGTCATAAATGTTTGTCTGAAACTTTTTAACCGATACTGTAAATTGATAGCCTAGGATGTCCTGAAAAACTTTCATGAAGACCGCAAAGCGATCCGGTGCTTGTGAAAATAGTTATAACCAGCGAACCGCATGCATGTGTTTATGTTTTAACATGTAAAGGAATAACAATAGCAACAAAATCATACTGATTCGTCAAGCAATTCCAACGCTATAACTTTTTTCATAAGCTTTAGATCATTTCGCAGTCACCGACAAAGTTTTTCAGGACACCCTAGGCTATGTTTTCACTTTATCGGTTACATGGTTTTAAAAAAAATCGAGCTTGTCATGAGAGAAATGCATGAAAGTGTGTTTTCCCATGTAAAATTCCATACAAACTTCAAACGCGATGCGCAAAACGTAGACATAACCGATCGTGCCCAAATTTTGCACACTTATTTGGGTCCTGAAATGGGACCAAAAAAGCTTTGATCTGATGGGACACCATTGAATTTTTCATTCTTCCATATAAACGATGACCCACTATATAGGGGAAATTACCTATTCTCGGCAGTTTTGTTCTCTTCGTCTCTGGGGGTTTTTTGAAACCTATTGAACTTAGAGTTGGTCTCAAATCCTTCCCAACTAAACTGAATTATATGACCAAGTTTCAGGCAATTTGACTGGCAAAAACCCCCCATGACGAAGAGAACAAACCTGCCGATAATACCCATTGTCACCCTATTACATTGATAAACGATATAGTGGAAAAAATTTGAACTGTCATGAATTTCTCAAAAGTTTTGTGTTAATTTAACCCATTTCCGCCCAGTGATCTATTTATAGATCAGATGCCTCAAACGCCCAGTGATCTATTTATAGATCAGTAACTTTTGCGATAACTGTGGAGAAATGAAGCATTTTGGAAGACTGGTGTCTTCAGCAAAGTAGTTGAGAAGATCAAGGACTCTTCGATAGTACGTAATTTAGTACGTATTCGCTCCAGTAGGTGGTACTAGTGATCACGAAACATTGTGCATTGACAGGTGTTTCGTCAACAGCCATTGCCAATACTGTCGCCTTCGTATCTTGAGAATCAGACTACATAGAAAAAAATAATATTCAGCAAAGTTGATCAGGACATCAATAGCTATCCGATAGTGAACTAGTTGATTCTAGATTCATCCGTTAGGTGGCGCTAGTGAGTCCTAAAAAAATTAAACCTCTGTATCTCGAGAATCCGACTACATAGAAGAATTTCGTCTTCGGCTTGATTGATCAGGACATCAATAGCTATCCGATAGTTAACTAGTTGGTTCTAGATTTATCCGTTAGGTGGCGCTAGTGAGTTGTAAAAAATTTAAACCTCTGTATCTCGAGAATCCGACTACATAGAAGAATTTCGTCTTCGGCAAGGTTGATCAGGACATCAATAGCTATCCGATAGTGAACTAGTTGGTTCTAGATTTATCCGTTAGGTGGCGCTAGTGAGTCCTAAAAAAATTAAACCTCTGTATCTCGAGTATCCGACTACATAGAAGAATTTCGTCTTCGGCTTGATTGATCAGGACATCAATAGCTATCCGATAGTGAACTAGTTGGTTCTAGATTTATCCGTTAGGTGGCGCTAGTGAGTTGTAAAAAATTTAAACCTCTGCATCTCGAGAATCCGACTACATAGAAGAATTTCGTCTTCGGCAAGGTTGATCAGGACATCAATAGCTATCCGATAGTGAACTAGTTGGTTCTAGATTTATCCGTTAGGTGGCGCTAGTGAGTCCTAAAAAAATTAAACCTCTGTATCTCGAGTATCCGACTACATAGAAGAGTTTCGTCTTCGGCAAGGTTGATCAGGACATCAATAGCTATCCGATAGTGAACTAGTTGATTCTAGATTTATCCGTTAGGTGGCGCTAGTGAGTCCTAAAAAATTAAACCTCTGTATCTCGAGAATCCGACTACATAGAAGAATTTCGTCTTCAGCTTGATTGATCAGGACATCAATAGCTATCCCATAGTGAACTAGTTGGTTCTAGATTTATCCGTTAGGTGGCGCTAGTGAGTTGTAAAAAATTTAAACCTCTGTATCTCGAGAATCCGACTACATAGAAGAATTTCGTCTTCGGCAAGGTTGATCAGGACATCAATAGCTATCCAATAGTGAACTAGTTGGTTCTAGATTTATCCGTTAGGTGGCGCTAGTGAGTCCTAAAAAAATAAACCTCTGTATCTCGAGTATCCGACTACATAGAAGAGTTTCGTCTTCGGCAAGGTTGATCAGGACATCAATAGCTATCCGATAGTGAACTAGTTGGTTCTAGATTTATCCGTTAGGTGGCGCTAGTGAGTCAAAATTAAACCTCTGTATCTCGAGAATCCGACTACATAGAAGAATTTCGTCTTCGGCTTGATTGATCAGGACATCAATAGCTATCCGATAGTGAACTAGTTGGTTCTAGATTTATCCGTTAGGTGGCGCTAGTGAGTCCTAAAAAATTTAAACCTCTGTATCTCGAGAATCCGACTACATAGAAGAATTTCGTCTTCGGCTAGATTGATCAGGACATCAATAGCTATCCGATAGTTAACTAGTTGGTTCTAGATTTATCCGTTAGGTGGCGCTAGTGAGTCCTAAAAAATTAAACCTCTGTATCTCGAGAATCCGACTACATAGAAGAGTTTTGTCTTCGGCAAGGTTGATCAGGACATCAATAGCTATCCGATAGTGAACTAGTTGGTTCTAGATTTATCCGTTAGGTAGCGCTAGTGAGTCCTAAAAATTTAAACCTCTGTATCTCGAGAATCCGACTACATAGAAGAATTTCGTCTTCGGCTAGATTGATCAGGACATCAATAGCTATCCGATAGTGAACTAGTTGGTTCTAGATTTATCCGTTAGGTGGCGCTAGTGAGTCCTAAAAAATTTAAACCTCTGTATCTCGAGAATCCGACTACATAGAAGAATTTCGTCTTCAGCAAGGTTGATCAGGACATCAATAGCTATCCGATAGTGAACTAGTTGGTTCTAGATTTATCCGTTAGGTGGCGCTAGTGAGTCCTAAAAATTAAACCTCTGTATCTCGAGTATCCAACTACATAGAAGAGTTTCGTCTTCGGCAATGTTGATCAGGACATCAATAGCTATCCGATAGTGAACTAGTTGATTCTAGATGTATCCGTTAGGTGGCGCTAGTGAGTCCTAAAAAAATTAAACCTCTGTATCTCGAGAATCCGACTACATAGAAGAATTTCGTCTTTGGTTTGATTGATCAGGACATCAAAGCTATCCGATAGTGAACTAGTTGGTTCTAGATTTATCCGTTAGGTGGCGCTACCCAAGTAACACAACTTGTTACAATACTGTATATATTACATGATTCATACAAACGTCCATGTTTTGTTTTGAATATGAAAAACCTATTTTCGTACACTTATATCACCGAAAAAGCGCAAAAAATGGCGGCTTATAAAACATCTTTGATGTTACTAAAGATGTTTTTCAATACATTCTTATAACATAAAATAAAGTATCGAATATGTTCTTAGCAACATCGTAAGAACTTACTTTTTGCAGGAAAATTATTCTTTGTCAATCGCACACTGTGGAAATAAATGTGACATGTGATATTTGGTAATGGTTCAAAATGATTGTCAAGCCTTACATTTCATTTGTAATTTACCATTACGATGTTTGGTCACTATGACTTGAATACATGTGCCACTCAAAATTTATAGTGAAATAAACACATTCACTCTTCATGAATTAATTCGCCTCCCATCAGATTGAAAACAAGAAGGAAGGTTTTTGTCATCTCTATGGTTTTTGTGAGATTTTCGAGTACATTTTCAGATATGCAACATGGTGGATTCTTGCAACAGTGCCGTCAAAAAGTTTTAGAAAGCTATTTTCAATTATAACGTATTAATAATGTGATTTTACATTGTAGAATTTGTATTCGTTATCATTAAGGCAACTATATTATTACATTAAATCTTAAAATTTTCCCAGATAAATAATTATTCGGAGAAAAACTTGTAGATGAACAAACTGCTATACCTTCATAAAAGCGTTAGTTGTTAAATCTTTTAGCAGGCACTGTAATTTATCTGGCCTGATAGGAAAGTATTCAAAATATTGGAAAAACGTTCAAACTACAATTTTTGTACATCTCAATAACATGTTTGTCGAGTACTACTTGAATCGATTAAAATACATTGAAAAAACATCTTGGCAACGTACTTGCAACATCCATTTTCAAATAGCATACAACGATGTGATTTTTGGTGTTTGATACCTGTTTTGAACATCAGTGCAATAATAACAAAGTTGGAGTGCAGCTCGTGGGATCCCCCGAATAAATTCGTGTCTAATTTTGCGGTATCAAAAATTGTGTTCTAAGTTAGTTTTAGTCGCCACGTAAGTACTCAAAGTGTCCGCACCAAGTAAAATATGAGTTTCCGGTGCTATTATAGTTAAGTTTCGGTTTAGTTTTATGTGCATATGATATTTCATAAATTTAAGTGGGTGAGTGGAGACAGAGATCTGATAAACTCATACATAACCGTATTGAATACGTAAAAATAGCGTAATCGTAACATACTTGAGCCTAAAGGTTATATCTATGTGCTGATGATGTTTTACACATCATCTTGAATAGAAAGAAGACAACGATACACAAATCAAGTTAAATCAACGTTATATTTACGTAGCTGTAACGTGTGGTGAGGTTGATAAGATTTTTCAGTGACTTGTTAATGCCAAACATAGTTTAAACCTGATTTCAACATAAGATGTGTACAGATACGATTAAAGTACTATATTAAAACATCTTTTCCAGATTTCATTTTCAAAGATGTTTTCTGTGTTACTTGGGTAGTGAGTCCTAAAAAATTTAAACCTCTGTATCTCGAGAATCCGACTACATAGAAGAATTTCGTCTTCGGCTAGATTGATCAGGACATCAATAGCTATCCGATAGTGAACTAGTTGGTTCTAGATTTATCCGTTAGGTGGCGCTAGTGAGTCCTAAAAAAATTAAACCTCTGTATCTCGAGAATCCGACTACATAGAAGAGTTTCGTCTTCGGCAAGGTTGATCAGGACATCGATAGCTATCCGATAGTGAACAAGTTCGTTCTAGATTTATCCGTTAGGTGGCGCTAGTGAGTCCTAAAAAATTTAAACCTCTGTATCTCGAGAATCCGACTACATAGAAGAATTTCGTCTTCGGCTTGATTGATCAGGACATCAAAGCTATCCGATAGTGAACTAGTTGGTTCTAGATTTATCCGTTAGGTGGCGCTAGTGAGTCCTAAAAAATTTAAACCTCTGTATCTCGAGAATCCGACTACATAGAAGAATTTCGTCTTCGGCTAGATTGATCAGGACATCAATAGCTATCCGATAGTGAACTAGTTCGTTCTAGATTTATCCGTTAGGTGGCGCTAGTGAGTCCTAAAAAAATTTAAACCTCTGTATCTCGAGAATCCGACTACATAGAAGAATTTCGTCTTCGGCAAGGTTGATCAGGACATCAATAGCTATCCGATAGAGAACTAGTTGGTTCTAAATTTATCCGTTAGGTGGCGCTAGTGAGTCCTAAAAAAATTAAACCTCTGTATCTCGAGTATCCGACTACATAGAAGAATTTCGTCTTCGGCAAGGTTGATCAGGACATCAATAGCTATCCGTTAGTGAACTAATTGGTTCTAGGTTTATCCGTTAGATGGCGCAAGTGGGCTAAAAAAAACCCCTATATTTCGAGGATCAGACTACACAGAAGAATTCTGTCTTCGGCAATGTTGATCAGGACATCAACAGCTATCCGATAGCGAACTAGTTGATTGTAGGTTTGTCCGTTAGGTGGTGCAAGTGAGCTCAAAAAATTATGATTTTTTGTATCTTAAGAATCAGACTACATAGAAGAATTTCAAAATCTCGTTTTCAGCAAGGTCGATCAGGACATCAAGAGCTAACCAATACTAAACTAGTTGGTTCTAGGTTTATCCACTAGGTGGCGCTAGCGAGTAATAGAAATTCTCAACTTCTGTTTCCAACAACCATAGTACATAGAAATATTTTGTCTTCGGCAAAGTTGGTTAGGACATCAAGAGCTATCCGATAGTGAACTAGTTGGTTCTAGGTTTATCAGTTAGGTGGCGCAAGTGGGCCCTGTGGGTGCTAGTGAGCCCTAAAAATTCTGAACTTCTGAAAGTTGATCAGTACATCAAGGGCTAACGGATAGTGAATTAATTGGTTCTGGGTTTTTCCGTTAGGTGGCGCTAGTGAGCTCTAAACATTCTGAACTTCTGTATCTCGAGAATCAGACTACATAGAGGAATTTGATTTCGACAAGGTCGATCAGATCTATCTAATAGTGAACTAGTTGGTTGTAGGTTTGTCCGCTAGGTGGCGCAAGTGGGCTCAAAAATTCCGAACAAATATTGATAAAGTAGTTTTTACGATGAAAAAGAACTGCATGGCTACTGATTGATAACAAAACCAGCTAGGTATCAAACAGCCGTCTCATTTCACTAAATATAATACTGAACAAAATATAGTATAGAATAATTAGTTATCAACTGGATCTAATGATAACGTAATTTTCGATAACGTGCTATGTGCTATCAATTTGTTATCTTTACTTAGGTTCATTGTGACTCTCATCTCAAAGACATTCATTTGGGTCGGCTTCATGCAAAATTGCTGTAGATAGATAAATTCAACGTAATTTGATCTACCAGCGCCCAGCAATTTGGTTAGAGGCTAGAAGACTTGAATGCACAATGGTCTATTCACAGATTAGTAAGTATTGCTAATACCGTAGAAAATGAAGCATGTTGCACCGTCTTCCATTCTCCTCTCTTTCTCGTGCTCGTTCAAGAGAGTTATTATCCGATGATGAATGGGTTGGTTTATGTTTTCTAGGCGGCTTCAATGATTCTTAGAAATTTTGAACTTGTGTATCTCGAGAATAGAACTACATAAAGGACTCTGGTCCATATAACCACAGCTGTAAATTACGTGATCCGTAAAATACGATCACGCATCATCAGTGGAAATTGTTTCCACTGGGAGCTTCGGAAGAAGCTGAGATAGATGAAAATGAGATGTTGATTCATTTCATTCATTTATTTAGTACATATAACAACAAGTTCAAGATAAAACTGAATCAACAATATTTCTGCATAATACACGGTTCGTGGCTGCCGTTCTCCATCCTCGGTCACGCCCGATGCTCGCCAAGTCACGCTCCACCTGATCCGCCCATCGTGCCCATTCTTGTGCCAACCGGATCTGTCGCGAACACCAACTTTGCAGACATATTGTCTGGCATTCTTGCAACATGCCCTGCCCATCATATCCTTCCGGCTTTGGCCACCTTCTCGATGCTGGGTTCGCCGTAAAGTGCAGCGAGCTCGTTGTTTCATCCTTCTTCGCCACACAGCGTTTTCCTGCACCCTGCCGAAGATCGTCCTTAGCACGCGTCGCTCGAAAACTCCGTGTGCTTGCAGGTCCTCCTCGATCATGGCCCATGTCTAGTGTCCGTAGAGGATCACCGGTCTAATTAGCGTTTTGTACATGGTGCATTTGGTGCGTGGGTGAATCTTTTTCGACCGCAGTTTCTTCTGGAGCCCGTAGTAGGCCCGACTTCCGCTGATGATGCGCCTTCGAATTTCACGACTTACGTTGTTGTCAGCCGTCAGTAAGGATCCGAGGTAGACGAATTCCCACCACCTCGAAGGTATCCCCGTCTATCGTAACATTACTAACCTGACGGATTCAGTCGTGTTCGGTTCCACCTACCAGCATGTACTTTGTTTTTGAGGTATTCACCACCAGTCCGACCTTTGCTGCTTCGCGTTTCAGGTGGGTGTACAGTTCTGCCACCGTTCCAAATGTTCAAATTGAACGGATTTTGTGAAAATCGTTCCCCGGCTGTTGAGCCATGCTCGTCGCATCACACCTTCCAGAGCGATGTTGAAGAGTAAGCATGAGAGTCCGTCACCTTGACGCAGTCCCCGGCGAGATTCGAATGAACTGGATAGTTCACCCGAAACCCTTACGCAGCTTTGCACACCCTCCATCGTTGCTTTTATTGCTGTGTGCGTTTAAGATGCAAACGGTGCCCAAATGCGCTTCAAACGCGGTGTTACCAAAGGCAAATTAGCAACTATATCCAAAACCACCGCCAACCTAGGATTTAAATGCTCCCACTGACATCGGGTTACTTGTTAGAAAATCTTACCGCATTTGGTGTTCCTGCATTTGATATTTGCGTTTCGAATGCACACAGCAATATCAGTCTAGTCAGCTTCCTAGGAAAGCCGTTTTCGTCCATGATTTTCCATAGCTCTGCGCGGGAGAATGAGATGAACAGAACGCTCATAAGGTGGTCCTTTATAAAAATGAAACATAAACCAAGCTCAAAGAACAATTGCAAATATTTGGAGTTTTCGAATGACGAGTGCTAAGGTAATATTTCGCTCTGTACTAGATAACGGTGTGGCGGGAGAGGGTGAGCCACGTGCTCGCAAAGCCAGAAGAATACGGTGGGCAGGATATACTACTAGAAATTTTTAGAATGATGCATATTGAAATGTCTTGAAACTGTTTAAAATTATCCATTGATAAGCTACTAGCAGATTGTTTTGGTTATTACTAATGTAACCCATTTCTGGAACATTTCAAACTGTAACTTTTTTTATTAGGAGAATATCAACTATGATAAGTCATCTAAAATAGATTTACATAGCTCATAGAAATAAAGTAGCTGCGCAAAAAAAAAATAAAAAAAATATTTTTTCAACGTTTCACGTGCATATGCCCCACTGTGTATTAAAACGAAAATTTCACCGTAGATTTCCGTTTAAATGACTGCAATAACTTTCTTTTATGGGGTTGAGGTACTCCAGAAAAAATCAGACATCTACTGTGATTGTGGCATAATTCGGGCGTTAATGGGTTAAGCGTTTTGTTTGGCTGATAATTTCGCGTTAATAACAAGTTTCAACGAAAGTGAATTGCAAAGTCCTCAAGATTTATTCGCTGGATTAACTTATGAAGGGCAACACTAATAAAACTGGAATGCAAAACGCCGTATTGAAGAAGTGGAGCAGCAACTGACTGATCTTCATCCAGGCATGATAAAATACTCGGTGAGGATGTTCCTTTTACTATGTTAACATTATCCTGTAATTATTACATAGTTATTTTCACTACACTGTGTCCAATAAGTTCTCATACAAAATACTAATTTTGGAAATATAATTTAATTTTACATCTCTGATTCATATTTGCAAACTGAATGCATGTTTTGAAGGGCCACACAATACTGATTAAATAAAGCATACGGTTTAGAATAACGTTATTTTCTATTTGTTTTATATATTTATTTTGTATGGCAAAAAGCATCTAAACTCGAATTTCTCGAAATGTTGTCCGGAATTCTTGCAACATGCCCTGCCCATCGTACCCTTCCGGTTTTGGCCACCTTCTGGATGCTGGGTTCGCCGTAAAGTGCAGCAAGCTTGTGGTTCACCCTTCTACGCCACATATCGTTCTCCTGCACACCGCCGAAGATCGTCCTTAGCACGCGTCGCTCGAAAACTCCGAGTGCTTGCAGGTCCTCCTCGAGCATGATCCATGACTCGTGTCCGTAGAGGACCACCGGTCTTTTTAGACTGAAGCTTTTTCTGAGGCCCGTAGACGAGCTTGGTGGTCTAGTGGCTACCGCTTCTGATTCATATGCAGAAGGTCCTGGGTTCAATCCCTGGCTCGTCCCTTTCCTCCTACTTTGAATCTTTCTATCTACTTTCTCTCTCACTCTCTCTCTCTCCTACATATACATCTCATGTATATTCGTTCGTAGCGATCGCTAGAACCAGAAACGGATTGAAATAAAGCCGTTTCCCTTCCTTCCAACTTTCATTACAGCACAGTGTCAATCTATCATATAACGCCTACAAGTTATGCAACCAAGCGGACTGTGCCGCTTCATAGTAATCTTCACACATTCTATCGCTTTACGCCTGGCACCCTTGCACCAATGCATGATCAATGTGCCAAAAATAAACATTTCCCACCAACACACCAACATCCGCATGACCTTGTGCAGGCGCAGAGGACTCAACGGCCTGATGTGGGCAAGCGAATGCAATCATCACTTCCCTCCCCTTCCCCCATTGACCTGCAACCTGACGCAGCAGGCGCCATTGTCGCCTAAAAATACAAGACCACCAATGCTCACACACTGAAGATGCCTGTTAGTCCCAAACAGCTATCTCATTGGTTCCTTGTGTGAGTGTAGCTGATCTGGCGATACTGGAGTTGCAACTGCGGGCGGTCAATCAAGCTCAAGCTCAAGCTCAAGCTGAAGCTTTTTCTGAGGCCCGTAGTAGGCCCGACTTCCGCTGATGATGCGCCTTCGAATTTCACGACTCACGTTGTTGTCAGCCGTCAGTAAGGATCCGAGGTAGACGAATTCCTCCACCACCTCGATGGTATCCCCGTCTATCGTAACATTACCACCCAGACGGATCCGGTTGTGTTCGGTTCCGTCTACCAGCATATACTTTGTTTTTGAGGCATTCACCACCAGTCCGACCTTTGCTGCTTCGCGTTTCAGGCAGGTGTACAGTTCGGTCACCGTTTAAAATGTTCTGGCATAGTGTCTATGTCGTCCGCAAAGCACACAAATTGACCGGATTTTGTGAAAATTGTTCCCCGGCTGTTGAGCCCGGCTCGTCGCATCACACCTTCTGGAGCGATGTTGAAGAGTAGGCATCAGTATTGGGAGAAACTCAAATTCTCAAATCTCATGGTCGAGTTGTTTCAAGCGCGATTCTTGACTCGCCAAACTCACCGCTGAAAAAATCATGCATGAGTTGACTCGTGATTTTACCCTTGCTTTATTTCTCGGTGTTCTTATTATTTACATCGAAGTTTTTAGGATTATTAGATAGAACAAAAGGCAATCCAGCGTACAATAACTTTGAATGCCGTTTAAATTGATTTGGATTCGTTTTACAAGCGAACGAGATTTCAGCGCTTGATTCGTGAGAGCGAGATTTTGCATGAAAATCTCGCGCGTGAGAAAATGATTCAAAATCGCGTGCGAGTTTGCTCACGCAGGAGCGGTTCATGAGTGTGCTTTGAGTGTGATTTTACCAACACTGGTAGGCATGAGAGTCCATCACTTTGTCGCAGTCCCCGGTGAGATTCGAATGGGCTATATAGTTCACCCGAAACCCTTACACAGTTTTGCACTCCATCGTTGCTTTTATCGGTCTAGTCAGCTTCCAAGGAAAGCCGTTTTCGTCCATAATTTTCCATAGCTCAGCGCGGTCGATACCGTCGTATGCAGCTTTGAAGTCGATGAACAGGTGATGCGTTGGGACCTGGTATTCACGTCATTTCTGAAGTATTTGCCATCCGGTGAAGATCTGGTCGGTTGTAGACCGGCCGTCGATGAAGTCAGCTTGATAACTTCCCACGAACTCATTCGTTTTAGGTGATAGACGACGGAAGATGATCTGGGATAGCATTTTGTAGGCAGCATTCAAAATAGTGATCGCCCTGAAGTTCTCACATTCCAAATGGTCGCCTTTCTTGGGAATGGCGCAGATTACCCCTTCCTTCCACTCCTCCGGTAGCTGTTCGGTTTCCCAGATCCTGACCATCAGCCAGTGCAGACAGGTGGCCAACTTTTCTGGGCCCATCTTGATGATTTCAGCTGCGATACCATCCTTACCAGCTGCTTTGTTAGTTTTGTTTGAGCTGATGAATGGCATCCTTAACTTCCCTCAGCGTGGGAGTTGGTTCATTTCCGTCTTCCGCTGGTTTCCCGTGCCTACGTTCTCCACGCCATTCAGGTGCCGATCGAAGTGCTGCTTCCATCTTTCGATCCCCTCGCGTCCGTCCGTCAAGAGGTCTCCGTCCTTATGCCTGCACATTTCGGCTCGCGGCAGGAAGTCGTTGCGGGATGCGTTGAGCTTCTGGTAGAACTTCGGTGTTTCTTGGGAACGGCACAGCAGTTCCATTTCTTCGCACTCCGCTTCTTCCAGGCGGAGCTTTTTCTCCCGAAAGAGGCGGGTCTGTTGTTTCCGCTTCTGTTTGTAACGTTCTACGTTCTGTCGGGTCGCTTGCTGCACGTACCCCCTGCTCTCGGCTGCGTCATTGATGGCACTCCAGCAGTCCTCTAGAGAGGCCTCATCGAGCTCGCCCTCGTCTGGCAACGCGGTCTCGAGATTCTGCGCATATGCTGAGGCGACATCCGGTTGTTTTAGTCGCTCTAGGTTGTACCGTGGCGGTCGCCGGTACCGTACATTGTTGATGACGGAAAGTTTTGTGCGCAGTTTGACCTTCACCAGATAGTGGTCGGAGTCGATGTTGGCGCCACGATTGTTCCTTACGTCCATTATGTCGGAGAAGTGCCGTCCGTCAACCAGAACGTGGTCGATTTGAGATTCCGTGTGCTGTGATGATCTCCAGGTGTGACGATAAGGGAGGCTGTGTTGGAAAGAGGTGCTACGTATGGCCATGTTTTTGGAGGTGGCGAAATGAATGAGTCGTAGGCCGTTTTCGTTCGTCTGCTGGTGGGCGCTGAACTTTCCAATCGTCGGTCTGAATTCCTCCTCCTGGCCTACCTGAGCGTTTAAATCTCCTATGATGATCTTGACGTCGTGGCTTGGGCAGCGGTCGTACTGCGCGTAAAATGCGTTCTTGTCACCATGAGTGCTTCCGGAGTGTGGGCTGTACACGTTTATTATGCTCAAGTTGAAGAATCGGCCCTTGATTCTGATGGAGTGGACGCACTAGCAGAGTTGCAACGGAACCACCGGGAAGACGAACGAAGAGCACCGAGAGCAGACAAAAAAACCGCGGACACTCTTTCGGGAACAATACAAGAAACGCGTCTTTACAAGTGATCGGTTTTATTTGAACTGAAAAAACGTTGGATACAGTGTTGTCAGTTTAGACGATTATACTTTTGCTCTACTGCTATAAACAAGGTTGCTATAAACAAGGTGCTCATCCATTCCCAACACTCCTCCTGGATGAGTATCTTGTTACTGTCCCTTCAATCCCGCTTTCTTCAAAAAGATACTGAGTTTGGCCGGACCGACTGGTTTAGTCAAAGCGGGGGGGCAATACACAAGATCTATTGTATTCTGTTCGCACAACTCACGTATGAAGTTCCTCTTTGTGTCAATGTGTTTTACCCGTCCACTGGATCGCTCCGCCTTAGCGAAGCTCAAGCAACCCATGTTGTCTTCGTAAAGAACCGTCGGCTTCTCTTGAGGCTCATTCAGCTCCGCCAAAAGTCGTCGTAACCATATCGTTTCTTGACAGGCCAAAGCTAGCGCGTTGTAATCAACCTCCAACGGTGATAAGGCTACCGAATCCTGTCCTTTGCTAGTCCAACTGACCGGGGCTTCGCCGTAGAAAAATATGAAATCGGTTGTAGACCGTCGAGTTCACCTGTCCCTGGCCCAATCCGAGTCGGAGATCCGACCAGATTCCATCCGTCCTTCGGCCCGTACTTCAGTCTGTAGTGTTTCGTCCCGTTGAGGTACTGCAAAACTCTTCTGGCTGCATTCCAATCGCTTTTGTTTGGTTGACTAACTTTACGACCCAACAATCCAACGCTCAGGGATAAATCGGGCCTTGCATTGACTGCCAGATACAAGAGGGCGCCAACCAAGCTCCTGTACAACGTCGTGTCTGCGAATCCTGGACTGTCTTCGTTTTCAGCAGTGTAACCGAGATCCATCGGAGTCTTCACAGCATGGGAGTTCTCCATCTGGAATCGCCGGAGAACACACTCGATGTAGGGAGTCAAACGAAGAGAATACCCTAGAAAATGATGGATTAGACCGAGCGATGTAACTTCGAACTTGTCACGGAGGCATCTGAATACTTCGTCAATCTCCTTTTCATCTACGCTTCCAATCATAAGGTCGTTCACGTAGACTATCAAGTACACGTCCTTCTGTCCACGGCGTACGTAGAGACACGGATCAGACTCACAGGGCTTGAACTTCATTTCCACCAGCACCGAATGTAGCGTTCTATTCCAGCATCTGGCAGACTGCCGCAAGCCATAGATGCTCTTGCGCAGTTTGCACACCAGACCCTCATTTCCTGCGATGACGAATCCGGGTGGCTGGGACATGTAGAGCTCCTTGTTCACCGTACCGTTGAGATACGCCGTTTTGAAGTCGTACTGTTTAAGTACCATACCTTTCTTGCTGACCACCGCCAACAGTACACGTAATGTCGCTTGTCTAGTCACCGGGGCGTAAACCTCGGTAAAGTCGATCCCGTAGAGCTGGGTGTAGCCCTTAGCGACGATACGAGCCTTGTGTTTTACTACACACTTAGAAAAAATGACGGATTACGGTAAAATTTTACCGTAATCTCAACAGCTGAACGTACGGTAAAAAGTTCGGTGATTTTTCAAACCACCGAACGTACTGCGAATCTCAGGAAAATAGATGCAACGTTCGGTACTTTTTACAAATTTACCGTAAAAATCACAGAACGTTCGGTATGTTTGTTTACAAATGAATTCTCAATATCACTGAACGTACGGTAAATTTTACAAATTTACGGCGATTTTATGCGAGCACAAAAAAAAACAATATTTTCATAAAAAACGTCGATGATGGGATTGAATACATGACCTTCTGATCAGGAACCACACTTGCTGCCACTGTACAAGAGAGTCTTGCTTGGAGATAATGCGCAAATTCTAATAGAACTGATGCTCGAAGCTGCCGGCGTGGCTGTCAAACGCATTTTACAGTAGTACGGTAAAATAGTCCCATCACCGATCTGTTCGGTAAAATATTCACAGGTCCCCTGTAAATTTGTCTGATTTCACCGGTTCTTCGGTGATTTCTTAGATTTCACCGATTTTCTCCTGCAATTTCATCGATTTCGCCGTAATACTGTAGTTTGCTTGTTTACAGACCAGTTTCGGTGATTTTTTTCACCGAATACTGTAATTTATTCTAAGTGTGTACTTTACCTTCTGCATCTCGCTTAAGCTTAACCACCCACTTCGTCCCAATCAACTTCTTACCTGGAGGCAGCTGCACTAACTCCCAGGTCTGGTTAGCGGTGTGCGCCGCCATCTCCACTTCCGTAGCTTTCTTCCAATCAGGCACATCCATTGCTTCACGATAATCTTCGGGCTCTTCATCGACAGTAACTTGTCCCCGCTACAAAGTCCTGGTATCGTCCGGGCAATACTCCCCGAGTACGTCGGTCAGCTCTGTTTAGCACTGGTTGTTCATATGGGTTCTCCAATTCGAAGCCCAGAAAGTCACTATCGTTCATCTCACTAGCATCGTCGTATTCCGACTGTTCTTGTTCATCATTCACTTGTAACTGTCCTTCACGATTTTAAAAAATCACTTCTTCGTTTTCGCTCACACTTTCGCCACGCTGCTCCACAGCAATCTCTGGAACTGGTGGCTCCTCCTCCAGCTGATCTGTGCCATTCCTCAGCTCCAGAAAGCGCGCGTCGCGGCTGATGGTGACGCGGTTGGTCGCACGGTCAAGGAAGCGATAGCCTTTGTGCTGAGTTGAGTAGCCGATGAACACCATTTTTCTCGCCTTCGGGTCGAATTTCTTTCGCTTTTGGTCAGGTACGTGAACGAACACTTCGCACCCAAACACTTTCAGCTCCGCCAAGTCCGGCTGTCGGTCCGTCCACAATTCGTAGGGAGTCTTGTCTACAGCTCGTGATGGTAACCGATTCTGGACGAAATTCGCGGTCAGCACTGCCTCTCCCCAATAACATTTCGGCAGCCCAGCGTCCAGTAGCATGCAGTTGACCATCTCCTGCAAGCTGCGATTTTTCCTCTCCGCTACCCCATTCTGTTGAGGTGTGTATGGGGTAGTGTACTGCGGAAGAATGCCCTCCGCCTTGTAAAACTCCTGCAAGCTGTCGCCTATATATTCGCCTCCTCCATCCGACCTAATTACCTTAGGCTTCCGGCCAAACACATTTTCGGTCCATCGGACGTACTTCCGAATTTTGTGTTCAGCTTCGCTCTTAGACTTCAGGAGAAATACAGCGCAGAAACGACTGAAGTCGTCAATCAGGGTAATAAAATACTTATTCCCGCTCCCTGTCGCATTTTCCATTGGTCCACACAAATCTGTGCGGATCAGATCCAATGGCTGCGCAGACATGCGCTCTCCTAACGATGGAAAAGGTTTTCTGGCTAATTTAGCCCTGATGCAGCACTCGCAGACTACTCGCTTACCGCAGTCCTTGACCTCGAAACCGCTGACCAGTTCCTTCGACGTGATGGCGCTCACCACGTTCATGTCGCGGTGACCAAGCCGCCGATGCCATGTGTGTTGACACATATCGGTGTGCGACTCTTTCACCGCCGCCGCTGCTAGACACTGCACATCACTCTTCAACTTGTACTGGCACCCGGCCAGCTCACCGACTGCGACCACTTTTTGATCCGGATTTTGGATCTCACAACTGTCCACTTTAAACACTACCGTGAATCCCTTTTCGGCCAGTTTACGTACCGAAATCAGTCCGCCCTCCAAAGCGGGGACGTATAGCACTTTTTCCAGTGTAATCACAACTCGCTGGCCATTACCGTTTACCCCAACAACGTTCCCACTACAGACACCGCATGACTTTGTATGCGTACCGTCGGCCAGAGTGGCATCAACAACGACATTGTTCTTGAATTCGACGAAGAACCTCTTGTCATTTGTCATATGACAAGTGCTCCCGCTATCGATTGTCCAAGCGCCCGGGACAGCACCACCCGCCACAAAACACAATGCACTACAGACCGAATCATCTGCCACCACTGGTTTCGACTGCTGCTTGTTTCCCGCTTGCATTTTCTTCGCCTCCTGCCCAGAAGACGGCTTCTTCTTCGATTCACTGTCGTTGTTCTTCATCGCAGCCAGCTTGCGGCAATTTCTCTTGTAATGGCCAGGTTGTTTACAAAAGAAGCACTTCACTTTGTCGGAGTTCACTTTTGCCTCTGCCTTGAGGGTTGAGGGCTTTTTCTTTCCTCGCAACGATTCCACTCGGACCCGCACGCTTATTGCAATCATCGCGCAACCGAGCCACTACCAAATCCATGGTTAAATCTTGCGGTGGGTGATTTTCAAAGCGACATAACAAAACTTACGAACGATGGGGGAAGGCTGCGCAGCATCATAATCACCCGCAACTGCTCACTGAGCTCAACACCCACACTGTCAAGCCTTTCGAACAAATTTTCCATTTCTTCGAGGTGTTTTTCCACCTCCCCATTTTCACCGAGGTTCATTGAGTACAGTTGTTGCAAGAGCATTGCCTGTGTGCCAATCGTAGCCTTTTCGTGATAGGCTTTTAGATTGTTCCACATATCACTCGCCGTTTCGGCCTTTTTCACGAGTCGCAGCTGACTAACATCAATGAACAACGAAATCGTCGCCCGAGCTTTAACGTCCTTCTTTTTCCACTGCGCGTAACCAGCATCGTTCTGGTCCGGCTGTGGGTCGGCTATCACTTCCATGTTTCTTCACGCTCAAGTAGCGCCTTCATGCGGAATTTCCACGAGACAGTTCCCGCTACTCAGCTTCGAAAAATACACTTTCATCCCATCCGCCATTTTGCTTTTCCCACACAAAATCTCTTCTTGGAAGGCCGAACAAAAATTCCCCTCCGGAAAACAGCTCTCGACCGAAACCGCAACAATGAACACTTTTCAATTCACTTCCGGCACTTGGGCCCACAACCTGATGGAGTGGACGCACTAGCAGAGTTGCAACGGAACCACCGGGAAGACGAACGAAGAGCACCGAGAGCAGACAAAAAAACCGCGGACACTCTTTCGGGAACAATATTGTGGATTTACCGGCTACTTGTATTCTACCGGTCGCTTCAGTATGGCCTCCAAAGTAGCCGTTTTATAAAAAGAGAAACTTAAAAATGTTTTTAAACATTTTTATTGTATGCGCTATTCCTCGTTGCCACTAGCTATTCAGCGACATTCATTTTTTGACAATCAAGTTGATTTTTATATGAAAACGGCTACTTTGTAACGGCTACTCAAGTAACCGTTAGAATACAAGTAGCCAGTAAATCCACAATACAAGAAACGCGTCTTTACAAGTGATCGGTTTTATTTGAACTGAAAAAACGTTGGATACAGTGTTGTCAGTTTAGACGATTATACTTTTGCTCTACTGCTATAAACAAGGTTGCTATAAACAAGGTGCTCATCCATTCCCAACAGATTCTCAACCTGCACATTCTTTCATCGATCGGCCAGCAACCGATCACGCGCCTCTGCATATCACCCATCACGATGAAATCTGTTCCCAGCTCACGTGTGTTGCCGCAGCTCTGGTAGATAGTATGATTAGCTCTAAACGTTCGCACCATGGATTCTGTCCAACACACCTCCTGCAGCGCTACGATGCCGAACTCGTGGTCTTTCAGTAGATCGATGAGTATGGGGGTGCTCCCAATGAAGTTGGGAGATTGGCAGTTCCACGTACTGAGTTTCCAATCGCAAGTCCTTTTTTTTCGCTGGGGTTGTTGCCGTTTGTCTTGGTTCATATTATTATGTTGCTGATTTTCCGTTACAATGTTTCTTACAGCTGGCTCGTAGGGCCTACTTTCCGGAGGACCATAGTGTATAGTTGAGCTTAGAGTCCTTCCCTGGCACTCGGACGTTAATCAGCCGCCCCTAACATGGGGATCAGACGCTATTGTGAACCGCTCCTTCCGGAGAACAGACGCTCAGGTTTGCAGAAGCAAACCCTCTCCTTCCGTGTCAGCCTATGACCAAAGTTCTCACCGGGGTTGGTTACCCGATCTTCCCTAAGGCTGCTCGTAGTTTCCGGCCGGTACCACCGGGAGGTAGGGATAGGAGTTGCTGGGCAGAGTCTATAGTGGATCATAATAGGAACTGTATTGCGTAGCATACTGAGCCTTTACCGTGCCAGTGTAGATACTATATATTAATAACACTATACTATATATTAATAACACAGAGCACCCCAGAAATCAACAACCATGCTGCTGATGGAAGGTACGTCCGCAATCTTTCTCTCTTCATCACCCAGGGCCCCAACGTCTGCAGCACAGCCGAATGAATTAACTACACCGGCTGTTTTCCTACTCTCCGCATTGACCAATGTGGCGCTAGCTTCTATGCGCGAAAAATCGCTAAAAGTAAATCGCAAAAATATTGTGTGGCGAATAGCATCTAAAGGCAAATTTATCGAAGTGGAATACATTATTCGAAAAAAATATTTGGTAGTGGTTGTGCACAATATTGACTACTATTAAGCCTACCAAATATTTTTTTCAGTAAAAGCTTCATATTTCAAGTAATTCAAGTTTAGATGCTTTTCACCATACAAAATAAAATGGATTTACTCCTGCTGATCAACTGTGGGTGTGCGCCAAGCGGGACTACCCGCTTTGCGCGCAGCCACAGTTGATCAGCAGGAGTAAATCAATTTAATTTTGTATGGCGAAATGCATCTAAACTTGAATTACTTGAAATACAAAGCTTTTCCTGAAAAAATATTTGGTAGGCTTAATGGTGGTCACCATTGCGCACAACCACTACCAAATATTTTTTCGAATAATGTGTTCCACTTTGAAGAATTTGCCTTTAGATGGTATTCGCCATACAATATTTTTGCGATTTACTTTTAGCGATTTTTCTCGCATAGAAGCTAGCGCCACATTGGTCGATGCGGAGAGTAGGAAAACAGCCGATGTAGTTAAAGGACTACCAGCTTGGCGCGCGCCCACAGTTGATCAGCAGGAGTAAATTCATTTTATTTTATATGGCGAAAAGCATCTAAACTCGAATTTCTCGAAATGGGAAGCTTTTACCGAAAAAATATTTGGTAGGCACCAAACCGGTCATCATTGTGCACAACCGCTACCAAATATATTTTCGAATAATGTGTTCCACTTCGAGAAATACGCCATTAGATGCTATACGCCATACAATATTTTTGCGATTTACTTTTAGCGATTTTTCGCGCATAGAAGCTAGCGCCACATTGGTCAATGCGGAGTGTAGGAAAACAGCCAAAGCATTTAATTCATTCATTCATGATAATAGTTCCACTCACCACAGACAAACAGACGTAACATTAAGAACAATGAATTAAATGCTTTGGCTGTTTTCCTACTCTCCGCATCGACCAATGTGGCACTAACTTCTATGGGCGAAAAATCGCTAAAAGTAAATCGCAAAAATATTGTATGGCGTATAGCATCTACAGGCGTATTTCTCGAAGTGGAACACATTATTCGAAAAAATATTTGGTGGCGGTTGTGCAGAATGATGACCGGTTTGGTGCCTACCAAATATTTTTTTTTCGGTAAAAGCTTTTCATTTCGAGAAATTCGAGTTTAGGGGTGATACACAAATTATGTCACACAAAAACGAACCATTTTCAAACCCCCCCCCCCCCACCCCCATGTCACACTTTTTGTATGAAACCTTAAAAAAAATGTATGGGTCGTCACGTTGTAACGTTTGCACATGCCCATTTTCTAGAAACGAACTACTGCTTCTCATTTTCTACCAACCAATCAAATTTGATTGCCACTAAGAAGAAGAATTCTGTAATACTTTGCCATCCCCGATAGTATAAAAATCAGGGCCCAACAAACGATCGTGGAACAGTATCTCTTCGCAAACCAAGCAGTGAAGTTTAATCAGCAGAGAGCGAGGATCCCTACCTACCATTCCCTCATCTGCCGAGCGAGCCAGTGCAAAGCCCGACACTTCCGCAGCTATACCCTGGTTAAGCCAAGCGAGCTCCAGTACAAATCATCCCAGCCTCTGTTCAGAGGTGCGTGGGCCACGATGTCGTCACACAGACCTATTGGATGTTGGCTATTGCGAGAGCTCTGCCGAGGCACAAAACCGCAATTATCATTGCGAACAACAATCCGCACAGCATTTCTAAATGCCGCAAACAATGTTATAAAGAGTTATAACCCCTCCGTTATCAAACCCTCAAACCCTCTCCTCCTCTGCAACAGTAGTGTGAATAGAACAGAAATCATCCGCATGGGGACATTAGCAGAACCGATGTAAGTAGAGTGAAGTGATATTTTGAACCTATTGTGATAGTGTGCTTACCACAACAGCACCACCAACTGGTGATCGGTTTCTACGGAGAGATGTACCTGCATGAACGACTCCACGCAGCAGAGGCAGCGATACGGGCAGAAAAAGGCTTAGGCCGAAGAATACGGTTGTGCGCACAACAAATTGTGTTATGATAGGAAGATTAGGCTGGTCCAAAAAATTTAATTATTCCTTTTGCAAGAAGACGAAAATTGTTTTAAATATAGTGTCAAGCATATTTGATTGGTGTTTTAGTGTCAGTTTTTGTATTTCGTTTGGCTTTATTAGTTACACGACTCCACGACTGCCGCTGGCTAAATCCGGGCACCCAATTCTGCGAACTCGAAGTTCCGTATCAGGCTGTGGTCTGATTGGCGCTAAAGCGGAACTTTTAAGCCAGAGTCAATCAAAAATTGTGTCTTGTTGATCTTGTTGCCGGGGAAAACGTTACAACGTTACGCGAAATCCCCCCTCCCCCCTAAAAGCGTGACGTAATTTGTGCATGACCCCTTAGATGCATTTCGCTATACAAAATAAAATGATTTTACTCCTGCTGACCAACTTGAACGCACTCCCTGCGGGTAATCTACCCAGTACGGAGGGTTAGCCTAAAATTAGCCTAATATAAGACTAACTGGTCAGCATGTTAGGCTAACTTTTTGTCTCACTTTTGGCTAATGTTAGTCCAAAATTAGACAGATATGACACATTTTTACGTAAAATTCCATCGTCCCGTTCACACTACCATCTCCCGGTGGACTGTAATAACAACAGAAGGCGCTAGTGTGAAACGTCAAACGCAAAGAAAAACTATGCGTGTATCTCTGGTTGTGAATGTCACAACTATGAAGATTTGAATGAATTAAATGCTTTGGCTGTTTTCCTACTCTCCGCATCGACCAATGTGGCGCTAGCTTCTATGCGCGAAAAATCGCTAAAAGTAAATCGCAAAAATATTGTATGGCGAATAGCATCTAAAGGCGTATTTCTCGAAGTGGAACACATTAATCGAAAAAATATTTGGTAGCAGTTGTGCACAATGATGACCGGTTGGGTGCCTCCCAAATATTTTTTCGATAAAAGCTTTTCATTTCGAGAAATTCGAGTTCCCTCCCCCTGGATATTCAATCTTGACGCGATGGGAGGGCTTAACCCATTAGCACTTTAGCGCCAGTTTATTCACCATCGCTTGGACTTTGAGCTAGATATATCTGGTTTACGAGGTAGCACAAGTGAAGGAATCGGCCGTAAGTGCTAATGGGAACCAAAGGAGTATCCGTTGTGCATTTATCACAAGTCAAAGACAAGTTATAATTCAGCTTGTATAGACCAGACCTACTCTTTGCATTCTTTGAATCTTTCAAATTTAAAAATAATTGTTAAATTTTATGTAACGCAAGAGTGGGTAGGGGAGGTCTCTGCGTTACACTCTCCACTCTTCATTCATCACTTGAGTTCGAAAGTACCAAGGACAGGGAACGCTAGGATAAGTTGACTTACAGCCTTACAGATTAGGTTATGTGAACAATTAAATACATTACCATTAGAAAATTATGGACTGATTAGGTTAAGATTAAACTGTTGATTTTAAAAATGAGTTTATATTTGTATTTCTTATTTTTATAGGTTTTGTAGGGATGAATATATAAAAGTAGACAAATAATCTTTTTCATTTTTATTGAGTGTGTTTTTGGAGGCGAAATCGAAATGCCGCTTTTTCATTTGGTTCGGCCGCGAGCGCGTCGTCGTCGTCGTCTATTTCACAGTGATCATCTTCGTACGGGGCAGTTCAGTGTGTTTTTGGAGGCGAAATCGAAATGCCGCTTTTTCATTTGGTTCGGCCGCGAGCGCGTCGTCGTCGTCGTCTATTTCACAGTGATCATCTTCGTACGGGGCAGTTCAGTGTGTTTTTGGAGGCGAAATCGAAATGCCGCTTTTTCATTTGGTTCGGCCGCGAGCGCGTCGTCGTCGTCGTCTATTTCACAGTGATCATCTTCGTACGGGGCAGTTCAGTGTGTTTTTGGAGGCAAAATCGAAATGCCGCTTTTTCATTTGGTTCGGCCGCGAGCGCGTCGTCGTCGTCGTCTATTTCACAGTGATCATCTTCGTACGAGGCAGTTCAGTGTATTTTTGGAGGCGAAATCGAAATGCCGCTTTTTCATTTGGTTCGGCCGCGAGCGCGTCGTCGTCGTCGTCTATTTCACAGTGATCATCTTCGTACGGGGCAGTTCAGTGTGTTTTTGGAGGCAAAACCGAAATGCCGCTTTTTCATTTGGTTCGGCCGCGAGCGCGTCGTCGTCGTCGTCTATTTCACAGTGATCATCTTCGTACGAGGCAGTTCAGTGTATTTTTGGAGGCGAAATCGAAATGCCGCTTTTTCATTTGGTTCGGCCGCGAGCGCGTCGTCGTCGTCGTCTATTTCACAGTGATCATCTTCGTACGGGGCAGTTCAGTGTGTTTTTGGAGGCAAAATCGAAATGCCGCTTTTTCATTTGGTTCGGCCGCGAGCGCGTCGTCGTCGTCGTCTATTTCACAGTGATCATCTTCGTACGGGGCAGTTCAGTGTGTTTTTGGAGGCAAAGTCGAAATGCTGGAGTGTGCGGTGGACGCGTCGTGGATCGAGTCGGTTCCGAATTTTTCGCTTCCCGTCGGCGCTAGTTCCCAATACACTTCAAGTTGTTAATACATATTTTCTTTCATTTTTTGCATTTACACAAAAGAGTGAAAAGTGTTGGTTCGGGCTCGCCGGTCGAGAAAAATCCGGGCGCCGACAAGTGAGTCGCGTTCAGTGTATTTCTGTGTGGAATAGACTAAAGGTTTCTGCTCCCTAGTGGAGTGGAGACGCGCGATAGAATTTTTTTTTTGGTTAGTTCTTGCGTCGAAAAGTGGTCGGTTGTTAACGGTGGTTTGTGTATATTGATCCATTGTCAAATCATATCACCAACCATAGGTGACTCCCGGACTGACAATGTACCTTACCCTACTAACAAAAAAAATCCTTCCTGAGACAAACGTGGAGATGCAGCGATTCGCGGTCTTTATAACAACGTTTGTCTTACTAACATTCCCTCCCATCCTCGATGACCGTAAGGACGTGGCCGGCGCCGTTATTGACCCTATTAAAGTTGGGAGCTCTCGACCTGTGTACATTGAGAATAGTAAGCTAGTCCTAAGCCCTATTCATTGGTTCCTTGTGCAATTTCGATTGCTCTGGTCAATCACGGAGTAGCAACTACGAATTGTGCGGTCATCTATGCTCATGCTCATGCTCAAAAGCTTTTCATTTCGAGAAATTCGAGTTTAGATGCTTTTCGCCATACAAAATAAATATTTTACTGCTGACCAGCACTGAACGCACTCCCTGCGGGTAATCTATTGATCGTTAATAGCGTGATCGAAAGAAATGTTGCCAGTTTTACGGCTGCTTGTCTTTGCTCTCACCATTAAACTGCGAAGTTTTATTTATCAATTTTACCCAAAAACTGTATTCAGGTGGTTGAAAGATAACAATAACTAATTTTGAACCATGTTATTGCATCTTTTGCACCGTATTCGACCCCCTGCAAAAAATTTTTGTCCCACCACAATACGCTCCCACCAGTTTTAGCATACATTGGTTCGTTTCGCTGCTAGAATTTTTAAGCGTCGGTTACACTTTTTGGGTGGTGCATGGAATAATCGGTTTGTTTACTTGCTACTTCCTTTGGTGTTTGACGTGTGACCAAATATTTCAAACGTTTGAACATTTGCACGGTAATCTAAAGTGCAAAGCAAGATGCAATAAAACACTTGATCATGAAAAAGGTACCGTCGTGCGGAGCTTCTTTATACAGAGTAGTGAATGTATTTCCTCAATTTTTACACATAATAATTGTGAGTATGTATGTAGGATGCATGCAAAATTTGAACTAAATCCTTCAATAAACAAAAAAGTTGTCCATACACCAATCGGAGACATCTCACATAGAACCAGAGGGGGGCTACTTTGGACATTCATAATTAAAACAAAACTGCAGTTAAAATTCCGGGTTTATTTAAAATACTACTTTGTACCAATACTGTTGTATAGTATATCATACATGATTTCAATAAATATATGCGTTTTTAGGTGGTTCTGTGCTACCTTTGGTATTATGAGCAGCGTGATATTTTAATATAGACATAAAGGCTGTCTGGGGGCCATCAATCCTTTATTTAAGAGAAACGGTCATTTATAATGTGTATCGATACAAATATTCGATTGTATATGCTACGTCGATACGTTTTGCACGAATTGAGCAACCCTTTGAAATTTATGAACTGTAGAAACAATGCTTACAGAGTAAAAGTTCTGATACGTTATGTATATTTTTATGATTCATTCGATGTTTTTTCGCCTCCTGACCAGCAATAAAGGGGTTGTTTGAAAAACAATTTCAACCAAATGAAGGGAATACTATTGCTTTATAATAGTCCCAAAGATATCAAACAGATTTGAACCATATTTCAAATTCAAAAAATCCATATTCAAAAGTGTCCAAAGTAGCCCCGCACGACGGTAACGCAAAATATTTGAATTTATTTTCTTTTTAGTAAAAATCTAAATTTAGCTAGAACTCGAAAACTATTCTACTTGAAAAGTTTTGAAGTATGATTTTACAAGCACGTTTTCTTCACACTTTCATGATGTTGGAGTCAGTACAATTTTCATCGTTGATTGAAATTTATAGCATTTGCTTTATTTCAAAAATTAGCTGATGTTCGATACTTCATTCATTTTTTTCTATAGATTGATGCAAAAAGTTAGTTGGAAACAATTTTTCAAATAATGATGTCATCAAAACAAAACGCATTGCATTTCATTAAGGCTACTGCACTGACATACTAGTGAGGGCTAGGTAATGTACATTTTTTCTCATACATGTACACGATAGTTGAAAAATGGCGTTTAGAAATTTAACCATGGGCGTGAATGCCAATTTGCCGATTGGTAAAAATTATAAAGCAGTGTATCTAACTAGACCGCTTATCTAGCTATGATCCAACTAGTCTTAACCATATCAAGGTCATGCAGCAGTTCTTGAAACGTGTTAGCCTTCTTTTTTCACGCAGAATGGGCGGACATTGCAACAGAGAACAATCAATTTGCATTATTGCTTTATTAGTTACGCAGTCAGGCACTCACCCAAAACAACAAGTTCACTAAAATCACAAGGTACTTGATGATCCCACAGCATCCGTTTAGACCCATTTTGGCGCCGAAATACAGAGTTCTTCAGAGATTATTTGAACTGTTTATAGATTTATTCGCAGCAAAAAGCACTGTATTTTTAATTCTGAGCAGATTGGTCTCTGCTGTAATGTAATAAGACGTTCGTATTGGTGTGTAAAAGTAAAAGTATGATGTTACTTCATCTCTCAGCTCTCACCGTCTGTGCCCCCTTCTTTGGCTTATGATTATGCTTCTCACTTGCTCTTATGTTTACATATTATTTTCTGCGTATTGGGGATATCATTAGTGTTGGTAATATAACAGTATGATACTCATTTGATTCATACATTTTAATGTTCCATCTGGTGTACAGTAGATTAACTTATGGCTTTCGCTTATTGAGTAACTGTTATATTTATTTTCTTTTTCCTGTAAAGTCTGACTTTTATTTGCTTTTTGTGTTTATATTCCATACAAACATTCGTATCAAATCATAAATACAATCTGTAGCTAGAGACTGTATATATTCTCAATTTAGTTGAAAATCGGAGTTTTCGACTAGCGAAGTTGGACTTTTCTCAAAATCCATGCGTCGGACCTAACTTCGGAAGTGGTGCGCTGTAAAGGCACTATATGCAAAGACACGAAATGTTCGGAACCGGCTCCATTCAGTATTGGAAGATTCTGATTGAAAACGGCCCCGCTCCAGTGTCGGAGCCCCAGGTCGGGTGAATGCTGTTCGTCGATGGACAAGTCTGGACAAGTTGATACCGTCTGCACGCAAAGAAAAAAAAGCACGCCAGAACGCACTTCAATCCAAAGTAGGGGTGGTGGGGGTAAAGTGGACAGGTGGGGTAAAATGGACAGGGTACAGTTTCATGGCTTTTATTGTTTTTTTTTTGTTCTTTTGTCAGGCTAAGTCCATCTTGTCCTTTTACAGTCGGAACCCGCTCGTTGAGCCACAACCTCCACCCAACCAGCGAATTCGATTCGTTAGTTGGGTGAAGTGACAGCAGCACAAGGGGCGTGCGCATTCTTTTTTTTTTTAAATCATGTTTAGGTTGGAAGTAAAAAGTAAAATTTTTCAATTTGTTTTACATCTCTCAAGCAAAATTGATACGTTTTGCAAGATAAATACATGGCCAATGCGAGAAATAATTATTTTCACCCATTTTAGTCGGTGAAGTGAAAATACAGATGATTATGAAACCACCCGGACCAAAGTGCACGCACAAAACGCTTTCAATGATCGACAAAATAAAGATTGCCGATGTTTTGCATTTGTTTCGAAGTAATGGACTACCCGCTTGGCGCACACCCACAGTTGATCAGCAGGAGTAAATCCATTTTATTTTGTATGGTCAAAAGCATCTAAACTTGAATTACTTGAAATAGAAAGCTTTTACTGAAAAAATATTTGGTAGGCTTAATAGTAGTCACCATTGTGCACAATCACTACCAAATACTTTTTCGAACAATGTATTACACTTCGATAAATTTGTCTTTAGATGCTATTCGCCATACAGTATTTTTGCGATTTACTTTTAGCGATTTTTCGCGCATAGAAGCTAGCGCCACATTGGTCGTTGCGGAGAGTAGGAAAACAGCCGATGTAGTTAATTCATTGTACATATTGTTTTTTTTTTTTAAGAAATATGAAATAGAAATTCTTCTCGTTTATCAGTTAAGTTTAAGAAACCAAAAACTCATTAGCTCGCCCCTCGGAATTACAGATTGGTTGTCATTTTCAGTTTGACATTGAATTATGACATCCAGTTGGGTGACTGCTCAACTAACGGGGGCCCAACTAAAAAGCCACCCAACTATTAAACCCCCAACCAGCGGGTCCGGACTGTATTGTTTTTCAAAATGTTTCAACGTATGAAGCTAATGCCTAAGCATGAATCATTATACTTTCGCTGATCTTGAACATTAAAATCAAATAAACCTCTTCAAGATGACAAAAACTTTAAAAATCACGTGAAAAATAGGAAATGATGTAAAATCTGCTTATAATGGACTACCAGCTTGGCGCGCGCCCACAGTTGACCAGCAGGAGTAAATTCATTTTATTTTGTATGACGAAAAGCATCTAAACTCGAATTTCTCGAAATGGAAAGCTTCTACCGAAAAAATATTTGGTAGGCACCAAACCGGTCATCATTGTGCACAACCGCTACCAAATGTTTTTTTTCGAATAATGTGTTCCACTTTGAGAAATACGCCTTTAGATGATATTCGCCATACAATATTTTTGCGAATTACTTTTAGCGATTTTTCGCGCATAGAAGCTAGCGCCACATTGGTCAATGCGGAGAGTAGGAAAACAGCCAAAGCATTTAATGGACTACCCGCTTGACGTACACCCACAGTTGATCAGCAGGAGTAAATCCATTTTATTTTGTATGGTGAAAAGCATCTAAACTTGAATTACTTGAAATAGAAAGCTTTTACTGAAAAAATATTTGGTAGGCTTAATAGTAGTCACCATTGTGCACAACCACTACCAAATATTTTTTCGAATAATGTATTCCACTTCGATAAATTTGCCTTTAGATGCTATTCGCCATACGATTTACTTTTAGCGAAAATGCGCGAAAAATCGCTAAAAGTAAATCGCAAAAATATTGTATGGCGAATACCATCTAAAGGCAAATTCTTCAAAGTGGAACACATTATTCGAAAAAATATTTGGTAGTGGTTGTGCACAATGGTGACCACTATTAAGCCTACCTAATATTTTTTCAGGAAAAGCATTCTATTTCAAGTAATTCGAGTTTAGATGCTTTTCACCATACAAAATTTAATGGATTTACCCCTGCTGATCAACTGTGGGCGTGCGCCAAGCGGGTAGTCCATTCCATCAACCCACGCCCCCACCGCAAATAAGAAAGAAAAACAGCACAACTGCTATTCTGCTATTATCAACGCATCCCCTGGCTTTCGCTTATCTGCGTTGTCTTTTCACTAGGCAATACTAAAGACACTATATGCAAAGACACTGTCTATGAGGACCACCCTAGAGTTTCACCATCCAATCTATGCAACCACAACACAGCAAACTGTTGGTTTACTCGCGCCTTTGTTCTCCCTATCGGATCGATCGTCGTAGTCTAGATCAGCAAGGCACATAACTTTCGCTTTCGTTCGAGGTACAAGAGTGACGTCATCGATGCATCCAGCGGATCGATAGGAGATTGGAGATCAGATGCTGAGCGAGACAAACGTGATGTCTAGGTAGCAAATAATTTTCACCACAGACGGTTCGGGAGCAATAAATTAACTACATCGGCTGTTTTCCTACTCTCCGCATCGACCAATGTGGCGCTAGCTTCTATGCGCGAAAAATCGCTAAAAGTAAATCGCAAAAATATTGTATGGCGAATAGCATCTAAAGGCAAATTTATCGAAGTGGAATACATCATTTGAAAAAATATTTGGTAGTGGTTGTGCACAATGGTGACTACTATTAAGCCTACCAAATATTTTTTCAGTAAGAGCTTTCTATTTCAAGTAATTCAAGTCTAGATGCTTTTCACCATACAAAATAAAATTGATTTATTCCTGCTGATCAACTGTGGGTGTGCGCCAAGCGGGTAGTCCATTAGGGTATAGTTTCAGAGCGTAGAAAGGTTTAGTTAGTAAGAACGGGTGCACGATCGAAGACGGTCCTACGTGGCCGAATGTTAATGTTTAGATTAGTTTTACGTAATTAAAATATATGTAGTTCGTGTTAGTTTTTGTTTATATTAAAGAGAGGTGTGTTATTCGGAAAAGTGTGTTCTGTGTCGATCTGGAAGATCTCCCAATAGTGTGAATTTATGTTTGTGGAATAAGGATTCCCATTCACCCGCCCATCCAGCCATCGAGTCATCCACCGACCCGACCTACGAGGTACAACGACCCAGGTATCCTACAGACACGAAATGTTCCAATGGACTACCCGCTTGGCACACGCCCACAGTTGATCAGCAGGAGTAAATCCATTTAATTTTGTATGGTGAAAAGCATCTAAACTTGAATAACTTGAAATAGAATGCTTTTCCTGAAAAAAAAAAATTGGTAGGCTTTATAGTGGTCACCATCGTGCACAACCACTACCAAATATTTTTTCGAATAATGTATACCACTTCGATAAATTTGCCTTTAGATGCTATTCTCCATACATTTTTTTTTGCGATTTACTTTTAGCGATTTTTCGCGCATAGAAGCTAGCGCCACATTGGTAGATGCGGAGAGTAGGAAAACAGCCGATGTAGGTAATGAATGAATGGACTACCCGCTTGGCGCACACCCACAGTTGATCAGCAGGAGTAAATCCATTTTTTTGTATGGTGAAAAGCATCTAAACTTGAATTACTTGAAATAGAAAGCTTTTACTGAAAAAAAATTGGTAGGCATAATAGTAGTCACCATTATGCACAACCGTTACCAAATATTTTTTCGAATAATGTTCCACTTCGATAAATTTGCCTTTAGATGCTATTCGCCATACAATATTTTTGCGATTTACTTTTAACGATTTTTCGCGCATAGAAGCTAGCGCCACATTGGTCGATGCGGAGAGTAGGAAAACAGCCGATGTAGTTTATTCATTCGTTGCGGCTGTGCTGCAGACGTTGGGGCCCTGGGTGATGAAGAGAGAAAGATTGCGGACGTACCTTCAATCAGCAGCATGGTTGTTGATTTCTGGGGTGCTCAATGGACTACCCGCTTTGCGCGCAGCCACAGTTGATCAGCAGGAGTAAATCAATTTAATTTTGTATGGCGAAATGCATCTAAACTTGAATTACTTGAAGTACAAAGCTTTTACCGAAAAAATATTTGGTAGGCTTAATAGTGGTCACCATTGTGCACAACCACTACCAAATATTTTTTCGAATAATGTGTTCCACTTTGAAGAATTTGCCTTTAGATGGTATTCGCCATACAATATTTTTGCGATTTATTTTTAGCGCTTTTTCGCACATAGAAGCTAGCGCCACATTGGTCGATGCGGAGAGTAGGAAAACAGCCGATGTAGTTAATTCATTCGGTAGGACACCCACCTGTTTGCCGTTGATTATTTAGTCACCTCACTTCACAGCCCACTCCTTTCCTCTCCGTAGTAGGTGAACCTCCAAAAACACTTAGAAGTGGGGGGGGGGGTCCATTCAACAGAAACGGGGTCCTTGTCTCCACGGAAGATGACTTGTGGGCGGCTGGGTTGGGGTATTTTATCCTCGAGTGCTCTCCAGGGGTTCTTGAGGTTAAGTTGTTCTTAATGCCGGTTCTATCGTGACCGGGAGTGCGTCCCCTTACTATGGTGACTTTGGGATACTGAGGCGGATAGCGATTGTTGGTGCGGCCAATCCGAGTGACGTCTCGAAAGCTCGTGTGCAGGGTGGCGAACCATCAGATATAGGGCACCCGTTAGCGGGGCAGCCCGTGGACCTCGCAGGAGCCGGCACCTCCAAAACTACGGTCGAAGGGCTTGTCGGCCACCAGCAGTGAGCTCGCCACTTCCCTCAATCTAACCCTGGATTTCCCGGCAGGTGGGCCGTCGGATTCCTGTGCACCACTGCAACTCAGGTTGTCTTCTTATCACGCGGCAGGAGTCGGGCCGCCGTTGGTACTAGCTTTTCTGGCCCGCACTCCTGGATTTCTTCTCCACTGGCGATATAAGAAATATCTTCGCGACGATCACAATTTGATGACTCGCTTTTCGACCGAACGTGGTGGCCTTTCTTTCCAACCATTCACGGGAGAACTTTTATTGTGGTGCTCACTCCACACGCGTGTTGGCTAATCAACGGTCCATCGTTTACTGCCTTGGTCTCAGGTTCATCCATTTGGTGAAAACATTCGCGAAATGATGTGACTCGCTTTCGACAACGAATACGTTTTCAACCTTCCTCGTTTTATCAAACCAACCTCCCGTACGAATAGCACACGAACAGACTCGACGCTGATCAGGTTTGTTGACTGCTCCTTTTCGCCGTTGAGCTGTTGCGTTCCATCCAAGCCTGTCTTCTCGTCGCTTTCGCTGCTTTTCGATCAGCTTATCTCGAAGCATCGTAGGCCGGAGACGTTATTGGTGTGGTGTCGGTACATGCGAATGTTGCTTCTGTGTGCGTGCCGAACGTTCGTGCCGTAGTTTTTAAAGCCAACCATTCGGTGTTGTTCGGCTGTTCGGGTGAATATGTGGCGGCATTGACAGATGTGTGCAAAATCGTTTGTGAGTTACACCATGTTCGTTTTGCCACCTCTTTGCCTCTGGTCATCGCTGAGCAGTGTACAGTTCAATGAATTAACTACATCGGCTGTTTTCCTACTCTCCGCATTGACCAATGTGGCGCTAGCTTCTATGCGCGAAAAATCGCTAAAAGTAAATCGCAAAAATATTGTATGGCGAATACCATCTAAAGGCAAATTCTTCAAAGTGGAACACATAATTCGAAAAAATATTTGGTAGTGGTTGTGCACAATGGTGACCACTATTAAGCCTACCAAATATTTTTTTCGGGAAAAGCTTTGTATTTCAAGTAATTCAAGTTTAGATGCATTTCGCCATACAAAATTAAATTGATTTTGTTGCCTACCCTATTCTGCGGCACACATCTATCCGTCCAGCAATACCCCTCGTAGAAGGACCGACAATGCCAGCGATTGACAATGCCATCGCCGGTCCGAATTGTCATAGAGACGAACGATAGGTAACAGGAGCAAAACAAAAACCTTGAAAACGAAAACGTGGTATTCGATAGCAACGTAAATGCAGTGTAAATGAATTCCTAAAATTTCTATGAGTATTTCTAAATCTAAAATAAGTTTTTCCTTAAACCTAAATTCCTTAAACCTATTCTGCGGCACACATCTATCCGTCCAGCAATACCCCTCGTAGAAGGACCGACAATGCCAGCGATTGACAATGCCATCGCCGGTCCGAATTGTCATAGAGACGAACGATAGGTAACAGGAGCAAAACAAAAACCTTGAAAACGAAAACGTGGTATTCGATAGCAACGTAAATGCAGTGTAAATGAATTCCTAAAATTTCTATGAGTATTTCTAAATCTAAAATAAGTTTTTCCTTAAACCTAAATCTATATACAAAAATCCTAGTGAGTATAGAAGAGATAAAATTAAAATATGGTACTAAATTTCCTACTTGAGCCCCCCAGATACTAGACGCAGTAAAATCAAATCGAGTGCGGTGCATAACGTATGTTAGGTCACACAGACAAACCGGTAAGCAACTATAGACATGAGCCAGATCAAAATATTTTAACGCATTTGGGTACAGCTTTAATCAGATACTGACATTCGCTCAACGGTAGTTAATTATATTAAACGGGGAACTAAACGTGAGTACCTATCCATAATAATGTCATGCAAACTTACATCTATAGTACGATATACACAATCCTTAATGATCGCACAGAGTTATATATATCCATGCAACATAAATGTTATACACATATACATCCATAATCATGCAATATTGAATTCTTAACTAAACTTATATCTAGCGTGCGATATGTAACTCAAACAGATTTATATCTTATACTAGATTTATGATCATTAACGTATGAATTCACAGGAAAATTATAAATCTCCATATTCCTCATCACGAATCGGATCGAGTTTTATAATGAATTACCTACATCGGCTGTTTTCCTACTCTCCGCATCGACCAATGTGGCGCTAGCTTCTATGCACGAAAAATCGCTAAAAGTAAATCGCAAAAATATTGTATGGCGAATAGCATCTAAAGACAAATTTAAAGAAGTGGAATACATTATTCGAAAAAATATTTGGTAGTGGTTGTGCACAATGGTGATCACTATTAACCCTACCAAATATTTTTTCGGGAAAAGCTTTGTATTTCAAGTAATTCAAGTTTAGATGCATTTCGCCATACAAAATTAAATTGATTTACTCCTGCTGATCAACTGTGGCTGCGCGCAAAGCGGGTAGTCCATTGCGGAAGAAATCCCCCTTCCAAAGTGTTGCAAATCGCAACAGATTTACTCCTGCTGATCAACTGTGGATAATTTGCATCATTGGGTTCATCTTTTCGCTGCCCGTCTATTCTCTCATCACTTCTCTCTCACTCTTTTCCACTCCTCCGGAAGTAGTATTTAAACAGCAATTTCGTTATTGCAGGCTATTGTCCGCCAGCGCGCGTGGGACAGTTCCACCAAAGGAAGGTGGACCCATAGGTTCTGTCACATTCGCCCGAAAACCATTTGCCCGAATTCCAAATGCCCGAATGACAAACGCCCGAATGTAACAAACGCCCGAAAGTCATTCGCCCGAATAGACCATTCGCCCGAATAGACCATTCGCCTGAAAAGACCATTCGCCCGAAATACCATTCACCCGAAAAGACCATTCACCCTAAAGACCATTCGCCCGAAAACCATAATAATCTTAAAAATACTTTTCTGAAATCAATTTAGGCGTCGTACACTGTTACGGGTATAAATATTTGTTACAATTATAAGACAGAATAATTGTTTAATGTGTTATAAGATTATTATTCGTTCGTTCTTTGTGTTGTATGTTTCATTTTAACTTATATATATGCCCATACTTTTAATGCACATTTATAGGGTTCTGGAAAATAGAGGCCCATGAAATGCAATCCCACTTTGATTGCCGACTTTCAGGCTATTTCGGGCAGCGGTCAAGTACTAGAGATGTAAACCTTCCCCTGCCACGGACTTCAAGTTGTTAAGCTCAAGTATCGAACCCTGAAACGGGATGCCCGATTAGGATTAGTTTTCCTAGACAAAACCAAGCTATGAACACAGCATCAAATGCTGTGAACTAAAAGGCAAACTGCCAACTAAAATACAATTCCAGGATGACTGATGGACACAAACCCTTACATGAAACCTCGTCATCCTGTGATCGGAAGATGTTATCCATCTGGATAACAGGGCACATATATGTTATGTGTTGTGTTGTGTCTATTCGTGATGTCTCTTATTTGTGCATTTATAAGGTTCCACGTATCGTGATATGTTAATACTTTGTTAATAATTTATTTTCTTTTATTTTTGTAACATGGCGCCCAACTAAAAAACTCCGTGTATGCAAATGATAGCTAGTTGGAAAGATTATAACTTCAGTCTTAAGGCCATTTTATTTTTGTGGACCAGAGCTCGTCCATAAAAGTAAAGTTAGTTGAGGTAAGATTTATTCGTTACAAAATCTGGAGAGCAGTTTGGCTTTCGGGTAACATAAATCTTGTTTTGAGTTCAGGTGTTTTCTGGGGACTTGTTAGTCCTGTTCACCGCTACGTTTCTGGAAAGCATTGTGGCTTTCGGGTAGCACAACTCGTTTTGGTTTTGTTTTGAGTTTAGGTTAAGTTATTTATCTTTATCGTAGTGTTAAGTATATGGCCTTAACACTATTGTTATGAAGGATATGAAGCATATGGGAGCTGAATTTTTCGTGAATCGGTGAACGGTTAACGAAAAATTCTTGCTCAAACGTTGGATTGTGTTACGGGTATAAATATTTGTTACAATTATAAGACAGAATAATTGTTTAATGTGTTATAAGATTATTATTCGTTCGTTCTTTGTGTTGTATGTTTCATTTTAACTTATATATATGCCCATACTTTTAATGCACATTTATAGGGTTCTGGAAAATAGAGGCCCATGAAATGCAATCCCACTTTGATTGCCGACTTTCAGGCTATTTCGGGCAGCGGTCAAGTACTAGAGATGTAAACCTTCCCCTGCCACGGACTTCAAGTTGTTAAGCTCAAGTATCGAACCCTGAAACGGGATGCCCGATTAGGATTAGTTTTCCTAGACAAAACCAAGCTATGAACACAGCAACAAATGCTGTGAACTAAAAGGCAAACTGCCAAGTAAAATACAATTCCAGGATGACTGATGGACCCAAACCAATACATGAAACCTCGTCATCCTGTGATCGGAAGATGTTATCCATCTGGATAACAGGGCACATTTATGTTATGTGTTGTGCTGCGTCACTTTGTGATGTCTCTTATTTATGCATTTGTAAGGTTCTATGTGTATCGTGATATGTTAATACTTTGTAATAATTAATTTCTTTTATTTTTGTAATAACACGCGTATTGCTTTCTTTGAACACAGTCTGATATAAGACTTGTACTGTTAAAAACATTTTCAGCAATATACATAGCTGTGAAAACATTTATTGGAATTGTCCCTTCTTTTGTTGATAGGCTTTTCTTTCTAATTCTACCTTTAAGGAAATTAAATTGAATTTGATGTAATTTTTAACCATAAATTTGTCCTTCTTTCAATCATGGGCTGTGCTTTTAATTTGTTATTTTATAGGTAACCTTGACGTTTCATTCTTTACAATTTCCGGATTCAAAACATGGTTTCAAAAGAACAGCTTATTCAAATAAGAATGCTGAATTATCGCGATTTTGGTGTTTTTTTTCTGCATCCATTAGCTCACACGTTTTAATTTTTATGAACTATTGTTCATTTTAACGATACGTAGTTATTCCAAGTAGATCAATCATGAACACTATTAACTTAAAAGTATTGACCACTCTGTGCTGAAGTTTTGGCGCTATCCTCTCGATTAGCAATGCTATAACAATGGACTACCCGCTTTGCGCGCAGCCACAGTTGATCAGCAGGAGTAAATCAATTTAATTTTGTATGGCGAAATGCATCTAAACTTGAATTACTTGAATTACAAAGCTTTTCCCGAAAAAATATTTGGTAGGCTTAATAGTGGTCACCATTGTGCACAACCACTACCAAATATTTTTTCGAAAAATGTGTTCCACTTCGATAAATTTGCCTTTAGATGCTATTCGCCATACAATATTTTTGCGATTTACTTTTAGCGATTTTTCGCGCATAGAAGCTAGCGCCACATTGGTCGATGCGGAGAGTAGGAAAACAGCCGATGCAGGTAATTAATTAATGACCTATTATGTAATATTTTCACAAGAAATTAGGCCTTCTTCAAAACATAGGCCGTTCTTTCAAACTAAGCTAATATGATTATTATTGGCGCTAGTCCAGCTGCTCTTGCGATTGGTCGGATACGTCTATCCTTATACTTTCATCATAGCAAACTAGGAAAAAAAAATTGTCCAAAGAAAATTGCATGGAATCGGCGGATGACTTTCGGGCTGATGGTCTTTCGGGCGAATGGTCTTTTCGGGCGAATGGTCATTCGGGTGAATAGTCTTTTCGGGCGAATGGTCTTTTCGGGCGAATGGTCTATTCGGGCGATTGGAATTCGGGCGTTTGTCATTCGGGCGTTTGTGATTCGGGCGAATGGTTTTCGGGCGAATGGTTTTCGGGCGAATGTGACAGAATCGGACCCATAGGTTGATACCGAGGGTAGATAGTTGGATTAATAGGCGCCATGGGGAAGTTACATTCCACCTGATTCAGGTCCTTATAGGTCATGGTTGCTTCCGACAGTATCTACACCGTTTCGGGCAGGCGGATTCTCCCGAATGCCCAGTGTGCAATGGTTTAGAGGAAACGGTGGAACACGTTTTGTTCGTGTGCCCGCGTTTTCGCACAATGCGTGACCGCATGCTTGCCACATGCGGGGAGGACACAAACCCGAACAACTTGGCCAGAGGATGTGTAGGGATGAGTTTGGCTGGAACGCCGTTTCAACGGCTATCGCCCATAACGTCTGGGAGCTACAGAGGAGGTGGCGCGTGGACTCGGAGAGTGGCTAGTCCAGATGCAGTACAAGAGGTGGTCCAGGGGTTCGGAGTCGGCTTCGTAGGTCATACCGGTGCCCTGCGGTCGAGATCGACCCTTACAGAGATTATGTGGCCGCGAAGAGGAAGTCCCGGTAGCGGTGCTGTCGTGGCATCAGTCTACTGGGTTGGATCTGAGCCCGCGGTTGGAAAGGGGTCCCCGGCAAGGGTCGGGGTAGGTGAGACCCTGCTGTCTGCAACCTACGGATGCATCTGATAGGGCCTTAAGGGTAGTGATACCCTTCCTTTGCGGGCAGGTCAGATCGGGTTGCATGTGGGCATCAGTTCTTGATGTCCGCTCAGCAGTAGGGCGCGGGCGGGGTTGACCCTGCCCGCCTTCTGAGGACAAAGGGAGTGGCGAGGACCACTCGGGAAACTGGCTAAGCGCCAGCATGCTACCGTGATGGACTCTCCAAAGCGAGTCATCGATGTTCGTTGCTGCAGGCTACGCAGCTAACCTTGTGGGTGCGATGTGCACTAGCACCTCTCTGAAGCAATACCTTCTTGGTGGTTCCGGAAAGACGTAGGGTTTGGCGACCATAGGAATGGTTTAGTGGGTACGAGGAGAGAGTAGTCCTGGCTTTTCTTTTTTTTTTATTATTATTATTATTATTCGTTTATTAATTCAACGGACTTGTTTTAGTCTTATTGAATGTACTTATTCTAAACAATATTGAAACTCATGACATACTACATTATTTCGCTTATTTATACATTGGAACGTATACATTAACAAAACAGGGGACAAAAGCAAAAAAAAAAAAAAAAACAACAGAAATCAACAAAAAAAAGCGCACGTATTACTAAAAATACACTCTAATGGGACAAATTACACAATATCGGGTTTCCACGTGCATTCTCTTCTTCTAAATTCACGAAACTTAACGTATCTTGGCCATGTAGTTGACATCATTGCAGTCGCTTTCCATTTGCAATGCAAGATTACTTTAAACGAGACATAATCAAGTGCGCTACAATCAACCCATCGTGGAACAAGCTTTCTAACATTCCTACACTCAGCATCACAGGCTCCTAAACATCGGGCGACCATCAGTTGGATATCCTCCTCGGAAACGTTCCCATCTATGTTTGTCAACAACAATGCGAAATTTTCATCTCCTACAGTCGAGTCCGTTAATCGTTCCGAAACAATAGGTACACTTGCACTTGGCGTTACACTGCTATCGTTTATACCGCTCATTTCTCTATCGGGTTGCCGTGATGAATTTGGGGTCGAGTGACGAATCATCTCCGTGTTCGGATGGCAGCTTGCAGTAGTAGTTAGCGTGGACAGTAGTAAACATTCAACTTTTGCCTTTAGCTCATCGACATCGCGTTGTAGTGCATATTCTTGCTTTTGACTGAGTGAGTGATCGGGTCGAGCAGATGATTCTTTAGCACTCTCGGTTCGTTCGTTTCTCCAACAAATGAATTCGGCAAAACAGTCATCACACAGCCAAAAGCTGTTTCTTTTTGGAGGTGACACAGCAGCTAGATCAGCATTCTCCAACCCAACACAAGCAGCGTGATGTAAGGAGGCACACAACCCATTGCAGTGAATGAATGGCTGACTTCTCGTGTCCACTGGAAGAACGCATTTCTTGCAATTCATGGCGATATTCAACAGTCAATATTTCCTTGTTTTCTCCACAAAAACGGCGAGGAATCGGCAGATAAATAAAACAACAGTTACGGTACCAATGATGTCGTGTTTTCCAGGTAATTTAAACAATTTATAGCAGCAAATTCAACGGCAACTGAGATAATCTCGTTAGACGACAATAGAACGTACACCGACCGAATCGACAACGACACACAGAAGAAAAAAAAGGCTATTGTCCGGTAACAGAACAAGTGCGCTGTCAATGAATTAACTACATCGGCTGTTTTCCTACTCTCCGCATCGACCAATGTGGCGCTAGCTTCTATGCGCGAAAAATCTCTAAAAGTAAATCGCAAAAATATTGTATGGTGAATACCATCTAAAGGCAAATTCTTCAAAGTGGAACACATTATTCGAAAAAATATTTGGTAGTGGTTGTGCACAATGGTGACCACTATTAAGCCTACCAAATATTTTTTCGGGAAAAGCTTTGTATTTCAAGTAATTCAAGTTTAGATGCATTTTGCCATACAAAATTAAATTGATTTACTCCTGCTGATCAACTGTGGCTGCGCGCAAAGCGGGTAGTCCATTAATATTTTGCATGAGCATCTATGTATATCAAAGATACTCCACTCCAAGCCCAAAGAAATCAAGGAAATTTCCATTATGAAAAGTTCCTGGACCGACCGGGAATCGAACCTGTCACACTCACCATGGTCTTTATGAATACCCGCGATTGTGCTGGGTAGGCTATATTGGCAACTTTTTGAAGCGCCATTTGAATGGACTACCGGCCAGGGGCACGTTCACGGAGATCAGCAGGAGTAAATGCATTTCATTTTGTATGGCGAAAAGCATCCAAACTCAAATTCCTCGAAATGAAAAGCTTTTCCTGAAAACAATATTTGGTTGGCACAAAAGCAGCCATCGGTGCACAACCACTACCAAATATTTATTCGTAAAATGAGTTCCACTTCGAGAAATTAGACGCCTTTAGATGCTATTCGCCATATAATATTTTTGCGATTGACTTTTTTTGCAATTTTTCGCGCATAGAAGCTAGCGCCACATTGGTCGATGTGGAGAGTAGGAAAACAGCCAAAGCATATAATTCATTGGTTCTCATCAAGTTCTCATTTATGTCTAGAAATGTAGGAATCTACTTATAGCATTACTGCCCATAATCGCATAGTTCACGTAACCACCATTGACAATGTCAGTACTCACAAGCTAATATCTATCAAATGTGCATAATTGTGACCAGTTTTATTCAATAGAGCACAGGATCTAATCACTAGCTAGATATCAACGTGAACAAAAATCATAAAATTTTCATTAATCATTGATAAAATTTCAAAAGTGTGCTGAAAACTACGTCAACTATGCGATTATGGGCAGATTACAGCATCACCTTTTCTCCTTGGGTATGGCTGTATAGCTCAGGTTTAATGCGCATGTCCCTGTTTTTGCAGGATTGTCAGTTTATAAATTAAGGACTTCTATGCAGATTTGTCGCTGTTGACATACATGGTATTGAATAAAAATATTTTAGATTCGCAAATTACAATTTTAGTCTTTCAACGTTTAGTTATAGTGCAATTGAAAACTCAATACTTCACGCGAAGCATTAGTGATATTAAATGACCGTCTGATTGAAAGATTCAAGATATCCTGTAAAATGTTGCAATTACCCATACAAAGTGATAGTCACAATCCACGAATGAGTCGCAGCAGCACAAGAAAGAAGCCTTTCACTTTCATTTCTAACATACTCAAGAAAAAGAAAATGCTGAAGTTCGAAGATATTGCTTTTGATAAAGAAATGAACTACAGGGCTCGATCAGAACCTTCAGGTAAGTGATTCTCTATAAATGAAAGCAGCTATTTATGAAAATATGAACAACGTATTATAAAAGAACCAAAACGGCTGCGAATATTTGTTTTGAAATTTTTTTTTCATCGTCGAATTTTTTGGATGATTCTTCGAGAAATGGTGAGAATTTTGTTACGTGGTTTTTCGAATTTTGAACTGAGTTTTTTTTATTTGATCATCATGTTAATTAATTTGTTAATTTACTAGTCTTGCCGAGACCTTCGCCTCCCGTCGTGCCGATCCCTTTGGCTTCTGTTGTTATATTTGATAATTTGTGTGTGTGTGTGTGTGTGTGTGTGTGTGTGTGTGTGTGTGTGTGTGTGTGTGTGTGTGTGTGTGTGTGTGTGTGTGTGTGTGTGTGTGTGTGTGTGTGTGTGTGTGTGTGTGTGTGTGTGTGTGTGTGTGTGTGTGTGTGTGTGTGTGTGTTTCTCAGCCGTCTGATATCCGATTTGAATTTGCTTTGTTGCAAATGACAGGTACAACATGCTAGTAGATTCCTATTCAATGGACTACCCGCTTGGCACACACCCACAGTTGATCAGCAGGAGTAAATCCATTTTATTTTGTATGGCCAAAGGCATCTAACCTTGAATTACTTGAAATAGAAAGCTTTTACTGAAAAAATGTCTGGTTGGCTTAATAGTAGTCACCATTGTTCACAACCACTACCAAACATTTTTTTCGAATAATGTATTCCACTTCGATAAATTTGCCTTTAGATGCTATTCGCCATACAATATTTTTGCGATTTACTTTTAGCGATGTTTCGCGCATAGAAGCTAGCGCCACATTGGTCGATGCGGAGAGTAGGAAAACAGCCGATGCAGTTAATTCATTTTATTACGATCAGACATTTGGTTACCGAGATATCTTTCGAAGAGTACTTTGAAGTAATATAGGTTAGCTTTTTGAGAGATTTTTGACATATAGCATATTGATAAATATGTCAGCCATCTGTCAACCGATTTGTGTTCTCTTAGCACCAAATGGAATGCCCTGAAATTTTATTTCTATTATTTGGTTACTGAGATATTTTTCGAAGAACATTTCAATAAATTCCTTTTTTACCCTTCTTACTGAAGAGTGACGTGGCGATACAGACAACACGAGGAAAAACAAAAAATAGTTCGGACGGCTTTCAGACGGCGGAGAAAACAAACTACGTGTGTTTACTTTCGAGGTTCAACTAGTAGTGAGTTTATTATTGTCAATAATCAAAATACATGGTTGCCAGAAGGGCGGGATAATCAAGATGCATATCAACAAGGTTAACACAAAATAGGGTAGTCGGTTGTATGTGGTATACTGTTAATACCCTCCCTCAATCCGACGACCTTGATTCCCCGATTCCGACCCCTAATAGTTCATCAAATTTCAAGTTTAGCAATGCTTTGAACCGTTGGATTGATACTAGGGTATCGGGATGCTTCGTTGGCATAGTCCTCTCATTCGGCCTATCTTAACGTTAATCAAAAACTCAAACAAACACGCATAACAGGAGATCGGAAAAGCTATGCGCAAACAACTGTAACATTTCGTTTCAATAGATTACCCGCAGGGAGTGCGTTTAATGTTGGTCAGCAGGAGTAAAATCATTTTATTTTGTATGGCGAAAAGCATCTAAACTCGAATTTCTCGTAATGAAAAGCTTTTACCGAAAAAATATTTGCGAGGCACCAAACCGGTCATCATAGTGCACAACCGCTACCAAATATTTTTTCGATTAATGTGTTCCACTTCGAGAAATACGCCTTTAGATGCCATTCGCCATACAATATTTTTGCGATTTACTTTTAGCGATTTTTCGCGCATAGAAGCTAGCGCCACATTGGTCGATGCGGAGAGTAGGAAAACAGCCAAAGCATTTAATTCATTTTAGCACTTTGGAGCATTAAAATTGAATGAAAATGTCACTTTGTTTAGCTTTTGTAGACGCCATGATTCTTCGGCTTAGTGGGTAGTCTATACACATGATCATAAATGGTATGATTCTGCAACATTTTGAAATGACTTTTCGATAACTGAACATTTTGTACGACTGTCAAAGACGCTATTTTGAACTTTTATATTTGTTTTCAACGAAAAATAACTATTTTACAAATTAAATGTGGGCCGAATATTGAGGACATTTTTTTTCACTGTGTACCCAAATCTTGGCTCATCAGTAAAGTAACGTCAACAACAAAGAAAAGTGATGTCAACAACATTGCTTGCGAATGAACCAGAAAGAACGAACAGGAAGAAGATTTTGTGTGTGGTGACTGTAAAAATATAACAAAATAATAGGCTTGCGTTGTTTTCGTTACTATATTAAGAAATAACTTTAGTTTAAGCGATTTATTTATAGTTTTGTGAAAATTTGGCTCCGAAAATGTAATTTGAAATTGGTGAACAAACAGTGATAATACTTCAGCAGAATGAATTAACTACATCGGCTGATTTCCTACTCACCGCATCGACCAATGTAGCGCTAGCTTCTATGCGCGAAAAATCGCTAAAAGTAAATCGCAAAAATATTGTATGGCGAATACCATCTAAAGGCAAATTCTTCAAAGTGGAACACATTATTCGAAAAAATATTTGGTAGTGGTTGTCCACAATGGTGACCACTATTAAGCCTACTAAATATTTTTTCGGAATAAGCTTTGTATTTTAAGTAATTCAAGTTTAGATGCATTTCGCCATACAAAATTGAATGGATTACCCGCTTTGCGCGCAGCCACAGTTGATCAGCAGGAGTAAATCAATTTAATTTTGTATGGCGAAATGCATCTAAACTTGAATTACTTGAAATACAAAGCTTTTCCCGAAAAAATATTTGGTAGGCTTAATAGTGGTCACCATTGTGCACAACCACTACCAAATATTTTTTCGAATAATGTATTCTACTTCGATAAATTTGCCTTTAGATGCTATTCGCCATACAATATGTTTGCGATTTACTTTTAGCGATTTTTCGCGCATAGAAGCTAGCGCCACATTGGTCGATGCGGAGAGTAGGGAAACAGCCGATGTAGGTAATTCATTGATTTACTCCTGTTGATCAACTGTGGCTGTGCGCAAAGCGGGTAGTCCATTATTAAAAATGTGAGAATAAGTGGTTCTAGCGCTTGGAAAGCAATAGGCCAACGTTGTATCCACTAATAGGCCAATTTTTGTACCACAGACCAATGATGCATACCATCGCATCGAAGCTTTTCGGCGTAGGGTATGTGTTCCATCATTAATCTCACGCTCCCATATTCATCCTATTCGAAAACAAGCGATTACGGCACCTATTGATTCCGTTCTTTTTGTTTTCATGGGTGCTCACTTCTAACAAAAAATACAAAAATAAGTAACAAAACAAACACCGCTTCAATCCTTTGTTTTTCGTAGGATGAAAATGGGAGCCACATGCTTAAGAAGGGAACCAATACCCTAATTAAGTTAGTTCTTGAATATTCACGCTAATTTACTAATAAGACGACGTCTCTTCCGATCACTATCTTCTTCCGCTCACTGTTCCAAAGTCGGTAACCGTTCACTGTGTACCCCACGTGGTAGAGCTTCCTACCCTTCGGGTCCAGCTTGGACCTCAATGAATGAATTAAATGCTTTGACTGTTTTCCTACTTCCCGCATCGACCAATGTGGCGCTAGCTTCTATGCGCGAAAAATCGCTAAAAGTAAATCGCAAAAATATTGTATGGCGAATGGCATCTAAAGGCGTATTTCTCGAAGGGGATTACATTAATCGGAAAAATATTTGGTAGTGGTTGTGCACAATGGCAACCACTATTATGCCTTTCAAATATTTTTGTAGGAAGAACTTTCTATTTCAGGTAATTCAAGTTTAGATGCTTTTCGCCATACAAAATTAAATGGATTTACTCCTGATGATCAACTGTGGCTGCGAGTCAAGCGGGTAGTCCATTGCTTTGGCTGTTTTCCTACTCTCCGCATCGACCAATGTGGCGCCAGCTTCTATATGCGAAAAACCGCTAAAAGTAAGTCGCAAAAATAGTGTATGACGAATAGCATCTAAATGCATATTTCTCGAAGTGGAACACAACATTTGTGCACAATGATGACCGGTTCGGTGCCTACCAAATATCTTTTCGGTAAAAGCTTTTCATTTAGAGAAATTCGAGTTTAGATGCTTTTCGCCATACAAAATAAAATTATTTTACTTCTGCTGACCAACATTGAACGCACTCCCTGCGGGTAATCCATTCTTTTGGTACATGCAAAAATGCGCACTTCCAAAAATTTTCAATTTCGTCACATCCGGTTTTCGACTGGTCCAGATCTCGAACGACGTCTTTTTCTCGTCCACCGCTGAAGTAGGGCACCGATTGGTCAAGTAGGTAGCGGTGTAAACCGCCTCACCCCACATTTCCGTGTCGAATCCACTTTCAGCCAACAGCGCTCTGGCCCGCTCCAGCAGCGTATGGTTCATCCGTTCGGAAACGCCGTTTTGCTGCGGCGTATAGTTAACCGTCAACTCCATCGAACTTCCTTTCTTCCGACAAAACGTGCGCATCTCTTCACTAACATATTCGCCTCAGTTATCCGTTCGCAGCCTGGAGATTCTATTGTCGAAATGCGCCGTAACAGGCGCCTCGTACTCCCGAAAACAGTCCATCACTTCGTCCTTCGACGATATTATAAAGACACGGACACCGTCTTCAGCCAGAGGCTGTACAGACTGAACGAAACTTAACACTAGACAACGGACATACGGAGCATGCACCAGTGGATACGGAGAAGAAACTGTTCTCACTTTCATCGCCCGGATCGGGAATCGAACCCTCACCCCACAGCATGGTGCGATTAGAAGCTTGGTGACCCTAACCGCACGGCTTAGAGGCTCCACTAGATTTTAGATAGACTATCGCAAAATGCGAGAAAACGCCGATAAAAGAAACGAAAAATCGCTTACCATTCCAGGTGATGGGTGTCACCGTGTCACCGGCCCACGACCTGAAGAGTGGCGCGGTGAAACAGACAACACGAGGAAACACAAAGACTAGTTCGGACGGCTTTCAGACGGCGGAGAAAAAAAACTATGTGTGTTTACTTTCGAGGTTCAACTAGAAGTGAGTTTATTATTGTCAGTGATCAAAATACATGGTTGCCAGAAGGGCGGGATGATTCGATCAATCCAGCAGTGCAAAAAAAAAATCAGCACACTGAGAAAAATTTCTACTCAATGACTGAGTTGGCCTTACTCATAAATCGAAAAATCCTTTGTTTTCTTACTCAGTTTCGGCTAAATGAATTAACTACATCGGCTGTTTTCCTAGTCTCCGCATCGACCAATGTGGCGCTAGCTTCTATGCGCGAAAAATCGCTAAAAGTAAATCGCAAAAATATTGTATGGCGAATACCATCTAAAGGCAAATTATTCAAAGTGGAACACATTATTCGAAAAAATATTTGGTAGTGGTTGTGCACAATGGTGACCACTATTAAGCCTACCAAATATTTTTTCGGGAAAAGCTTTGTATTTCAAGTAATTCAAGTTTAGATGCATTTCGCCATACAAAATTAAATTGATTTACTCCTGCTGATCAACTGTGGCTGCGCGCAAAGCGGGTAGTCCATTGCCAATGGGTTGTCCCACTTTTAACGGAAACTGAGTAAGAAAACAAAGGATTTTTCGATTTCTGAGTAAGACCAACTCAGCCACTGAGTAGAAATTTTTCCCTGTGCAGATTGAGCGAGGACCATTCCATCAGTGAGGAAGAGATAGCAATGGACTACCCGCTTTGCGCGCAGCCACAGTTGATCAGCAGAAGTAAATCAATTCAATTTTGTATGGCGAAATGCATCTAAACTTGAATTACTTGAAATACAAAGCTTTTCAATAAAAAATATTTGGTAGGCTTAATAGTGGTCAGCATTGTGCACAACCACTACCAAATATTTTTTCGAATAATGTGTTCCACTTTGCAGAATTTACCTTTAGATGGTATTCGCCATACAATATTTTTGCGATTTACTTTTAGCGATTTTTCGCGCATAGAAGCTAGCGCCACATTGGTCGATGCGGAGAGTAGGAAAACAGCCGATGTAGTTAATTCATTTACCAACTTTCAGCGCGTGGTTCATGGCGTTCGTGGTAACCAGTTCAATGGACTACCCGCTTGGCGCACACCCACAGTTGATCAGCAAGAGTAAATCCATTTTATTTTGTATGGTGAAAAGCATCTAAATTGAATTAGCTTTTACTGAAAAAATATTTGGTAGGCTTAATAGCAGTCACCATTGTGCACAACCACTACCGAATATTTTTTCGAATTTTCCACTTCGATGAATTTGCCTTTAGATGCATTCGCCATACAATATTTTTTTTTATCTGTATTAACGAGATTTTTAGCCCTAGGCTAGTTCATCTCGGGACCCACGCTTTACTTCCCTTCCGAAGGAAGAACTCACATTTTGTGAGTTTGTTGGGAGTGGGATTCGATCCCAGGTCCTCGGCGTGATAGGCCATACAATATTTTTGCGATTCACTTTTAGCGATTTTTTGCGCATAGAAGCTAGCGCCACATTGGTCGATGCGGAGAGTAGGAAAACAGCTGATGTAGTTAATTCATTCATCATGCTCTTTTTCCTAATGTCTTCAGTAGATTCATGTTTCTTAATTTCCAACACAACTTATGAACTTCTATCGTTGATCCAAAATATTTCACACAAAATAGTACGTAAAAAAAGTTTTTGCAACTTCTCATCGTAATAGGCTGTTTTACCTCACGCAAATCTGACAGGAAAAGGCCTACTTTCCCACACCAAATTAACAGTGCTGTAATGGTTCATTACAGCACTGATTTGCGTTGCGTAATGAACCATTACAGCACTGTTTTCAGTTTTGGTCAACTTTTTGATTTTTTCTGGACGTAGTTTTGAAAAACTGTGACAACTGCACAGTATAACCTGTTATGTTCAGAGTTTCTTAAACATGGCTATGAACATCAGTGTGCAGTTTGATGAAAAAGTTTTGTTAAAAACTATCCTCAAGAGTAATTTATGAAATTGCAAAAAAACGTTGTACGCAACTTGGTGCAGAACTCGATTTTTCCAGCACTCGTCGTAATTATCCAACTCGGCAAGCCTCGTTGGATAAATGTACGCCTCGTGCTGTAAAAATCGTCATTCTGCACCTTGTTGCGTAAACTACTATTAACAGTTAGGTTCGAACATTTGATTTGAACATTTGATTTTTGCTAATGTCATTGTAAATATGTAAAGCAGTATAGGTTTGGAAAACAGAAGCTGATAAGAAGTTATTACCATATTGATTTGTTTGTTTCGCCTATATTTAAAAATGTTACACTTTGTTTTATCCGTTGTGGTATTTATTGATATAATGTAATTACGAACTCTAATAGATAATGATTAGTCCATTCCAATTTATACTAAGGCAGCATCACTGGTGAACGTATCTGCTGTCTATCGATGACTGTAATTCACACACTCCTGTCAGTCTCTTCTACTCTCCGGTTGCTGTGATCATCCCAGATCAACTCGACTACCACATCCGTTATTATTAAAACAGGTTTCTCCATAGGTTGATTACTGAACGATAATTAAATTATTAATTATATGTCTTAAGAGTGACTTTGAGTATTTTCGGTAGTTTTTCTCTCTTTACCAAAAAGTTTTTTTGTATTCCAAATTACTTACAACTTAGTTGAATACAGTTAGATTGGCAAAGATGTGACGCCAACTTTAAGTGTATCACTTTATCAGATTTTAGAACACCCCATTTCGAAGAGAACAAAACTGTCGAAAATACACTAAGTTCCCTTTGAGTGTAGAATTAGCAACTAGTTAAAATACACATAAATAAAAACAAAAAAAAAACTAAGTTCCCCTATATCAGACTAGCATTTTATTCTAAAGGCACTAGAAAATCGTATATGCGTTAGTGGAAATTAAAGATATGATATTGTGGATTTACCGGCTACTTGTATTCTACCGGTTACTTAAGTAGCCGTTTTCATATAAAAATCATCTTGATTGTCAAAAAATGAATGTCGCTGAGTAGCTAGTGGTAAAGATGAATAGCGCATACAATAAAAATGTTTAAAATTATTTTTAAGTTACTCTTTTTATAAAACGGCTACTTTGGAGGCCATACTGAAGCGATCGGTAGAATACAATTACAGTCTAGACTCCTACTACACGGTTGGTTCGGGTGTGCAGTAGGAATCCGTGTTGTGGGAGTCACAGAGCTTATGGGATTTCGCCTAATGGACTACCCGCTTTGCGCGCAGCCACAGTTGATCAGCAGGAGTAAATCCATTTTATTTTGTATGGTGAAAAGCATCCCTAGTAACACCATTAGTTGTATAACTGTTGAAAATTCACCTTTCCAGCTTAGTCCATTGTATTTTTCTAGTATTTTTTACGTTATATTGAACACTTATATCATCAAAACAGCGCAAAAAATGGCGGCTTATAAAACATCTTTCAAAATGTAGGGAGATGTATTCTATTACGCTTATAGTACTAATAGGTACGCTTGAAAATATTTATTTGTTATTCCAAAGTTAATCGTTGATGGAAAAAAAACTTGCAAACGACTAATATAATACAAACACAATCAGTGGTTGTAGTTCAGCTATTTCTAGTTGATATAACTTACATATAACATTTACATTACAGATTCATTGCAAAGGCTGAAATTAAGATTTTCGGTTAGTGATAATACTTGCATAAACCATTTATTAAACAAACAGTGAGTTCAGAATGTGATGCGTCGCAAATGACAGAAAAAAAACAAGAGAAATAATATATTCAAAAATACAACCTCAATCCGAGAAATGGTTTCCATGGAATAATGCCAATAGACGTCCATCACATTAACACATCATGAAAATAACCTGATCATAAATTATGCAATCAGTCATAGTTAGTGAAGGAAAAGAACTGTTTCACCTGCGGCTCAAGATTTATGGTGAAAGCATTGATTTTACTCTCCCATTTTGCATGCGCCTCTGAGTTGAATTAAAAATGCATCATCGACGAATCAAATGGTGCTGCTTTGTGAGATTTTTTTCCAATGCCACATCAAGAATCATCATGGCTGATTTTCAGTAGAGCGAACAGCGCCGTTCAAAAAAAAAAATTAACCGTGATTTAAAATTCAACAATAATGGATCATTGAAGCCGACTTTTCCGCTACTCACCGCATCAAAACAAAAGCGACACCGTATATGGACGGTAACACAGTGACAGCAGTCGAGTTACGTCAAACACACAAGGCTACGGTGGCGCTATCTGTTCATTTCATAGCGGCCGTTTTAGTTATTTTAGTGATCCATTATATTTCAGTATATGACTCTTCTAATCGTTGTTACTTTTGTTCCAAAAGAGATTCGTTAATTCTTATACTGAAACAAAATTCTTTTTTGTAGCCTAATAAAAAAAATCGGTGAAATTAGATGACATTTTTATCATTTTGTTAATGAATAAACTACATCGGCTGTTTTCCTACTCTCCGCATCGACCAATGTGGCGCTAGCTTCTATGCGCGAAAAATCGCTAAAAGTAAATCGCAAAAATATTGTATGGCGAATAGCATCTAAAGGCAAATTTATCGAAGTGGAATACATTATTCGAAAAAATATTTGGTAGTGGTTGTGCACAATGGTGACCACTATTAAGTCTACCAAATATTTTTTCGAGAAAAGCTTTGCATTTCAAGTAATTCAAGTTTAGATGCATTTCGCCATACAAAATTAAATTGATTTACTCCTGCTGATCAACTGTGGCTGCGCGCAAAGCGGGTAGTCCATTGTGTATCAATATTTTCACCCGGCACTATAACCTGGATACTTTTTAGGTGAATGAAAACTTCGATTTAAGAAGAAGTTCAAATAACGTTAAAATTACATTTCCACAAAGTTGCTGGCAATAAGCGGTGAAACAAGCTAGAATAGCGCTAAAAATAAGTTATAGTTGAGCATTTTCAACATACAACAGAACGAAATACTCTGCGCAACGCCAAAATAACTACAATACAACTCTGGAGCTCGATTTGAATAGGTCGTATGTGCTTTTGTCGATATAAAATTCGATCAGTTTATTTTAGCCATTGTAGCAATATGGCACATATTTTACAAACTTTTAATGATGGAACAGAAAGCCCGTTTTGTGAGGATTCTGCTGTATGTATCAACTTTGCTCAATTTCAACGGTTTTCGCTATAATAAGCGAATCCAACTGATCGAAATTTTAATCGACAAAAGCACATACGACCTATTCAAATCGAGCTCCAGAACTTATTCCTCAACGAATCCAAATCTGTCAAACGTCAAAACATTGACGTAAACAATCGCGCAGTTTTGCTATTTTCTAGGTTCTCGCATTATATTTTATAGATTTCGTGAGAAGATTAATGCGATCCTCAAGCTAAAAGCTTGCGTCTTATGGTGTTTTGCCTACATATAGAACAGCACACACCGCCCGCGTTGAGTTTTGGGATGTGTTCAGGGTATTCAATGTTCATCAAGCGAAAGGATAATGGCAAATAGAACCGGGATGGGAAAGTGGTCCGGACTAAAGATACTATAAGCAAAGATACGAAGTGTGATGATTGTTGTTGTCGATGATGATCATCCAATCATGACGATGATGCCGACGAGCAATGCTTTAAAGCACGTTTGACAGGTCTCCTGCTCGATTGGAATGACATTGACAGAAAATTTGGAATTCCAATTGGAACATTTCGTGTCTTTGCATATAGTGTCTTTAGTCCGGACAAAATAGCAGAAGTTTTATGGATGCGTGATTCCACCTTCTATCTCACATTTGATCCTTGGTGCGTTGATCCTGTTAGAATGAATTAAATGCTTTGACTGTTTTCCTACTCTCCGCATCGACCAATGTGGCGCTAGCTTCTATGCGCGAAAGATTGCTAAAAGTAAATCGCAAAAATATTGTATGGCAAATAGCATCTAAAGACGTATTTCTCGAAGTGGAACACATTATTCGAAAAAATATTTGGTAGCGGTTGTGCACAATGATGACCGGTTTGGTGCCTACCAAATATTTTTTCGGCAAAAGCTTTTCATTTCGAGAAATTCGAGTTTAGATGCTTTTCGCCATACAAAATAAAATGATTTTACCCCTGTTGAGCAACATTGAACGCACTCTCTGCCGGTAATCCATTCAACTAGTACTTGACCACCTGCTCGCAGCCAACTATTTCCATCGTCGGTCCAATAATAGATATCCTACTAGCCACAGCGTTATCATACAAATGGACTACCCGCTTTGCGCGCAGCCACAGTTGATCAGCAGGAGTAAATCAATTTAATTTTGTATGGCGAAATGCATCTAAACTTGAATTACTTGAAATACAAAGCTTTTCCCGAAAAAATATTTGGTAGGCTTAATAGTGGTCACCATTGTGCACAACCACTACCAAATATTTTTTCGGATAATGTGTTCCACTTTGAAGAATTTGCCTTTAGATGGTATTCGCCATACAATATTTTTGCGATTTACTTTTAGCGATTTTTCGCGCATAGAAGCTAGCGCCACATTGGTCGATGCGGAGAGTAGGAAAACAGCCGATGTAGTTAATTCATTGTCGGAGCAGGCAAAGGCCACTCCAATAATCTTGGTACGTAAATAAAATTATTGAAATTGTGTACGGTTTCGACGTGTTTCTATGCAAGAAAGGCGGGAAACTGCATGCCAAAAATCGGGACAGCAAGTGTTGTATAATTGTTCAATTATTGTATTTCACTCTTGTTTTGAGCCGATTCCATGTTTTGTTCTGCATGTTATCGGATAACATAGTTACAGCTTGTTTTCTGTACAAGATGTTTTATATTTCACTTATAATACTTTTATAATCCATCACTCAGCCAAATAACCTTAAGATTTCCATAAGGCCCAACTTATGAAACGGCCTTTAAATAATTCATAATGATTCGGATGAATTTTATAAGGTCACTCTATGACGTAAAATCATCTCATAGCTTGGCTTTTATTCATGTTTAGCAACATGGTATTCTCAAGCGTCGGTAGCCGTGTGGATAAAACACGGGCTCGGTGCTCCCGACGTTCATGGATCGAATCCAGTCTGCATCACTTTAAGATTTTTTTGTTCTTTTCATAAGTCTATCTTATGAAATTTGTCATAGTAAGCACGATCAATTTTCATAAGGTATTCTTATGTCATCCATAAGAATTAGTTATAGCAAATTTTCATAAGGTATTTCGATGAATTTCGCTAGTTTTTTTCGCTGAGTGATCTTTTGAGATTTTAATTTTTGAGGATGTTTTCTGTGTTACTTGGGATCTAATCTTGAATTACTTGAAATAGAAAGCTTTTACTGAAAAAATATTTGGTAGGCTTAATAGTGGTCACCATTGTGCACAACCACTACCGTCAAGGCACCATTCACCGCGGATCTAAGAGGATTCGGGGCAAATAAGGGCTGTCATTTGACACCAGTCTTATAAACATTGTTGGTGCCGCTTTTAATTGCCTTCATTAGGCCGGAACAAATCTCATTTTCTTCTTTTGTCACTTTGCTCGTTGACTCGTCAAGGGGGTGGATAATAAATAATAAATGTATTTGCTGAAAAATAACCCAAACAATTAGGCAAAATTGTAAAACTCATCGGATTTGTTAAGAAAATTTCTCGACAATTCTAATTTCAGTTCAAAATTTTTAAATTTTTGTATAATTTATTTGAGCCCCCCTTCAAAATTTCGAATTCCGACCAAAATTTTCCGAGGGGGGGGGGGGGGTGACATTAGAGGAAATCGAAATTTGTGTCAGCCTTATAGGTTAAAATTGAAGCAATATCCACAGAAGTAGAAAATTTTTCACAAAATTTGGTAATATAGTACAATTAGTAAAGGGTAGTAAGGTCGCCTAATTCCGTAGTAGGTCACCATTCACCGTGGTAGTAGGGACCCATTCACCGTGTATGAGAAATTTTATTCTACTTTGTTTAAAAATGATCAAAACAACCCAGCCAAAGGAATTTTCTTCGTTTAAATTCATTTCAAGTAATAACTTGCAAGATTTTATAAGAAAAACGAATGTTCAAATTTTCGATTTTTTCTAGGCATATGGGACAATATGGGGCACGGTGAATGGAGACCATTGATTTTTAGGGTACCCATTTACCGTGTAAGTAGGCTTTTAGCCTATAATAGAAGATATGGAGCATGCGACTTACCTGAGTCTCATCCCAGGGGCACCTAGTCTGGTGAGAGTAAGGATGGGGCGCTACGATGGCCCACACCGTCGTCGGTCGCTGGGTTGACTTCGTCGGCACTTCACACACTTTGCACACTACGCTCTCTTCACGACCGTTCAGCCAAGTCGTTACACTCAGGGGCACTTCCGGTACGGATATAGTTTTCTAATTCTGTTCTTCGTACACACTCGTTTTATGTGCCAAACCGGAGACGCGTTCCGAAGCAACTCTATTCGCACACGCGGTCCGCGGAGGAGGTCTACGGCACTAGCTCACTCGTTCCCCACGAGGAATCTAATCTTCTTCTTCTCAAAACCACGGGGCACGATTCTCGCGGACACGGAGTTATTGCGAACACTTGGCTATCACGAAACTTCACGGCACGCCTGGCCAAGTCAAAGCCTACTTCTCAAACTTTCCTCTAAATCTTGCACCCACGCCGGTAGCTTAATAATCTTCCTCTCGGTTTTTCACTTGTGTCTCTCACAACAGCTCAAGGCAAAAAGAGCCCCTAGCTTCGGGGTCGAGCCCGGATGCTGCCTTTCCCACTCTTCTAAACCGACCGTGCTCCGTTATGGAGTTATGGATTTATTGAGTGCTCGAGTCGGGTTCGCGCAATTGGGGGACTCCCGTGATCTGGCACGCCATCACGGTGGGTCCTATTTCGGTTTTCTCGGACTCATCGAACACTCGTATGGCTTCGCGCATAGCGAGAGCCGCGCTGGGTAACTAATTATTTTCGTCCCATCTAAACGACCCTGATAAGTCTCATGTTATCCATTCAACTATTTCCTACTGAGTTTACCCGGTGGACCACAACAATTCCTTTTTACGCGATTGGTTCTCACAGCTTGTCTTTCGAAGGGATTTGCAAATCATTCCATTACACACTCCTGGAGGTCAATAGGTTATGCTAAATAAACGTCTTTCGTATTGAAAGACACACCTAGTTCCTATTCACCTGAATTCATCTCCAATTATTGAGATACTACTTTTTCGGCCGGCCTTAATGGTCATTGATATTGAAATCAATGGGAAGTATTCTACTCAATGGGTATTGTTTCTCCTAGGCTTTCCTATTCACCCTACTCCACATGAGAGGGACACTGGACACTACAGGATAGAATCAACACAATCACAACATGCAATTTTACTCTCTCTGTGCACACGAGAGAGCAATTTACCTGTGGATGAGAGTAGGCGGAATTTAAAACTCTCTTCGGAGACAATCATAAATTAACCAATCGGAGACAAGAACGATCACAGTGATACACACAAGAACAGAGAAAATAGGAGAATACGCAAGAGAGTCACATGGTTACGGTTTTAGATGCTCGGCAGGCCATACGCCTATGTTTTTGCCATCCTCGTCTTCTAGCTCGTAGGAACTACTTCCACGCTTAACGATTACGCGACAGGGTAGGTACATGGAGGCAAGCTTCGCATTGTAGTACTCTCCCGCATTTGAAGCTTTGAAATTTCGTCTGTAAATTAGCTGTCCTGGTTGAAAGTCCTCTGGGCGAGATCGTTTCCGCAAATTGTAACGATTTGCATTCGTCTCGTAAGCTTTCAGCAGATTTTTCTTCACTAAATCGTAGATCTCTTCGCTGATCTGTTTCTGATTGTCGGCACGCAAATCCTCTGTATAACCCTCCTTTCTCCGCATCCGCTGATGATCTTCGCCCGCCAGAGCGATTTCGTGGTTGCGTGTGATGAAAAATGGAGTAAATCCGGTTGCTGCATGTACCGTATTATTAAAAACGTGTTCAATTTCCGGAATCCTGACATCCCATCCACGCTGATCCTGTTTGCAGTACGTTCTAATGGCCGCGTTAAGGGACCGGTTTAACCGCTCCACCGGGTTCCTCTGACTGTGGTGTCTGGCTGTTGTCCAGTGTTTGATTCCGTACCGTGTCAGCAGGGCTTCAAACTCTTTAGAGAGGAATGTCGAGGCGTTATCGGTTAGAACTATTTCCGGAATTGAATTCCGTAGGAACCAACCTTCCCGTAGTGTCTTGCATAGGCTTCCGGATTCTATCCGGCGCATTGGATGGAGTTGACACCACTTGCTGAAGAGGTCCTGTATCACGAGAATATGCATATATCCGGTTCGACTTTTGGGCAATGGGCCCACGTAGTCCATGGCGACTATTTGCCAAGGATGATCGGCTAGTTTCTGTTTTCCCATCACCGGAATGGTTGGCACGTACGAGGGTTTGCATTCCTTGCAAACTGTGCACTTCTGGATCCACTTCCGGGTGTCGGAAGCTAGGTAAGGCCAATAATAGCGCAGTTTTAGACGGGCTACAGTTTTCTCAACTCCCAGGTGAAAACTATCCAGGTGTTCCTTCTCGATGATCTGGTCGCGGTTTTCCGGTGGAGGAACCAACTTCCACTCAAATCTCACGTCAAATGGTTCATCATCGACGGCGACGTATTTCCACAATGGACTACCAGCTTGGCACGCGCCCACAGTTGATCAGCAGGAGTAAATTCATTTTATTTTGTATGGCGAAAAGCATCTAAACTCGAATTTCTCGAAATGACAAGCTTTTACCGAAAAAATATTTGCTAGGCACCAAACCGGTCATTATTGTGCACAACCGCTACCAAATAATTTTTCGAATAATGTGTTTCACTTCGAGAAATACGCCTTTAGATGCTATTTGCCATACAATATTTTTGCGATTTACTTTTAGCGATTTTTCGCGCATAGAAGCTAGCGCCACATTGGTCAATGCGGAGAGTAGGAAAACAGCCAAAGCATTTAATTCATTGGTCGTCCTCGAACCGGAAGTCGGAATATTCCTCGGGATTCTCCTGCACCTTTCCAACGAGTTCTTCATACGAAGTCTTGGAGTCGGAGGATCCCACTGCGCAGATGCTACGAGAGAGTGCATCCGGCACAATGTTATCTGATCCTCGTCGGTGTACAATCGTCATATCCAGGTGTTGGAGGTCTAAGCTCCATCGGCTTAACCTGGACGATGGACGCCATTTGTTGTTTCGGATATATTGAAGGGCAGACGCATCTGTGATCAACGTGAAGTGTGATCCTTCAATATATCCACGGAATTTGTCGATCGCCAAAAGCGCCGCCAAAGCTTCCTTTTCCGTGGCGGAATAATTCTGCTGGGCGGAATTGAGCTTTTGCGAGAAAAAGCTGATAACTCGCTCCGTTCCGTCTTGAAGCTGCGTCAAAACTCCCGCCACCGCTCGATCGCTGGCGTCAGTTTGAACGACGAACTCCTGGTCGAAATCAGGGTTCGAGAGAATAGGAGCTGTAATCAGTCGTTCCTTTATGAGGCGGAAGGCCTGCTCAGTTTCTTTTGTCCATCGCACTGTTTTTGGTTTTCCGGACAAAAGATCCGAGATGGGAGCCGTAATGGCACTGAAGTCGCCGATAAAACGACGGTAATAATTTACCATCCCTAAAAATCGACGGATCTGCCGGACGGTTTTAGGAGCTTCGAAGTCTAGAATGGCCTGAACCTTGGATGGATCTGGCTTTAGACCTTCGTTCGACAAAAGATACCCGAGAAACGGGACTTCTGAACGGCAAAACTGGGATTTTTGGATATTAATGGACAAATTCGCCCCCTGTAGCCTTCTAGCTAATTCCTCGAGAAGTTTGATGTGCTCTTCGAAGGTTTCACTAGCTACTATAATGTCGTCAAGATAGACGAATATTTGAGGCTCCAAAGCTCCCGCTCCTAAAATTTTGTCCATGAGTCTCGAAAGAGTCGCGGGGCTATTGGTCAGACCAAAAGGTAGACGAGTGTATTGAAACATACCTCTACCCTGGATACAGAAAGCAGTTAACTCTTTCGACTCTGGGCTCAGGGGGATTTGGAGGAATGCGTCCTTGAGATCAACGGTGCTCAGGTAACGCGTTTTCCCCAACCGACCCAATATTCTCCCTATATGCGCGAGAGGATACGCATCACGCTTCGTTCGAGCGTTAAGCTTACGCGCATCAAGGCATAAACGAATCGAACCGTTCGGTTTCTTGATCGGTACCGCGTTCAGAGCCCAATCGGAATTCGACTCTTCAATAACACCGAGCGCGAGAAGCCGATCGATCTCTTCGTTCAAAGATTTATGAATGGCGGGAGAATATGGGAAGGGAGTTACACGAATTGGAGCGGCGCTCTTAAATTCGTCTTTTAGTTCTATGGAGTGTTGGACCAGCGAGGTTGCCTCGAGCTGGTCTGACATAGCTGGTTTGAAGAGTCTCTTAACACGGTTTATCTCTCTTTCCTGCTCGGAGCTAAGCTCAACGAGTTCAGGTGGGGGTTTTGGACACTCTTCTGCGTTTATTTGGAACAAATACGCATTGTCCAATGAAATGTGTATGTCGAAAACGTCAAAGAAGTCGATTCCAGCGATACAATCAACTGGTAGATCGTCAACTATCGTTGCTTCTATGACTCTGGTTTTTCCCTGCATAGTGAATGGAAGATAGACTCGACCAGAAACTTGCAATGGGTCACCAGAAGCGCTTGTGAGTTTTAAATCTGAAGGAAAGACTTTCGTGTTATTCAATCTCCAAATAGGAGAGGTGCAGTTAGCAAGGAGAGTCTTCTGACTGCCGCTGTCTAGAAGGGTTTTGATTGCCCGACCGAAAATTGACACCTCAATGAAGGGCCTCTTATCCGTCAGAACAGACTAGACTGATGTTGGTTGGATATCGGATTTGGATAAGATGTCGCTATCAGATCTTGGTTCGTACCCAAGAGCGAACAGAATATCGGGTAAATCCGTTAGTTGGTTTTCGGCTGGCCGGACTCCCTCCGGCGCGCGGAGTTTTTTGCGCAAAACGGACAGCGGTGCGTCGGGTAGGCTCTAAACCCGCAAACCTGGCAATGCACCTGGTATGGTTTCGAGCATTGGTATGTTAAATGCTCCTGACTCCGACAGTTGAAGCAAATAAATTTATCGTTCAATGGCACAAAATCCTGGATCTTGCTCTCCACTGTCGTCGTTTTATTTTCGTTGGTAGCTGCATTGGGTTTTACTTCATGTTTCGGTTTACCGGACTCCTTCGGTGGCTGCGAACCTGACTCTGGTTTCTTTGAATGTATCTGCTTTCCTCCCGAACCGCCTGAACCTGGACCTTGGCGAGGGTTAAACTTTGAGTTGTTGGGCTGCCCTTTCCCGCCAAATCGTGCTGGCCGACTGTCTCGAGGGTTGCTGGCGTTGAATCCTCCTCGGTTTTCTGCTACCTGGACCGCATGACTTTGTGAGGGTGCTTGCGGTTTGACAAACAGGTATGTGTTGGTTGCATCTATCTCTTGTCCGGCCATTTGCAGAGAATACAAATCATTGAGCTCTCGTCCAAGCAGCGCTCGCTTGTATTCCGGGCGGAGGTTTCTTCTCACGGCCTGCACAATTTCGGTTTCCGGAATGTGTACCGTAAGGCTTTTGAATTTTTTCTCGATGTCGAGGAAAAATTCTAAAAAGGTCTCATTTTTCTGCTGCCTTTTCTGGTAGATGTCCATCAACACAAAGTGATCCAGATCTGGATGTCGGAAGGTCAGCTTCAGGTTGTCTATCAGTTCCGAGTATGTGGCAAACCTATGCTTGTTGCTGGTAAACCACATTTTTGCTCGACCAGTAAGCAAATTTCCAAAGGAACGAAGTAATTCATTTTCGGAAATCTGTTCGGATTTCGTCCAATCGCTCACTTCCCATAGAAAGTCATTTAGACCCATGCCGCGATCCTCGCCGGCGTATTTCATTGGCCATTTCACTACGGGAACTGTTTTCACGCGATGTTGAAGTGGATCGAAATCGAAATCCTCAAAAGCATTTATGCTAGGCGCTGGGGCTGGAACTGGGACTGGGGGTGCTCTCGAGCCGCCACCTAACCAGTCGGTCGTCGGCAATCGACTTTCCCCAAGGCTATGCTGTGGTATGAAATGCCTCGAAGGAGAGACATTTCCTGCCGGCACGTTGTAATAATGCTGAGAAGCATTAGAGACAGCCGGAGGATAATTCCTAGGAGCCACATATGGTTCAAAAGCACTAACCGGAACTCTTTCAAAAGATGATGATGGGCAATTAGCAAAACTCTGCTGAATGGGTACGTGACTCTGTGTCCCTTGCCAAGGATCTGACCAGTGAGTCACTGGTGGAGGTGCATCCATCGGACGAACACCTTGAAGTAGTGGGCGGGTCCAGTCCACGCGGACAGCCGTCTCTGGTACAGGCACAAACGATCTCGGTTGGCTGTAATTCATATCGCCGGCTCCCGCAGATGTGTATATTACCGATGCACCACTGGAACACGACACTGATGCGGCACCAATGAACGGAATGTCAGCAAACGATCGCGCGGAATCAAATCGCACTTGTCTGGACTGCTGTACACTAGTTGACACTCGATACCGCGGCGTAGACCAGATGGGAGGCATTGGTCCAGCTGAGGAAACACTGGTGAACGTACTCGATGACGTCACAACCGTAGGAAAGCTCACTGTCTTAGTCACAGGCACATCACGGCTGCTTACACGCGGAACTGCTCCTAAGCTGCTAGACACCACCGATTGTCCGTCTTCACCCACACGTGATACACTTTCACTAGCACTAACCGCATTGATCGACACACTAGAAAACAGGTCAGCCACATTTTGCACAGACTGACTTTGGAATGTACTCGCAGGCAATGGAATTTCATCGTTGAGAACCACTGGTTGCGTTAAACTGATCAAATCGCTGGCCGTCGCTATTTGAGCTTCATGGCTAGCCGCTCCCTGTAACTGCACCAAATTAGGAGAGCCAGGCGGAGTAGGCAAAAGGACTCGCTCGGCAAAATTGGCCAAATAAATCTGGACTACGTTTGAAAAAATCCAATTTGCTTCATTGATACCATCTCGCGTGGCATACGTTTTTTTAAACAATTTTAAGCGGTTGTACAAATGTAGCAAACCGGTCTTGGACGTATCCTTTACTATATCGTCCAGTACAAGCTCACCCCGCACTCTCTCTAGTCTACGCTGGCATAAGTTCAGCTCCTCTCTCGGTTTACGATGATATGAATACACCCGATGTACCCCCTCTACTTCTTCGCGCAACGCATTTTTCAGTTTTCTGCGATTGACCGTGATCGAACGATCTCTGTGGTCAATTAAATTTCTGATCTCCAGCTCAAATTTGAGCTCTTCATCAGTGAGGAATATTACCACCATCTCCTCTAGGTAGGCTTTCTCTAAATCGACAGTCATGTTTCTGCCGTACTGCCACAAAACCGATTTGTAATCTATAATGTGGATTCTCGATTGCGTATTTTGAGCTACAAAAACATGCAAAGAAAGAACATGCAAAGAGGAATTGAAAAAAAAGTATCTAGAAGTTTGGGCACGGCTTTGCAAAAAAAAGATGTTTTTTTTTTTAACGGTATAGGCCTATAGGCACTCGGAGTGTGCAGAAAAAAATTGGTTATTCTATTGATATATAGTATCTGCTGTGTGCAGACTGAAATTGCTATCCAGCAAAGCACGCGCTCTAGCACTGCCTATTGCATCAACCAGCAATGTGTGGAACGCCGCCGCTTTGGGACAAAAGAGAAGCTGTGTGAACACAATTTTTACCATTCGACTGGAGAGTTAATTTTTTAACCTCCTTTCGTCAAACACCGTCGAAACTCCCCCAACGACCAATGAAAAAATTAACTCTCAAGAGCCTTTTTTTCGTTGGATCGCCAGAATGTAAGTAGGCTTTTAGCCTATAATAGAAGATATGGAGCATGCGACTTACCTGAGTCTCATCCCAGGGGCACCTAGTCTGGTGAGAGTAAGGATGGGGCGCTACGATGGCCCACACCGTCGTCGGTCGCTGGGTTGACTTCGTCGGCACTTCACACACTTTGCACACTACGCTCTCTTCACGACCGTTCAGCCAAGTCGTTACACTCAGGGGCACTTCCGGTACGGATATAGTTTTCTAATTCTGTTCTTCGTACACACTCGTTTTATGATGTCCATCTAGCTGGCAGGACACTTTTCATAAAATCAAAAATAAAAACCGTTAAGTGAGTGTACCAAGTGCGTACCATAGCGTACCTAACGGGATTTTGAGCGTACCTGACGAATTCTTAGAAAACAGGTGTCCTGCTGGATAGATGGTGGTTTTTTCGAAAATCTCCATGAATCTTTCCGAAGCTAAGGTTTTCTGCATGTACCAACAGCGTACCTTCCGAATCTGACCTCCTTTTTTAACGTACCTCAAAATTTCCCATACTTTCTTACATAAAACTTTTCAAATTACATTATATGTTTAATAAAACAGCTTCATTGCATTCCTTGTAAAATTCTAGGTATGTTTGACCTAAAAAAGTTTATACTTAAGTTCAAATTTGACTAATTTATGGCAAAAACGTATTTTTAATAGGTTTAAGCAATATACTTGATAAACTCCTGAAAGTATGCTAACCATGTATAATTGCAAATAAAAGCCTAAATGTATGCAACAGAAAAAACATAAAAACAGCTCTAACAGATAACTGACTGAATATAACATAACATATTGATTGAACTAATACAAAATAATATAAAAAGAAAATAATACGAAAATAAATAATTTCGTTGAAAATTTCTCGCAAGTAATATTAATCTCACTTAACTGATATTATTTCATCCCGGCATCATTGCTAGATGTATAAAATATGTTTTGCAAGTATTTACATTCAACGTACCTCGAAAAAATTTGACTTAGTTGAACTAATTCGTGTTATATAAGAGAATAAGTGAAAATTATGCTTCTTCAGAGAAATCTGTTAGGTACGTTGCATAAATCTCACTGAATTGGTAATAATTCGACTTGGTATTATTGTTGGATATATAAAATATGTTTTACAAGTATTCACATTCAACGTACCTCGAAAATAGTTCACTTAGTTGAACTAATTCGTGTTTTATAAGAGAATAAGAGAAAATTATGCTTCTTCAGATAAATCTGTTAGGTACGTTGCATAAATCTCACTGAATTGTTAATAACTCGACTTGGTATTATTGTTCGATGTATAAAATATGTTTTACAAGTATTCACATTCAACGTACCTCGAAAATGTTTGACTTAGTTGAACTAATTCGTGTTATATAAGAGAATAAGTCAAAATTATGCTTCTTCGGAGAAATCTGTTAGGTACGTTGCATAAATCTCACTGAATTGTTAATAACTCGACTTGGTATTATTGTTTGATGTATAAAATATGTTTTACAAGTATTCACATTCTACGTACCTCGAAAAAATTTGACTTAGTTGAACTAATTCGTGTTATATAAGAGAATAAGTGAAAATTATGCTTCTTCAAAGAAATCTGTTAGGTACGTTGCATAAATCTTACTGAATTGTTAATAACTCGATTTGGTATTATTGTTGGATGTATAAAATATGTTTTACAAGTATTCACATTCAACGTACCTCGAAAATAGTTCACTTAGTTGAACTAATTCGTGTTATATAAGAGAATAAGAGAAAATTATGCTTCTTCAGAGAAATCTGTTAGGTACGTTGCATAAATCTTACTGAATTGTAAATAACTCGACTTGGTATTATTGTTGGATGTATAAAATATGTTTTACAAGAATTCACATTGAACGTACCTCGAAAATAATTCACTTAGTTGAACTAATTCGTGTTATATAAGAGAATAAGTGAAAATTATGCTTCTTCAAAAAAATCTGTTAGGTACGTTGCATAAATCTTACTGAATTGTTAATAACTCGACTTGGTATTATTGTTGGATGTATAAAATATGTTTTACAAGAATTCATATTGAACGTACCTCGAAAATAATTGACTTAGTTGAACTAATTCGTGTTATATAAGAGAATAAGTGAAAATTATGCTTCTTCAGAGAAATCTGTTAGGTACGTTGCATAAATCTTACTGAATTGTTAATAACTCGACTTGGTATTATTGTTGGATGTATAAAATATGTTTTACAAGAATTCACATTGAACGTACCTCGAAAATAATTCACTTAGTTGAACTAATTCGTGTTATATAAGAGAATAAGTGAAAATTATGCTTCTTCAAAAAAATCTGTTAGGTACGTTGCATAAATCTTACTGAATTGTTAATAACTCGACTTGGTATAAACGGGCTTGGTGGTCTAGTGGCTACCGCTTCTGATTCGTATGCAGAAGGTCATGGGTTCAATCCCTGGCCCGTCCCTTTTCATCCTACTTTGTATCTTTCTATCCACTTCCTCTATCTCTCTCTCTCTCTTTACATATACAACTCATGTATGTTCATAGCCATCGCTAGAACCAGAAACGAATTGGAAAAAAGTCGTTTCCCTCCCTTCTAATTTCATCTCACAGCACAGTGTATATAACGCCTACAAGTTATGCAACCAAAGCGTGCTGTGCCGCTTGACCTTATTCACCTCATTCACCACACAATCCTATCACTACGTACCCCCTATCCATGGATCGCATCACCGACCCAACGGTGACTTCCAGATCTCCCATCCTTTCCGTCTAACAAATTCCCCAGTCCGTGCTGGTTGTGGGGATGCAGAGGTGATCTCGGTCTTTAGTAGCAACAACCAGCACACTCTAACATTCCTTTCCCTTCCCAACTGACTATAAGGACGTGGCCGGCGCCGTTATTGATCCAAAATGTATGAGCTGCTAGAATTGCACTTTGAGAATAAGTGGAGTGTCCCAGCCCTTATTCATTTGGATCTCAGTGCAATTGATACCAGCTCAGATCAATCACGGAGTAGCAACCATTGACATGTATAGTCAGATTTGATCGTTGATGATGATGATGATGATTGATCGTTTGATCGTTTAATAACTCGACTTGGTATTATTGTTGGATGTATAAAATATGTTTTACAAGTATTCACATTCAACGTACCTCGAAAATAGTTCACTTAGTTGAACTAATTCGTGTTATATAAGAGAATAAGAGAAAATTATGCTTCTTCAGAGAAATCTGTTAGGTACGTTGCATAAATCTCACTGAATTGTTAATAACTCAACTTGGTATTATTGTTGGATGTATAAAATATGTTTTACAAGTATTCACATTGAACGTACCTCGAAAATAATTGACTTAGTTGAACTAATTCGTGCTATATAAGAGAATAAGTGAAAATTATGCTTCTTCAAAGAAATCTGTTAGGTACGTTGCATAAATCTTACTGAATTGTTAATAACTCGACTTGGTATTATTGTTGAATGTATAAAATATGTTTTACAAGAATTCACATTGAACGTTCCTCGAAAATAATTCACTTAGTTGAACTAATTCGTGTTATATAAGAGAATAAGTGAAAGTTATGCTTCTTTAAAAAAATCTGTTAGGTACGTTGCATAAATCTTACTGAATTGGTAATAACTCGACTTGGTATTATTGTTGGATGTATAAAATATGTTTTAAAAGTATTCACATTCAACGTACCTCGAAAAAAATTGACTTAGTTGAACTAATTCGTGTTATATAAGAGAATAAGAGAAAATTATGCTTCTTCAAAGAAATCTGTTAGGAACGTTGCATAAATAAATCTCATCAAAATTGGTACGTTGGTTCGTTGGTACGTTGAATGCGAATACTTGTAAAACATATTTTATACATCCAACAATAATACCAAGTCGAGTTATTAACAATTCAGTAAGATTTATGCAACGTACCTAACAGATTTCTCTGAAGAAGCATAATTTTCTCTTATTTTCTTATATAACACGAATTAGTTCAACTAAGTCAATTATTTTCGAGGTACGTTCAATATGAATTCTTGTAAAACATATTTTATACATCCAACAATAATACCAAGTCGAGTTATTAACAATTCAGTGAGATTTATGCAACGTACCTAACAGATTTCTCCGAAGAAGCATAATTTTGACTTATTCTCTTATATAACACGAATTAGTTCAACTAAGTCAAACATTTTCGAGGTACGTTGAATGTAAATACTTGCAAAACATATTTTATACATCCAACAATAATACCAAGTCGAGTTATTAACAATTCAGTAAGATTTACGCAACGTACCTAACAGATTTCTCTGAAGAAGCATTATTTTCTCTTATTCTCTTATATAACACGAATTAGTTCAACTAAGTCAATTATTTTCGAGGTACGTTGAATGTGAATACTTGTGAAACATATTTTATACATCCAACAATAATATCAAGTCGAGTTATTAACAATTCAGTAAGATTTATGCAACGTACCTAACAGATTTCTTTGAAGAAACAAAAAACATATTTTATACATCCAACAATAATACCAAGTCGAGTTATTAACAATTCAGTAAGATTTATGCAACGTACCTAACAGATTTCTCTGAAGAAGCATAATTTTCTCTTATTTTCTTATATAACACGAATTAGTTCAACTAAGTCAATTATTTTCGAGGTACGTTGAATGTGAATACTTGTAAAACATATTTTATACATCGAACAATAATACCAAGTCGAGTTATTAACAATTCAGTGAGATTTATGCAACGTACCTAACAGATTTCTCTGAAGAAGCATAATTTTCTCTTATTCTCTTATATAACACGAATTAGTTCAACTAAGTGAACTATTTTCGAGGTACGTTGAATGTGAATACTTGTAAAACTTATTTTAAATATCCAACAATAATACCAAGTCGAATTATTACCAATTCAGTGAGATTTATGCAACGTACCTAACAGATTTCTCTGAAGAAGCATAATTTTCACTTATTCTCTTATATAACACGAATTAGTTCGACTAAGTCAAATTTTTTCGAGGTACGTTGAATGTGAATACTTTTAAAACATATTTTATACATCTAGCAATGATGCCGGGATGAAATAATATCAGTTAAGTGAGATTTATATTACTTGCGAGAAATTTTCAACGAAATTATTTATTTTCGTATTATTTTCTTTTTATATTATTTTGTATTAGTTCAATCAATATGTTATGTTATATTCAGTCAGTTATCTGTTAGAGCTGTTTTTGTGTTTTTTTTTCTGTTGCATACATTTAGGTTTTTATTTGCAATTATACATGGTTAGCATACTTTCAGGAGTTTATCAAGTATATTGCTTAAACCTATTAAAAATACGTTTTTTGCCATAAATTAGTCAAATTTGAACTTAAGTATAAACTTTTTTAGGTCAAACATACCTAGAATTTTACAAGGAATTCAATGAAGCTGTTTTATTAAACATATAATGTAATTTGAAAAGTTTTATGTAAGAAAGTATGGGAAATTTTGAGGTACGTTAAAAAAGGAGGTCAGATTCGGAAGGTACGCTGTTGGTACATGCAGAAAACCTTAGCTTCGGAAAGATTCATGGAGATTTTCGAAAAAACCACCATCTATCCAGCAGGACACCTGTTTTCTAAGAATTCGTCAGGTACGCTCAAAATCCCGTTAGGTACGCTATGGTACGCACTTGGTACACTCACTTAACGGTCTTTATTTTTGATTTTATGAAAAGTGTCCTGCCAGCTAGATGGACATATAATTTTCACTTATTCTCTTATATAGCACGAATTAGTTCAACTAAGTCAATTATTTTCGAGGTACGTTCAATGTGAATACTTGTAAAACATATTTTATACATCCAACAATAATACCAAGTTGAGTTATTAACAATTCAGTGAGATTTATGCAACGTACCTAACAGATTTCTCTGAAGAAGCATAATTTTCTCTTATTCTCTTATATAACACGAATTAGTTCAACTAAGTGAACTATTTTCGAGGTACGTTGAATGTGAATACTTGTAAAACATATTTTATACATCCAACAATAATACCAAGTCGAGTTATTAAACGATCAAACGATCAATCATCATCATCATCATCAACGATCAAATCTGACTATACATGTCAATGGTTGCTACTCCGTGATTGATCTGAGCTGGTATCAATTGCACTGAGATCCAAATGAATAAGGGCTGGGACACTCCACTTATTCTCAAAGTGCAATTCTAGCAGCTCATACATTTTGGATCAATAACGGCGCCGGCCACGTCCTTATAGTCAGTTGGGAAGGGAAAGGAATGTTAGAGTGTGCTGGTTGTTGCTACTAAAGACCGAGATCACCTCTGCATCCCCACAACCAGCACGGACTGGGGAATTTGTTAGACGGAAAGGATGGGAGATCTGGAAGTCACCGTTGGGTCGGTGATGCGATCCATGGATAGGGGGTACGTAGTGATAGGATTGTGTGGTGAATGAGGTGAATAAGGTCAAGCGGCACAGCACGCTTTGGTTGCATAACTTGTAGGCGTTATATACACTGTGCTGTGAGATGAAATTAGAAGGGAGGGAAACGACTTTTTTCCAATTCGTTTCTGGTTCTAGCGATGGCTATGAACATACATGAGTTGTATATGTAAAGAGAGAGAGAGAGATAGAGGAAGTGGATAGAAAGATACAAAGTAGGATGAAAAGGGACGGGCCAGGGATTGAACCCATGACCTTCTGCATACGAATCAGAAGCGGTAGCCACTAGACCACCAAGCCCGTTTATACCAAGTCGAGTTATTAACAATTCAGTAAGATTTATGCAACGTACCTAACAGATTTTTTTGAAGAAGCATAATTTTCACTTATTCTCTTATATAACACGAATTAGTTCAACTAAGTGAATTATTTTCGAGGTACGTTCAATGTGAATTCTTGTAAAACATATTTTATACATCCAACAATAATACCAAGTCGAGTTATTAACAATTCAGTAAGATTTATGCAACGTACCTAACAGATTTCTCTGAAGAAGCATAATTTTCACTTATTCTCTTATATAACACGAATTAGTTCAACTAAGTCAATTATTTTCGAGGTACGTTCAATATGAATTCTTGTAAAACATATTTTATACATCCAACAATAATACCAAGTCGAGTTATTAACAATTCAGTAAGATTTATGCAACGTACCTAACAGATTTTTTTGAAGAAGCATAATTTTCACTTATTCTCTTATATAACACGAATTAGTTCAACTAAGTGAATTATTTTCGAGGTACGTTCAATGTGAATTCTTGTAAAACATATTTTATACATCCAACAATAATACCAAGTCGAGTTATTTACAATTCAGTAAGATTTATGCAACGTACCTAACAGATTTCTCTGAAGAAGCATAATTTTCTCTTATTCTCTTATATAACACGAATTAGTTCAACTAAGTGAACTATTTTCGAGGTACGTTGAATGTGAATACTTGTAAAACATATTTTATACATCCAACAATAATACCAAATCGAGTTATTAACAATTCAGTAAGATTTATGCAACGTACCTAACAGATTTCTTTGAAGAAGCATAATTTTCACTTATTCTCTTATATAACACGAATTAGTTCAACTAAGTCAAATTTTTTCGAGGTACGTAGAATGTGAATACTTGTAAAACATATTTTATACATCCAACAATAATACCAAGTCGAGTTATTAACAATTCAGTGAGATTTATGCAACGTACCTAACAGATTTCTCCGAAGAAGCATAATTTTGACTTATTCTCTTATATAACACGAATTAGTTCAACTAAGTCAAACATTTTCGAGGTACGTTGAATGTGAATACTTGTAAAACATATTTTATACATCGAACAATAATACCAAGTCGAGTTATTAACAATTCAGTGAGATTTATGCAACGTACCTAACAGATTTATCTGAAGAAGCATAATTTTCTCTTATTCTCTTATAAAACACGAATTAGTTCAACTAAGTGAACTATTTTCGAGGTACGTTGAATGTGAATACTTGTAAAACATATTTTATATATCCAACAATAATACCAAGTCGAATTATTACCAATTCAGTGAGATTTATGCAACGTACCTAACAGATTTCTCTGAAGAAGCATAATTTTCACTTATTCTCTTATATAACACGAATTAGTTCAACTAAGTCAAATTTTTTCGAGGTACGTTGAATGTAAATACTTGCAAAACATATTTTATACATCTAGCAATGATGCCGGGATGAAATAATATCAGTTAAGTGAGATTAATATTACTTGCGAGAAATTTTCAACGAAATTATTTATTTTCGTATTATTTTCTTTTTATATTATTTTGTATTAGTTCAATCAATATGTTATGTTATATTCAGTCAGTTATCTGTTAGAGCTGTTTTTATGTTTTTTCTGTTGCATACATTTAGGCTTTTATTTGCAATTATACATGGTTAGCATACTTTCAGGAGTTTATCAAGTATATTGCTTAAACCTATTAAAAATACGTTTTTGCCATAAATTAGTCAAATTTGAACTTAAGTATAAACTTTTTTAGGTCAAACATACCTAGAATTTTACAAGGAATGCAATGAAGCTGTTTTATTAAACATATAATGTAATTTGAAAAGTTTTATGTAAGAAAGTATGGGAAATTTTGAGGTACGTTAAAAAAGGAGGTCAGATTCGGAAGGTACGCTGTTGGTACATGCAGAAAACCTTAGCTTCGGAAAGATTCATGGAGATTTTCGAAAAAACCACCATCTATCCAGCAGGACACCTGTTTTCTAAGAATTCGTCAGGTACGCTCAAAATCCCGTTAGGTACGCTATGGTACGCACTTGGTACACTCACTTAACGGTTTTTATTTTTGATTTTATGAAAAGTGTCCTGCCAGCTAGATGGACATCTCATTGGTCCTTGTGTGAGTGTAGTTGGTCTGGCGATACTGGAGTAGCATCCACGGGCGGTCAATCAAGCTCAAGCTCAAGCTCAAGTCAATTTCTCTTCAAGCTCTTCCAAATTGAACGAAATGTAAGTTTTTTCGACTAAATGCGCAAGTGTCCACATGAATATGCCTTATTTGGATAAACTGTATCGATTTTGATAGTATTTCATTGATTTTGAGAGGCCTTGCCAAACCCCCCAAGCCCCCCCCCTTCCAACTACGTCACAAGTTGGCGCTTATGAATGAGGTACATTGTACATGTATGTACCTCATTGGATCCCATCCTCGTTGCCAATGTAGTGTTTAGTAAAACACGATTGTTAGTTTTCGAATCTGATACATGAGTCACGTTTATTGACGACATACCTAATGAATTAACTACATCGGCTGTTTTCCTACTCTCCGCATCGACCAATGTGGCGCTAGCTTCTATGCGCGAAAAATCGCTAAAAGTAAATCGCAAAAATATTGTATGGCGAATACCATCTAAAGGCAAATTCTTCAAAGTGGAACACATTATTCGAAAAAATATTTGGTAGTGGTTGTGCACAATGGTGACCACTATTAACCCGGATAAAAAATTACCATTCATTACATGGTAAATATTATTAACAAATGACTGGTTTTATTGTGCACAATAAAACACATAGTAGATATATTGTTACTTTTTACAATAGAAATCAAGCCCATATAGTTCGTACAATAAGTGAACATTAGCTTTATTAGTGACTAATGGATCATTGAAGTTGCCTTTTCCGCTACTCACCACATCAAAACAAAAGCGCCACCGTATATGGCCAATAACACAGTGACAGCTGTCGAGTTACGTTAAACACACAAGGCTACTGTGGCGCTATCTGTTCATTTCATAGCGGCCGTTTTAGTTATTTTAGTGATCCATTGATTCGATTGTTTTTCAATAGTTCTATAATAATTTAAAGTTACTATCAGTAAAAATCAATTTAAGTTGTTTTTAAATAGTTGCAAAAGTGCCTGTAAAGTTCTCATGGACTTTTTATTAAAAAAGAGTTTATTTCTCAATTACACTTAAAAACAATTCGTAACAAATAAATAACAATAAATATTATTGTTGCTTGGATCATGTTTGTATAATCAAATACAAAATCACTTGACATATTTTTTATAGTTTTCGTTTTAAATTTGAGTACAGTAGATGTTTCGGTTATCAAATGTTATTCGCTAAAACTTCAACGACTGACAGACGACAAGCCGTGTTGGCAGAGGAAGCTCTCAATGAATAACTGAGGAAGTACTTATAGAAAACTAGCTGAAAAGCAGGTTTAGCCAAGTGAGGATGTTACGACAAGAAAAGATGAACAATGATTTTTCTAATGTTTTCCAATAAATTAAGGACAAGGTATTTGGAGTACATTGCTCAAAATTTCTAGAGCACCGTTTTTAGAACCGTTGAACGGATTTGGATGAAAATGCAACACGCCAATTGTTCACTTAAAGGAATCTAGTAAATAGTAAACTACCATTGATAACAATACAAATACAATTAGTTTAATGGGGTCAATTGAACCGATGTTAAAATAAACATGCAATAATATTTGTTGTTATGTAAACAGATTTCGCCTTTGAAAAACCAAAGAATTCATATTTCTCGGTAACATTTTTCTCCAGCATTTACAGATACTAATGGCCACATGAATGAATTAACTACATCGGCTGTTTTCCTACTCTCCGCATCGACCAATGTGGCGCTAGCTTCTATGCGCGAAAAATCGCTAAAAGTAAATCGCAAAAATATTGTATGGCGAATACCATCTAAAGGGAAATTCTTCAAAGTGGAACACATTATTCGAAAAAATATTTGGTAGCGGTTGTGCACAATGGTGACCACTATTAAGCCTACCAAATATTTTTTCGGGAAAAGCTTTGTATTTCAAGTAATTCAAGTTTAGATGCATTTCGCCATACAAAATTAAATTGATTTACTCCTGCTGATCAACTGTGGCTGCGCGCAAAGCGGGTAGTCCATTGTGAACGATTTATGGTATGGATCATACGACCTGAGGTCTGACTTGTGATATTTGGTAGTTATTTGAAAAGATTGAAGATAGATCTTATCAACAGCTGCCAAGCAATACATACCAGACAGACATCAGAGTGTTTGATTCTTATCATAAAATGTGCATATCATTCTGGCGGACGTTAGTGCTCGTAAATGCTGGATATAAATGTTAGCGGGAAATATAAATTCTATGGATTTTCAAAAGCGAAAACTGCTTACAAATAACAACAAATATTATTGAATTTTTTATTGTAACAACGATTCATTTGACGCCATTCAATCAATTGTATTTGTATTGTAAGAACAATGAAAAAACATGAAGATATATTGTTATCTTTTGAAAATTGCCCTAAAAATGTCTCATAAAAACACAATACATTCTATTGTTTTTCGCGAAAAAGTGTATGAAAATTTTCTCAAAATTTTATGGTTAAGATACATAACGACCACCATTTTTTATTGTAAAAGCGCCGAATGGTATAGAACAATAGGGATGATGGTGAGTGTGCCGTGTAAATTACAATATGTTTAATGGTGAATATTTTTCGAAAAAATGGTGTTGTAACAATAAAATTTATCGTATTTTTATGATATTTTTTATCAGGGAAGCCTACCAAATATTTTTTCGGGAAAAGCTTTGTATTTCAAGTAATTCAAGTTTAGATGCATTTCGCCATACAAAATTAAATTGATTTACTCCTGCTGATCAACTGTGGCTGCGCGCAAAGCGGGTAGTCCATTCATAGCCTACTACATTTATGATGGTGGTGAACGCATTTTTTCTTTCTGTCCGGGTAATCCGGAATAGTTTTTTTTTAAGTGTTTATATCCTAAATATTAGTAACTTAACATTAGCATTGGCATTAGCATTTGCATTAAGCGAGTCGCACAAATGGACTACCCGCTTTGCGCGCAGCCACAGTTGATCAGCAGGAGTAAATCAATTTAATTTTGTATGGCGAAATGCATCTAAACTTGAACTACTTGAAATACAAAGCTTTTCCCGAAAAAATATTTGGTAGGCTTAATAGTGGTCACCATTTTGCACAACCACTACCAAATATTTTTTCGAATAATGTATTCCACTTCGATAAATTTGCCTTTAGATGCTATTCGCCATACTATATTTTTGCGATTTACTTTTAGCGCTTTTTCGCGCATAGAAGCTAGCGCCACATTGGTCGATGCGGAGAGTAGGAAAACAGCCGATGTAGTTAATTCATTCGTAGGTGGTACAGTCCAAAACCGCTGTTTTAAGGGTTGCCTCCTTCCCGTCCGAACCAAAGCACAGAGATTTGGGACTGATCTCTGACTCTTATACTTATGACACACATGTGATACAAGAATCACTGTACAATGGACTACCCGCTTTGCGCGCAGTCACAGTTGATCAGCAGGAGTAAATCAGAGAAGTTGTTATAGAGATGCGCGAAGACTGAAACCAAAGGTTCCAATGGACTACCCGCTTTGCGCGTAGCCACAGATGATCAGCAGGAGTAAATCAATTTAATTTTGTATGGCGAAATGCATCTAATCTTGAATTACTTGAAATACAAAGCTTTTCCCGAAAAAATATTTGGTAGGCTTAATAGTGGTCACCATTGTGCACAACAACTACCAAATATTTTTTCGAATAATGTGTTCCGCTTTGAAGAATTTGCCTTTAGATGGTATTCGCCATACAATATTTTTGCGATTTACTTTTAGCGATTTTTCGCGCATAGAAGCTAGTGCCACATTGGTCGATGCGGAGAGTAGGAAAACAGCCGATGTAGTTAATGGACTACCCGCTTTGCGCGTAGCCACAGTTGATCAGCAGGAGTAAATCAATTTAATTTTGTATGGCGAAATGCATCTAAACTTATATTACTTGAAATACAAAGCTTTTCCCGAAAAAATATTTGGTAAGCTTAATAGTGGTCACCATTGTGCACAACCACTACCAAATATTTTTTTCGAATAATGTGTTCCACTTTGAAGAATTTGCCTTTAGATGGTATTCGCCATACAATATTTTTGCGATTTACTTTTAGCGATTTTTCGCGCATAGAAGCTAGCGCCACATTGGTCGATGCGGAGAGTAGGAAAATAGCCGATGTAGTTAATTCATTCATTGAACCGTCAAACGCGGTCCCAATTGAGCAAATTCAAGGAAATAGAAAAACATGGGAAACAAAGCGCAACAAGAAAGCACATGAAAGTGTGTTAGTGCAAAGCATGACGTCACTTGTATGCTTGACATCTAATGGGCAGATCAAACTAACACGCACGCGAAAATATAATTTTGTTCACCGCAAAAATTGATTGTTATTGGGCGTGATGTAAATAAACATAACCTCTTCGCGCTTCTCTATAACAACTTCTCTGGAGTAAATCAATGGACTACCCGCTTTGCGCGCAGCGACAGTTGATCAGCAGGAGTTAATCAATTTAATTTTGTATGGCGAAATGCATCTAAACTCGAATTACTTGAAATAGAAACCTTTCCCGAAAAAAATATTTGGTAGCCTTAATAGTGGTCACCATTGTGCACAACCACTACCAAATATTGACCTCGCGGCACCAAATCGGAGTTCGCCAGTTGGACTAGCGAAGCGAAGTTTTCAGCGAACTTTCTGTCATTCCTCATCCGACCCGACATGCATCCCTGATATTTTCGTTTTCAGTCCGACGCCGTGTCGACAATCACGACTTTATCCCAACTGGACGGCTGTCAGTGCGAGCGCGCCAAATTTTGCGTGAGTGAGCCTGTGGTATTGGTGGTTAAGGTGAAACGGTATGCTAGCCGCTATTTATAGGAACCATTGTTTCGGTAATGTCAATCGGCTTTTTTTTGCGAAAACGCAAACTGAAAAGTATTCATTTACTAAAAACAGTAAGCGCACGGGTACAATAAGTTAGCAAGTTCGGAATTTTGTGTGAAATTGATTTTTGTTTTCACAACGTAAAAATGTTTCTGAGTACCATGGTGAGTTCGTCTCGTCTCACCTTAAGTTCGCTAGTAATGCAGTAAAGTTTGAGCGATGCTCATTCTTCGGTTTTCTTCCAAATCCACAATATTTTTTCGAATAATGTGTTCCACTTTGAAGAATTTGCCTTTAGATAGTAATCGCCATACAATATTTTTGCGATTTACTTTTAGCGATTTTTCGCGCATAGAAGCTAGCGCCACATTGGTCGATGCGGAGAGTAGGAAAACAGCCGGTGTAGTTAATGGACTACCCGCTTTGCGCGCAACCCCAGTTGATCAGCAGGAGTTAATCAATTTAATTTTGTATGGCGAAATGCATCTAAACTTGAATTACTTGAAATACAAGGCTTTTCCCGAAAAAATATTTGGTAGGCTTAATAGTGGTCACCATTGTGCACAACCACTACCAAATATTTTTTCCAATAATGTGTTCCACTTTGAAGAATTTGCCTTTAGATGGTATTCGCCATACAATATTTTTGCGATTTACTTTTAGCGATTTTTCGCGCATAGAAGCTAGCGCCACATTGGTCGATGCGGAGAGTAGGAAAACAGCTGCCATACTGAAAACTCTCTCAGTTCAAGTCAGTCTTGTTAAAATTTTCTTGACACTGCGTACCGTTGTACAGGAACCACACTCGTATCACATGTCTGTCCGGGGTATTAGTCAAGACTGACGCAATCCTCCAATGGTCGAGCGCTGTCCTGGCCACGTCCTTGCGACTGCTGAGGAGTGGGAAAGGATGGTTAGTTTTGGACACCTATGAAAAATGTAGACAACTCTATGATCTCTCAGGCGTAGGTGTCACGGGAATTTGGGTGTTGTTAGTGGAAGGGTAAACTCCAACGAATACGCTTGGTCAACGTTCAGGCGCACCGTAGTTGGACTTCTTAGAATCAGTTGTCTGTCCGAATCATCCTGGTTTCCTCGTCATCTTGATGGCATTTGGTTGAATTACTAGATTCTTCGGTTGATAATCTGAAATATAATATAATATTAACATTGTACGTCAAATAAGCTACATATTAGTGATATGCTCGCCACAGTTACACATTTTTACAATATTTTTTATATCATACGATAAATTTACCTGAATCCTGCTGAAATAAAATGTTAATTAGCAGTACATTGAACCAAAATAAACTACAAAACACAAAAAAGTGCATCAAACTTTGATCGTGGAATATTCATAAATACGGTAAATATCAAGATCAAAATTTGATTTGGTAGATCCTCCACCGCAACTCACCATTCTAAGGTGATCTACCCACGTTACGGGTTATTACGTATATTAGTAACTTAACATATCTTTTAATATATTTTAACAGTATCGACATACAGCTGTAATCACAAATGTAAAAGGAAGAAAACACCTTCAGCATCGACTCTGAGTTTGACACCCGCACAGGATAGATTTGCATCGGAAGATATGGAAGCTGTGAGATTAAGGTAAATGTTACTATGAAACAAAAGTGTTGATAAAAACTCAAATTCTCAAATCTCACTTTCATAGGGTATCGGTTTCCTTACTCCGCATATAAGCTCCTATTTTGATCCTACTCAAATAAAAGGAATGAAGTGCTATAGCTGTTTTGTTTCTTATTTTTGTGTTTATAGGGTATTGACATGCTTCGTTGTAATATTTCTCTCGTTCGGCCTATCCCCATGTAAACCAAATTTCAGTCAAAGTTCACAACTTCAAATATTTTTTTTTTGACAAAAATTTGTTTGCAAAAAAAAGATCCTCCATATATTGGTTTCAGTTTCTAATGAAAAATACATGCAAAAATGATAAAATATATCTTTCAATGAATGCACTACATATATTTTACATTGTTTTAATAATCTGTGTTGAAAAATATTTGGTTCTTGAGGAATAAAGCGAACTCAGATAAGATTGGGAAAATTGCTCAAAAATTGGGTGTCAGAAAAAAGATCCACTTTCAATGGACTACCCGCTTTGCGCGCAGCCACAGTTGATCAGCAGGAGTAAATCCATTTAATATTGTATGGCGAAATGCATCTGAACTTGAATTACTTGAAATACAAAGCGTTTCCCGAAAAAATATTTGGTAGGCTTAATAGTGGTCACCATTGTGCACAACCACTACCAATTTTTTTTTTCGAATAAATTTGCCACTTCGATAAATTTGCCTTTAGATGGTACAATACATACAATATTTTTGCGATATACTTTTAGCGATTTTTCGCGCATAGAAGCTAGCGCCACATTGGTCGATGCGAAGAGTAGGAAAACAGCCGAAGTAGTTAATTCATTCATTCTCTTCAATTAACTGAATCGGCTGTTTTCCTACTCTCCGTATCGACCAATGTGGCGCTAGCTTCTATGCGCGAAAAATCGCTAAAAGTAAATCGCAAAAATATTGTGTGGCGAATAGCATCTAAAGGCAAATTTATCGAAGTGGAATACATTATTCGAAAAAATATTTGGTAGTGGTTGTGCACGATGGTGACCACTATTAAGCCTACCAAATATTTTTTCGGGAAAAGCATTGTATTTCAAGTAATTCAAGTTTAGATGCATTTCGCCATACAAAATTAAATTAATTAACTCCTGCTGATCAACTGTGGCTGCGCGCAAAGCGGGTAGTCCATTCATTAATTCTTCAACTTCAAAATTTCACCAATGGACTACCCGCTTGGCGCACACCCACAGTTGATCAGCAGGAGTAGCGATTTTTCGCGCATAGAAGCTAGCGCCACATTGGTCGATGCGAAGAGTAGGAAAACAGCCGATGTAGTTAAATAATTAACTATCAATGTATATATGATAGAATATACCTCCAGCAAGCTTTAGTACAAGCAGATGGAGGTGATCATTGCGATACACAAACGTGAGAGTATTCTGAGTTCAAATAATATCAAATAAACCTTCATAATCTTCACAACATATGCGTTTCTTTGCATTAGTCGACCAAAACTCAAAAAAAAAATCCTCAAAAAAGTATATTCCTGTATATTTACATGCTGAATTATTAATACAAGATTAATAGCATTCATTCTTGCTTACAGATAGCTTCCGTAGTTTAGAGAAAATTTTACCTATTATATTAACCATGAAAAATAAAACTCATGTCAAAATAATTTTCATAAGACAAAAACATCACAACAGCATGAACCAAGAAGCAAAACGTGTGAAAATTTGGTGAAATTTTGAAGTTTCAGAATGGACTACCCGTTTGGCGCACACCCACAGTTGATCAGCAGGAGTAAATCCATTTTATTTTGTATGGTGAAAAGCACCTAAACTTGAATGAGTTAATTACATCGGCTGTTTTCCTACTCTCCGCATCGACCAATAAGGCGCTAGCTTCTATGCGCGAAAAATCGCTAAAAGTAAATCGCAAAAATATTGTATGGCGAATAGCATCTAAAGGCAAATTTATCGAAGTGGAATACATTATTCGAAAAAATATTTGGTAGTGGTTGTGCACGATGGTGACTACTATTAAGCTTACCAAAAAATTTTTCAGTAAAAGCTTTGTACTTCAAGTAATTCAAGTTTAGATGCTTTTCACCATACAAAATAAAATGGATTTACTCCTGCTGATCAACTGTGGGTGTGCGCCAAGCGGGTAGTCCATTACTTGAAATAGAAAGCTTTTACAGAAAAAAATATTTGGTAGGCTTAATAGCAGTCACCATTGTGCACAACCACTACCAAATATTTTGTCAAACAATGTATTCCACTTCGATAAATTTGCCTTTAGATGCTATTCGCCATACAATATTTTTGCGATTTACTTTTAGCGCTTTTTCGCGCATAGAAGCTAGCGCCACATTGGTCAATGCGGAGAGTAGGAAAACAGCCAAAGCATTTAATGGACTACCCGCTTTGCGCGCAGTCACAGTTGATCAGCAGGAGTAAATCAATTTAATTTTGTGTGGCGAAATGCATCTAATTTCGAATTACTTGAAATACAAAGCTTTTCCCGAAAAAATATTTGGTAGCCTTAATAGTGGTCACCATTGTGCACAACCACTACCAAATATTTTTTCGAATAATGAATTAACTACATCGGCTGTTTTCCTACTCTCCGCATCGACCAATGTGGCGCTAGTTTCTATGCGCGAAAAATCGCTAAAAGTAAATCGCAAAAATATTGTATGGCGAATACCATCTAAAGGCAAATTCTTCAAAGTGGAACACATTATTCGAAAAAATATTTGGTAGTGGTTGTGCACAATGGTGAACCAAAAAATATTTGGTAGGCACCAAACTGGTCATCATTGTGCACAATCGCTACCAAATATTTTTTCGAATAATGTGTTACACTTCGAGAAATACTCCTTTAGATGCTATTCGCTATACAATATTTTTGCGATTTACTTTTAGCGATTTTTCGCGCATAGAAGCTAGCGCCACATTGGTCAATGCGGAGAGTAGGAAAACAGCCAAAGCATTTAATTCATTGTTCAGTGGTTGTCAACAGCGTGATGCATTTTATTCCAAATCCGTTCAACGGTGCTCTAGAAATTTTGAGCAATGTACTCCAAATACCTTGTCCTTAAGTTCTTTTGACGCAATCCCGCATCTCCGTGGAATGGACTACCCGCTTGGCCCACACCCACAGTTGATCAGCAGGAGTAAATCCATTTTTTTTTTGTATGGTGAAAAGCATCTAAACTTGAATTACTTGAAATAGAAAGCTTTTACTGAAAAAATATTTGGTAGGCATAATAGTAGTCACCATTATGCACAACCACTACCAAATATTTTTTCGACTAATGTATTCCACTTCGATAAATTTGCCTTTAGATGGTATTCGCCATACAATATTTTTGCGATTTACTTTTAGCGATTTTTCGCGCATAGAAGCTAGCGCCACATTGGTCGATGCGGAGAGTAGGAAAACAGCCGATGTAGTTAATTCATTGCTCAAATTTGCGTCATACAACGATAGTGGTCACTAAGTAGTTATCACTTGATCGCGGCAAAAATTTTCACCCAGTGGTAAGTTATTTCCACCCAGCGGAGGGGGCAAATTTGGGTTTAGTCAAGATAACCCGAATTTGGCTTCTTCCACGGAGCAGCACGCATGTGTTGGTGCTTCTCTTTTCGTTTTTGACAACATTCGTGTGGGGCGAGGGGGAAAACAACCCAATGCTGAGTAAAAACTAAAAGCTGTTTAGCCAAATTTGAGTTTTTTTAAACGTATTCCCTGGGTTAAATTATTTTTCAGTGTACCTATTTTCTCTGATCCGGAGGAGCTTCGTACATAAACTTCTCTCTTTGATCACCGGGTTGTACCAGGATGTAGTTGGCCCTTTTCTCCCACGAAGCCAATAGAGCTGTGTAGTGAGCGTGAATATCCTTGAGTTTATTGACACAGTCAAATAGTTCTTCGGTCGATGGTGCCCCAGCCCTGTCCTGTTTCTCCGGGTGAAACAGCTGTTTATTTACAACATCCCACAGAGAAAAAGACGTGATCGACATAGCACAGTGCTTCCCAAACTGTGCGCCGCGGCGCCCTGGTGCGCCGTGAACCTTTCCCAGGTGCGCCACAGGATTTTGGCTTTTGTGACGAAACCAGTGAATCAAAATTCAACCATCGCGCAACAATAATGACAATGTCGCAACCTGTATTTGTTGCGACAAAACAACCCATGCGACATAAGTTTATCCCAACTTGAAAATAATGGGATTAACATCGTACACCACGAGTTTAGAGATTTTTAAGCATTGCATTGCGATATTCGAACGGTAACTTCGAGTCGGTAAACACTGCAACTCTGGTGAAGCACTATCATCGAACAGTTTCGGCTTTGGGTTAGTAATAATGGACTACCCGCTTGGCGCACACCCACAGTTGATCAGCAGAAGTAAATCCATTTTATTTTGTATGGTGAAAAGCATCTAAACTTGAATTACTTGAAATAGAAAGCTTTTGCGTTGCGTTGCGTTGCGTTGCGTGGTAACGGAGTAATGAATTAACTACATCGGCTGTTTTCCTACTCTCCGCATCGACCAATGTGGCGCTAGCTTCTATGCGCGAAAAATCGCTAAAAGTAATTCGCAAAAATATTGTATGGCGAATAGCATCTAAAGGCAAATTTATCGAAGTGGAATACATTATTCGAAAAAATATTTGGTAGTGGTTGTGCACAATGGTGACTACTATTAAGCCTACCAAATATTTTTTCAGTAAGAGCTTTCTATTTCAAGTAATTCAAGTTTAGATGCTTTTCACCATACAAAATAAAATGGATTTACTCCTGCTGATCAACTGTGGGTGTGCGCCAAGCGGGTAGTCCATTCGTAGATTGCATACTGAAAGTTTTCATGTTTAAACTTTAATACTCCTATTCCAACTGCTTATGGAATGCTATTTGGGAAGAAACAGCAATCCAATCAGAGGTTGAAGTAAAAAAGACATGAAAACCTCCATTGCTGGCCACGCCCATCTTCTCCGTTACGAGGATAGGAAAGCATGTGATGATATGACACCTACTTCACAAGAAGTCAGCGACTCACCGACCCCACATAGGTGGCAAGAAATTGGAAATTTGGAATGGGTTGATTTGGGATCCACTATAAGCAAGTGATGCGACAAGATTCAAATTGAGTAAGTGTATTTGTGTATATCATGTAGATGTATTGGTGTGAGTGTAGGTGTTTGAGTATATTCAAACACCAACGTTGGGAGTGACGTAGCTAAAAGATTTTGTCACACCATGGGCCTTTTTGCTTCAGGGATGGGGCACAGGCATTTACACTGTGTCCTGGCTAACAAGCCTAGGCTGAAGCGCCATTGCTCGCTCTCTGAAACGAGAAGAAGCACGTTATGTGGATTGGAAGGGATGGTAGGGATAGGATGATATCTATTTATCGAGATGCCAGCGACTCACCGACGCTCTCGTAAATAGAAAGGAGTTGGGGTTTTGGTACGGGAATGTTCTGTAATTGAGTATGATTAAGTTATGCATCATTAAGGAATTAACCTCAATATTCAAAAAAAAAATGCGGAAACAATGCTCCAAGGAAAGATCTCACCGAATTGTCAGGAAATGTTGGACGTGGTTGGACGCTAGGTTGGACTCCTCTTCTCAGACGTATTCAGTTCCATCAACAGAATTGGCACAATCCCGTCCATCCCGTCACCCAGTCGGAAGGTGCAAAGTGGAAATAGCAGCAGTTTCATGCCATCGGTCCTCCACACAACCAACTCGGCATCCCGGGTTCCAGGCGTTGTCCATACAGTCAACATGCTTGAACTAGTGTTATATTTGCTTCATGTCTTCTCCTATGTGTCCCGGGAACCGATACCTGTCACCGGGAGTAACGACCAAAAAGCGTGGCGGTTTGACTGGTGTTTGTCGTATCGCTTATCACTAGACAGGGGTTTATTCTTCACCATCACATATGATTTGTTTCACATCTTCCACTTCCAAAAACTGAATGTCTCGCACTTTTCAAACACTAATTGGATTCATGATTCCGCCGGTATTTCATCAAACCTAATCCCGAAATTGAGATATTGTGGATTTGGAAGAAAACCGAAGAATGAGCATCGCTCAAACTTCACTGCATTACTAGCGAACTTAAGGTGAGACGAGACGAACTCACCATGGTACTCAGAAACATTTTTACGTTGTGAAAACAAAAATCAATTTCACACAAAATTCCGAACCTGCTAACTTATTGCGTGCAAAGCGGGTAGTCCATTAATGGACTACCCGCTTGGCGCACACCCACAGTTGATCAGCAGGAGTAAATCCATTCAATTTTGTATGGCGAAATGCATCTAAACTTAAATTAGATGAAATACAAAGCTTTTCCCGAAAAAATATTTGGTAGGCTTTATAGTGATCATCATTGTGCACAACCACTACCAAATATTTTTTTTGAATAATGTGTTCCACTTTGAAGAATTTGCCTTTAGATGGTATTCGTCATACAATATTTTTGCGATTTACTTTTAGCGATTTTTCGCGCATAGAAGCTAGCGCCACATTGGTCGATGCGGAGAGTAGGAAAACAGCCGATGTAGTTAATTCATTCATTCTCTTCACTGAACACCTTTATTTTTTTTCTATTAGTAAAACTAGTGTCGCTCACATTTTTTAAATCTTTCCTGACTCTTCGATTGTTCTATAGGATTTTTGGTATCCTTTTTTAAGCATATCAATGAATTAACTACATCGGCTGTTTTCCTACTCTCCGCATCGACCAATGTGGCGCTAGCTTCTATGCGCGAAAAATCGCTAAAAGTAAATCGCAAAAATCGCGAATACCATTTAAAGGCAAATTCTTCAAAGTGGAACACATTATTCGAAAAAGTATTACTATCTTTTTAAATACAACTATCTTTGAGAAAAAAAAAGTAAAAAAATAGTTAGTTTTCCAAATATTGATTTCTGAAAACATGATATTGAAGTGTTTCACGATTTTGTCCTACACACTGTAAAGTGAAAGTTGCCCAAAATTTAAAAAAAAAATTTGTTAAAAACTTTGGTGCGCCGCGATAGCAAAAAAGTTTGGGAACTTCGGGTGTACAGGGTCGATCGAGCCAAACAAGATGTTTGAGCATTGTTTTTTTTACAAATATTTGATCCTATGTACTGACAGCTTATCTCATGCTCTCGCCGCTTTATTTGCTCGCTGTAGCATTTCAATATGCCTTCGATCAACAGTGATCAAACAGTGGTCCAATATTCGATAAAAATGAATTAACTACATCGGCTGTTTTCCTACTCTCCGCATCGACCAATGTGGCGCTAGCTTCTATGCGCGAAAAATCGCTAAAAGTAAATCGCAAAAATATTGTATGGCGAATACCATCTAAAGGCAAATTCTTCAAAGTGGAACACATTATTCAAAAAAAATATTTGGTAGTGGTTGTGCACAATGGTGACCACTATTAAGCCTACCAAATATTTTTTCGGGAAAAGCCTTGTATTTCAAGTAATTCAAGTTTAGATGCATTTCGCCATACAAAATTAAATTGATTAACTCCTGCTGATCAACTGGGGTTGCGCGCAAAGCGGGTAGTCCATTAACTACATCGGCTGTTTTCCTACTCTCCGATGCAGCGATGCGACCAATGTGGCGCTATGCGCGAAAATCGCTAAAAGTAAATCGCAAAAATATTGTATGGCGAATACAATCTAAAGGCAAATTTCTCAAAGTGGAACACATTATTCGCAAAAATATTTGGTAGTGGTTGTGCACAATGGTGACCACTATTAAGGCTACCAAATATTTTTTTCGGGAAAAGCTTTATATTTCAAGTAATTCAAGTTTAGATGCATTTCGCCACACAAAATTAAATTGATTTACTCCTGCGGATCAACTGTGGCTGCGCGCCAAGCGGGTAGTCCAATGATTTACTCCTGCTGATCAACTGTGGCTGCCCGCAAAGCGACCCGTCTTTAACTCGACATCTGCTATTTTTTTTTCAGTACGGCGGAATTTTGCAGGGTTTTTGTAGTGTTTGAATTTGCTGATTGGTGAATGACATGCAATTTTACAACACTGACTTGCAATACCTTGTTCCCAACTAACAATCACTCATTTAACAGGCACCATTATGACGAATGAATTAACTACATCGGCTGTTTTCCTACTCTCCGCATCGACCAATGTGGCGCTAGCTTCTATGCGCGAAAAATCGCTAAAAGTAAATCGCAAAAATATTGTATGGCGAATAGCATCTAAAGGCAAATTCTTCAAAGTGGAAAGCGGGTACTCCATTAATGGACTACCCGCTTGGCGCACACCCACAGTTGATCAGCAGGAGTAAATCCATTTTATTTAGTATGGTGAAAAGCATCTAAACTTGAATTACTTGAAATACAAAGCTTTTCCCGAAAAAATATTTGGTAGGCTTAATAGTTGTCACCATTGTGCACGACCACTACCAAATATTTTTTCGAATAATGTGTTTCACTTTGATAAATTTGCCTTTAGATGCTATTCGCCATACAATATTTTTGCGATTTACTTTTAGCGATTTTTCGCGCATAGAAGCTAGCGCCACATTGGTCGATGCGGAGAGTAGGGAAACAGCCGATGTAGTTAATGAATTAACTACATCGGCTGTTTTCCTACTCTCCGCATCGACCAATGTGGCGCTAGCTTCTATGCGCGAAATATCGCTAAAAGTAAATCGCAAGAATTTTGTATGGCGAATACCATCTAAAGGCAAATTCTTCAAAGTGGAACACATTATTCGAAAAAATATTTGGTAGTGGTTGTGCACAAGGGTGACCACTATTAGGCCTACCAAATATTTTTTCGGGAAAAGCTTTGTATTTCAAGGAATTCAAGTTTAGATGCATTTCGCTATACAAAATTAAATTGATTTACTCCTGCTGATCAACTGTGGCTGCGCGCAAAGCGGGTAGTCCATGGACTACCCGCTTGGCGCACGCCCACAGTTGATCAGCAGGAGTAAATCCATTTAATTTTGTATGGCGAAAAGCAAAAACGGCCGCTATGAATGGACTACCCGCTTTGCGCGCAGCCACAGTTATTCAGCAGGAGTAAATCAATTTAATTTTGTATGGCGAAATGCATCTAAACTCGAATTACTTGAAATAGAAAGCTTTTCCCGAAAAAAATATTTGGTAGCCTTAATAGTGGTCACCATTGTGCACAACCACTACCAAATATTTTTTCGAATAATGTGTTCCACTTTGAGAAATGTGCCTTTAGATTGTATTCGCCATATTGTATGGCGAATACTATCTAAAGGAAAATTCTTCAAAGTTCAACACATTATTCGAAAAAATATTTTGTAGTGGTTGTGCACAATGGTGACCTCTATTAATGCTACCAAATATTTTTTCGGGAAAAGCTTTCTATTTCAAGTAATTCGAGTTTAGATGCATTTCGCCATACAAAATTAAATTGATTTACTCCTGCCGATCAACTGTAGCTGCGCGCAAAGCGGGTAGTCCATTTCCAAAAACCGGTAGTTTCGTAGAGCTCTACTTTGCACATGCAGTTGGATATTGGTCAGCAAAACCGGGCAATCGATCCTTGATGTTAACGTTGATGCGTTGGGGCGCATTATACCTATTTGCCCTACTACTTCAAGATTTACTTTTACGAAACTCAATAAACTTTTCATGTTTTACAGACTATCTCGAAATGACAATCCATTCATACAAAAAGTTTTAGCAAGCAGAGAAAGTGTGTTGGATTATGCGGATGACACGGAATCCGATGACGCTATTCTTATATTGATGACACAGGTATTTACTCCCTATTTTGTTTATACATTTTCGCATATTTTTTTGTTTTACTAGACAATTTATCCACACTTGCAAGTAGACATAATGAAAGAAACGGTGTCATTTTTTTTGTCGCCCTGTTTTTCCTTTACGCGTTTTGCTAATTTTATTGTAAAGACACGTATCCGCAAGTCAATGTATAAAATGTTATGATTTTCACAAAACGTACCATCAATACTTTCAAAATCAACAAAATTTCAGGACCTTCAGGACCCAAACTCAGAAGCAGATCCACTGTCTTTACCACAAGTCCACGAACACATGGTGCGGTCTCCACCTCCGGCATTTTGGCCTCGATCACCACGGAGCTCTGTTTTCAACTTTATCCACAATGCAGATATTTATCAGGAGGTACGTTAAAAATTTTGGGAAATGCCGAAATCGCGTCACAAATCCATATCCAATTTACATCAATTCAACATTGATATTGTAGGTTTCCGATAGATCATCGATCAAAAACGATCAAATCTGACTATACATTGGGGTGCCAATGGAATGTATGGGAAAAATTTGACCATCGAATTTCAAAAACGGGTAGTGTTCAAAAGTTTCGTCTCCTCAAAACAAGTCTCCATGCAAAATTTCAGCTCAATCGGACTTCGCTAAGTGCTAGCCCAGCCCAAAGCGGTCAAAGTTTGGCTGTTTTGAAACACGAAAAATATCCATGTATAGGGATACATGAAAATTTCGAAATCGATTTTTTTTTTTTATGCCAAATGCCTTAAAAGTGCATGAAACGTCCAGATCTGGTGTTATCTGAACATTTTTTTTTTTTTGAAAAAAAAAATCACTTTTTGGACTTTTTGAGTTGGGGGAGTGAAATGAATTTGAAATGGAGGATTTGAATTTAGTTGCTGAAATATTTATGGCAATGAATTAACTACATCGGCTGTTTTCCTAATCTCCACATCGACCAATGTGGCGCTAGCTTCTATGCGCGAAAAATCGCTAAAAGTAAATCGCAAAAATATTGTATAGCGAATACCATCTAAAGGCAAATTCTTCAAAGTGGAACACATTATTCGAAAAAATATTTGGTAGTGGTTGTGCACAATGGTGACCACTATTAAGCCTACCAAATATTGCTTCGGAAAAAGCTTTGTATTTCAAGTAATTCAAGTTTAGATGCATTTCGCCATACAAAATTAAATTGATTTACTCCTGCTGATCAACTGTGGCTGCGCGCAAAGCGGGTAGTCCATAGTACTGGAACATGTCTCATATCATCGTTGGCAGCTGCTAGCATATATATATATATATATATATATATATATATATATATATATACGGTGTCGGCACCGCTCAAACGTCAAATTTCCTGTGGGAGAAAGCAGGCCAGCACGAATTCGTGCAGTGGACCATCCCGATCGTTATTTTGTTCCAGTATGATATCGGACGTAACCATACTGGCTGACTTCACCAACTCAGACATGTATTTACTGAAGGTGGCGATAGTGGTATTGTTGTATTCTTGCTTCCGTGTAGCCCATTGCAGTTTTAAGTGTGTGAGAAGTTTGTTTATTAGCTCCTGGAGGAGACATGGATTGTTTAGATGCGATTCCAATCCAGCAGCAATCATATGATCGGACACGTTCTGCACGGCTAAACCGTAGGCGATCAACGAATGGATTACCGGCAGGGAGTGCGTTCAATGCTGGTCAGCAGGAGTAAAAACATTTTATTTTGTATGGCGAAAAGCATCTAAACTCTAATTTCTCGAAATGAAGAGCTTTTATCGAAAAAATATTTGGTAGGCACCAAACCGGTCATCATTGTGCACAACCGCTACAAAATATTTTTTCGAATAATGTGTTCCACTTCGAGAAATACGCCTTTAGATGCTATTCGCCATACAATATTTTTGCGATTTACTTTTAGCGATTTTTCGCGCATAGAAGCTAGCGCCTCATTGGTCGATGCGGAGAGTAGGAAAACAGCCAAAGCATTTAATCCATTGAGATTATCTTCTCTCGGTGCCGGTGTATCACGCAGCTGAGAGATGAGAGTAGATATCAACAACTCGGGTCTTCCATATAGCAGCTGAAGAGTCTCAATAACTTGAGTTACGCATTCGGGCAGCAGTAGCTTACTACCAACGGCCAAGCGAGCAGGACCACGAAGGCTGTAATCTGATGAGATCAGGGTTCCTGATTTCGACTTTTCATCTGCTTCCACATGCGAAGACAGTCAGCAGCGAACGGTTGTCGCTTTAATTTGCGTGCTTGCTTGTCAGCGACGACAGCAAACTCCGGCGAACGGTGGGAAGCCACACTTGGAAATTACTCATTCGTCCACATTCGCATCGCAAGCGATCGAGCGGTGATGCGATTCGTGAGTGATATTGTGCATACGAATTTTTGATGTTTCCAAAAAATGTTTATTATTTTCTTTGCTAATCTAGCATTTCAACAACAATACACTAAAAATGTATGCATTACATGCAAAAATTCTCTTCTAGTTATGATAATAGCCGCTTCGATCGCTCACCAGCATTCTTTACCATTCGCCATTCATTCATTCGCGTGCGATCCAAACTGCGACGAATGGCAACGAATATCCATGCCGACCAATTTGCGCATCGCTTCCCACTGGTGATGGGGTTGCACACCGACCGCAAAGTCTATTCTCCTTTACCACCTTCCAAAGATCGTCAATAGAAATCCTCTTGAACAGTCCGCAATCTTCCAACAGATGACCTCTATTCTTGCACGACGGGCATGTCAGTGGTTTCTCCGAGCTCTTGGGTCCTTCCTGCTGAGTAACGAAAGTGGCGCGATCTTCTTCGACAACTTCATGATGTCTTCCTGTCATCCCCGGTTTGGTGTGTGTGTGTTGATGTACGCCCGATCCTTACCCTTGGAGCGGTCATCCTTGGCCACCTTAGACGCTACTCCATTCCAGGATACCACGCAGCTTGTCACAACATTCGCCATATATTCCCCATACGCACTCAGATCGACCACCACGAGTTGACTCTGATGAAGGGTCCAATGGACTACCCGCTTTGCGCGCAGCCACAGTTGATCAGCAGGAGTAAATCAATTTAATTTTGTATGGCGAAATGCATCTAAACTTGAATTACTTGAAATACAAAGCTTTTCCCGAAAAAATATTTGGTAGGCTTAATAGTGGTCACCATTGTGCACAACCGCTACCAAATATTTTTTTCGAATAATGTGTTCCACTTTGAAGAATTTGCCTTTAGATGGTATTCGCCATACAATATTTTTGCGATTTACTTTTAGCGATTTTTCGCGCATAGAAGCTAGCACCACATTGGTCGATGCGGAGAGTAGGAAAACAGCCGATGTAGTTAATTCATTGAACTTCACTGCTGTTGGTAACTTTTCGACCAGCTCATTAAGGAGAACTGGATTCGAAAGATGGTTTTCCAATCCTATGGCCTTCAAATGCCCGCATAAGTTTTGCACAACGAGACCGAAACTTACTAACGTGTCCAACCTTTCACTCTTCGGTGCCGGCGTGTTACGTACTTTGGCGATCAAACTCTGGACGATTTGCTCCGGTCTACCGTACAGGAGTTGTAACGTTGAAACCACTTGCGGCACCGTTGTGGGATGGAGCAAGAAACTACTTACCGCTTCTTTGGCACTTCCCTTCAGACACCTTTGAAGACAAAGCAAGTTTTCAGAGTCTGAGTACCCGAATAAAAAATACAGTAGAAAAACCGAACATTGTATTGTAACAGTACTATTTAAAACCATATTTTTACAATAGACACCACTGTAAAAATAAAAATACAAAAACAATAAAATGTAATGTAGAACCCAATACAGTATATTGTAAATAAGATTTTCACAATATACTATACGGGTGGTTAAGTATCGTAACAATATAAAAAAATATTTTTCTCCATATATATTTTTTTGCAAAACCATACATTATATTGTAAATGAATTGTTATAAATACTGATACGTGGGTTTTAATAAACCGTACATTGTATGGTACACATATGGTTTCAAACAATAAAATGTACCGTAAATATATCGTTTTTAATTGTAGTTTCACTACAGGTTATACATTTAATTAAATGGTTTTGGAATGGTTCTCTTTTGTTATGTTGTACTGGTTTACATTACATAAACCATATAATGTTATATTATCTTGTCATTTTCCTCCTGTTAATGGCATCTTAGGCTTACTAGCATTATGAGAATGCGCTTTGGGAATTCTCCAGAGCGTTTTGGATAACCCTTCATATTGGATCGCCCACGTCTAAGTCTGAGTCGAGGTCTGAGTAGTCTCTGATTGCATTAACAGTTGAAGCTTAGGCTCCCATGCCCCACCAGCCAGATAACTGGGTTTCGCAAACTAAGCATTATTTGTGGCAACACTTTGAGCGGCATGATGGAACTATGCCGAGCGCGCTAAGTATTATTAGACCACTAATGTAGTTGCATGAAGTGGGTGACGAGGTACATAAGTATCATTACAGCGTGCTTAACCGTTATTGCAATATTGAGGCTCCAGTTTGACTAAAGTTTGAAATACACGGAAATACATAACAACTCATGAGAAAACTGTCAAGTTCGATTCAAGTATAAGTTAGGTTAAAAAGCGAACCCGCAGACGAACCTATATTAAAAGTCATTTCAGTGTTCAGTCCAGTCCATGTGTTAAAGATGGCTCTACGTCAAAGATAAAGTTTGTCAATCGCATTTGATTCGATTGTGGTCGAAGGCAAGTTCACATGAGAGAATAATAGTGTTGAACTCATCCACTGATTTACGGTAATCTGACCTGCATCATTCCGGGTTGGCCTACATTCGTATTTCTCTCATCGCACTCTACACACCTAGCCCGCCATACCTCTTGGACCCCTGCTTGGACCTGCAGTTCTTAGAATAGGACATTTGGTTTACCACTGATTTAAACATGTTATTGATTTTCAATTCAGTAACAAATTTTGAAAACGACGTATAATCAATGCTACACCATTGATTATACGTCGTTTTCAAAATTTGTTACTGAATTGATGTTTCAACTTATTCACTTTTTTCTCTTTCCTATGAAAGCTTTTCTTTGCATCAAAAAAGTCACAAACATCAACAAAACAAAGCACGGAAAAAATGTTAAACTGAATAAATCTGGTGTTCGATTTGAATAGGTCGAATCTGCATATGAATCACAGCAAACATACGACCTATTCAAATCGAACACCAGAAATAATTAAAAATTCACGGAAAAATAATGTTTCGGAAAAGTGAATGGTTCAAACGTAAGAAAAACAGTATAATATATTGTTACATAAAAATCCAATGTAAATGTATAGTATAGCGAACCATTTCATCACAATACACTTTATTGAAGCTGGTACACTGTATGGTGCAGAAATGGTTTTCACCATACACCCTATGGTTAGTTTTTATCCGGGTAGCCACAAGCGTGTGTCGAATGGTTATAACTACTTATAAATAGGGGCCAATCAATCGGATCTCCCGCGAATATAGGTAATGGACTACCCGCTTGGCGCACACCCACAGTTGATCAGCAGGAGTAAATCCATTTTATTTTGTATGGTGAAAAGCATCTAAACTTGAATTACTTAAAATAGAAAGCTTTTACTGAAAAAATATTTGGTAGGCTAAATAGTAGTCACCATTGTGCACAACCACTACCAAATATTTTTCCGAATAATGTATTCCTCTTCGATAAATTTGCCTTTAGATGCTATTCGCCATACAATATTTTTGCGATTTACTTTTAGCGATTTTTCGCGCATAGAAGCTAGCGCCACATTGGTCGATGCGGAGAGTAGGAAAACAGCCGATGTAGTTAATTCATTCACGATTAACCACTTGTCGGGCCGCTAATTGTTGGGAAGTAGGAGCCAATGAATGAATTAAATGCTTTGACTGTTTTCCTACTCTCCGCATCGACCAATGTGGCACTAGCTTCTATGCGCGAAAGGTCACTAAAAGTAAATCGCAAAAATATAATATGGTGAATAGCACCTAATGGCGTATTTCTCGAAGTGAAACACATTATTCGAAAAAATATTTGGTAGCGGTTGTGCACAATGATGACCGGTTTGGTGCCTACCAAATATTTTTTCGGTAAAAGCTTTTTATTTTGAGAAATTCGAGTTTAGATGCTTTTGGCCATACAAAATAAAATGATTTTACTCCTGTTGAGCAACATTGAACGCACTCCCTGCCGGTAATCCATTAAATGCTTTGACTGTTTTCCTACTCTCCGCATCGACCAATGTGGCGCTAGCTTCTATGCGCGAAAGATCGCTAAAAGTAAATCGCAAAAATATTGTATGGCGAATAGCACCTAATGGCGTATTTCTCGAAGTGAAACACATTATTCGAAAAAATATTTGGTAGCGGTTGTGCACAATGATGACCGATTTGGTGCCTACCAAATATTTATTCGGTAAAAGCTTTTCATTTCGAGAAATTCGAGTTTAGATGCTTTTCGCCATACAAAATAAAATGATTTTACTCCTGTTGAGCAACATTGAACGCACTCCCTGCCGGTAATCCATTGGGGAGGAATAGCGACGTTGTTGACTACAGGGGGAGTCGAGACTGGGAGGTAGGGGTTCAATACTGGATTTTGTATCTGACTAGGCCTAACAGAATCTTGACTAGCAAACGCCCTACTTTCTACATCAATATCTGACCTTGCCTATACTGCCTATATTCTTGCTCCAGACGCCGTAGACGGTCCAGTTCCTCATCAGAAATTCGAGTTTAGATGCTTTTCGCCATACAAAATAAAATTATTTTACTCCTGCTGATCAACATTGAACGCACTCTCTGCAGGTAATCCATCCTCGCCTGTCGCATGCTAGACGTAGTAGTGCGACTTGTTCTAGAACTAGCTGGTGGCACACACAGTTTACACACAAAGGCTTCTTTCCGAACCGTCGATTGCTTCACATTGGCGCAAGAGAAGTGGTACCAACGGGCACAGTTTCGGCATTGGACCACACCGCACTCAATTTTATCGCCTCAATCAACATCAATGATCGACGGTTCAAACGAATGAATTACCTACATCGGCTGTTTCCCTACTATCCGCATCGACCAATGTGGCGCTAGCTTCTATGCGCGAAAAATCGCTAAAAGTAAATCGCAAACATATTGTATGGCGAATACCATCTAAAGGCAAATTTATCGAAGTAGAATACATTATTCGAAAAAATATTTGGTAGTGGTTGTGCACAATGGTGACCACTATTAAGCCTACCAAATATTTTTTCGGGAAAAGCTTTGTATTTCAAGTAATTCAAGTTTAGATGCATTTCGCCATACAAAATTAAATTGATTTACTCCTGCTGATCAACTGTGGCTGCGCGCAAAGCGGGTAATCCATTGGACGAGTGATTTTCCTCCAGTGAATCCGTCTCAACTTGGAGGTTGGGATTTGCACTCTCCTTCGCCGCGCGGGTTTTCGACCGCGTTTGCCTGATCTTCGACTGCCTTGGTGGGTTGGACATCGTTAAAAATCTTCGAGTTTTCTGTGGTCAAAAAACTATTCTCGGACAATCCGCGTAGCAAAACTCGTATTTAGCAGTGAGTTAGCTCGAAGCTGAAATAATGTTTATTTGTAAGTAGGGTTAATAACAGGGTTTACAATGGACTACCAGCTTGGCACGCGCCCACAGTTGATCAGCAGGAGTAAATTCATTTTATTTTGTATGACGAAAAGCATCTAAACTCGAATTTCTAAATATTTTTTCGAATAATGTGTTCCACTTCGAGAAATACGCCATTAGATGCTAATCGCCATACAATATTTTTGCGATTTACTTTTAGTGATTTTTCGCGCATAGAAGCTAGCGCCACATTGGTCAATGCGGAGAGTAGGAAAACAGCCAAAGCATTTAATTCATTCGTTTAGCTTACATTTTGTCGGCAATAGTGTATTCAACTAACCACAGAACTACCTCATACGAATGAATGAATTAGCTACATCGGCTGTTTTCCTACTCTCCGCATCGACCAATGTGGCGCTAGCTCCTATGCGCGAAAAATCGCTAAAAGTAAATCGCAAAAATTTTGTATGGCGAATACCATCTAAAGGCAAATTCTTCAAAGTGGAACACATTATTCGAAAAAATATTTGGTAGTGGTTGTGCACAATGGTGACCACTATTAAGCCTACCAAATATTTTTTCGGGAAAAGCTTTGTATTTCAAGTAATGGATTAAAAGCTTTGGCTGTTTTCCTACTCTCCGCATCGACCAATGTGGCGCTAGCTTCTATGCGCGAAAAATCGCTAAAAGTAAATCGCAAAAATATTGTATGGCGAATAGCATCTAAAGGTGTATTTCTCGAAGTGGAACACATTATTCGAAAAAATATTTTGTATCGGTTGTGCACAATGATGACCGGTTTGGTGCCTACCAAATATTTTTTCGATAAAATCTTTTCATTTCGAGAAATTCGAGTTTAGATGCTTTTCGCCATACAAAATAAAATGTTTTTACTCCTGCTGACCAGCATTGAACGCACTCCCTGCCGGTAATCCATTCAAGTTAAGATGCATTTCGCCATACAAAATTAAATGAATGGACTACCCGCTTTGCGCGCAGCCACAGTTGATCAGCAGGAGTAAATCAATTTAATTTTGTATGGCGTCATGCATCTAAACTCAAATTACTTGAAATAGAAAGCTTTTCCCGAAAAAATATTTGGTAGCCTTAATAGTGGTCACCATAGGGCACTTGCTGGCTTTGTTTAGTGTGCCCAACAGACCCATTTGATTTTGCTGTGAAACGTTTCGTAACGCGATTCTCATTACAAAGCGTTACCAGCAAAATCAAAGGGTCTGTTGGGCACACTAAACAAAGCCAGCAAGTGCCCTATTGTGCACAACCACTACCAAATATTTTTTCGAATAATGTGTTCCACTTTGGAGAATTTGCCTTTAGATGGTATTCGCCATACAATATTTTTGCGATTTACTTTTAGCGATTTTTCGTGCATAGAAGCTAGCGCCACATTAGTCGATGCGGAGAGTAGGAAAACAGCCGATGTAGCACTTCGTTCAGCAAACGGAGCCGCCAAAAGTGGAACGGAATAGCCCAGCTGTAAACTGGAAACGTGTCTGGCGAAACATAGGTGATAAACGACTAACATCTACGCAACGCACCCAGCTGTACCTGCTAGTAAACGGCAAAACCGAACATCGCAAGCTGCTCTTCGTGATGCAGAGAGTGGAGGACGAGTACTGCACACACTGTGGGAACCAGACGATAGAAACACTCCAACACAAATTCTCTACCTGTGCTCGTGTCGCGCCGGCCTGGACGGTCCTACAGCAGAAGCTTGCAGTGATTTTGAATGGATGGAGACGACTCTCTTACGAAGATCTCGTGAGACCTGCTCTGGAAGGAATAGGGCGAACTAGAAGAGTGCAAATTTTGCGAATTTTCATAAATTACATCTGCTTTGTTAACTCGTGTGACGCTAGAATTGATGTAGATGCTTTGAACTTTCATCTAAACGTAGAATTTTAATTTGTAACTAAGGAATTGACCAAAATAAACCAAAAAAAAAAAAAAAAAAAACAAGACTAAAAGCGCGCAAAAATAGCATAGGAACCAATTTTAAATTTTAGTTTCTCACAGCATAGTGTAAGTTTAAAATAATTTCGAACAAATATCCAAAGCGGAAACACTTAAGGCGAAACTGGAAGCATTGCCTCACTCTTTGGTTTTTGATTTTTTATTAAATAACGAAGCAATATTTTCAAAAGGTTTTCGTACACACTTAGAGGAAGGATCAAGGTATCTCCTGAATTTTTTCAGGTGGAAAATGTTTTTCAGTTTTAAAGAAACCATTTTTGAGTAAAATTCCAAAAAAATATGGTTTTCAAAATATTGGTTGAAGTTTTACACCTGAAAAAAATCCAGCAGATAGCTCGATCCTTCCTCTAACTGTGTACGAAAATCGATTTTGAAAATATTGCTTCGTTGTTTAATAAAAAATGAAAAATTAAAAAAAATGAGAAAATGACTGCGTTGCCTGTGAAAAATAAGCTTAAGTTAAAATTCACAAATACAAAGAAATTAAATAAATCTGCGTTGCCGATCATCAAAACAGCTATAATAATACAGTCGAACTCTCATCTGAATAATACTGAATTATGATTTACATATTTCAGGATAACGGCAATACCTCTGGATCAAATGATGGGAATCAGCTCAGTTTAAGAGAAGGTAAAATAACTTATAAAATTAAAAAATTTAATGGCACCACTTGTCACTAACCATTGCGCTTTTATTTTCCAGAGAGGGATTTTTTCTGAAGCCCATGGCATAGTTCAACGTGTTACATACACTTTTCAGGATTTATTAGGTCTAATTGTTTGTTAAAAATCCATTTTAAATGCTGTTATTATTATCCACTTTATTCATTTCGTTCAATAGATGTTAATATTTCCACACCGTGTTCTTCCTACGTTTGGAAGATCGTAAAAAATGAGTAGTAGAAAAATCATAGTTAAGTAATGATAATTGAGCGTCTATATCAAATAAATTTGGATTTTTAGGTACCTAAACTACGTTGTTATTGCACGTGCGATTTATATAAGGAATCATCCTTAAGTACGGCACGCGAAAACTGTATTTTTGACACCTCTCCCCCCTTCGTAACGTAGGTTTATTGCTTATCACCCTCCGTGTCCTGAGCATGATGTTCGGTAATCCAATATGCCAAACTGCTCAGTCCGCCATATTGGAATAGTATAAAGACAGCTGGTTAGTTTGTTTTGGTAAAATAAACAAGCATGCCATGAAATTTCAAACTACATTTTCCCCTCCACTTTATTTTCTTGCCTCCTGTCATCAGCCAAAGAGTGTGTGGATGTGTATACTCATAATAAGGGCCGTAATTAAATAATTTTCAACCTGAAATTATACAACCATGATTATGGAATGGACGAAATGATTAAAGGGCTATTCCCATTACATCGGGCCGGGACCGTGTCCCGGTCATCGATTACTTACATGCGATTACTATGGCGTGTTTCACATCACACTGTGCCGGGGCTCGGTCGGGTCCCGGCCGGGCTAATGAGAAACACGCCATAGATAGCGTTAGAAAGAAATCGATGACCGGGGTACGGCTGGGGCCCGGCACGGTTCCGTCAGTTCAAAAACCGCACGGATAGATTCTGCAGCATTGAATCCTTTGATTCTTCGGCGAGTCCAGCCGTCACCACGTCCGCAAACGGAAACTAAGCTCCGGTATTTTTCGATGGCACTTGGGAACCGGTGGATAACTACGGCGTAATGCTTCTTATTTGAAGTCGTGTTATCACAACCCTCCACCGCACACAACGAAGGTACATGGTAAAAATAAACAATGAAAAAAAACATCCCTATAGAAACGAGTTGAGGGGAAATCACGTAAACAAACCAGCTAGCTCGCTGGCTCGCCAGCTGTCACCCTCTTGCCCCCGCTGATTACCTCACCCCGCATCCTGTGATTGCCGATATTCTTGTACCTCCTTAACACTTATGTGGCCGGCAGGGTACCCGGGTACCTTTTTCAATTTCAAATCTCGACATTTTAATGGTTGTTGAAACTAGGATGTTGGAACTCTGTTAGATCTTAGAACTCGTGAATATACATCTATTAATGGGGTTGACCGAATTTTAAAATAAGGAGGGGCAGGGGGAGGGGCTCCTGCATTTTTTTATTACGTGGAAGGCCGGCAGGGTACTCGGGTACCCACGAAATTGAAATGATCATATCTCCGTCAATTTTTCATAGATTTTGGAAATTTTTAGCTCATTCAACTCAGAAACTCATCATCTATCGGGAAAATATTTGGTTAGACCGATCTAATCACCGTGGTTTTCGGAAAATCCATATTTTTGGGAGCATGTCCTTATACCATATTGAAACCCACATTGTTAAGACTAGGATATCTTAAAGTGTTTATGGTCAACCATGGCCCCACGAGAAGCGTGTTCCGAAATCACAGTTTCAAAGTCAACACGTTTTATGATTCCAGGCCAGTCAGATACAATATGCCAAAGCAATTTTACGATGCTTGGTACCGAAATTGCTACTAACCTACCGTAAATCCCGTATATTGTATTGTATAAAAACATGGATCCGTAAATCCGGATTTTCCGGTACCCATGGTGATCGGACCGGTCCAACCAAATACGATCTCGATAGATAATTAGTTTCTGAGTTGAATGAGGCAAAAACTTTTAAAATCGGTGGAAAAATCGCTGAGATATGATCATTTCCATTTCGTGGGTACCCGGGTACCCTGCCGGCCTTCTACGGGTGTTTTTTTTTGCTGGCCACACTACGGTTAAAAATACCTTGATGTACATTATGGATGTCCATGTCGACTATCCATGGGGGTGACAATGGTGGCCCAAAATAGAAAAAAAACGACGAAAAGTTGACTTGCTCACCCTTAGAACGATAGATTAGGGCTTTAGAAACAATAGTTTCATCCTGAGTTCCATACACGGAAACTCAATAAAAAATATAAAGAGAAGGAAAACATATACTTTTCGTGTTTGAACAATCTAGCAAAGTGGGAGGACAAAGACTTCTGTTCGTGCAGACTTTAACTAAAAAAGTGTCTGGTTCGGTTGGTTGCCAACATTTAGTAATTTTTCGCGCATAGAAGCTAGCGCCACATTGGTCGATGCGGAGAGTAGGAAAACAGCCGATGTAGTTAATGGATTACCCGCAGGGAGTGCGTTCAATGTTGGTCAGCAGGAGTAAAATCATTTTATTTTGTATGGCGAAAAGCATCTAAACTCGAATTTCTCGAAATGAAAAGCTTTTATTATGTTTCCAGTTCAAAACCGAATTAGCGACATTTTTTCTTTTACTTGCGCTGCTCTTGCTTTGCGTTAAACACAATGTCGGAAGTGGGGCGCTGTATCGTACACCTGGTATTCTATACAGCGCCCCACTTCCGACATAGTGTATAACGCAAGGCAAAAGCAGCGGAAGTAAAAGAAAAAATGTCGCTAATTCGGTTTTGAACTGGAAACACAATACCGAAAAAATATTTGGTAGGCACCGAACCGGTCATCATTGTGCACAACCGCTGCCAAATATTTTTTCAAATATTGTGTTCCACTTCGAGAAACACACCTTTAGATGCTATTCGCCATATAATATTTTTGCGATTTCCTTTTAGCGATTTTTCGCGCATAGAAGCTGGCGCCACATTGGTCGATGCGGAGAGTGGGAAAACAGCCAAAGTATGTAATTCATTCATTCATAGTTACTGATGCACGATAAATATCGTTACTGGTGAACGGTAAATACGATTATCGAGTGTACCGGGATAAATCTGTTGTTGAAAACTCAGTAAAAAGATGGAAAAATACTGAACTCAGTGAAAAAATTACTGAGCTGGAACATCTGAATCTTAGTGTGCAATAGGAATGAATGAATTAAATACTTTGGCTGTTTTCCTACTCTCCGCATCGACCAATGAGCCTCTGCACGAATCTGGCATACTGCTCACTCCCACAGAAAACTTGAAAACAGTTCGCACAGTAATGCCTGGTTTAGACGGTGCAAGTGACTTGATTCCAGTCAGTTGAAAACGCCCAATGGACTACCTGCTTTGCGCGCAGCCACAGTTGATCAGCAGGAGTAAATCAATTTAATTTTGTATGGCGAAATGCATCTAAACTTGAATTACTTGAAATACAAAGCTTTTCCCGAAAAAATATTTGGTAGGCTTAATAGTGGTCACCATTGTGCACAACCACTACAAAATATTTTTTCGAATAATGTGTTCTACTTTGAAGAATTTGCCTTTAGATGGTATTCGCCATACAATATTTTTGCGATTTACTTTTAGCGATTTTTCGCGCATAGAAGCTATCGCCACATTGGTCGATGCGGAGAGTAGGAAAACAGCCGATGTAGTTAATGGACTACCCGCTTTGCGCGCAGCCACAGTTGATCAGCAGGAGTAAATCAATTTAATGTTGTATGGCGAAATGCATCTAAATTTGAATTTCTTGAAATACAAAGCTTTTCCCGAAAAAATATTTGGTAGGCTTAATAGTGGTCACCATTGTGCACAACCACTACCAAATATTTTTTCGAATAATGTGTTCGACTTTGAAGAATTTGCCTTTAGATGGTATTCGCCATACAATATTTTTGCGATTTACTTTTAGCGATTTTTCGCGCATAGAAGCTAGCGCCACATTGGTCGATGCGGAGAGTAGGAAAACAGCCGATGTAGTTAATTCATTCATTGAATGTGAATTGAACGTGTAAACACCACCGTTCATCTCACTTCAGCAACTGACTTGACTTGAACGAAAGTTGAACATGTTGAACTTTTCCGTTCAAGTCAAACGTAATCATCTCACTTGCCCCGTCTGAACCCGCGATTCATGTGAGTTGAATTCAAGTTATCTGTCAGATGAGCTGAATTCAATTCAGTTTGCTTACGCACCGCGCGAATTGATCAATGTAAACACTTGCTTCAACTGAAATGCATTCAAGAGCATGCAAGTGGCCGTTCGAGTCGTTTGCTGAGTCTAAACACATCATTCGTTTCGAATGAATATATTTGAGAAGTTTGCAAGTGAAATGCTCGTTTCAGTTGACCCATGTAAACCAGGCATAAAAGTCAAATGTGACTTTTACTGTGCGCGCTGTTTTCAAATTTTCTGTGGGAGTGAGCAGGACAGGGCAAAATCGTGCAGAGGCTCATGTGGCGCCAGCTTCTATGCGCGAAAAATCGCTAAAAGTAAATCGCAAAAATATTGTATGGCGAATAGCATCTAAAGGCATATTTCTCGAAGTGGAACACAATATTTGAAAAAATATTTGGTAGCGGTTGTGCACAATGATGACCGGTTGGTTGCCACCCAAATATTTTTTCGGTAAAAGCTTTTCATTTCGAGAAATTCGAATTTAGATGCTTTTCGCCATACAAAATAAAATTATTTTACTCCTGCTGACCAACATTGAACGCACTCACTGCGGGTAATCCATTGAATGCTTTGGCTGTTTTCCTACTCTCCGCATCGACCAATGTGGCGCTAGCTTCAATGCGCGAAAAAGCGCTAAAAGTAAATCGCAAAAATATGATATGGCGAATAGCATCTAAACACGCTAACGCCGCCCAGCACAAAAGTGCATAATTTCCAGACTACACCAAAAATGTGTAACCCTTGCACATTCACAAAATCAGCTCCTGTGTCCGCAAAATCGTTAAATTCGCAAAAATTTTTGTACAGCAATCTAGCTAGGTTCACTAGTGACCTTGGAAAACAAAAAAAAATATCAACATTTTGCATCTAGACGAGTGTACGAGCTGTTTTTGAAAATGTGTAACTGTAACACATTTTTGTGTGGTCTGGAAATTATGCACTTATGAGTAGGGCTTACACATTTTAGTGCTGAGCGGTTTTACTGTGAAGGCGTATTTCTCGAAGTGGAACACATTAATCGAAAAAATATTTGGTAGCAGTTGTGCACAATGATGACCGGTTGGTTGCCTACCAAATATTTTTTGGTAAAAGCTTGTCATTTCCAGAAATTTGAGTTTAGATGCTTCTCGCCATACACAATAAATAGATCACCCGCAGGGTGTGCGTTCAATGTCGGTCAGCAGGAGTAAAATCATTTTATTTTGTATGGCGAAAAGCATCTAAACTCGAATTTCTCGAAACAACAAGCATTTACCGATCATCATTGTGCACAACCACTACCAAATAATTTTTCGAATAATATGTTTCACTTCGAGAAATACGCCTTAAGATACCATTCGTCATACAATAGGCGAATCCGGATGACTCCCAGTTGTAGAGGCGCTAGGTGAGATGAGGAGAAAATCGTTTGTTCACCTCAAAAATGCATTTTTTCGTCTTCAAAATTAACTTATATTCTGCCTTGGTAGTTGATATTTACTATTGGTAATGGCTTCCATTATCATCAATCTCGATGCCCACGACGACAGACACCGGATTGGCCAGCTAACAAAAAAATCGGAAGATCGCCCGCCGGAGGCATAGCAAGAGCTCCTCAAATTTATCACATAAAATGTTCGTAAGTACCTACCGGATCTAAGCGCATCTGAAAGAGAACTAATTTTTTTCCAAAAGGTGCCAAAAAGTGGGTTCTCATTCCTGCCACCAGATGCGGACGGATCGTTAGCTTCCGTTGGATTCACCTATATTTTTGCGATTTACTTTTAGCAATGAATTAAATGCTTTGATTGCTTTCCTACTCTCCGCATCGACCAATGTGGCGCGAAAGACCGCTAAAAGTAAATCGCAAAAATATTGTAAGGCGAATAGCATCTAATGGCGTATTTCTCGAAGTGAAACACATTACTTTGGTAGCGGTTGTGCACAATGATGACCGGTTTGGTGCCTACCAAATATTTTTTCGGAAAAAGCTTTTCATTTCGAGAAATTCGAGTTTAGATGCTTTTCGCCATACAATATAAAATAAAATATTTTACTCCTGTTTAGCAACATTGAACGCACTCCCTGCCGGTAATCCATTTTTCGCGCATAGAAGCTAGCGCCACATTGGTCGATGCGAAGAGTAGGAAAACAGTCAAAGCATTGAATTCATTGATTTTACTCCTGCTGACCAACATTGAACGCACTCCCTGTGGGTAATGGACTACCCGCTTGGCGCACACCCACAGTTGATCAGCAGAAGTAAATCCATTTTATTTTGTATGGTGAAAAGCATCTAAACTTGAATGAATTAACTACATCGGCTGTTTTCCTACTCTCCGCATCGACCAAAGTGGCGCTAGCTTCTATGCGCGAAAAATCGCTAAAAGTAAATCGCAAAAATATTGTATGGCGAATAGCATCTAAAGGCAAATTTATCGAAGTGGAATACATTATTCGAAAAAATATTTGGTAGTGGTTGTGCACAAGAGTGACCAAATATTTTTTCGGGAAAAGCTTTGTATTTCAAGTAATTCAAGTTTAGATGCATTTCGCCATACAAAATTAAATCGATTTACTCCTGCTGATCAACTGTGGCTGCGCGCAAAGCAGATAGTCCATTTTACCATGGTTTCGGTAGAAAGTACAACAAAATTTATTTCAGTGTACACATAAATGAATGGACTACTCGCTTTGCGCGCAGCCACAGTTGATCAGCAGGAGTAAATCAATGGACTACCCGCTTGGCGCACACCCACAGTTGATCAGCAGGAGTAAATCAATTTTATTTTGTATGGTGAAAAGCATCTAAACTTGAATCACTTTAAATAGAAAGCTTTTACTGAAAAAATATTTGGTAGGTTTAATAGTAGTCACCATCGTGCACAACCACTACCAAATATATTTTCGAATAATGTATTCCACTTCGATAAATTTGCTTTTAGATGCTTTTCGCCATACAATATTTTTGCGATTTACTTTTAGCGATTTTTCGCGCATAGAAGCTAGCGCTAGGTCGATGCGAAGAGTAGAAAAACAGCCGATGTAGTTAATTCATTAACTTAACATTAACATAAATATATATACACATATAAAAATATTGTATGGCGAATACCATCTAAAGGCAAATTCTTCAAAGTGAAACACATTATTCGAAAAAATATTTGGTAGTGGTTGTGCACAATGGTGACCACTATTAGGCCTACCAAATATTTTTTCGGGAAAAGCTTTGTATTTCAAGTAATTCAATTCCAATGGACTATCAGCTTAGCGCGCGCCCACAGTTGATCAGCAGGAGTAAATTCATTTTATTTTGTATGGCGAAAAGCATCTAAACTCGAATTTTTCGAAATGGAAAGCTTTTACCGAAAAAATATTTGGTAGGCATCAAACCGGTCATCATTGTGCACAACCGCTACCAAATATTTTTTCGAATTATGTGTTCCACTTCGAGAAATACGCCTTTAGATGCTATTCGCCATACAATATTTTTGCGATTTACTTTTAGCGATTTTTCGCGCATAGAAGCTAGCGCCACATTGATCGATGCGGAGAGTAGGAAAACAGCCGATGTAGTTAATTCATTCAATGGACTACCCGCTTTGCGTGCAGCCACAGTTGATCAGCAAGAGTAAATCAATTTAATTTTGTATGGCGAAATGCATCTAAACTTGAATTACTTGAAATACAAAGCTTTTCCCGAAAAAATATTTGGTAGGCTTAATAGTGGTCACCATTGTGCACAACCACTACCAAATATTTTTTCGAATAATGTGTTCCACTTTGAAGAATTTGCCTTTAGATGGTATTCGCCATACAATATTTTTGCGATTTACTTTTAGCGATTTTTCGTGCATAGAAGCTAGCGCCACATTGGTCGATGCGGTGAGTAGGAAAACAGCCGATGTAGTTAATGAATTAACTACATCGGCTGTTTTCCTACTCTCCGCATCGACCAATGTGGCGCTAGCTTCTATGCGCGAAAAATCGCTAAAAGTAAATCGCAAAAATATTGTATGGCGAATACAATCTAAAGGCAAATTTCTCGAAGTGGAACACATTATTCGAAAAAATATTTGGTAGTGGTTGTGCACAATGGTGACCACTATTAAGGCTACCAAATATTTTTTCGGGAAAAGCTTTCTATTTCAAGTAATTCGAGTTTAGATGCATTTCGCCATACAAAATTAAATTGATTTACTCCTGCTGATCAACTGTGGCTGCGTGCAAAGCGGGTAGTCCATTCATTCAATTCAATGAATTAACTACATCGGCTGTTTTCCTACTCTCCGCAACGACCAATGTGGCGCTAGCTTCTATGCGCGAAAAATCGCTAAAAGTAAATCGCAAAAATACTGTATGGCGAATAGCATCTAAAGACAAATTTATCGAAGTGTAACACATTGTTCGAAAAAGTATTTGGTAGTGATTGTGCACAATGGTGACTACTATTAAGCCTACCAAATATTTTTTCAGTAAAAGCTTTCTATTTCAAGTAATTCAAGTTTAGATGCTTTTCACCATACAAAATAAAATGGATTTACTCCTGCTGATCAACTGTGGGTGTGCGCCAGCGGGTAGTCCATTCAATGAATTAACTACATCGGCTGTTTTCCTACTCTCCGCATCGACCAATGTGGCGCTAGTTTCTATGCGCGAAAAATCGCTAAAAGTAAATCGCAAAAATATTGTATGGCGAATACCATCTAAAGGCAAATTCTTCAAAGTGGAACACATTATTCGAAAAAATATTTTGTAGTGGTTGTGCACAATGGTGACCACTATTAAGCCTACCAAATATTTTTTCGGGAAAAGCTTTGTATTTCAAGTAATTCAAGTTTAGATGCATTTCGCCATACAAAATTAAATTGATTTACTCCTGCTGATCAACTGTGGCTGCGCGCAAAGCGGGTAGTCCATTCCAAATCCCAATAACTTTTTCTGGGTGCATTTAGCATAATTTTGTGCAACTTCTTATTAAAGTGCAAGAAATTTGCATATAGATGGTGCCTCAAACAATCGACAGTGCCACCTATAGGTAAATCCAACGGAAGCTAACGATCCTTCCGCATCTGGTGGCAGGAATGAGAACTCTATGAAAAATGGGGCTCCGCTAAAATTTTCCATGGCGCAGCATAGGAAAAGTGCACTTTTTTCACTTTTTCGTATCGAATTCCGCATCGTTGAGAAACAAACGAGCACTTTTCGGAAAGAAAATTTGATTCTCTTTCAGATGCGCTTAGATCCGGTAGGTACTTACGAACAATTTATGTGATTAATTTGAGGAGCTCTTGCTATGCCTCCGGCGGGTAATCTCCTGGATTTTTTGTTAGCTGACCAATCCGATGTCTGGCGGCGTGGGCACCAAGAATGATGATATTAGAAGCCATTGCCAATGGAAAATAGCAACTACCGGTGCAAAATATGAGTAAATTTTGGTGACAAAAAAGTTGATTTTTTATGTAAACAAACGATTTTCTCTTTATCTCACTCAGCGCCTCTACAATGGGGGACCATTCGGATTCACCTATAGCTGCGCCATCACAAAGTTGCCACTTGTGTTGCCATTTCAAATGACCGTTAAATCCTTTACACAGTTTTGGGTTTGGGCTTGGTTTGGTTTTGGGCTTCGATGTCTGTTCTCTGTGTCTTAAATTTGCTAGTAATGCACCAAGTAAATATTCAATGCATTGAAGTTTGAGCGATGCTCATTCTTCGGTTTTCTTCCAAATCCCAATAACTTTTTCTGGGTGCATTTAGCATAATTTTGTGCAACTTCTTATTAAAGTGCAAGAAATTTGCATATAGATGGTGCCTCAAACAATCGACAGTGCCACCTATTGGCTAAATAATTTCCGACACACGCTAAGAAGCTAAACTGCAGTGTGAAGAAGCTCGGAGATGTGGGAAACGAAACGATTTAGAGTTAGATTTTCTTAGCGTGCAAAAATATCGGTTTACTTTTTACTCACCTTACACGCTAAGGAAATGTTACTCTAAAATGAGTTCTTTTCACATGTGTGTGTGAAAAGAACTCAATTTAGAGTTAGATTTTCTTAGCGTGTACTCATCAACTGAGTAGAAATATTTTTCGATGTGTAGGTGCAAGTCACGGATCCATCAACCCAATTTTGAGTAGATTTTCTTCTGGGTATATTTAAAGCGCTTTCCGTATTCTCTGAGTGGTAGTTTTTCGGGGTAGCATGATTACGTTTTTGGGCGTTGTTACGCGTGTGTAGAGTTGGCTCATATTGAGAATGAAAAATTTCCATAAAATGCTGCTGTCGTGTGATTCGCTGTGAACACTCCGATCTACTAAAAGAATAAGCGGTGTGTAGCAGTTAGTTATCAAAAGTGCTCAACAATTATTTTCGCAAGTGATTAGAAGCGCGGTTTTTGAGTGATTTAACAAAATTCAACATGACTTCCTGTGAATTGAAAACTATCGGTATGTATTTGGCAAAAATGGCCGAAATGCGAATGAACATATCACGCGACACTTTCCGTAGGCTGGAATACAAAGAAACGTCGCAGCTGCAGTGAAGTAGCAGAACTTACAGCACCACCCATTTCAAATGAGGAGAATTTCATTTACATAACGTTGGCCAAGGAAAGTCCACTCCGAGTGCTAGAATCTGATGAAGATTTTTATAACAGCTTCAATGAACAAGAAACAGGTATTGTAATTATTTATTTTTACTGTAAGGGGTTTTTCAAGCAGTTCTAACGAATGAATGCGTCGTAATGAAATCATAATATAATACCTATATGATCACACAGCATATTAGCAATGACGAGCTGTCTGTCAAACAAGATGCAACATGTTTGAAGGCGTTGGTACAATAAACAAAGATTAGTATGAATCAACAATAATAATGCCACTGGCACTGTTCCTCAAGCCAAAAAAAAAACAAGAGAACATGTAGAACCGCAACCGCAAGAAAATAAAATTATTAATTTTTGAATTGATTTTCAAAACTTCGTTGTCATGTAACCTATTTTTAATTGTTGCGTGGGATATAGGTAAACAAACAAATCTGTCGTGCATGTTCGAACTTGTAAAACCAGTACTTCACCCTCATTCACTGTTTATGAACGAATGCACTATCGAACGCAGTCAGAGACGTAGTCAACTTCTGATGTTGTAATTGTAATTGTAATTTATTTGCAATACGATATCCTATTAGCTTTAGCTTTACATCGGGTCAAGGAAAAAACAACAATTAAAAATACATTGGCATCATCTTGAAGCCTCGACAGTGGTAGGAAAGCGCTGCTTGAAAAAGAAGGCTATCCGCACCGGCGAGTTCTTCTACGCCGCAGGCCTTTAACCCTTTATAAGGCAGTGGCAACTATATTGCCACCTACTGTTTGTATTTTTTTTCTGTTTTAAAACAATTTATTTCGAACTTTATTTTTGGTTTACGCAAAATTGGGACTACTAACAACGCCTGGTATTTTTTTGGTACTAAACAAAGCTTTAACAACAATTTAGGAGCAATTTGTAGTCTCAAAAATGGCTAATTTTGACCGCGTGAAGAAAATTAGCTCAAATTTATTGTAAAACTATAGATTTGGTAAATATTTTAAGATATAATCAAATTCTGGGTTGACATGAGCTGAACTACACAGTTTATATTATGGGTTAAGCCCCAATCCACTCTAAAATCTCTTTTCCGGCTTTTTGTCGAAGTCAAAAGAAGAAAAGTACCCTAAACGGGCAGTGGCAAGAATATTGCCACCAGCGCTGGTGGCCTAAACGGGCAGTGGCAACTATATTGCCACCTCAAAAGCTCGTTTTTGGGGTTAACGGGCAGTGGCAACTATATTGCCACCAGCGTTTTTGGCCTAAACGGGCAGTGGCAACTATATTGCCACCTAGATTTTTGAGAGTTTCTTTTAAACAAAAATTGATTTGTATATGTAATCATGTATATAATCATTTGCATAATAGTATGCGATGATAACTCTTCTAGTTTTCTCGGCCTTATAAAGGGTTAAGTAGGAATGCGAGGCAGGAGGGCTTCGGTCCAACTCTTTTGCTGCTGCAAGAGATGCTCGCTGTTCCGCGTCCGAATCGAGAGTGGGGCTCGAGGGACTGATGCACGCCTTTAAATAGGAGTGCGAGGCAAGGCTTCGTTCCAACTCTTGCTGCTGCAGGAGATGCTCGCTGTTCCGCGTCCGAATCGAGAGTGGACTCGATGTACCATAATGCTCACCCTATATACCACACGTTTAGGTATTCTTGGCCAATAAAAGGATTAACAGTGCTGAGGTGCTAATAATTAGATGATATAGAATTATTCTATATCGATTCAGTAGTACCTCATCACTAAATCGATATAGAATAATTCTATATCATCTAATTATTAGCACCTTAGCACTGTTATCTATTAGTTATTCCATCAGTATTGTTTTTCCCCTCAAAGTTTCCTTGACCCGATAAATGTACAAGATGGTTCACGTATGATTAATAAATTCAATTTCAATTACAATGAAGGATGTACAAATCAACCAATAAGGGAAAGGAATTCAGAGAAGTATTCTTTCTCAATACGAGTTTTTCATCAACGCTTTTATTTATTTATTCTCTTTTTTTATTGTCTGTAACCTGTTCATTTATTCTACACATTGGAAAAGCTAATCTAGTTACAAAATTGTTGAGAAATACTAATTTCGATTGTGAATTTTTTATTCTTTATCGGTTCATATTTCTTAGCCCTAAGAAATTTTGAATGTTTCCATCGAAGGCTTGGTTTTAACATCCGTTGGTAGTACGTTCCAGAGCGGTATTCCGTGCACCAGGATACTCTTCTTCTTGCTCGTAGTGGGTATCGGCATCACAAAAGTGCGAGCTCGCTCCATATGACCCTGTTGAAGATGTTGCAACTGCAAGATGTACTTTGGAAGCATCTTGTTCCAAGCTTGCCGGAGGAAACCGCATATGTGGTTTTCATGCATTGCATGCATGCATTGCAGAGCAGATCATGACCTAGAACAGTGTTTCTCACATCTGCAGTGGTTTTAAATCGGTTCAGTTTGAAAACAAACCAAATCAAAGCCTTGAAGCATCTCTGCAGTTCCTCCTTCAGCATTGCTGATGTACCGGGGAAGTAGACAACATCGGCGTAGGTGAAAATTGGCACCACCACCAATCGCACCAAAAGCATGCGCACTTGTGTCGATAGCAGTATAGCACTGCAGAGAAACGTCGGAAAGTCTTTTGTCGTTTTCGTTTTTGCGGTGGTGCTACACCGGTGTAGCACTTTTGCACCGAAAGTGTTCGTTTTTGATTTTCGTGCTACACCGGTGCAGCACTTTTTCTGCACCGCGCATGATAGTGTAGCACTCAAAAAATCGGGAGTGTAGCAGGTGCACACCGTGTCCACCAATCAGCGTTTGCGAAGTTGTCAATATTTTGGTGTTTATATACGCACACCAATGCAACTGCACCGAAAATGTTCGTTTATTCAGCGAAAAGTGCAGCACGAAGCGGTGTAGCACCGGCGCAAAAACGAAAACGATATTTATTACAACAACGAACCTAACCTCAAAATGACTGACAATTCACAGGTCATTTTGACAGATGTAACATGAGCATGAAAAGAACCCGAATAAAACGGTACCGTAAAGTTGTGATAAAGCGTATCATTTTATGATCATACGTGGTAACATAAAATGTATGATACAATATCATAAACGCGAATCATATCAATGATCCGAGTTATCATATTCGGAGTTTTAATGATAGACCGAATGGGTTGTTAAGTATGGTTACCATTCAAAAATAGCTTTTTTCACGAACAAAAATTTTGCCAAATTATTCATGTTATAATCACTTTATCATTGATCTAACGATTCACTGAATAATAAATACAAATTTGAAATGTTTCATAATTCTGCTTTATCGATTTAAAAAAAAAAACACACCCCTGCAGATTCTACTGCTGTCAAAGTTCGTGGCATCCTGTTGTGTTGTTTTTGTGTTGGAAGTATTTTTTTTAACTTTGAGGGCTGCGATTCGGATCGCGATTCGAACTGGTGACTAGTGCTGGAATATCCTTTTTCCTTCGCCGCGTTGCTTGTAGGCCATATCTACACGGTGCTCGCGGGTTATTCAAAGCCCATGATGTAAAAGTAGATGAAACTGGAACATCCGATATGCAGGGTAAGTTAGTTCAGTCCCGCATAATAAAATACAGTTTGCTATGCCTTCCAAACAGTAAATTCCCTCCAACTGGTAATGTTACTCTATGTCAAATAGGCGATTTCATGTTGAAACATATGTATCCGAAAATTTCGTACCATAAATACTAAATTGAATCCAGTATATCAAACAGTAACAGTATGGCATAGTATACATGCACTGTTAAATAATATGGGGATAAAAGTCGCTTTAAATTGTAGCAACATAAACTCACCTCATAACATATGGTTAGCTTTCATATTTGAGCAAAATACTCACACTTGTATGTTTCACTGTGCACAATAGTTGCTCAACAGTTTGGCAAATTGTAGCGCTCATTAGTAGTAGTGAGCGGCATAATTGACAACAAACCGCACTTCTTTCTTATCAAGCAGCAGCAGGCGACCAATTTAATGTAAAAAAAAAACCTTCAAAATCCGGCCTAATCAGCTCCGAATTAGAAGGAATCTTCGTGAAAGCAGTGAAGATTTGCCGGAGTGAAAAACTGGATCACAAGGTAAGTTAGTTTTGGAACTGTTGATGTTCGTCTAATTGAAATACTCTGGTACTCCGTTGCAGCTTACGTTCTCGAAGGAAAATGCCACACATCGGCTGGAAGACAAAACGCAAAATGTGCTGCAGACCTCTGCAGACGTACCAACAGGATCTTGCGATTAGAAATCCGCTCCCACCGTAGGAAGTTTTAATCGCCGCTACCGGGCATACGATGGGTAACCTCACGAGTCGAGGAATTTCAGCAGCCCTCGGAATGGCCCGAGATGCTTCTTCTTCAATGCAGGTTGCGCTGCTCGATATGATGCGAGGAAGTCTTACGAGAAAGGTAAACCGCGGAAACCACCTTTTTCTTCCACAAATATAAAGATGAATATAAATTGAATAAAAACAAAATCCGGTAAGCTCACAACTGCCTTTTTATTTTTAAACGGTTCGAATGCACAAGACCTATATATCAAAAGCTTAAAAAACTATGGAAAACCATAAATCAATAATAACACATACAGTGTTCGTTTTTCTTCCAGATTTATTGTTAAACTGCTCTCTAATCATTTTCTATGCAGTGAATTGTCTGAAAAACTGGATAATATATTGACCGTATTCTTTACTGTAATGCGAAAAATTTGTTCGGGAAAACGAGCGATTTTTTATGGTAACCAATCTTAACCGCCTATTCCACATACTGTAAATTGGCGGATAACCATTTGTCGAACTGGCAAATCTGTACCTGGAATGGTTAGCTTATTGTTATCGCCAATAGTTTGAGAAATGGTTAAATGACAATTGTTAATGGTCATCTACAGTATGAGAAACGTTGCATTTACAGTTTGTGATTATGCGGGTTGTTAGCTCGTAGGTCGACCGCCAAATAGGAAATGGCATCTGTTGAGTAACCACTGATTGTGCCACCGATGCAGTTCTCCAAGAAATCCATTGAATAGAATTCCTCCCACGGCACTCTGCCCATATAGGCGGGCGGAGACATGACTTCCCGTGATGAAAAAGCTTGGTGAAAAATGTTTTGGCCAGTCTAAGGGAAATCATTTTTATAAAAATAACCAATAATCCTATGAAAACAATCAATGCGTCAAAAGAAAGGTTTCAATCTATATTTTGAAGCAAAAATGCAGAAACCATGCCAATACTTGATTTTTGTATTAAAAGTGGTACTGGCTAAAATAGAAGCTCTGCCGCAGTTTTGGCCATATTCTTAAGTTTGGTTTCTATTTTGGCCAATCACGTGTATTTCTTATGGCAGTGGCCAAATTAGAAGCACCCCGGCCAAAATAGATATATGGGAGCAGATTTTTTAAGGAAATATATTTTTTTCTTCCAGTTTTTAATCAAAATGTGTGGTTTTCACAGCTGTAATCATCATATTGTATTAGGATCTACTAGTAAAAAATAAATTTACGCCGATTTAGATCGCAACAGGCTCAATATCGCACTATGGCCAAAACACCGGACTGGCCAAAACTGAAGCTTCTACCCTGTAGGAAGTTTGATAATTCTAAAAGTGACCACTGAAGTAACTTTATGAAGGTTTCTCATATGTAGGAAACCAGAGCAAAGGCTTCCCGACTCCCGCTAAGTGCATTCCTGAGGATTTTTCACTCTAGTAGGTTGAAAAAGTTTCCAGTAGGTGAAAAGAAGATCATATAAAATCATATATTTATCATTGGATGTATCATTATCATTTGTGCAATGGTACCGGAATAATTTTGAAAAGTTTCAATTTTACAACCCATATGATTTAATCATAGAGCTATGACTATCGGTATCATTATCATTTAGTGAATGGAATGCGTATAATATGCAGGATAACTTGAATTGTAAAAATCTTTGCGGGCCCTTATTGTTCCTATCCGTAACGATCACTTCATTTAGGCCGGAACAAATCTCATTTTCTTCTTTTGTCACTTTGCTCGTTGATTCGTCAAGGGGTGGATAATAAATAATAAATGTATTTGTTGAAAAATTACCCAAACAATTAGGCAAAATTGTAAAACTCATCGGATTTGTTAGAAATTTTCTCGAAAACTCTAATTCCAGTTCAAAATTTTAAATTTTTTGTATAATTTATTTGTGTCCCCTATCAAAATGTTGAATTCCGACCAAAATTTTCCGAGGGGGGGGTGACATTAGAGAAAATCGAAATTTGTGTCAGCCTTATCAGGAAGCTTTTACCTTTGATCTCTAGCCACTGGAAAACCCCTCATGAATTTTGGGTTGTTCACACGGTAGGTGCCTAGTACGAACCGCAGACGTACTGCCGGAAGCCTCCGTCGCCCCTATCTTGTAGGACAAAGTATTTCAACAAAGATCAGTTAAGAGCACACTACCTGAATAACTTTAGTTCAATGGGGAAGCATTAAATAATAGTATTTTTGATGACTTGTTCAAGCAATTCATAGTATGCGCAAAGTTAGGCACACCATGCGCAAAGTTAGGAACAATCAAAGATTTTGTGCGCAAAGTTAGGAACAAGGCAATGGAATAGTTTTTCTATTTTAAGTATTTTGTGGTTCATATTATGATTTTTTTTAATATTGCAGACTCAAAGACGGATCATTAGTCTATCGTATAAGCATGTTGCTCATGATATTATTTGTTTATTTGTATTTTTTTAACGATTAGAAATTTGATTTTTCTTAACTGCGCAAAGTTTGGTGCATACACGGTATTAACATAAGAAGAAGTCTAATTAGGAAAACTAGGCATAGAATGATTAAACAACCTTCCTTCTATGCGTTCGTCTTCATGGCAAATTGTTGTTTTATTTTTAGACATCTGCAATGATTCTAGTGACATATCTGATAGCGATACTGATTCGCAATGCTCAAGTATATCACAACCGTCATTGGGCGATGGACCCGTTGACACGATAGCCACAATGCAAGTGGTTGAATATGAAGTAGCAAGTGCAACAGAATCAGAAGCGGAATACTTGTCGGATGCATCCTCCAGCGGGACTGATGTAAGTTCAAAGATATGAGTGTTTGCTGAACACACATTGTCTGATTAAAATTGTTTTTTTTTTCTTTCAATTAGGATTATATGCTGGCAGCGTTTGCACAAGCAGTGGCAGACAATTCGTCCGCCACTGAATTCGCCATTCTGGCGGATACCGAGGAGTCCGATAGTCAGTCATCGTATGATAGTGATTTTGCCCCGGCAGATTACTGGAAATGTGTCAAATGTAACAATAAGCAAAACAATCCCATGTATCGTTACTGTGAGAGGTGCTACCAGGTATGTGGAGAGATAAAACAGCATCTTTAGGCTTAATAATCCATTTATGTGTTTGCGAGAACCCTTCACTTTAGTATCAGTATTTAGTATTTAGATAATATTTTAAAAGAAAACTTACCCAAATATATAGGTATGTAGATAGGCCTTTTCATGTGACAGATCCGTGCATGCATTTGTTTACAAAGCTTGAACAGCTGCTAACACGAACGTGTCATCTTCATAGAAGAACTGTCAAACGCCCGAACAATCAGCTGATTTAAGACGTCAAATGAAAAGGCCCATTGACAGAGAGCATGAACAAATGCAGGTTAAGTGAACGTTGGAAGATCTGTTTGACATTATTAACCTTTCTCATATGTGAATAAATTTAAAATTTATAGTTAAGTAGAGGTACTCTTTCAACATACAAATGCATCTGTTTTCACGGAAAACCAGATCAGTTTTCGTACTTTGGTATAACGTACATATTGCTTCGATATAACGTAATTTCGATATAATAAAATAATTCTATTAAGGGTATCGGTGGATATTTGATTGATGCACAAGGGAGTCATGGGGCCATAATGGGTCTGTGTCATTTGGCATAAAGTCATTTAGCATAAGGCCGTTTGGCATAAGGTCACTTGGCATAAAGCCATTTGGCATAACGGTCATTTGGCATAATGGACACTTGGCATAATAAAGAAGGGTGCATTTCGATTATGCCAAATGTCCATTATGCCAAATGACCGTTACGCCAAATGGCTTTATGCCAAAAGACCCTATGCCAAACGACCTTATGCCAAATAATTTTATGCCAAATGTCCCGCTCCCGGCCATAACACTTGTCAGTTCAAGATTTCCAAAAGCAATCCCGGTAGAAAACTTAGAAGAAATCCCTGAAGGGTTTTATAAAGCAATTCAGGGAAGCATATCTGGTAGAATCCTGAGAGAAATCTCAGCTGGAAGCTCGAAACGAATCCCTGAAAGAATCACATAAGAAATCCCGGTAGGAATTACTGGCGGAAGCCCAGGAAAAATCCCGAGATTTTTTTTTTTGAAAAAAAAAAACGACAAGAATCTTTCAAAGAATACCAGCAGGAATACCGGCACGTATACCCGAAAGAATTATACTATGATTTTCTGAATATAATGGATATATTTGAAAGAATACCAACTGCTTCTGTTCTTCTCAAAAGCAAACTAATTAATAATATAAATAGTAAATTTTTATTTGCGGCTATGTCAGTCAGAAAATTTATTCGACGTTATTAGTTTATTTTACCCAACGTTTCGACCATTGGGTGTGGTCTTTTTCAAGGGAAAAATGTTTAGTTGTCTAGAATTGTGTTAATTAGTCTAGTGTTTCTTACATGGTTGTCGTTTTCGTCATTAAAGATTTTGCTGTTCTGCTTGTCGTGTGATCATGGTTTTGTTTTTGTGCTTAAAAGATTATTTTGAGAAATTTTTAAGTTGTTCCTGAAAAGTTTCAATTAAGTGCAATTGCTTCAGATACGAATACTGAAACAATACGCCTTAGTAGCCAAGATTTTCTTAAGCAAGGTATGTAATTTGAAATTCCCATAAAATATTTCCTGTTTTTAAAGGGTTCCGAATTCCACAATTGTTGTACAATTTTTGTTATGTAAAACTGTGTCCCGCATCAGTGCAAAATATATCTGGTCACTTTAATAATACATCACTACACACAAACATCTAAACATACAAATACACAAACATACATGAATGGGGTAGCCCCCTTTCCGGAATCTACACTGCCTCAGGGTCGGCATAAGCGCTTGAATTACCACAACCGAACACTTGAAGTCCGAATTGCAACACACTTTTCCCACTTTATTAGAACTTTTGTGCACACAGGAAGGATAATCGCTTCCTTACAACCTATGTAGCCCCTACCTTATCTATAACCCAATTTCCCCACTAGATGTAAATATCTTGCCATTGTGCTGCCAGAAAGAGAAAACGTAACAGAATTGATCAACACCGCTGCTTTCCATGCAAACAGCGAGAGAACATTTTTGTCATAACACATTTGTTCAGCAAAATGGCAAAACATTTCTGTATTCTGTCTAGTGGAGACGTCGGGTAACTTTCTTCTTGCATTTTACGAGGTCTCTTCTTCGTTCCGCAACCACTCTTTTCTACAGTCACTATATACACAGTCTGGCGGACTGTCACTTTCGACCGGAGCCAATCGAGCATGACGTCATAGTGTCCACACCGATAAATGCTACACCGTGACGTCATGCTCGATTGGCTCCGGTCGAAAGTGACAGTCCGCCAGACTGTGTATATAGTGACTGTACTCTTTTCCACCTTCCTTCGTCATCGCTGGATCGCTCCTCTCGGCCGACGACGCTACGTCGGCTTCACTTCCTCCTCTCTTGTTTTCGTTGGCTTTAACTACCGAGCATTCGCGGTCGTTGACTTGACAATGCCGCGAAGCTCCGGGTAAAATGGTGGCACTCACAGTTGGTAACGCTACTGTGGTGGACTATATTCCTCTGCAGGATTTCCAGCCAATTTCTGCAGTCTCGGGTGTTGACTTGGAGGCGGTAGGACCACTCAAGGGCTTCGGGTCTACTATACGCGCTCTACTGCCTACACCAAGATTCACTAAGGTAAAACAGTCCTGCAGGCAATTTGGGAACGAATGGGTGACGCATTAGTGATGGGGTCGATTGGGATTCTGGTACCTAGGGGTGTGTTATTATACTTTGGACAGCTTCCTCCACTGTCTCTCACTTTCAACTATTCCCGGATGTTTTTGGATTTTCAATTAACAATTGACCATTTCCGTCTGACCTTACCCCGAAACAATTACTTTCGATAAATGTGGCCGTTTTTGTTTTTTTTATACTGTAAGCTCTAAAATATGTCAGTACTATAAATAGAGTTGCATACATAATCATTAAAAAGGTCAATAATGTCAACAGTGTATTTCTAACGTTTAAAAAAAGTGCATCTTAGAATAAAAAAGCGAATGATTCATGTTTGTTTAGCATTGGTAGGATTCTTTAATTACTATTCATACTTTGATAATGTGGTTCCCTTTTAAAATCTTGTAAAATGCAATGTACTACAAATCGAAAATAGGTAGTCTTAATAGGAATAGCAAATGTTCAACTTAATGCTGGTAATTCAATCACAGTGGAACAATATGTCACAAATTTTCAATCTGCATGAAATCAGATTTTTTTTTTGCCAGGATAAACTGTTATAGAGTATGTGTGCCATCAATAATCTCATGCTCCCATATTCATCCTATTTGAAAACAAGCGGTTGCGGCACCGATTGATTCTGTTCTTTTTGTTTTCATGGGTGCTCACTTCTAATAAACAATACAAAAAATAAAAAGCAAAACAAACAGCACTTCAATGGGAGCGTCCATAAATTACGTCACGCAAAAATCGCCCATTTTCAACCCCCCTCCCCCCTATGTCACACTTTTTGTATGAGACCTTTGAAATTTTTGTATGGCTTGTCACACTTTACTGAAACCCCCCCCCCCCCCCCCCCCCTAAAAGCGTGACGTAATTTATGGACGTTCCCAATCCTTTGTTTTTCGTAGGATGAAAATGGGAGCCACATGCTAATAAGGGAACCAATACTCTACATGGAATTGAATTAGAATCATTGAGAGATTCACAGTGAATCAAAATTCAAGCATCGCACAACAATAACGACAATGTCGCAACCTGAATTTGTTGCGGCATTCTACCCAATGCGTCATACGTTTGTCCCAACTTGAACAGAATAGGACAAAGATCGTGCACCACGAGTTTAGAGATTTTTAAGGCTTGCATTGTGATTTTCGAGCGGTAACTTCGAATCGGTAACCACTGCAACGCTGCTGAAGATGTATCATCAAAAAGTTTCGATTTTGGGTTGGTAATAATTGATTATTCGCAAGTTGAAAAGTACGCAACAAATTCAGGCTCTATTTTGTCTGCCACAAAAATTTTCGAGATAATGTCATTATCTGTTACCAGTTGGGATAAAGAGTAATCGCCGCGTCTTCTTTGTTACTTGTTTTGTGCCTCTTTTGTCTGACAATTCTCTTCACTGGAGATTCATGTCTTCCATTTCCAACAAATGCTTCATGTCATCAAATAATGTAAGTTTCTCCGTTGTTTGTTCGTGTTCTGTAATTTGAAAATTCAAGACCGACAATTGAAAGGTCGCATAAACATATTGTGAACAAACATGTTTTCGACGATTTAGGATCTTCTGTGCTATATGTTAATGAGCCATTTTACAAAGTAACAACAATATCGATGATGATACTGATTTCCACGGGTTAGGACGCTACTCCTATCAAATTTTCATTCATAAAATCAGCCCGTAAAATGGACTATGGTACTGAGATTCGTGGGTCGATCTCAGAAGGTCCTAATTCGAGAAAAAACATGTTTGTTTACGCAATACTAATCGATTGTTGGTCTTCAAGTGAAAAACATTTAACCCTTTACTTCCCACGACTTTGAACGGTTACACTGAAGTTTTTTTCTTACGCGGTCCGTCCTAAAAAAACGCGTTATTTCAAAAACCGCGTCATTTCAAAAACCGTCGTAAAAAAATCGCGGTAAATTTAAATAACGCGGTTTTTTACGACATTTTTTGAAATAACGCGGTTTTTTACGACGTTTTTTAAAATAACGCGGTTTTTTACGCGGTATCATTACCGTCGTGAAAAAAACTTCATATATATATAAGCCAAGAAAGTGTTCCAGAAAAAAGTGCTCGAACAAAAGTTATTGAAAATTTGCCATTTTTTTTTGAAATCAACGAAACAAAATTACAAATCAATAGTTTCTTGGGGGCTGTCCATTTATTACGTAAGGGATTTTTTACGAGTTTTCGACAAGATTTTTTGTATGGGAACCCAAATATTTTTATATGGCGCGTAAGATTTCTCAACCCAAACCCCCCCACCTCTCCCCATAAACCCTTACGTAATTAATGGACAGCCCCTTGATTGTTTATCAATAGTTATATGTATTATTGGAACAAGTAGTTGGCAGTTAGGTATATCCAATGAAATAATTCATATTCTAAAAACTATTGCATCACCTAATTCCGTTTATCACGGGTTCGTCAAAAGTGTGGAGCATTCATGGGAAGTAGAGAATTAAGATCACAGTACACAGGGTCAAGTATTTGCCGAAAAAAAAAACAATGCTCAAACATCTGGTTTGATTCGTTCGAATGAGTGTCAAACAGATGTTGCTTCTTGAGTTTATTCCTTGTCAAATATTTGACCCTTTATACCTGAGGCCTTAGGAATAAACTGGAAAGTCTGACAAAATCGATGTTTTTTGATAACTTGAATCATGAACCACTAAAGGCCTTTTATTGATAACAGTGCCCAACGTAAGAATTTTTCGAATTTTATGTGTTTCACACAGGTGTGGACCACCCTAATATGTACAATGTCGGAAATGGTGCATGGTGTAAAGTACCTTATTGCTGACTGCACCCCAATTGGACTGACACAATAGTGTGCACACACCTTCAAAGCGTGATTGCAGCGTAGGATCACGTCTGATCGAGTTGTCTTTGGTGCATTTATTCCTTGTAAATCAATGCTGACGTCGAAACGATTCTAGGCAAATGTGCACTTTTATCACCCTTTTTAGGCGTACCAAAAATAGTGTGATACAGGTCGGACTCGATTATCCGGAGTCGGATTCTGATGCTTCTCAAACACATATCTGGTGAACGGAATGTCCTAAAAAGCTGAAATTTTGTCAAGCCAATGCTTGGTAACACTAGTTTACAACATTTTTGAATTCGGTAAGCTGATGATCATTTTGAGTGCAGAATCATGCGCTGAGTTCGAAAAAATGAAGGGAAAAATTTACAGTAGAGCGGATTTTTTTTTTTACTTTCCATACAAGGCTGTCGATTTGAAATCGATTTTTGTTCTATTTTAAGGCAAAGTTGCTCTCTTCATACATCTCTATTTCTGTAACGAAGCAATAATTTTTTAATTGATTTTTTTCTTACTGAAAAAATACATATCGGGTAGCGAGCCACTTGGGCAGTGGCCGGTATTTTGGGCACTCTTTGCTATATAACTCAGGCAATTCCAAACCAATTGACTTGAAATTTTTGAGGGCCCATATAGCCGAGGCGGTAAACGCACGGGTATTCAGCATGACCATGCTGAGGGTGACGGGTTCGATTCCCGGTCGGTCCAGGATCTTTTCGTAAAGGAAATTTCCTTGACTTCCTTGGGCATAGAGTATCTTCGTGCCTGCCACACGATATACGCATGTAAAATGGTCATTGGCAGAGGAAGCTCTCAGTTAATAACTGTGGAAGTGCTCATAGAACACTAAGCTGAGAAGCAGGCTTTGTCCCAGTGAGGACGTTACGCCAAGAAGAGGAGAAGAGGACTTGAAATTTTGTACACGGCTAGATACTATACGTATCTCATCGCGTTCCAAAATTTGTGTCAATTGGTTCAAAATTGGCTGAGTTTTAGCGGAAAAGTGCCCAAAATAGGACTTCCCTCTTCATTTCATTTTGGAAATTTTACTCAAGTTTAAAGAGATAGGTATACCTATATAATCACCAATATCTCCAATTCCACTAATTTGATGCAAAAATTATGCTCAGATGATCGAAACATATTATATTCAGTATACAAAAAGATCTAAAATTCGTTTACTGTAACTCGAAATATTTGAATTTTAGTAAGGCTGATACAAATTTAATGTTGACTTTTTGCCACCCCCCCCCCCCCCCCCCTTCAACAATTTTTGGCTGGATTTTGCATTTTGAGGGGGCAGATAAAAAAAAATATTTATCAAAATATCGGGTATTTAACAAATCCGATGAGTTTTTAATATTTTTCACATAAAATGCTTTATTATTTTTATCTCCCCCTCGACCAGCCAAAAGTGGGGGGACAAAACGTGAAATAAATATTTGTAACGGCCTAAATTCCATAATTTTAAAAAGCTGTAGAGCTTAATTTTCAGTAAAAACAGTTCTACTTAAAAATTTTTGAAGCGCTCTTGATATCAAAACACAATAATGTATCAACAATGTTGGTCGTTGATAGAAGTTCATGACTTTCGTTTTGTTTTTGTAAACTAGTGTAAACAGTCATAATTTTAGCTTCCGTTTGCGAGATATACTTTTGGGAAGGACCGGACTCCGGATAATCGAGTCCGACGTGTTGTCCAATTTGGGGTTTTATCTGCAATACCTGATACACCATATAGCGCTTCATTTCCACAGCAGTATGATTGACACATAGAAAAAGCATTGAAAGTAATAGACAAATGTGGGTCTTCTGTTTTGTGCTTGAACGAGATTCCCAGTATTAATTTGACACCTGCAATAATGTATGCAGTTCAGCAGTGAACTTTTGTGACTAATTGTATGTCCTAATTCCTAAGCTATGTGTGCATGACCATCGAAACAAACAAACCTACATGCTTGTGATATTCAAATTTTCCTTCCGAATACTTTGTAAAATATCATATTCATACATATTACATTGTTGAAATAAGAAAAAATAAATAGTTTGATTATTTTTTCTGTAAATTGATGTTGGTTATTTTTGTATTTAAAAGACTGATCTGCTTCGGTCTACCAGACACCTACATATGTGAATTGTGAGCCGAACAATATAGACGTTATTTACATCCATGTAAAAGGAACATTTAAATACGTAGTTGCTTATGTGTTATTATTAGAACATATCTCTCAATTTAATGTACATACATCGAGCTTTTTGATTGTTTTAATCTTATGAACAGAATACTTTAAGAAATATTAAACATATAAATAGACGTCATAAGTGCATGCGCAGTCAGTTTACAGTAGAAATATTCAAACTGCCATTAGTTGACTAAAAATATGTATCTAAACCAATGGATTGTATCAGATTTGTAAACTTGTTAAAAGAAAGTAGCAAGTTAAATAAAGCTGCTATCAAAATTTTGAAAAAAAAAATGAATAAAAGAATAAAAAAAAAACAAATCATCAAAAAATTTCATAACGTCAAAAAACTATATTAAAAAAAAATATATCGAAGTACAATGAATACAAAACAAAAACAAAAAAAAACGAAACGGCATAAAGACAATAAAACGTACTAAAAAAGTAAAGCAATACCGAAAAAAAAGAATCATGCCTAAAGATTAAAGAAAAAAAGCAGCACTTTAATATTACGCACACTAATCTATATTTAGAAGCAGCAGCAGAATTTACACAATTACGTCCGGAGATCATGCAGCATAAGAGGTTTACAAACACTAAGAGAGTGTTTAACAGCAGGAAAGCAGAACAAAATCCTACCGCATAATAATACCTGGAATCGTCCACATCCCGATCAAACAAACTTCATGAGCTGGTGCTACCATGTAATGTTCCATGGTAATATTTTTGTATGCAACAACAATACAGCAGGTGGGGATAACGATAACAAAGAACAAAGTGCTTATTCCACAGATGGAAACCGGAGGAGGAACACTGGTCATAAACGTTCGCGGAAGCATATCATTTTAACATGTTTGCAACTGGAAACTTAGGAAAATGACAAACAAGATTTTACGAGATTAGCAACGTAAATCAGAGATGGCACACAAATCTACTTTTGTAGATTTTGCATCACGAAACGGCACCACACTGTGCTAAATTGTTTATCGTACATTTGAAAATGACTTTAAATATGACATGCTCCTAGTTTGTGTGTACCGATAATCGAAAAATTGTATTTATTGTGCTTACAATAAATGTTTTCACCTATGATTCGTGGAGCAGACAATACAACGAACAATATACAATCAAAATATTCTGGACTACAACAGCCCACCAGATTTAGATTCATACACACAACAATCCTCGTTTGAAAGTAAAACAGCCCAACGAGTCTAGGATAAACAAAATCACGACCGCAAACACTGTCAAGAAACGAAAAAAAAACAGTAAGGCTTACTGCCCAGCCCAATGGCATGTTGGCAAGCAAGCACTAGATGGCGATGTTCTGCAACCGTTGAACATGTGTAAATAATGCGAGCGTCGTGCGTGGTTCCATTGCATATTGCATATGCATATAAGAAAAAAACATTCGGTCCAATAAGCCTTATCATGTGACAGGTCCGTGCATGCACTTGTTTACAGAGATTGAACAACAGTTGCTAACACGGACTTGTCAACTCAGGTCAACTCCATAGAAGAACTGTCAAAGACCCGAAAAATCAGTTGATTTAAGACGTCATAAGGCTAATTTGAAATGATGCATTTCATATTCTCTAGTTCGAAAGCTTGGTGTTCACTGAGTTATTTATTTTCAACAAGAAGGTCATGGTTACGTCATCTCATCGCTACAACATATTGTTACTGGAACCAAAAATGAATAAGAAAAAGCTGAAGTGATAGCGGCATCAAGTGACTTACATAGTTCATCAATTATCCTGAATGATTGCTAGGAAATCAGACCTTGTTGAGGTATGTTGAGCAACAACACATAAATAAAGCAGCAATTGGACAAAGTATCTGTAAAGTGGAAATAAAAATGGTTCCTCCGGAGAACTCTATTTAACAAACACGAATCGAAGCAAAACATGGATCAACAAATTCGAAACATTCGATGAGATAATAAATTACCTCGAGAAACACACTTTGGTGAGAGTAATAAACTTCAATAATGGAAATAATTCAATGGATAATAACTCGTCAAACACTTGTTGTAGAAAACTCGTATTTTTTTGCCCATCAGGGGAATAGAAAATCGAGAATATCATGAATACCGAGCTGCGGATGGTCCAGTGAATACAATTTTGAATACACCATGTTCCAGAAAAAATACGTTATACGCAGAAGAATCGCATATCGAGTACATGGGAACAATACATCATGCAAAACACAATGTCATCGTCTTCAAGTAGATGCTGTGAAAGCTGAACAAAACACAATGCAGCGCAGTGCTCCACATTCTGGAAAAGCAGGAGACGAATTCATCAAATTCCTCAGTGTATCAGTGCGAAGAAATACATTGTGGCACGATCAGCAACGTTAGAAGTCATATAAATCATTCGTTTTATAACCCATTTCTGGCTTCAGACAAATCGGCTGAATCATGATGAATTTAAATTTTCGTTTTTCTCTAATTTAGAAATGTGTCATTGTGATAGTGTATCGAATAATAATTTTTATAATGAAAGAATGGATTGATAAAGGTTAAACAAAGACCATACAGCCGATCCGATAATTCAGCAAATTTCCAGTAACATGTTCTATCACGGGACTACTACGAATTCGGCCGAATCACGAAAGTCCGAAGGTAACAAAAGGCCGAAGCACGAAAGGCCGAAAGTAACAAAAAGTCGAAGGGAACGAAAGGCCGAATGTAAATGTCGTTCAACATAAATTCATTTTACTCAAATTCTTTGTGAAGTTAGAACTGTTGTCTACAAATGTGACATGTAGGGGTAGGCGGGGCAATATGGACACCCTAAGGTTTTTGCCAACTTTACCTGGCAAGATGTCAAAAAAGTTTAGTTTTTTGATACATGTATCCTTTTAAAGTCTATTTAGCATCTATTGCATAAGAATGCTCACGAAGAAAAATGATTTATCCACTTCAAAAAATGCTTTGAAAAATGTTAGTTTTTCATGACCGTCTTCAAGCATACGGGGCAGAATGGACACCCCCATGGGGCAATATGGACACCATGAGAATTTTACGGATTTCGTACATTATCTACACCTATAAAGTCATTTCATTACAAAACAACTATTTTGGATGAATAATACGCCGAAGTAGTTCATTTTTGTTCAGTTAATTGAAATTCAGGCTGTTTTGGATAAAGCTTCGTTTTTTTCGGCATGTACAGCTGTGCCTAGAACGACTATTTTCCACTTCTGTCGTTTTTTGACCAATTTGTTTCACCCTATGTCTACTATAGTGAACATTTAATCGAAAATATACTGAAATCGAAGAATTTGTTTGGTTTGTGATTTAGGTTATATTTTTCCCTTGCCGCTTCTTTCAAAAAGGTGAGTGTCCATTTTGCCCCGGCAGCAGAAGATATTTCCAAACTTGATTTTTGATATAATAAAGAAGAAAATATAAACATGTTAAGCATGTAGATACAGCAAAACTACTTGTATGTGTTCTAGAAATATCAGGTTTTAATCGACCTGCAATAAACTAATCACTAAATCTTATTTTAGATGCTGTGAAAATTATAATTTCCATGTACAAAAAACGGAGGACGCAACTTTTTTGTGTAAAATCAAGTGTAATTTTAATTTCGAATGTTTATTTCCTGAAACTACGTTTTAGACAAATGGACTATATTCTCCATTCATTAAAAGTTCAAAAAAGTTCGCATATTTCAAAATACTGAGGGTGTCCATTCTGCCCCGGGTGTCCATAATGCCCCGCCTACCCCTATACAGAACATGACATAATATGCTTATAACGGCAGCACGATGGAAAGGACAAATACGCCGCATGATTCATATTTACGTGCATTTTACGGAGTGGAACTACTAAAAATGTACAACTATTCAATTTGAAATGGATCATTGAAGCCGACTTTTTCGCTACTCTCCGCATCAAAACAAAAGCGCCACCGTATATGGACGGTAACACAGTGACAGCAGTCGAGTTACGTCAAACACACAAGGCTACGGTGGCGCTATCTGTACATTTCATAGCGACCGTTTTAGTTATTTTAGTGATCCACAAACTACTTAAACAACCCTTATATACATTCTTTTAATGAAATAACTACATCGGCTGTTTTCCTACTCTCCGCATCGACCAATGTGGCGCTAGCTTCTATGCGCGAAAAATCGCTAAAAGTAAATCGCAAAAATATTCTATGGCGAATAGTATCTAAGGGCAAATTTATCGAAGTGGAATACATTATTCGAAAAAATATTTGGTAGTGGTTGTGCACAATGGTGACTACTTTAAGCATACCAATTATTTTTTCAGTAAAAGCTTTCTATTTCAAGTAATTCAAGTTTAGATGCTTTTAACCATACAAAATAAAATTGATTTACTCCTGCTGATCAACTGTGGGTGTGCGTCAAGCGGGTAGTCCATTGATAGAGCATTTCACTAAACGGAAACCGAGTTAATATGCGTCTTTCTTAATTCGGCCTTTCGTTACTTTCGGCCTTTTGTTACATTCGGCCTTTCGTTACCTTCGGCCTTTCGTTATATTCGGCCTTTCGTTACATTCGGCTTTTTGTGGTAGTTACACTGGTTTCGGCCTTTTGTGATTCGGCCTTTCGTGTTTCGGCCTTTTGTGTTAATCCCTTCTGTCAGTTCGGCTGTCGACCTGCCATTTTAAATATGCCTTACATCCCGATTTTCATTTTGTAAGGTATATTGTTTCAGAAATGTCTTCCCTTATTTCAAATTAAAGGAGCACTTCTACAGTAGATTATAAGTTTTGCGCGAAAAATCGAAATTGAGGGGCCCAGATGCAAAGAGGTGTAAGTGACCATTTTGTCGATTTTGAGCTGAGCATATCCCAAATTTCTTCAGATTTCAAGCTTTTATGAACTTTTTTAAGTTTGTTTTTACGATGATTAGAAAAAATACAATAAATCGGAGAAAATTGAGTCGATTTTGCATATCCATATATTTTGAATCCCGACACGAATGCCCACTTTTAGGCAAAGTGTCGTAAATAAATAATTATAATACATTTTGAATGGGATGGAAAATTAGTGAAGAACTTTAAACCTTATTTACTCGAAAGTGGGTTTTTGGCACTTACATCCCTATGCTTCTAAACCCTTCAATTGTTTTCAACAAGGCAATGGGAAACTTGCATTTTTTATATACAGTGGTCTATATCTTGAATCAATTAGTTATTCAAGGTTTGCTGGCGAAGTTATAAGAGCTACCTGTAAAGCTCGCATAACTAACAGGAGGTGACCACTGAAAGTAAGGAAATGAAAATTTAAAGACATTCATCATGTTGCATGCCATGTCTAGCAGGAAACTTGGAATTTAGAACGAATCAATCATCATAATTATGTAAAAATCAAGCAATTATTTCACGGATACACTGATACGAAAATCAACGTTGACAATGGATCCTATCGAGCACGAAAAAATAATTGGAATGAAACCTGTGGAGACAAACAATGGAACGTTAAGGATAAGTCGACAAGGACAGATACTTATTTAAAATGATGATAACAGCAATCTAAAACACGAAATGATGAGAAACTCAACATTAAACAGGTATAAACAATTATTTATTTCTATCAAACTGTAATATGTTAAGTAACGATACAAAGAACTAAGCATTAAATTTGAAGAAATATTGAGAAACTTCATTGATTACATTAAACTTAATTTATTGAACCTCTACTAGCATACATGTCTAATCTATTATCTTATTTTCTAGGTACGTAAAAGCTTATTTCCTCCGCGCCCTAAGCAGAAACGAAAATTACGATCTAAAGAGGTTGTTAAGAATGGGGAACTTTCTGATAGCAGCACATCGTCATCATCGGAAAGTTTATTGTCGAATGCTTCGGCAGATAGAATTAGGATAGAATCTAATAAATTCCATGGGAAAAGTTCCAGGTTAAGCGGAAGAACATCCACAGCTAGGGTAACAGATAGCGATAGTGAATCCGACATTTGCATTGACAAAACTTTATCGTTTCAAAAACAATTGAGTGACACTGACAAGACCTGTTCGAAAGTGAAGCAAGATTCTACGGAAAGTAAAACTAAAATTACTCTAAAACGAAAGGTTTCAGATGATTTTAATTCTATTGGTCTTAAAAAACGGTGTGGCAGCGAAGAAGTTTTACCAGCCAAAATTGATAAAGTTCAACAATTGCAGCTGGATGTTTTCAAAGATTCTGGCTTTAGTTCATCATCAAGCCAAGAACGTACACCAACTGAAGAAGAAAAAGGTCTTTTCGAGGAAACTTCTTCTCAGGAGACAATAGAATCCACTCAAGATGACTGTCACTTAGTTGCAAATCTTGATAATGCGAATGTTCTTGAGCTAAATGCGCCTATACCGAAAGATAGACAGCACTATCCAACACTATCGCAAGTATCATGCATGTCGGCAGACTCAGTGTTATATTCCCGTAAAAAGGAAACATTATTTGATGATAATAAAGCAAGCTTGTTGCGGGAATCACAATCGTCGGACTTAAGTACTTTTTTGAACAGTTCGGAAAACAATCTAGGCTCATGCATGTTTTGCTTATCTGAACCAAAAAACAGTGTTTTTGTTCACAGTAATTTTGTGCATTTGTGTTGTTGTTATAAATGTGCAATGAAAGTGTGGAAACAGCGCAAGTCTTGTCCAATTTGCAACTGCAAAGTCAAAAATGTAATGAAACTGTTTGTTCATTGAAAATGAGTGATATCTGGCTGTTTTCAAAAGGGAAGAGACATGATTACGAAGACTTTGAGAATAGAGTCAGTTCTTAGTGGCACGTGCTCATAACAAAAAATCGAATTCAAATCACGGGCAGGGCAAAATTACATAAAGCTATTACCCCACAAACTTATGTGGTACTGTTATTGTCATGAAGATCGTTTAACGTTGTCACTAGCAAATGTCAGACATAAAGGGTAATGAACAAGGGATTAAGCGAGCGAACACGACACATCCAAGAGTCCTTTCGTGTACTTTTACATTTAGTATTTTTGAATTACGAAGTGTGGCTACTATACAGGGTGTTAGGTTGATGAGTGCATTTTTTTAAGGGGTGATAGAGGACCATAAATGATGAAAAAAAAAAAAAAATGTTCTACGCATATGGTCAAATCTCAACCGTAACGTAGTTATTGAACTTTCCATGTTTTGCTGAACTATGCTTGCCTTAAACTGGCTATATTGAAAACGATCAAACTTATCGCAGTTTTTTAACTCTCATTCGAAAGATTATTAAATTTTGTATTGCGCATTTCCCACCCCACTGGACGGGAGCGGGACATTTGGCATAAAGTCATTTGGCATAAGGTCGTTTGGCATAAGGTTACTTGGCATAAAGACATTTGGCATAACGGTCATTTGGCATAATGGACATTTGGCATAATCGAAATGCACCCTTCTTTATTATGCCAAGTATCCATTATGCCAAATGACCGTTATGCCAAATGTCTTTATGCCAAGTGACCTTATGCCAAACGGCCTTATGCCAAATGACATTATGCCAAATGACACAGACCCCCACTGGACCCCTATCACAGTTAGTGTAAGTGCGGGATCGTAGATAAAACTTATGCATTACAAGGTGCTTAATAAGTGCGCAGAAGACACCGAAACGATTTGATGCAATATCGCAGTTTTATTCACGATCCCGCACGTATACAAACTGCGAAAGGGGTCCAGTGGGGAAGGAAATGCGCAATATCAAATCAGATCTTTGAACCTGTTTATTCTGTTAAAAAGCTTTGTTTTTTAGAACAAAGAAGTTCAAAAGTAGTTACTTTGACCTGTTTTTTGTGAATTATCTTTGAAAAATGCGTGTGATAAATTAGAATTCTCCGTTAGGCAAAGTTGTGCTCCTTATTTCGCTCCATAATACAACTGAAGCCTCGTTTTTGCGCACTGTGCCTCTCGACTCTCGAGTTGAGATTCTCAGTTTTGAGCTTCCCGGCGGGTGGTGAGAATTTGTTGATTCCGGGATTTGGATTTTTTTTATCTGTATTAACGAGATTTTTAGCCCTACACTGCAAAATACCTATAGGGTGCTGGTAATCAGCAAACTTTGCTGATTTTTTGCGTGCTGATTGCATTTAGCAATACAAATTAATGAGTATCAGCAATTATTTTTCGACTTGCTGAACCATCCAGAAATTTTGACAGTTGATCAGCAACTTTGTGCTGTTGCTGAAATTCAGCAATTTCTTTTGCTGATTTTTTTACGTGCCGGAAGCATTTTTAAAATTTTGGTGTGTAGGCTAGTTCATCTCGGGACCTACGCTGTACTTCCCTTCCGAAGGAAGAACTCACATTTTGTGAGTATGTCAGGAGTGGGATTCGATCCCAAGTCCTCGGCGTGATAGTCACGTGTTCTAACCCATCCAACCAGCTCCGCTCCTCACAGGGATTTGGAAAGAGTCGAGAGACACAGTGCGCAAAAACGAGCCTTCAGCTGCGGCTGTAAATTTGTTATGCAAAATGCGACGTTTAGATTAAAATTGCAAGAAAACTACAAGAGCTAGAACATTGATTTCAAAGAACAAAAAACATTAAATTTTGCAACATTTACAGCTATATTCGAAATTTCAACGATTAGTTTTTGTCAGATAAGGTTCAAATGAGGATTATACGTCAAAATTACACATTGATTGCGCTTATTTTACTGGATTTGGTGACAAAATGCTTAAGCTGCTCATTATGCCCCGCCTACCCCTATTTCACGACGTAAATAGTTATTTATGTAATGAGTTGCAAAAAGTTGATTTTTTCAGCACGAGTCGCTGAAAAAATCGGGTTTTGCAACGAGTTCCATACAAAGATTTATGCAATGATTTTTTTCATAATGCAACCCATTTGAGTTGCATAATGTTCATAATGCAACTCAAATGAGTTGCATTATGAACATTATACAACTATTTTTCATTATGCAACTCATTTCAGTTGCATAATTTACCAGTTCGAAAAAAATGGCCATTATGATACCAAAATGAGTTATATAAAATATAAATTAAGATACTAAATTGCATAAAATATTTTCTGCGGTGATGATGATTAGGTTCCTGAGTGCAAACTTTTAAAAGGGTGATAGAAGACCATGAATAGTTCTACGCATATGGTCAAATCTCAACCGTTACGTAGTTATCGAACTTCCCATGTTTTTTACTCTTATTGCCTTAACCCTTTGGAGCCGGAGGGGTCATATATGACCCCGGCGATGAAACCGAGCATAACAAACGTGTTCGACACCAGCGAGGTTGCGTCGACAGCCGCGAAACAAATCGGCTCAAAAGGTTAACTGGCTATAACTTGAAAACGGTCAAACTTATCGCAGTTTTTTTACCCTTATTCAAAAGATTATTGAATTTTCTATCAAATGTTAAATCCTTTCAACTTTCACTATGGGAGCGCCCTTGGATGAACCAAATGTCAAAACCACTTTTTATTTTCATAGAGCTTCTATGAAAAGAAAAAGTGAATTTGACGTTTGGTTCATCCTAGGTGAACCACTTCCCCTGGTCTATCGGGTTGCGCAAAACGTTGGCATAACTGATCGTCCTAACAACAGTATTTTTTTGCGAATGAATTTGTCATATAAAGAATGACTCAGTCCATAACGTAGCCTATGTGCAACTTAACTTGTTTAACCCTTCAGGACGCGCGTCGTTGTAAAATGTACAACGCTGTGAGAAACCCCGGCTGGTCGTAGGGTATGTGTGCCATCAGTAATCTCACGCTCCCATATCCATCCTATTCGAAAACAAGCGATTACGGCACCGATTGATTCCGTTCTTTTTATTTTCATGGGTGCTCACTTCTAACAAAAAATGCAAAAATAAGAAACAAAACAAACAGCGCTTTAATCCTTTGTTTTTCGTAGGTTGAAAATGGGAGCCACATGCCTAATAAGGGAACCAATACCCTATATAGCGCGAGCGCGGTGCCGTTTCAGCTGTTTGATGGCGCGCGTCCTTAAAGATTAATCGTGACTTATTTGAATCTTGACCTATCTTGTCATTACCAAATATGTTTAATTGGTCGTGGCCTTTGCTAACCTTCTATAAGGCCTGTAGTACACAAGGTCAAATATTTGACAAGGAAAGAACTCAAGAAACAACATCAGTCTGACACTAGGGTAAAAGCTCCCTTAGTGGAGGTAGTATCAATAGTGGTGGTAGTGGCAATTCAGTACTTTTTCTACCAAAAAGCTCTCAAATGACATTTTGAATAGATGCATTATACTTGATTAATAACACTAATTAAGTTTTGAATTTAGGATTTGTCGAAAACCCTATTTTAAACAATTATTTTCCTTAACCCTCTAATACCCAATCCCGCCTTTAGACGGGGTATAGTTTGAGCATTTTTGTAATTTTTGTTTCATAGAAAATCATTTTTTTAATATTTTTGGCTGATATTTAGGACTGTTTTGTATATCTCAAAATAGTTTTTGGTGTATTTTAAAGCGTATTTACATTTTTTAAAAATCATTGAAAAATTGATGTTTTAGTCACCTTTTAGAAGTCATTGTTTATTTTGTATTGAATCGCTACAATTAACATATTTTAAATTTTTCCCAAATCATTCTATCCTTGTTTAATAGTTTAAGGAAATCGAATACACTCTAAAATTATTTTCCTTAAAATTACACGGAAAATAAAATTTTCAGTGAAAAAATTTTTAAATAATAATATTTCAACAATAATCATAAAATCTCAAAATGTTTTTATCTCAAAAAATCCGTTCCCCAAATTGGCTTCCAGGAAAAATATAAAAGTGTGGGGATGTTCAAAAATAAAAATTAGAAAAATCAAAAACTAAAATTCACGATTTCGAGAATTAAAAAGAATTATCTTCCAGAACATGTTTAAATCGATTTTAGATGACGAAAAATGATATTTAGATCAAAATAAAAAATTTGGGTATTAGAGGGTTAATTTTTTTGCTCCTTTGCACCTATAGTGGTGGTAGTGTTCCTATAGTGGTGGGTCCCATAAGAATTCAATGGGATGCGCCACTATAGGAACCAAAGTTAAATTTTACCACCATTACAGGAACCGTGTACCAATAGTTCACTCAGCCAAATAACCTTAAGATTTCCATAAGGCCCAACTTATGAAACAGCCTTTAAATAATTCATAATGATTCGGATGAATCACGGAGACAATTTTCGTTCGTTTGACTCAAACTCAATTACATATTGATTTCTACAATACCCATTGAAGAGCCCCCCGTTCCGCCGTCGAGAACATAAACAAAACTCTCAAGTTCCAGCTGCATCACCAAACAAGATTTCCTCTTGCAAAAAAGGCAAGTTTCAATGGACTACCCGCTTTGCGCGCAGCCACAGTTGATCAGCAGGAGTAAATCAATTTAATTTTGTATGGCGAAATGCATCTAAACTTGAATTACTTGAAATACAAAGCTTTTCCCGAAAAAATATTTGGTAGGCTTAATAGTGGTCACCATTGTGCACAACCACTACCAAATATTTTTTCGAATAATGTGTTCCACTTCGATAAATTTGCCTTTAGATGCTATTCGCCATACAATATTTTTGCGATTTACTTTTAGCGATTTTTCGCGCATAGAAGCTAGCGCCACATTGGTCGATGCGGAGAGTAGGAAAACAGGCGATGCAGGTAATTAATTGAAAGTGCCACGCGGGAAGTAGATTTTTCTAGAGAAGGAAATAATTTTGTAAATTTAATTGGAAAACAAATATATCCGTAGGGCCGACCTGCCACAAAAAAAAACAAAAAAATTTACATTTGTTTCTAACATAACCAGTCAGAAGATACATGTTTGTTTCAAAAATGGATTGAATTTGCTTCAAATGTGACGTTCGACTTGCTCCAAACAGTTTTATTTTTGTTGTCAGAACAAATTGACAATTTATTTGAGTTTACCTGAAATATTCTTGATTTTACCATGCTTTTTTCTGCGTGATTTCATAAGGTCACTCTATGACGTAAAATCGTCTCACAGCTTGGCTTTTATTCATGTTTAGCAACATAGTATTCTCAAGCGTCGGTAGCCGTGTGGATAAAACACGGGCTCGGTGATCCCGACGTACATGGATCGAATCCAGTCTGCTTCATTTTGAGATTTTTTGTTCTTTTCATAAGTCTATCTTATGAAATTTGTCATAGCAAGCACGATCAATTTTTATAAGGTTTTCTTATGCCATGCATAAGAATAAGTTATAGCAAATTTTCATAAGGTATTCCGATTAATTTCGCTAGTTTTTTTCGCTGAGTGTTGGTGCAAGCAAAAACTTAAATAAACGATGTTTTTTTACATTTTTCATAGCCAATTTAAGTGAAAAACTACCGATTAACGTTTTTAGACTTTTTATTTTGTGGTATTATCAATTTTATTCAATTATTTTCCTACAAGGATCTACTAATTGCACCACTATTGGTACATTTACCATAATGAAAATTCAATCGAGTCAAATAAGATGTTTAAGCATTGGTTTCTTTTGGACAAATATTTGACCCTGTGTACTAAAAGCTTAAGCCTTTGTGCAACAATCGACCAAATAATGGACTACCCGCTTGGCGCACACATACAGTTGATCAGCAGGAGTAAATCCATTTTATTTTGTATGATGAAAAGCATCTAAACTTGAGTTACTTGAAATAGAAAGCTTTTACTGAAAAATATTTGACAGGCTTAATAGTGGTCACCTTTGTGCACAACCACTACCAAATATTTTTTCGAATAATGTATTCCACTTCGATAAATTTGCCTTTAGATGCTATTCGCCATACAATATTTTTGCGATTTACTTTTAGCGATTTTTCGCGCATAGAAGCTAGCGCCACTTTGGTCGATGCGGAGAGTAGGAAAATAGCCGATGTAGTTAATTCATTGGCGACGTAATCAGCCGATTATACCGATTTATTTCCCGTTTAAGTCGAGGGAAAAGTAGAAAAGATATTTAATGGGGTTGTTTATTTCGGTTCACTTCTACTTCCCTTCCTGAAAAGGACGTCATTTTTATGTGAATATATCGGAGATGGGTTCCAATCCCCTATGAATAACTGCACGAATATATACTGGCCAAGGTTGCGATCATTCATTTGCAAAGATTTACATTCATTTGCTATTATCTCAGTTCAGAAGCATGCTATCGAAAAACAATAGGGGGATTCACTAAACAGCGTAAACTGATTAAACTGATTAAACGTCGCGATCACCAAGGCAATCTTTGATTATTTCATTCGCAAAATCGTGAAACATTTCAAATAAGCGGAAAATCATGGCTTACGCAGCAATTTAATCTGTTTCGTGAGTACCCCTAATGTATAAGTGAATTTCACCTTGTAGTTTTATCTGATAGTTTGCCGAATAACATTGGGTTCGCAAACGTATACCAAAGTCGTGAGTGAGCTGTGAAGGCAACTCTCCACGCGGTGAATGTAAATTTCATTCACGCTGTGGAAAGTTGCCTTCAAAGCTCGCTCACGACTTTGGAATGCGTGTGCGACCCCAATGTTATTCGACAAACTTTTAGATAAAACTACAAGGTTAAATTCATCCATACATTATTTTTCGATAGCATGCTTCTGAACTGAGATAATTAATTACCTGCATCGGCTGTTTTCCTACTCTCCGCATCGACCAATGTGGCGCTGGCTTCTATGCGCGAAAAATCGCTAAAAGTAAATCGCAAAAATATCGTATGACGAATACCATCTAAAGGCAAATTCTTCAAAGTGGAACACATTATTCGAAAAAATATTTGGTAGTGGTTGTGCACAATGATGACCACTATTAAGCCTACCAAATATTTTTTCGGGAAAAGCTTTGTATTTCAAGTAATTCAAGTTTAGATGCATTTCGCCATACAAAATTTAATTGATTTACTCCTGCTGATCAACTGTGGCTGCGCGCAAAGCGGGTAGTCCATAGCAAATGAATGTAAATCTTTGCAAATGAATGGTTGCAACCTTGATACTGGCCCGCTTACTCTCACACGAAATTTGACGTTTGAGCGGTGTCGGCACGGCTCAAACGTTAAATTTCTCGTGGGAGTAAGCAGGCCAGTATAAATTCGTGCAGTGGACCATACCACCCGCGAGATGTTGCAGTGAATAATATTTAAAAGAAGTATTAATACACGCAAAAACGGCTACGCTCAAAAATGTGTTCGGCATGCACATTTTTAGTAAACATCCATGCCGCACAATGGCTGTGTTGGAAACACACACTTTTTGAAATTGCTCGTACGCTCACATGAGCATGTATTTTGCAACAATGGACTACCCGCTTGGCGCACACCTACAGTTGATCAGCAGGAGTAAATCCATTTTATTTTGTATGGTGAAAAGCATCTAAACTTGAATTACTTGAAATACAAAGCTTTTACTGAAAAAATATTTGGTAGGCTTAATAGTAGTCACCATTGTGCACAACCACTACCAAATATTTTTTCGAATAATGTATTCCACTTCGATAAATTTGCCTTTAAATGCTATTCGCCATACAATATTTTTGCGATTTACTTTTAGCGATTTTTCGCGCATAGAAGCTAGCGCCACATTGGTCGATGCGGAGAGTAGGAAAACAGCCGATGTAGTTAATTCATTGCGAAAATTTCGCATTTAATGGCAACCTCTCTGGGTTTATAAAACACCTTCAAATACCGAAAAACATTGATATTTTGCAAAAATGTGAGCGTACGAGCAATTTTATAAAATGTGTGTTTCCAACACAGTCATTGTGCGGCATGGGTGTTAACCAAAAATGAGAGTTTTTATTTTAGAGAGTAGTCCTGTGTGTAAATGTCAGAAGCGATCAAACGTGCTGCCGCAGAGATGACGTTCGTAAATGCAAAATAAAAATGTTTGTCTAGTCAAAGCAAAAGCCTCAGCATAAACATTTGCTTTTATGTAGAAGCTGTTCAATGTCGACAAAAATAAATTAAAATATATAACTTGTAAATTTTATTCATCACTATTTTGTACAGTAATGCAGTCAAACGCATGACGATCTGCTTCCCATGGAAATGTATATTTTGTAAATAATTTTGTTAAATTATTAACTTATTGAATTTTGCCAAAAAGTGCAATTCCCAGATTTATAACGATTAAAAAAAAATGAAGCAAAAATTGAAGTGAGATAAAATTATTAATAAAATTTATTTCCAGGTATCAAACATTTGGTAGTATTTATTTTATCCGAAATCTGAAACATATCGGGATGGGTTCAACTTTTAAGCCAAAGGGCGCTGCCCATAAACTACGTACTCATTTTTGGTCATGTCAAACCTGTCGAATGGGCAATGCATTCCTCATCTATAATTAGTATAATTATTATTTAATTACCCTTTATTCCTCTTTGTTAACCCTATCTTCAATGCTCATACTTTGATCCCTTGTTGACGTTTAGTCATTTGAGAATAGTCCGTTTTACGAGCCGATTTTACGAATGAATTTTGACAGAAGGTAGCGGCCAGTAACCCGCGAAAGTCAATATCATCATCAACATTGTTGTCACTTCGTAAAATGGCTCATAGAAAACCTAACCGAATAGATGTGAAACCGTATTCGCTGAATAAAACACGTTTAGTAAGGGTACGGCCAGAGTGGACGCGTCACGCGACGCGGTTTTCCCATACGATTTGACAGCTCCTTATTATTGATTGTTATTCCTCTGCGTGCAAATTTCCGCGTCGCGCCGCGTGACGCGTCCACTCTGGCCGGCACCTAATGGACTCCGCTTGGCGCACACCCACAGTTGATCAGCAGGAATAAATCCATTTTATTTTGTATGGTTTTTTTTTTGTTTTTAATAATGTGTATTTTAACTTATAGCTAATTCTACACTTATTTTGTATGGTGAAAAGCATCTAAACTTGAATTACTTGAAATAGAATGCTTTTACTAAAAAAATATTTGTTAGGCTTATTTTGTTTTACTTAATCGTTTGTTTAAGGCTCATGCGCCATCAGGCATAACGGAGCCGAATTCATTTTGATACTTTTTTTTACAATTTCGTATTTGTGACTTATCAACTAGGTTAGCTTAGGGGAACCGTAAAACTCGCGGTTTGGCCGAGGTTAGAGGGAACAATAAAGTTTGAGGAAGGGATGGGAATCTGGGGCTTTTCGTTGATTCTCAGCAGCATGGCGTGACGTAGTTGCTGCTGGTCAAACGTAGAGTGGACAAACAACCTGTAACGATACAAACAAACGGGGTTCGAAGGGACACGAGGTGGACAAGTGGAACAACAAGACGGGGTATCAAACGCAGACTTCAGCTTGTTTCAAGAAGTCGTACACAAGCTTCAGGTACATAAGATCAAGTTTACCCAACACATCTCTAATGTCTTCCTTTTCTGGTTTCCCTCGGGCCCTGAGGGATGCACATAAATCGGATCTGGCAATACCGTATTCGGGACATTCCCACACAACATGGTTGATGTCTTGATATCCAGCACCACAGCTACAGCGATTGTTATCTGTGAGCCCTATTCGATAGAAGTGCAAGCCCAGAGAGTAGTGATTGGACATAAAAGTCGACACATTATCTTGATAAAATCTCGACCCATGTCCATCCCCTTAAACCACGCCGTCTTCGATACCTGTGGGAGAATGGACTACCAGCTTGGCGCGCGCCCACAGTTGATCAGCAGGAGTAAATCCTTTTTATTTTGTATGGCGAAAAGCATATAAACTCGAATTTCTCGAAATAATTTGGTAGGCACCAAACCGGTCATCATTGTGCACAACCGCTACCAAATATTTTTTCGAATACATAATGTGTTCCACTTCGAGAAATACGCCTTTAGATGCTATTCGCCATACAATATTTTTGCGATTTACTTTTAGCGATTTTTCGCGCATAGAAGCTAGCGCCACATCGGTCAATGCGAAGAGTAGGAAAACAGCCATAGCTTTTAATTCATTGAAAGTAACCACCTGCCCAATGGACTACCCGCTTGGCGCACACCCACAGTTGATCAGCAGGAGTAAATGAATTTTATTTTGTATGGTGAAAAGTATCTAAACTTAAATTACTTGAAATAGATAGCTTTTACTGAAAAAATATTTGGTAGGTTTAATAGTAGCCACCATTGTGCACAACCACTACCAAATATTTTTTCGAATAATGTATTCCACTTCGATAAATTTGCCTTTAGATGCTATTCGCCATACAATATTTTTGCGATTTACTTTTAGCGATTTTTCGCGCATAGAAGCTAGCGCCACATTGGTCGATGCGGAGAGTAGGAAAACAGCCGATGTAGTTAATTCATTGTGCAATCCGCGCGTCTCCAGTTAGCCTAGTGGTTAAGGCTATGGATCGCCCACAGACAAACAGACGTAACACCTCGAACATTTTTCGATTCAAATCATAGTCACGGAAACATATTCGCGCAATACTAAAAGGACTGAGTTTGGCCAACCATCAACTAGGTGGCGGTAGTGGGCAAACGTCAAACTCGAACAAAAAAGATGTGAGCGCCACGGGTGGTCAGTTAGCCAACTATTTTTTTTTTTTAAATAGACCGTTAAAACGGTGTACGATGGGAATGGACTACCCGCTTTGCGCGCAGCCACAGTTGATCAGCAGGAGTAAATCAATTAAATTTTGTATGGCGAAATGCATCTAAACTTGAATTACTTGAAATACAAAGCTTTTTCCGAAAAAATATTTGGTAGGCTTAATAATGGTCACCATTGTGCCCAACCACTACCAAATATTTTTTCGAATAATGTGTTCTACTTTAAAGAATTTGCCTTTAGATGGTATTCGCCACACAATATTTTTGCGATTTACTTTTAGAGATTTTTCGCGCATAGAAGCTAGCGCCACCTTGGTCGATGCGGAGAATAGGAAAACAGCCGATGTTGTTAATTCATTATCAGAGTGTTACGTCTGTTTGTCTGTGGATCGCCAATCCGGAGACGGAGGGTTCGATTCCCGTTCCGGTCGGGAAAATTTTCTCGACTTCCTGGGCATAGTGTGTACTAACTATGTTATCGGGGAGGTCATCCGAAGCGTTCAACTCCGTGGTTGCGATACGAATGTATTTTATTCAAGTCTAAGAAATCTATTGAGCCTTAATTCTGAGCTACATAATGAATTAACTACATCGCCTGTTTTCCTACTCTCCGCATCGACCAATGTGGCGCTAGCTTCTATGCGCGAAAAATCGCTAAAAGTAAATCGCAAAAATATTGTATGGCGAATACCATCTAAAGGCAAATTCTTCAAAGTGGAACACATTATTCGAAAAAATATTTGGTAGTGGTTGTGCACAATAGTGACCACTATTAAGCCTACCAAATATTTTTTCGGGAAAAGCTTTGTATTTCAAGTAATTCAAGTTTAGATTCATTTCGCCATACAAAATTAAATTGATTTACTCCTGCTGATCAACTGTGGCTGCGCGCAAAGCGGGTAGTCCATTGGTTTCACAGAGACAAATCGAGAGAATGAGAGAATCGGTAAATAGGAGGCGCATGGTAACATCGATATGCGTTAAAATTATATTGCAGTTGACAACCCGTCGATAAGTGAAATTCGAGAATCATTTAGCCTGGGAATATTGAGCTTGGGGAAAGAGCATCGTTGGCGGTTGCAACATGGGCTGTTGCACTTGGGTGTTCTTGTCCACGTTGCAAGACCTTGACGATGGGAATTATTGTTGCTGTGCCACATCTGTTGGCAATATGCAACTCAACTAATTTATGCACTACATCTCCCCCCTTTAAGGAAAATGATGATCGTAGAGAAATCATTTGAATTTTGAAGTTAATGTTACCAATCACCTTCTATGTTTTAAAAATTACAATGCAATTTTGTGTAACGTAGTTTGTTTGTTAAAGTTTGACAATTCTATTTTTATGCACTGTTTTTTGTTCGTTTGTTTCACAATTTTTGATTTTTACATTCGGGTGGCTTATTGCTATCACTTCAAAAGGTCCATTATAAACCTTGTCTAATTTTCTATTGTTTTCTGTTTTTAAAAGTATTTTTTCTCCTAATTTAATATGGGGTTTGCAATTTCTGCTTGTTAAGCTATTCTCCTATATTTAGATTTGACTAATAGTTCTTTTGCCTTATTTCCTACACATTGCAATTTAAATTTCAGTTCTGTATAATAATTATCATAGTTATAAACTGGATCAATTTTTGAGGGGTTCACTAGACTTCGAGGATAATTTACCAAATTACCAAAAACTAATTCATATGGCGTGAATGTATGCTCAGTGTTGGGAGTAGTAGAAAGTATAGAATTGAAGCCAAGAATCCCAATCATCGAGTTGCTCGTTAATGAATTGTCGAAGATATTCATTAAAGCATCGATGATTGCGTTCAAGGGCGCCAACTGTTTGGGGGTGGTAAGCTGTAGAAAAATTGTGGTTAATTGACAGTAGTTGACATATATTATTGAACAGTTCATTTTTATATTCTGTTCCTAAATCGGTCTTAATTAAAATTGGACATCCGTATATGAGTATAAAGTGCTCAACAAATGCTTTCGCTAATGTTTGAGCTTGCTTATCAGGTATAGGTATAGCAATAACATACTTCGTGAGATCACATTGTAGTCTTAATGCATATCTATTTCCTTTTTTAGTTTTGGTCATGGGGCCTATTGTATCAATGGAAACAACATTAAATGCTTTCGTGGGTATAGTGGTTTCAATAAATTTTTCTTTCGTATGTACCGTGTGTTTGTTTCTTTTGCAATCAATGCAGTTCTTAACGAACTGGTTGATAGATTTTCGCATATTTTTCCAGTAGTATGTTTTTACGTATTTTATTCAATAATCTTGTAGTACCAACATGTCCTCCAAGTGGGGATGTATGGTTCTCGAGGATTATTTGATTGATGTCATTTTGGTTTGAAACAATGAATTACCTACATCGGCTGTTTTCCTACTCTCCGCATCTACCAATGTGGCGCTAGCTTCTATGCGCGAAAAATCGCTAAAAGTAAATCGCAAAAAATTGTATGGCGAATAGCATCTAAAGGCAAATTTATCGAAGTGGAATACATTATTCGAAAAAATATTTGGTAGTGGTTGTGCACAATGGTGACCACTATTAAGCCTACCAATTATTTTTTTAGGAAAAGCATGCTATTTCAAGTAATTCAAGTTTAGATGCTTTTCACCATACAAAATTAAATGGATTTACTTCTGCTGATCAACTGTGAGCGTGCGCCAAGCGGGTAGTCCATTATCGCTGGTGTATAGATAATTACGTCGACTTCGTTGTGAGATTGGTTGTATAATGATTTAAACTCTTCAGTATTTATCTTTGAAAAAATAATACTGTTCCTTGCAATGAATTAACTACATCGGCTGTTTTCATACTCTCCGCATCGACCAATGTGGCGCTAGCTTCTATGCGCGAAAAATCGCTAAAAGTAAATCGCAAAAATATTGTATGGCGAATACAATCTAAAGGCAAATTTCTCAAAGTGGAACACATTATTCGAAAAAGTATTTGGTAGTGGTTGTGCACAATGGTGACCACTATTAAGGCTACCAAATATTTTTTTCGGCAAAGGTTTCTATTTTTTAAGTAATTCGAGTTTAGATGCATTTCGCCATACAAAATTTAATTGATTTACTCCTGCTGATCAACTGTGGCTGCGCGTAAAGCGGGTAGTCCATTGCTAGCTTTTTAATATTCAAGTACTTGGCCATTTCGTTAATTGTGTCAATAATTTCTTTAGTCTTTAGTAGATGTGCACATCATTGCAGAAAATTGCGCTTGAGCAAGATTATTTTTCAATTTTTTATGATATATTTTTATTGACACCGTTGTCTGTATCTCATCAATTTCGGTTATCAATTTGGGATCAGTCTTTGGGCTACCGATTTGAGTGACATTGCTTGGTTTACTTCTTGTCATAGACCTTGTCTGTATCGGTAAAACATAGATAGTTTTTAGTTCATCTGAATCAACAATTACACGTGAAAGTGCATCGGCGCCGACATTTAGCTCTCCTTCTACGTGTTCAATGTTGAAATCAAATTCTTCCAAATCAACTCTTATTCTAGTCAATCTTGACGAAGGGTTTTTCATTGTGAATAGATATACGAGAGGTCGATGGTCAGTTTTGACTGTAAACCTCCTTCCGTATAAATAAGGTCGAAAATGGGTGATTGCCCAGTGGATTGCAATTAGACCCTTTTATATAAAAGTTAAGCAAATTATCAGGGATATATTTTTCACTACTTACTAGTATCAACTCTAAATATTTATAAAGCGTTGTAGCATTGGAAAGTTTTTGTGAAAGTGTAGCCCTTTTATAATTTCTAAATGGAGCTTTCTTTAAATTATTTAGTATTTTCGATAACTCCTTAATTATTTTCTGAATTTTATAATCTAGTGAATCAAAATCCATTTACAAATTATAAAGGGTTTTTTATAACTTCTTGTTACCTTATCTTTAAGATGTCCAGATGATCGTTTGGGGACCACTTGCTCCGGTCTTCCAGTGCTGCTCGTACCGTTGCACACGTCATCGACTCCGTATTGCCTGCTTCACACCTGCATCTCGGGTTTCGGTCTGGTACAGTGCACCACGTAGCACTGTGTCGTTGATCGCTGTCTCGTTGTTTCAGTGGTCTCTCGGGTCACTGGGGTCGCTGGATCTTGTATCAAATCTGGTTTTTTGTTTTGAACCGATCACTTTTTCTCCAACAGGAACTTAAATTTCTTCGTGCTCACTTGAGTGTCTATTGCGTGCTCACTTCGTTTAGGTTGGTGAGTGATTTCGCCGCGATTCTTGTGGCACGCCTCTTCTCACGTTTAACTAGCATTTTGTAGAGGGCTAGCACTAATTGAAGAATCAGGAGTCCAATAATAATGTTCAGCTTTAGCTCATGGCTAAGAAAGAAATCTGTATGCACTTCTTGTGTATTAATGATCGTTAGATCATGATCTCCTTCTTGGGAAACTTTTGGAGAGGATTTTTGATTCCCCATGTTTCAATACACTTTCACTTCATAATAGAACTCGGGCGATATTTACGGTTCTTCCTTCGTCTTGAAATCACTCAAACACTTTTTCAAACTTTAACTGAAGTTTCCAACGTTCGCGGACTGAGCCTGTCACGGTCGCCATGTACTAACTATGTTATCGAGGAGGTCATCCGAAGTGTTCAACTCCGTGGTTGCGATACGAATGTATTTTATTCAAGTCTAAGAAATCTATTGAGCCTTAATGGACTACCCGCTTTGCGCGCAGCCACAGTTGATCAGCAGGAGTAAATCAATTTAATTTTGTATGGCGAAATGCATCTAAACTTGAATTACTTGAAATACAAAGCTTTTCCCGAAAAAATATTTGGTAGGCTTAATAGTGGTCACCATTGTGCACAACCGCTACCAAATATTTTTTCGAATAATGTGTTCCACTTTGAAGAATTTGCCTTTAGATGGTATTCGCCATACAATATTTTTGCGATTTACTTTTAGCGATTTTTCGCGCATAGAAGCTAGCGCCACATTGGTCGATGCGGAGAGTAGGAAAACAGCCGATGTAGTTAATTCATTCTGAGCTACATAATTGGTTTCACAGAGACAAATCGAGAGAATGAGAGAATCGGTAAATAGGAGGCGCATGGTAACATTAGAAATCCTCTACATAGAGATGAGCGGAAGTTACATACGTCGATTCGGCAACGCTGTTTGTTTTGTTTACAACAGCTGCCAACACTTGCTACAAAGCTACACGGAGAGACGAAACTACCCAAAAATGAGTTCTTTCCACCCAACTTCGGGGTTGCGTGCGTCAAGCCAATAGATTACCCGCAGGGAGTGCGTTCAGTGCTGGTCAGCAGGAGTAAAATCATTTTATTTTGTATGGCGAAAAGCATCTAAACTCGAATTTCTCGAAATGAAAAGCTTTTATCGAAAAAATATTTGGGAGGCACCCAACCGGTCATCATTGTGCACAACTGCTACCAAATATTTTTTCGATTAATGTGTTCCACTTCGAGAAATACGCCTTTAGATGCTATTCGCCATACAATATTTTTGCGATTTACTTTTAGCGATTTTTCGCGCATAGAAGCTAGCGCCACATTGGTCGATGCGGAGAGTAGGAAAACAGCCAAAGCATTTAATTCATTTTGAGTTGATGGAATCGATGTTTTTGTTGGGTTGTTTCCGCTTGCTTTCATGTGAAAGAAATACCCAATTTTAAGTTTTTTCCACCCAACCTAAATTTTGACTAGGTTGTATTCACTCAAATTTGAGTACTGTGCTAGAAACTCAGTGTTGGCTTGACGCACGGAACTGCAAAAGTTGGGCTGTTTCTCTCTTCACTCTCTGACAACAACAGAAAGGGCGCATGAAAAGGGAGATGAAAAAGAACTCAAAATTGAGTTTAAAAGTACCTAATTTTGAGTTTTTCAGTTTCTCCGTGTAGATGTTCAAACTTTGTGCGTGACTTCGTTGTGATTCAAGTTGTTTTGTTTACATTTTCTAATTATGGTAGAATTTTTTTTTTCAAAATTTTGTTGAAATAGCGGAGAAATCTAAGAAATCTGAAATTCAATGCAAAAGTGATGCGCTAATTATTTCGGCAGAAGTGAAGCAAGAAGCGCAATGGAAGTTTTTTTCGACAAGTGCAGCAACAAAAGTGTCGTCATAAGCATGAGCTTTTGAAAGCAGAATTAATAAATTTTTATCTTTTTATTAAACATACATTGCCGCCAATATCTCGATATTAAAAATAAATAATTTTAATTTATGTAGTTCCGATTATTGCAATACCGTTCAAATGACGCCTTCCTACGAACGATAAGCATGTTCATTTGGCTCACACTTTGACAGTTCTCTCTGCATGATTGGCTCACAATGGCCGCCTCCGCAGATCTCTATAATTCTTCATTACACCAACAAAGCTAGCCATGAAAATGTTTGACAATGGACTACCCGCTTTGCGCGCAGCCACAGTTGATCAGCAGGAGTAAATCAATTTAATTTTGTATGGCGAAATGCATCTAAACTTGAACTACTTGAAATACAAAGCTTTTCCCGAAAAAATATTTGGTAGGCTTAATAGTGGTCATCATTTTGCACAACCACTACCAAATATTTTTTCGAATAATGTATTCCACTTCGATAAATTTGCCTTTAGATGCTATTCGCCATACTATATTTTTGCGATTTACTTTTAGCGCTTTTTCGCGCATAGAAGCTAGCGCCACATTGGTCGATGCGGAGAGTAGGAAAACAGCCGATGTAGTTAATTCATTCACAGGTCATTTTGACAGACCACACATATGCACGAAAAAGACGGATAACATATTCTACTTTATCGATCTTGTTGCCGTCCTTTTCATGCTCATGTTACATCTGTCAAAATGACCTGAGATTTGTCAGTCATTTTGAGGTTAGGTTCGTTGGTGTAATGAAGAATGTAGGATTACTAGGTAACATCGATATGCGTTAAAATTATATTGCAGTTGACAACCCGTCGATAAGTGAAATTCGAGAATCATTTAGCCTGGGAATATTGAGCTTGGGGAAAGAGCATCGTTGGCGGTTGCAACATGGGCTATTGCACTTGGGTGTTCTTGCCCACGTTGCAAGACCTTGACGATGGGAATTATTGTTGCTGTGCCACATCTGTTGGCAATATGCAACTCAACTAATTTATGCACTACAAGTGTATCATTGTGCTTGCCTCACAATATACAAATTCATGCAATGGCAGGCAAAGAAAGCCCTTCAATGAATTAACTACATCGGCTGTTTTCCTACTCTCCGCATCGACCAATGTGGCGCTAGCTTCTATGCGCGAAAAATCGCTAAAAGTAAATCGCAAAAATATTGTATGGCGAATAGCATCTGAAGGCAAATTTATCGAAGTGGAATTATTCGAAAAAATATTTGGTAGTGGTTGTGCACAATGGTGACTACTATTAAGCCTACCAAATATTTTTTCAGTAAAAGCTCTCCATTTCAAGTAATTCAAGTTTAGATGCTTTTCACCATACAAAATAAAATGGATTTACTCCTGCTGATCAACTGTAGGTGTGCGCCAAGCGGGTAGTCCATTATCCAGCTAAATATCTCCCTTAAATATTATTCCTAATGGTATTGGTTATCTTAGAATCAATTACTCAATTTGTATCTACACAAAAAATCCGGAAATTTTCTTGCAGTTCTCTCGAACGATCTTTTGGGACTTACTACAGATTTTATTGCAGGTTTTTTTCCATAATGTTGGTTTTGATTATTTGCACAGATTCGTCAAGAATGCTCGTCTTTGGAACTGTTTCAGGGAACAGGAAATTCAATTCTCGTAAAAAAGTAGTCACCCTGATTGACCAGCAATCAAAGAACTATTTATTCAAAACTTTTTATTCCAATTTAAAAAACTAACCTGTTTGCAACATTTTTAAACTCTTGGTTGATGTTGAAGTTGCATTTAAGGTCATGGATTAATAATATTTAAAATCGGTTTTAACATTAGAAATCATCTTCATCTGGAGTGCAACAAAAACCATAAATAATTGAAAAATGCAGGCCTTTTATGAGTTTGAGTCATCGAAAACATATATTTTTGTATTGGCGCGGATTTGATGACCTCGGCGCGGATTTCAAATGACTTGGCACGGATTTTGCGGTTTCCAAATCGACACTTTTGTAACAGCCCTGAGATTGGATTCCCGATTCCGGAGCGGTTCATCGGGGTTTTTCTACTGGCCGGATTGCCTGAAAGATATCAACCAATGGTCATGGAACTAAAGAACTCGGGAACGGCTATAACAGGTGATCAAGCAATAAAACGATTTCTTCTAGCGTCACCCTTTGAAAACTATGGGAAAATGCTCCAAATTTGGTCAAAACAGTTTAAACGCTTTATCTTTTTTGTTTCAAATTTCTCATCAAAGTTGTCTAAGAACCATTTTTAGAGCTTTAAAAAACGCACATTTTCGTGCGCTGAGAATGTTGCTACGTCATTCCGTTCGAACAATATTGATGATTTTCTAGAAAAAATAGGCACTTTTCAAGTGTTTTTCACTTGAGTTATAAAAATAACACCCCTCTAATTTTTATGTTTGTCCCAACCCGTCATACCATCTTTTTAAAAAACTCACAGTGCTTCGTGCAACTTTTCCACCAGGTGATGGCAGTGTGAACTGGGCGATGGATTTCCATGAAAATCGTTCAAGGTGTTACGTCTGTTTGTCTGGGGCTACCTCTTACACACAACACAATCGGCAGAACAAAGATCAATAAACAAAAAAGTCGATCAAATCAACGTCGTCTGACCAGAGTTGATGTACACGTGCTGTAGTCCCATGTACGGGAGCCACATGGCGAGCGAGCTCCCAGGAGCACTGCACATATTGAGACTGAAAGTTGTGCGCTTCATTTTTCTCAAGATGTGTCTCATGAGCTTCGTCTCATGCGCTGATTAAATTAGAAAATTTCGCGACAAAAACTTCCTAAACGAGCAAGAATTGAAACCTTAACCTTTGCATTGAGAGTCCCTAGTCGTATCGCATAGACCAATCAGGCACTTGAGTTGTGTACGGAAAAAAGTTGTTGATGTTCTTCGTTACCAAGAAGTTGTTTTTCACCTTAGATACCAATAGCTCACGCTGCGCATGAGACGAGCTCCCCGGGAGCTATGTGCCTAGCTCGCACCCACCAGATTTTCGTGAGCCTCCTAGCAGCGCAGCACACTGCGATTTTTAAGAGCTGTGAGACAATTTGGTGGGAGGCTCGCTGTCACATTTATGTACACATGAGCAATCGGAAACTCTGCGTCTGACACGATGACATTAGTCTAATTCCAGCTTTTCGCAAGATTTCAGCCAATTTTGATTAAGATTGGCATAATATTAGTTTATTCGTGTGTGATAAATCGATTACGATACATACATTTATCCAAAACAGCTCTCTTTATGGGAAAGACAGGAATAACAAAAACCGAACCATCTCCCGAAGACGCAATCGTGGTCAAGCGCATTCATTCGACATTTTTGTTCCGTACAGTAGTTTGATTGCTTGTGTTGCGAATGTTGGAGACAAAGGCAGCCGAATATCGACAAAATGGTGTCAAAGACTGTGATCGCTAACAAGAATGATCTCAACTGATTCATATTTGTGGGGAAGTATTCTGCTGATTCATAAATTGTGATTTCCGAAATTCTTCTAGAAAGTCAAAATTTTCACATTTTTTATTATATTTAACGAGCAAAGTGTTCGTGAATGGACTACCCGCTTTGCGCGCAGCCACAGTTGATCAGCAGGAGTAAATCAATTTAATTTGGTATGGCGAAATGCATCTAAACTCGAATTACTTGAAATGGAATGCTTTTCCCGAAAAAATATTTGGTAGCCTTAATAGTTGTCACCATTGTGCACAACCACTACCAAATATTTTTTCGAATAATGTGTTCCACTTCGAGAAATTTGCTTTTAGATTGTATTCGCCATACAATATTTTTGCGATTTACTTTTAGCGATTTTTCGCGCATAGAAGCTAGCGCCACATTGGTCGATGCGGAGAGTAGGAAAACAGCCGATGTAGTTAATTCATTAGAAGTACAGGGGATGGCCAAAATGTTTGGAATAGGCAACTTTTTTTTTCTCTCACAAAAAAGTTCAACAAGCTATAACTTTTCATAGAGCGCATCAAAAAATCTCAAATTTTGACTGCTTGTCAACCTATTATGTGTGCATCATTGGTACAAATTTGGACTCGATTGATTAATATTTCGAAAAGTTAGAACCGTTCGAGTAAAACACTATTTTTCAGACAACTCATTTTTGAGCTGTCATATCTTGGAAACCAGGGAACCGAATTGAATGAAATTTTGAACGTACACTAACAATATGTACCGTCAAGGCACCATTCACCGTGGATCTAAGAGGATTCGGGGCAAATAAGGGCTGTCATTTGACACCAGTCTTATAAACATTGTTGGTGCTGCTTTTAATTGCCTTCATTATAGGTTAAAATTAAAGCAATATCCACAGAAGTAGAAAATTTTTCACAAAATTTGGTGATATAGTACAATTAGTAAAGGGTAGTAGGGTCGCCTAATTCCGTGGTAGGTCACCATTCACCGTGGTAGTAGGGACCCATTCACCGTGTATGAGAAATTTTATTCTACTTTGTTTAAAAATGATCAAAACAACCCAGCCAAGGGAATTTTCTTCATTTAAATTCATTTCAAGTAATAACTTGCAAGATTTTATTAGAAAAACGAATGTTTAAATTTTCGATTTTTTCTAGATATATGGGACAATATGTGGCACGGTGAATGGAGACCATTGATTTTTAGGGTACCCATTTACCGTGCCTTTTTGTTTCAATTAAAAAGTACGAGTAATCGTACTTTCTTGTTAAACTTACGTCGGTAATGCAAAATACATACCTGATATGTGAATTTAATTGCTTCTTGGTGGAATAAAAACGTTACTACATTTAGTTTATCCCGCTTCATGTAAACACACTTTAGTGTCAAAATGATACTTTTAAATGTTTCTAATGAGCGTTTTGGCATGGTAACAATACATTAGTGTTGTATTGGTGAAATTGTCGTATCATTCAATCATAACATGGAATTAATGAAAAAATATTCGAAGGCACACAGTGAATGGAGCCCCCACGGTGAATGGCGACTTGACGGTAAATGCTTCACAAACTATTAAAACATAGGTACTTTTTAAACGTTGAAAAAAGTTATCATGGATTGACACTTTTTGGATTTTTCTTGAAAAAATGTAATTTTTTTACATCAATGTCAATAAAGTTTAGTGTTGATATTCAAAGATTTTCCACTTCTGTTCTCAAGTTATCTCTAATCAGATATATTAGAGCCTATTTAGATTGAAGGAAGAACACATTTATTAATTTTTGTGTGATATTGTAAATTTGACTTATTTTCCTCTATATGGGTAAAAGTTTCAATCCGGTGTAACTTAATGCGCCGTTAGAAAATATTACATTTTTTAACGTCGTATTAAGTATCAATACATTGTGAATAAACGTTAAAAAAATCATTCAATTCGGTTCACTGGTTTCCGAGATATGACAGTTCAAAAATGAGTTGTCTAAATAATAGTGTTTTACCCGAACGGTTCTAACTTCGCGAAAAATTAATCAATCGAGCCCAAATTTGTACCAAAAATGCACATATAATAGGTTGACAATCAGTCAAAATTTGAGATTTTTTGATGCACTCTATGAAAAGTTACAGCATGTTGAATTTTTTTGTACGAGAAAAAAAGTTGCCTATCCCAAACATTCTGGCCATCCCCTGTATATACACAACCTTACTGTTTGATTTTGACCTTATTCAAATATAGGGGAGACTGAGGAGACTTGATCCCTGGGGAGACTTGTTCCCCCATATTTTCTCGGAATCAAAAACTGTTTTCTTCTAGCATATTTTTTTCCAAAACTACATCTTAACAGACGACAATCCCGCATAATCACGAACTGTAAATTTAACGTTTCTCATTCTGTAGATTACTATAAATAATTGTCAATTAACCGTTTTTCAAACTGTCTGAGATAACAGTAAACTAACTATGCCACGTACAGATTTGCCAGTTTGACAAATGGTAATCCGCCAAATAACAATATGTGCAATAGGCGGTTAAGATAGGTTACCATAAAAAATCGCTCGTTTTCTCGAACAAATTTTTCGCAAAACAGTAAAGGATATGGTCAATTTATTATCCAGATTTTCAGACAATTCACTGCATGGCAAATGGTTAGAGAACAGTAAAACAATGCATCTGGAGGAAAACCGTGCACTTTATGGGGTATTATAAATATATGGTTTTCCATAATATTTTAAGCTTATGATATATGGTTCTGCTATATTTGAACCGTTTAAAATAAGAAAACGGTTAGTCGTTCATCGGATTTTTTTTATTCACAATTTCAACGCCCTATTCTGGGCTCGGTAGCACCTGTGATGATTAAAACTAATTGTAGACCTTTCTCCGGTGGGGGCTAATTTCTAACCGCAGGGAACCCTGAATATCCGTCCACAGTAGGACAAATTCTTCCAACTCCGTTTGGGGAACCCCTCGCAGTCGTACGGTCAGGCTGGATCAGGTTCCTTTAGTTGGCTTCAAAATTCTGCAAAATAATTTGCATCCGCTGAAATATTGCTCGTAAAACAAATTTATAAGTTATGCAAAACTTACCCTTGTTTCATCCAAATCGTTCCAAGCGCGTCGAACTGTTTATTGAGGCAATTAATTTTCACTTGATTGTTTACCAAACTTGCGGGCGAAAGGTTGTGATTTTTTTTTTCTAATTGCAAACTGCAAAGTTCGATCGCGGTACAGATACCAATGAAAGCTATTGTTTGACAAACTGTTGAATTTCAGCATGCAGTGAAATGCACATGTGTAAGTGTGTTGCGCAAATAAAATCACAAACCGTTTGAGAAACGGTCATTCTGTATTGCCACCATATCTCCCGAGTTTTCATCCACATACTATTTGACCATTTCTGTATTTTTTGTTTTTTTTTTTTGGTTTTTATTTCTGTGTATTTTAATACCATTTCTGTACAATATGATATGTTGTTACAACTTGGAATGGGCTACATAAACCGTTCTTTACAATTGAATGTTTCGAGATTCATAGTTACAACAGAAAAGCACCTGTTCGTGGTACCGTAACAGTAACAGATAAAGGAGACATACTGTGTGTACTGTAATACAAATTGTATTTCACTATGCGGGAATGTTTCAGTTACAATTGATTTTGATTGTGCATTGCATTATTTTTTAATGGCTTATGGTTTGTTTTCAGTCCTTAGGAATCTTTTAGGCGATTCTGAAAAATCTCAATAATTTTGTAAAAATTGAACCAAATCGTGTGAAAATTTGACAGCACATAGTGTAAATAAAATACTATGAAACGTATTTACTCAAATAAGGCTGTTATATAAATATTTTAATTAATGCAACTTGATATATACAACAGTGACATGGGGAGACTTGATCCCTCGAGGATTACACACACATTATACATGTGAAAAATAAAATTCTATTTGGAAGCCTCTATTTACTCAGAAATCTAGTATATTCAAAGATAAAAGGTGTCAGATAATTATTATTTTACTACACACCATAAACAGAGGGATCAAGTCTCCCCATTTTTAAAATAAAGCATAACCTGAACAATTTAAGGAAATCTTATAATTTCAAATTCACCGTATTCATCAAAAATACAAGAAAACTTGAAATGATAATGAATAGGAAGCTTCTGGAGTTATTTACCCTTTAAATTAAACATGTGCTCAAAAGGGGATCAATTGTGGCCCATTTATGAAAAATACATCAAAAGACAAGCCTCCATAAAAACACAGTTTTGAACAATTTAGCAATAATTTAAAGTCCTTCTGTTGTGTATAAACTTGCAATAGATGTGTATCTTCCATTTTGTACGAAAAACGGATCAAGTTTTGTATTTTTCTTGAAGTTACAGGCAATTTAAGAAAAAGGGATCAAGTCTCCCCAGTCTCCCCTATGGTTTATTTTCTCACTTAAGGGGCCATTAGACTGTTTGTCGTTATGACAAATATTTGCCATTCAAACCCAACATTCATCCAAGGTTGCTATGATTCACGTTGTGTTGGTCATTTGTTGGGCTTGTTGGCAAAATATTTGTCATGTCTAATGGGACTGTTATTCATTTTTTTATGTTGCAAAAACCCTTAGATGATTCATACATGTGGGGTCAGTGTAGTTTGAGATAATAAAATAAACGAGAGGATGCTCGCCTACTTTTTCATGTACGAAATACAAATATTATGGCAGTTCTGAGTACAGCTTGATCAAAATTTAACTGTCAAAATTGGTTAAATATTTGGCATTGGTCAAACGGGTCCAACAGTGAAATGTTAGTTTAAATATCCCAGTATACGTAAAATATTTGTCGACCAATGCTCAAACATCTTAATTGATTCGATCGAATTTTCAAATATGTGACCCTATGTACTGGGATCTTAAATAATTCACGAAATCCAACGCATGATCAAAATCTCATTCGAATTAAAAAACATCCAGTCAAAAACGACCCATTTTTTCGTGTTTTGGGCTGGAAATACTCTTCAGCAAATGTAGATGTTTCAGCAGGGATAGCTCTCAGTTGAACTAAGCTTTTTTTCGTTGCCTCGCACATATTTTACACTGGTGGACAAAGGCAAACGACACTGTCCACACCCGTATCCATACTGTTTCAGCTACAACTCTACACGAGTGCCAAGAAACTAATACTAGCAGTTTCATTTTACAAGCTCAATTCCATTGAATGGTGTGTGTAAAGCAAACGAGCTTTTTCCCACTTCGTCGCTTAAAACCATGAAGAGCTGAGCAGTGAAGAATCGAAGACAGTTTATTCACCGGTTAGTCGCTTGTGATACATCAACGGTGAAAGTTGTATTCTAACGTTTGCTCTCTAGTGTACTCGTTAATTTGTGATAACATTTTAAAATCATCTCGCCTAAGACTGTAAGTACCGTTTGATATTTTTCAAATCTATTAATCTTCATTGCACCTTGCGTTTACCTTTGATTGCTGGAAACGTGGGCGATTTATCTTTGTATAGTGTATTTTTTCCGATTTTTTTTCGAAGCTGTTGGTATCCAAGCAATTCGGTCGGCTGTATATCAATTGTATGTGTCATTGACGTGCATTCTGCGCGTCTCTGTGTCGTTGATTTTATTAGTAACAGTATTTAGTGTGAAAATGACTCATAGATTTTTACATGAAATATACTAAATACATATTAGGGATGTAGGGCCACTGGAAAAAAATTCACGTTTAAATGCGGACTATATGTGATGTGCTATGCATTTCTTATACGTTTTTTTTCTGCGAATCGAATAGCCATGCTCTATATATATAGAATAAAATGGATAGTAAGCTTTCATTAAAATTCCGGTATAAAAAAAATACAAAAATAGTAATTTTTGTACGGCACATAATATATCCACAAAATTGCTAGAAAAAATTTAGAAAGTTGTATAATTATACTGCTTAAAAAAACACATGGTTGAGACCCTCCGCAGAGCACCCAGGCGAGACCACGATGACCTCAAAAAGTTCATTAAATGCGATTCCAGCTTTCTTGGCTCAGGACTAATAAATATAGATTTCGGCAAAAGGCTGCCGATGATTCCTTTCGACACTTGCACCATAGACTTCAGTCTAACTTAGTTATTATCATTGCATTCAGCCTGAACGAACCGGAAACGACCATGAAGAAATAAAAAATATAGGTAATTAATGCAGTTTTTTTGCTTGGGTAATAGTTGAAGGTAGCACGTAGACTAGCAGTACTCCACTAAACAGGTGGTAGAAGACTCGGACATGATTCGTTAAGCAAGCGTACCTAAGTTAATGATTCATGTTTGAGTCTCTTTCGCCTTTCACGTTCATTTTTTTATTAATATGGGGATATAGCGATATGGGGATAAACACCTTACACATAACGTACGTGTGGTGTCTGGAAGTCAGCCAGCGATCACTTGCTGAAGTGTTACATATACAGGGGATAGACAAAATGATCGGGACAGGCAAAATTTTCACTTTGCAAAAAATGTTCAACTAGCTGTAACTTTTCGAAAAGTGCATCAAATATTCTCAAATTTTTACTGTGAGTTCTTCAACTAGTTGTGTATCAGTGGACAAAATTTGGAAAAGATCAGACAATTCTTCACGAAGTTATAAAGATTTTTGAAAAAGATAAAATTATCCGATAGGCAACTTTGAGCTGTTATACCTCTGGATTCAATGAACCGATTGCAATGAAATTTCGACCATTTATGACTTATATAATGAACTCTGGAAAACATTTGACTTAACTTGAAATTTTTAACAAGCGAAAAAGTTATAGCGATTTAATTTTTTTCACGATTTTTTACTAAATTGGTCTATTTTTATTATGCATCCCATTACTTTTTCAATTTATTGGCGGCTATGTTGTTACTTTCCTTCAAAACGCATTTATATATAAGTCAATTAGAGGGAAACTAAATGAACTATAATTTGCATCTTGAATTTTGAAACGATGTTGATGTTTTGGATAATTTGGTGTTTTATTAGAAAAATAATCTAATCGTTATAATTTTCTTCCGTGTTAAGAATATTAAGTTAAGTCAATGGTTTTTCATAGCTCACTATATAAGTCATTAATGGTCAAAATTTCATTACATTCGGTTAATTGAATCCGGAGATATAACAGCTCAAAGTTGGCTATCGGATAATTTTACCATTTTCAAAAATCTTTATAACTTCCTGAAGAATTGTCCGATCTTTTCCAAATTTTGTCCACTGATACACAACTAGTTGACGAACTTACAGTAAAAATTTGAGAATATTTGATGCACTTTTCAAATAGTTACAGCTAATTAAACATTTTTTGAAAAGTGAAAATTTTGCCTGTACCGATCATTTTGTCTATCCCCTGTATACACATTGTAAATACTTAAAATGTACCGTTTTGAGCGTTATCGGCGCTCTTTTAGTTTGGGCCCTTTTTATCTGTATATATCTTAGAAATAATTGCAATTATCGAAAAGATAGTTTTCTTGCGTTCTCGAATTCTTTTTACGATAGCCGAGAATGTTTAATATTAATGAAACGAAAAAAGTACCGGAAAGAAGACAATAGTGAAGCGCCGAAGATACTGCATGTGTATGTGAAGACCATGGTAACACTTCCTCTGGGAGTATGACATGCGCAAAGTGAAATCGAACTGCTAGACCTGTCTTCCTTGTCCGCCCCCGATGCACGGCGCAGAGTGAAGTGCAGTATCGGTATAAAGAAAGATTCTCTGTAAACACACCGACACATAAAATTGGTAGTAGGTGGTACGGACCAAGGAAGGTACACCATTTACCGGCCGGTATGATGGAACACTAATGCCATTAACAATGTGGTCAGGTTTACATTTTCCGGCGCAAAAAAAAACTGTATTGAATATTGATGATGGATTCGTCACAATCAAAATCAATTAATTAGAACTGTGTGATTTGTTATCTTCTCAATGGCAAAAAACTGCCATATTTAAAAAAAAATCGTCCAATTGCGTTTTAATCCACACATGTAACTTATATGTAAATATTGAAGCAATAACCTGCAAATCAGCACGATCGATAATCGCATAACACAATACCATGATTTTAAACTTTCTTGTGGGAAAAAAATATTTTTATATAAAATCGTTTGGTGTTTCTTTATAAAATCTTGTTTGGTTTATTACATCACTTGTGCTTTATGTTCCAAATGTATTACACGTTGATTCCGTGCCTGGTTTTCTCGCATCGTTTTTAGGGATCATGCATAGACAACGCAATATATCTCGTAAAGTATGAGATAAAGCATTATGACGTCTTTGGTAAATATTACATTTTACATTTTGCACAACAAACAGATCAAACACCTATTTGCATATTTAAAATAAAATATCTTATCCAAAATGAAAATCTTTGATCATGATGGTATCCGTCAAAACGGTGCGCCAAGTTGCCCAAATGAACAATCGAATGAATTTTTCGTTCATTTAACGTCAATGAATTAACTAAATCGGCTGTTTAGTTGTTATGCCATATAAATTTAGTTATTATGTTTGTTATTTTAACTCTTATTTCAAACAAACTAATAGCAAATTTTACCATTCAAACATTCTATTTTAATGGTAAAATTTGCCCTTCACTTGCCATTTCGCTCTACCCGGGTTAGGATGTATTGATTACAAAAGACTCCGTATGAGGCTTGAATGTGAGGAAAATTTAATAATATGCTTATGACCTTGATTTTTTCAAATGTCCAAAAATTAAAAAAAAGGCCAATTATCAATAGAAACTTTCAGAACAAGGATTGGTGAAATACAGTTTTTCTGATTTTTGTCCGCCTGATGTCCTATAGTGCGTTAGTTGTCAAATTTGAAAACAGACGTAAATTCTCAAGAAAAAGTTATGCTTATGCCTTGATTTTTTCAAATGTCCGAAAATTAAAAAAAAAAAAAGGCCGATCAGGGTAAAAAATATAATTTGGACATGCATATAATTTGGACATGCACTGCGATGTATGTCTTGTTCCGGAGAGCTAATAAAAGTAGATACTTCTGAATATCGATTATTGGATCAAACAGACCCTATTCTGATGACTTACATTGAAAATACGCTTAACAATGGACTACCCGCTTTGCGCGCAGCCACAGTTGATCAGCAGGAGTAAATCCATTTTACTTTGTATGGCGAAAAGCATCTAAACTCGAATTTCTCGAAATGACAAGCTTTTACCAAAAAAATATTTGGTAGGCACCAAACCGGTCATCATTGTGCACAACCGCTACCAAATATTTTTTCGAATAATGTGTTCCACTGCAAGAAATACGCCTTTAGATGCTATTCGCCATACAATATTTTTGCGATTTACTTTTAGCGATTTTTCGCGCATAGAAGCTAGCGCCACATTGGTCGATGCGGAGAGTAGGTAAACAGCCGATGTAGGTAATTCATTAAGAATTTATTTCAAAATTATCGAAAATGTAAAATTTTTCACTAAAACCCCTCAAATGCACAGGTATGCAAGACGACATACACTTCACAGTCACATACAATATTCACCTCAAAATCGTTGAATTGATAATTGTAAGAAACTTAAAAACCTTATTGCAATGAAAACTGTTCAATAAAGAAGCATTGGGCAGCCAATCTCTTAACATTCATCTAGAACGCCTAAAATAGGTGGTGTCCAAAATACATTACAAATTTTCTACTGTAAATATATTTTGGACATCTAACGAACTATACGGGGATGCTGTGCGATTACATACTTGGAGGCGTATTATGTGGTTCTGGCGATATTTCCTCGATTTTAACAAAAAATGTAATAGTTATCGAAAAAGATGCTTGTTAAGCGAAGAAATTTGATTGTTTACAAGAAAATATTTGTTAATTTATGCTACTTTCATGATAAAGCAGTATTCATGGCTAAACATGGAGATAATTGCCCTGTCCAAATTATATATACATACCTGAGGGAGTCCAATACATATATTCGATGTCCAAAATGCAATACTAACAGGCGATTGGAAGTTGTGATTTTCTCAGCTTAAAATGCGTTCGTTAAGCTTTTTATCACCAGGAACGCAAAGTACAATAATATTATAAGCGTAATAGCAACTTTGCAAAATAATAAATTCCTTTTTGAGAAAGCTAGGGGACGATTTTTCCAACGTTGTCCTCAGCCTGTCCAAAATACATGAATTACCCTATCGATAGAAACTTTCAGAACAAGGATTGATGAAAGACAGTTTTTCTGATTTTTGTCCGTCTGATATTCTATAGTGTGTTAGTTGGCAAATTTGGAAACTGCCATAAATTCTCAAGAAAAAGTTATGCGTCCACTAACAGTGATGTAGAAGGAATTCGGATTGAAGGAATCTTGATTTTGAGATTTACCGAGTTCTCAACAGCTGAGATTTAGATTATCTGAATTAATTTAGGTATTGAGATATTCAAGTAGATGTTCTAGATAGATGTGTAAATTTTCGTTTTCACCTTGACACAACTTTAACAATCCATTAACTACATCGGCTGTTTTCCTACTCTCCGCATCGGCCAATGTGGCGCTAGCTTCTATGCGCGAAAAATTGCTAAAAGTAAATCGCAAAAATATTGTATGGCGAATACCATCTAAAGGCAAATTCTTCAAAGTGGAACACATTATTCGAAAAAATATTTGGTAATGGTTGTGCACAATGATGACTACTATTAAGCCTACCAAATATTTTTTCGGGAAAAGCTTTGTATTTCAAGTAATTCAAGTTTAGATGCATTTCGCCATACAAAATTAAATTGATTTACTTCTGCTGATCAACTGTGGCTGCGCGCAAAGCGGGTAGTCCATTCACATATGCCATGCACATAACGATTCATAAAATCAAAATGAAGAATTTAAAAAAAAAACAACAACAAATTGCTCGCCTGTTGCTGTGTGTTCTTTGCATACTTTAAGCACTTCTTTCTTTGTGTCATATCGCATTGAAGCACATCCGTTTGGGTGCGCCGATACCGTCGTGTGTATGTTATAAAATTAAGCATGTGAATCATACGCTATCGACTGTTGCTGGCCTTTTTGTCGCTTCTTCTTGATAGAATACAACATGTACATATGTTATAGAAACAAATATTTTTGTTGTGAAGATGACTTTGTGTGCAGCCTAGGAATGACAACTTTTATTAAATCGCCGCAGAGAGGGGAAGATTTTAAAATGCCTCTATAAAATCTAAAACAAAATCTAATTAATGGACTACCCGCTTTGCGCGCAGCCACAGTTGATCAGCAGGAGTAAATCAATTTAATTTTGTATGGCGAAATGCATCTAAACTTGAATTACTTGAAATACAAAGCTTTTACCGAAAAAATATTTGGTAGGCTTAATAGTGGTCACCATTGTGTACAACCACTACCAAATATTTTTTCGAATAATATATTCCACTTTGAAGAATTTGCCTTTAGATGGTATTCGCCATACAATATTTTTGCGATTTACTTTTAGCGATTTTTCGCGCATAGAAGCTAGCGCCACATTGGTCGATGCGGAGAGTAGGAAAACAGCCGATGTAGTTAATTCATTACCTGCATCGGCTGTTTTCCTACTCTCCGCATCGACCAATGTGGCGCTGGCTTCTATGCGCGAAAAATCGCTAAAAGTAAATCGCAAAAATATCGTATGATGAATACCATCTAAAGGCAAATTCTTCAAAGTGGAACACATTATTCGAAAAAATATTTGGTAGTGGTTGTGCACAATGATGACCACTATTAAGCCTACCAAATATTTTTTTCGGGAAAAGCTTTGTATTTCAAGTAATTCAAGTTTAGATGCATTTCGCCATACAAAATTAAATTGATTTACTCCTGCTGATCAACTGTGGCTGCGCGCAAAGCGGGTAGTCCATTAAAAACGGTTTGATGTACGGTGTTAGACTTTGGATGGACTACATATTGAACTATAAATTTAAATTTAACATTTTTTTCTTGATAAGGTACTTAATTTGTAGTCCGTTCAAAGTTTAACACCGTACATCAAACCGTTTTTAATTGAATTTTGTATTAGATTTTATAGAGGCGTTTTAAAAACTTCCCCTGTGTTGTAGGGATAGGATTTTTTCAAAACACCATCGTTCTTCTTCTTCTTCTTCATGCTACATCAAATCACCAATTAATGGACTACCCGCTTTGCGCGCAGCCACAGTTGATCAGCAGGAGTAAATAAATTTAATTTTGTATGGCGAAATGCATCTAAACATGAATTACTTGAAATACAAAGCTTTTCCCGAAAAAATATTTGGTAGGCTTAATAGTGGTCACCATTGTGCACCAAATATGTTTTCGAATAATGTGTTCCACTTTGAAGAATTTGCCTTTAGATGGTATTCGCCATACAATAGTTATACAATCAGACTTTTTGAGATTTTTAACAAAATGTATCATATTAAATATCTCAGCCATCTGTCAACCGATTTGGGTTCTCTTGGCACCAAATGAAAGCAACAACATTCTAGTAAATTGCCCAGAATTTTTATTTCGATTGGACATTTGGTTATCGAGATATCTTTCAAAGAGTACTTAGGATTTATACAACTAAACTTTTTGGGATTTTTGCCCAAGTGCATCATAATAAATATCTCAGCCGTCTGTCAACCGATTTCGGTTCTGCTGGCACCAAATGAAAGCTACAACATCCTAGTAGAACGCTATACAATTTTATTAGGATTGGACATTTGGTTACCGCGATATCTTTCAAAGAGTACTTGAGAGTAATACAGGTTAACTTTTTGAGAGATTTTTGACAAAGTGTATCATAATAAATATCTCAGCCATCTGTCAACCTATTTAGGTTCTCCTAGCACCAAATGAAAGCTACAATATTTTTGTAAAAGGTTCTGAATTTCTTTTTCGATTGGACATTTGGTTACTGAGATATCTTTCGAAGAGTATTTAAAAAAAAATCCTTTTTACCCTTCTTACACCCATAGAAGGGTATAAACACCACTCGAAAACCCGACTTTCGATCCAAAGCCCGCAGGGCCGAGTTACATATACCAATCAACTCAGCTCGACGAACTGAGCAAATGTCGGTGTGTGTATGTGTGTGTGTGTGTGTGTGTGTGTGTGTGTGTGTGTGTGTGTGTGTTTGTGTGTGTATGTGTGTGCGTGTGCGTATGTTACAAAAAAATGTCACGCACGTTACTCAGTCGTCTGACATCCGATTTGAATGGACTACCCGCTTTGCGCGCAGCCACAGTTGATCAGCAGGAGTAAATCAATTTAATTTTGTATGGCGAAATGCATCTAAACTTGAATTACTTGAAATACAAAGCTTTTCCCGAAAAAATATTTGGTAGGGTTAATAGTGATCACCATTGTGCACAACCACTACCAAATATTTTTTCAAATAATGTGTTCCACTTTGAAGAATTTGCCTTTAGATGCTATTCGCCATACAATATTTTTGCGATTTACTTTTAGCGATTTTTCGTGCATAGAAGCTAGCGCCACATTGGTCGATGCGGAGAGTAGGAAAACAGCCGATGTAGTTAATTCATTCTCTTAGTTGCAAATGAAAGCTACAACATCCTAGTAGAACCCTATTGAATTTTATTACGATCCGACATTTGGTTACCAAGATATCTTTCGAAGAGTACTTAGGAGTATACAATTAGACTTTTTGAGATTTTTAACAAAATGTATCATATTAAATATCTCAGGCGTCTGTCAACCGATTTGGGTTCTCTTGGCACCAAATGAAAGCCACAACATCCTAGTAAATGAATTAACTACATCGGCTGTTTTCCTACTCTCCGCATCGACCAATGTGGCGCTAGCTTCTATGCGCGAAAAATCGCTAAAAGTAAATCGCAAAAATATTGTATGGCGAATACCATCTAAAGGCAAATTCTTCAAAGTGGAATATATTATTCGAAAAAATATTTGGTAGTGGTTGTACACAATGGTGACCACTATTAAGCCTACCAAATATTTTTTCGGTAAAAGCTTTGTATTTCAAGTAATTCAAGTTTAGATGCATTTCGCCATACAAAATTAAATTGATTTACTCCTGCTGATCAACTGTGGCTGCGCGCAAAGCGGGTAGTCCATTGCCCAGAAATTTTATTTCGATTGGACATTTGGTTACCGAGATATCTTTCAAAGAGTACTTAGGATTTATACAACTAAACTTTTTGAGATTTTTGCCCAAGTGCATCATCATCATCATTCTCACAAAAAATAAAATATTTGACTCTTCAACTCTTTTTTTGTATCCGATGCAGAGAACAAAACCAGTGACAACCATAGACAACCAGACACAGCATTTGATAAAAAAAATCACAGACAACAGACGATAAAAATTTTGTTTTTTAATATTTGACACTTTAATGCTTTTTTGCTGTCAGGTGCAGAAAACAAAACCAGTGACAACTTTAGACAACCAGACATAGCATTTGCTGGAATAAATCACAGACAACAGACATTGACATTTTTGATATGTTTTTAATTTGACATTTCAATTCTATTTACTGTCACACGCATACTGGTTTTGTTAGTGACCACCAGACACATCATTTGATGAAAATAATCATAGACAACAGACGCTGAAATTTTTTGATTTTTTCTGAATTTGACATTTTAATGCTTTTTTACTGTCAGATGAAGAAAACAAAACCAAAGACAACCATAGACAATCAGACACAGCATTTGATGGAAAAAATCACAGACAACAAACGTTGAAAATTTTGATTTTTTTTTAAATATTTGACATTTTAATTCTTTTTTACTGTCAGACGCAGAAAACAAAACCAGTGACAACCATAGACAACCAGACACAGCATTTGATGAAAAAATCACAGACAACAGACGTTGAAATTTTTTTTTGTTTTTAAATTTGACACTTTAATGCGTTTTTACTGTCAGATGAAGAAAACAAAACCAGTTACACCAGACACAGCATTTGATTAAAAAAAATCACAGACAACACGACGTTGAAATATTTGTTTTTTTTTTAATTTGACACTTTTAGGCGTTTTATTGTCAGATGAAGAATACAAAACCAGTGACAACCCGACACAGCATTCGATGAAAAAATCACAGAAAACAATTTGACACTTAAATGCTTTTTTATTGTCAGATGAAGGAAACAAAACCAGTGACAACCATAGACAACCAGACACAGCATTTGATGAAAAAACCACAGACAACAGACGTTGAAATTTTTGTTTGTTTTTAAATTTGACACTTTAATGCGTTTTTACTGTCAGATGAAGAAAAAAAAACCAGTTACACCAGACACAGCATTTGATTAAAAAAAATCACAGACAACACGACGTTGAAATATTTGTTTTTTTTTTTTAATTTGACACTTTTAGGCGTTTTATTGTCAGATGAAGTATACAAAACCAGTGACAACCCGACACAGCATTCGATGAAAAAATCACAGAAAACAATTTGACACTTAAATGCTTTTTTACTGTCAGATGAAGGAAACAAAACCAGTGACAACCTTTGACAACCAGACACAGCATTTGATGTAAAAAAAAACACACACACAGACAACAGACGTTGAAAATTTTGATTTTTTTTATGCAGAAAATAATCTGTCACTCTTAGACAACCGAATGCAGCAGTTACTGGAAATAACACAGATAGCCCTGTTTGTCTGTCCGGTGACTTCACCGAAGTATTTTCAGATGTAAATATAAGCTGCATTGAATTTACCAAAAAACTTTATTCAAAACGTAGAAAAAGGTAATGCTTTTCTTATTTAAAATCTACAAGCATGAATTACACATAAACACATGACGTTTATATTGAAAAAAAAAACTTGCCACGGGCGCTACTGCGTCCACAAATAAACTAGTAATAAATATCTCAGACGTCTGTCAACCGATTTCGGTTCTCCTGGCATCAAATGAAAGCTACAACATCCTAGTAGAACGCTATACAATTTTATTAGGATTGGACATTTGATTACCGCGATATCTTTCAAAGAGTACTTGAGAGTAATACAGGTTAACTTTTTGAGAGATTTTTGACAAAGTGTATCATAATAAATATCTCAACCATCTGTCAACCTATTTAGGTTCTCTTAGCACCAAATGAAAGCTACAATATTCTTGTAAAAGGTTCTGAAATTTTATTTCGATTGGACATTTGGTTACTGAGATATCTTTCAAAGAGTATTTCAAAAAATTCCATTTTTATTATTATATTCGATTGTTATCTTGCATGTAACCCGTAACGTGGGTAGATCACCTTGGAATGGTGCGTTACGGCGTAAGATCTACCATACCATACCAAATTTTAATCTTGCTATTTTCCTGTCTGGTTAATTTAAATGCAGGATCAAAATTTGGTTTACTTTTTTTACTGTTTTTTTATTTAATTGTTTTTTATTCTACTTTTGTAATTTGTTTTTCACTGCTAATGTACCGTTTGTTTCAGAGGGATGCAGGTAAATTTGTCCCATGTGTAAATAACAATTTACAAAAAATATAACTGTTGCGAACGTATCACCATTTATACTATTTTCTATTTCAGATTTACAAGCAGCGATCAAAACGGCAAAGCATCTCCTTTGTAGAAAGATTAAGATTACCGTACGATTCCGTGGCAGGTAGACCACGGTGTCCGCGTCGATTTCTTCGAGCCGAGTTTCGTAATTTCGCGTGTTCTGTTTCGTAATTTCGTAATTTCACGGGTGTTGATGTGTGTTTCTTCCGTTTCTTATTTTCGCGAATCTCGTTTTACGCGAACTATTTTTGATATAAAAAATGAAATGGCTGGAAGCCATCTGTTAGTTAAAATATAGTGATCACGGCGTGAGTGTGGTATCCGGGATCAGTCGTACAACGCCAGTTAGCAGTAGATGCGGTTTTGTTTTCTCGAATTGATTGTGCGGTGGACATTATTCCCTGACATGTCGTGTATGTGAGGACGTATTCAATTTTTCGCGAGTGCATCGTTCATAGCAAAACAAGAATCGGTCTGGTGATTGTAGCAATTTGTTTACCAAAACAAACAAATCATCCCTTCCCGTATCCAAACTCCTAGTGATTACTCGTAGTAACGCAGAGAATTCCTCGGTTATTGGCCTAAGCGAGAATCACGTCATCACTTCCTTCCCTATCCTCAATTGACCCGCATTCGGACGCGGCCGGCGCTGGTATTGCTTTTTAAAAAAGTATTGGGATTTCAGCATTTACACAATGAGGAGAAGGCTAGTCCCAAGCATTATCTGTTGGTTCTTTGTGTAAATGCAGCTGTCCTTGCAATAACAGAGGAGCAACCGCGGGCGGTCAATCATGCTCATGCTCATGCTCATGCTCATTATATTCGATTGTTATCTTGCATGAGATTTTTACCAGTCTAAGGTAAATTATTTTTCAATAAATAATGCTGATCTCATATAAAGCGTATTGGAGGCGAATGAGTTTTTGTTAAAACCTCTTTAATAAATAAATAAATAATAATAATATAAAGTGTATACTAGCAGGTTATTATTTTCAATAAAATTATAAATAACAAATTACAAATAAACAGGAATTGTTTGAAAACTAACAATATGTTAAATGAAAGCTTTGAATTTATATATTGTGGGTAAGTGCAACCGGACAGCCAAAATAACTAGCTAATGCCAAAACTGATTTACACAGTAGATATATCATTTTTGTCCTTTTTGCACCATAATCATGAATACCAAGTACTTCGGAGCTAATTTATTCGACTGATTAAGAGATATTAGACAAAGTGTAGGTCGCTGATTTTCTTATCCATTTGTTAATCGATTCAAGATCTTTTGGCAGTTAAAAGATACAATATTCCAGAATATGTAAGCTATTTTTTATAACATTCCATACAAGATGTCTGGCATTTCTGGTAGTTTAGTCCATGGTCCATGATGCTATTTTGGAAACCAAACCACTAGATGCCAAATTCACAATATTTTCTAGGACTTTTGGTCAATCACACAAAATAAATTTGTTAAATACGAATAATACAACAACATTTTTAATAAGTGTAAGAAGGATTCTGTTCACCATAGGTGGATTAAATCTAGTTTTTGTAGATGTAGTTGTAAAACTGTGAGGAAAATATTTGCACTCCTTCCCCGGATGTTTGTTTTATCATTATTTACCCGTTTTACCCAATTCTATTAGGTAATATTTGCATATGTAATCTGAATAGCCTTTGAATTAGCGTGCATTTTTGTGTGAGGAAAAACTCGCGCTAGTGTTCGTGTGTTGAAATGTCACTTATCTCTATTGGCTTATAACCACTTCAACTTCCGAAGCTTCGATGGGCGTATGAGTTGAGCACGCACTCGTTCCTGGTTCGATTCCAAGTTGCGATTTTTTTAAATTTGTGCAAAATATTTCATAAAAACATGTATGATTGTCATAAGACATAGTTTCAGTTTTTATACGTTATAGTTATGATTTTCATACGTGAATGTTATGAATTTTATACAGCAACAGTATGACAAAAATATTTGGCGCTTTGAATTCAAAATCATAGTTCGTAACTATGATTTTCGCAAGAAATGGATTACCGGCAGGGAGTGCGTTCAATACTGGTCAGCAGGAGTAAAAACATTTTATTTTGTATGGCGAAAAGCATCTAAACTCGAATTTCTCGAAATGAAAAGCTTTTATCGAAAAAATATTTGGTAGGCACCAAACCGGTCATCATTGTGCACAACCGCTACAAAATATTTTTTCGAATAATGTGTTCCACTTCGAGAAATACGCCTTTAGATGCTATTGGTGATTTGTTGTTGCATGAAGAAGAAGAAGAAGAATGATGGTGTTTTGAAAAAATCCTATCCCTATAACACAGGGGAAGTTTTTAAAATGCCTCTATAAAATCTAAAACAAAATCTAATTAAAAACGGTTTGATGTACGGTGTTAGACTTTGAACGAACTACAAATTAAGTACCTTATCAAGAAAAAAACGGTAAATTTAAATTTATACGTTCAATATGTAGTCCGTCCAAAGTCTAACACCATACATCAAACCGTTTTTAATTAGATTTTGTTTTAGATTTTATAGAGGCATTTTAAAATCTTCCCCTGTGTTATAGGGATAGGATTTTTTCAAAACACCATCATTCTTCTTCTTCTTCATGCAACAACAAATCACCAATTCGCCCCCTAAACGACGATTCGACCGCTTGGGAGTGTTGTCGTCGTCGTGATGATGCTTCCCGAAAGCAATGTCAAATTCGTTCGGGGTTTCAAAACATTTGAAAGAAATTCATTATTTTTACAGTCAGATTGAGATTTACGAGTAAATGAGTGTGATCCGAAGGTATAACTGTTTATTCTGAGCATAACAGTATTTTTCACGGCAGTGAAAACTAATTAGAAGTACGATATTTCTGGGTCTGAAAATCGTTCAGGCGAAGTAGATAGCAAATCTAACCTAGAATATCCTACAATTCTAACCTCAACTCCTTACTTGCACAAGCCGGATCTCATTTTTCACGGAAATGGTGGAACAAAATGCAATACTAATGTACGTGCGACCGAGGGAATTGAAAGTTCTACCATTCCCACTTAAAAAAAATTTCGGATGTGGGTTGTAAGTAGGAAAAATAAAATAATTCCCCCAACAGATTATGTTGATCGGTATGTAAAAAAAGGTAAACATCATCAGTTCGGTAGTTGCGCTACCGAAACAAACATGGGTAACAGTATGTTTTGTTTTGCCCTTGAAAGCCAATTCACCATACAATATTTTTGCGATTTACTTTTAGCGATTTTTCGCGCATAGAAGCTGGCGCCACATTGGTCGATGCGGAGAGTAGGAAAACAGCCAAAGCATTTAATCCATTATTGTGGCAAAAAATTATAGTTGATTCGTATGATTTTCGGAGTTGCAGTATCCTCAGTGTACCTTTTTCTAGAATCTTTCTAACTTCGTGTAGAATAGCCCGATATTTTTCGAATTTTGACCACTCATACACAACTAGTCGATCAACTTACAGTGAACATTTGAGAATATTTGATGTACTTTTCAAGTAGTCACAGCTATTTGATTTTTTTTTAATTAAAAATGTCATCTGTCCTGATGAACTTGTCTATCACCTGTATTTTGCGAATGAATTAAATGCTTTTGCTGTTTTCCTACTCTCCGCATTGACCAATGTGGCGCTAGCTTCTATGCGCGAAAAATCGCTAAAAGTAAATCGCAAAAATATTGTATGGCGAATAGCATCTAATGGCGTATTTCTTGAAGTGGAACACATTACTCGAAAAAATATTTGGTAGCGGTTGTGCACAATGATTACCGGTTTGGTGCCTACTAAATATTTTTTCGATAAAAGTTTTTCATTTCGAGAAATTGGAGTTTAGATGCTTTTCGCCATACAAAATAAAATGAATTTACTCCTGCTGATCAACTGTGGCCGCGCGCCAAGCTGGTAGTCCATTATAAAAGATTTCTCACGAGGCAAGTTTTTAACTTTGCTATATGTTTGTACTGAAGTAAACTTGAAAAAATAACATTTTGTAGCTTTTTCGGTGGTATTTTTTAAGATAATGCATATTTTAACATGGCATCTTCAACATTAACTTTCGAGCTATCGCGCTGTTGTATTTTGTACAACACGTAGGAAAAATCTCGCGTGAACTAATCAGCTCTAAGAATAATCCTTGATTTAGTTAGTATTTTAATAGGTGACTTAAATTAGGCTCATGGGAAATACACGGAGCACACATTAATTGCTGTATTGATGCGCACAAGGAAGCGTAAATTAATACCTTATATGAGCCTGACTATTGCAACTTGGCGATGAAATAATATAAATAAGTTCGATCAATGCGGTTTGAATAGCAATCATAAGATTTGTGCCTCAGATTCTATCGATAGTACGTACACGTTTACATGTGATAATAGATCCACACCATTAGTAAATATTCAAACGTGCCTTTATGTGGATGAAAAAGACACCGTATATGGCAAAAGCAATGAAAGACCAGCATTCTCCTGCTAAACTCAACACTCCGTCCGGCGCTGATTTACAGTGTATTCCCAAATATAGTTGCTCCGTGCTTATATGGGCATGTCTGCTTGTGCTGGCTACGGCTGGTTGAAGCAAGGTTGCAGTCATACTTATACTGAGTTTGAAGTAGCGTTTTTGAATGTTGCCTTCGACGAGAAACAAGCTCTTTCGTTGGGCGAACAAAACGTGCTGCAGAATCAGAAAGTCGCCGTAGCATTGTATTGGGGTCACGAAGTACAGTGAAATTGATGGAGATTGAAACGAAACTCGGCTCATCCACTGCCTCATACTGTGCCATTCCCACTGTGACTCATTGCCCTTTTTTTATTACATATGAATGTATTTATTTATCAAGAGTTGTTGATTCTTTGATATCGGTTGATTTGATAGAGCGGTTTGCGGGTGTGAATTGCATGGGCATATGTTGCATTTTTGTCTACTTAGACAACTGAAAATTCGTTACTATTTAATTTTAAAATGTTGAATGCGTTTTGAGAATTGAAAGCATTTTTAAGCATTAGTTTGTGTTGGTCAAATATTTGACCCTGTGCACTAACTAGCATCCAGCTTGCATCTAAAGTGTTGGAATTCTATCAATTTACGACCCTTATCGAGAACAGATGTTTCGCTTATTCAACATGGAATAATCTAATTTTCTCTGGGTTGAGTGAGATTTGTTCTGATAGAGCTCTACTTTAAGTTCTAGAATCTGTTGATAAGGATTCAATGAATTAACTACATCGGCTTTTTTCCTACTCTCCGCATCGACCAATGTGGCGCTAGCTTCTATGCGCGAAAAATCGCTAAAAGTAAATCACAAAAATATTGTATGGCGAATACCATCTAAAGGCAAATTCTTCAAAGTGGAACACACTATTCGAAAAAATATTTGGTAGTGTTTGTGCACAATGGTGACCACTATTCAGCCTACCAAATATTTTTTCGGGAAAAGCTTTGTGTTTCAAGTAATTCAAGTTTAGATGCATTTCGCCATACAAAATTAAATTGATTTACTCCTGCTGATCAACTGTGGCTGCGCGCAAAGCGGGTAGTCCATTATACAAGAATATTTATAAGCACTTACTGTCGGCGGATATTATTGTTTGTGGGTCATATAGGTCATTAGTTCTGAATATAAATTCATTTTATTTTGTATGGCGAAAAGCATCTAAACTCGAATTTCTCCAAATGGAAAGCTTGTACGGAAAAAATCTGAGTTTGACCGGCGTGTAGTTGCGATGAAACTACTCCAGAAGGCGAAACGATTGAAATTGGTGAATAAAATAAAAATTGAAATAAGACAAAGTGGGTATGCTGTACAGAAGTTGTAGGTGACGTTTTGCGAATTTGAACCAACAAAACTTTGCGGTGACATTGGTGAGCGCGTCAAGACTGTGAAGATTGCATGCCGGAAGAACGCATCATGAAAAAATAGAGGCGTGAATACGATCGTCCAAAGAAATGGAACTTGATGAGATCCTTCTGATTTATTTTTTGTACATTATAAGGTTAAATGATCATACATGTATGATCTTTCTGATTACACTCTTTGTACCACTCTATATATATCAAATACATATCAATTGAAAATTCGCTATTTTCAATATCCGTTCATCTATTGGAAGCTGCTTCAGTTCTGGGCTCTTTCTAAGTTGATGATTGGAAATATAAATGCTTGCAAGGACTTGGCCAGGTGTGTGAAGCTGAGTGGGTCTATGAGATTGTAAATAGTAGCGACATCAGCAATGTCAGTGGATATATTCAGCTTTGCAACTCCATCCAAGATTTGTGCAAGTATTCATGCTATGCTATGCTATGTTATGGAAAGCTTGAACGGAAAAAATCTTTGGTAGATTCCAAGCCGGTCATCATTGTGCACAACCGCTACCAAATATTTTTTCGAATAATGTGTTCCACTTCGAGAAATACGCCTTTAGATGCTATTCGTCATACAATATTTTTGCGATTTACTTTTAGCGATTTTTCGCGCATAGAAGCTAGCGCCACATTGGTCAATACGTAGAGTAGGAAAACAGCCAAAGCATTTAATTCATTTAATTTTGTATGGCGAGATGCATTTAAACTTGAATTACTTGAAATACAAAGCTTTTCCCGAAAAAATATTTGTTAGGCTTAGTAGTGGTCACCATTGTGCACAACCACTACCAAATATTTTTTCGAATAATGTATTCCACTTCGATAAATTTGCCTTTAGATGCTATTCGTCATACCATATTTTTGCGATTTACTTTCAGCGATTTTTCGTGCATAGAAGCTAGCGCCACATTGGTCGATGCGGAGAATAGGAAAACAGCCGATGTAGTTAATTCATTGTAGAGGCGCTTGGTGAAATAAAGAGAAAATCGTTTGTTTACATAAAAAAGTCAATTTTTTATCGTCAAATTTAACTCATTTTTTGCTCTAGAAGTTGCTATTTTCCATTTGCAATGGCTTGCATGACCATTATTCTTGATGCCCACGCCGACAGACATCGGATTGGCCAGCTAACAAAAAATCCGGAAGATCGCCCTCCGGAGGCATAGCAAGAGCTCCTCAAATGAATTAACCGTTATCTGGCCGGCAAACTTTTTGCTTTTTTCTACACCGTGTATTTTAAATGGGTGCTGGGTACCCGGGTACCCTGCCGGCCACATAAGGGTTAACTACATCGGCTGTTTTCCTACTCTCCGCATCGACCAATGTGGCGCTAGCTTCTATGCGCGAAAAATCGCTAAAAGTAAATCGCAAAAATATTGTATGGCGAATACCATCTAAAGGCAAATTCTTCAAAGTGGAACACATTATTTGAAAAAATATTTGGTAGCGGTTGTGCACAATGGTGATCACTATTAAGCCTACCAAATATTTTTTCGGGAAAAGCTTTGTATTTCTAGTAATTAATTACCTGCATCGGCTGTTTTCCTACTCTCCGCATCGACCAATGTGGCGCTAGCTTCTATGCGCGAAAAATCACTAAAAGTAAATCGCAAAAATATTGTATGGCGACTACCATCTAAAGGCAAATTCTTCAAAGTGGAACACATTATTCGAAAAAATATTTGGTAGTGGTTGTGCACAATGGTGACCACTATTAAGCCTACCAAATATTTTTTCGGGAAAAGCTTTGTATTTCAAGTAATTCAAGTTTAGATGCATTTCGCCATACAAAATTAAATTGATTTACTCCTGCTGATCAACTGTGGCTGCGCGCAAAGCGGGTAGTCCATTCAAGTTTAGATGCATTTCGCCATACAAAATAAAATTGATTTACTCCTGTTGATCAACTGTGGCTGCGCGCAAAGCGGGTAGTCCATTAATCACATAAATTGTTCATAAGTACCTACCGGATCTAAGCGCAACTGAAAGAGATTTAAATTTTCTTTCCAAAAAGTACTCGTTTGTTTCTCTACGATGCGGAATTCGATATGAAAAAGTGAAAAAAGTGCACTTTGCATATGCTGCGCCACGGCCTGAGTGTCGCGGACTGACTCAATATGCTCTCTCATCGGGAGCCAAACATTGAAGATAGAGGTTATGTTAAACCTTGTTGAACCCAACCCCCTGAAGAAAGCGTTAGTTCTTGAAGCCGCCGCCTTTGGTGGGGCGCCACGGGTTTGTTTACGAAATTTCAGTCTGCTGGCGAATCTGCTACGTGCGGAAGCGAACTTTGTCGTGCGAAGATAAATTCGTGATCGAAAAACGATCATTTCCACATATTGTTCAATGGGGTTAGTGTTCTTTGTTAAATTTACAAGACGCACAAGTATGAAAATACATTTAGTCCATCTAAAACAACACTAAAGTCAATTAAATTTGAATTTCGCACCTGCTCCAACAGAAAAAATCACTGTGTTTTCAGCCTTATGCAACCGCCGATTCAAATTAGCACCACGTCCAGCACCATATTTTTGGCTTCAATCCAGTTGTATATGGATGACAGCCGTTTCATGGGGTTGGTTGAACCTGTGTGATTGATTGAAGAGTATTGTTATCTAGGTGCTGCGGATATAATCAAAACTGTTGTCACGATATCTCCATTTGCCGCTGTCAAGCCGTTGGAAAGCGAAGAGAAGGATAAGCATTGTTTTGAGCCTATTTTAGCTAATTTTGTAACAACTATCCATCAAAATTTCCATCGCGAATGGAAAATACAGTCGAACCTCCATGAGTCGATGTTCCTTGACTCGATATCGACTCATGGAGGTAAATTTTTCCATACTGAAAAATTATTTCTGGGTTACTATGATGGTGGATTGATCATGTTTACCATTTCCGAACAGCGTCGCGACGGCGTGTTTGACAACCGCGCTGAGAGAGGTGATTGCAAGAAAATTGAACGCTCGTGTGTGTTTACAAGCTGTGCGCCGGGAGTGTGTAGGTGTGTGTTAGTTAGCTTGAAAAATAAAACCGTTTCTATTCGCACCACCTAGATGCAACCAATACCCGATTACGCAGGCAAATTAGCACATGAATAGTATGTGCTCTAAATGGACTACCCGCTTGGCGCACGCCAACAGTTGATCAGCAGCAGTACAGTCAGGTTTTTTTTTACGCGGGGGATACGTACCGCGTAAAAAAAACTCAGTTCAAAATTCGAAAAACCGCGTAAAAAAAGTCTCACCATTTCTCGACGAATCATGCAAAAATAAGACGATGAAATTTTTTTTTATATGGAGTTTTCATTTACGCGGCCGCGTAAATGAAAACCGCGTAAAAAAAAGACCTGACTGTAAATCCATTTAATGAATTAACTACATCGGCTGTTTTCCTACTCTCCGCATCGATAAATTTGCCTTCAGATGCTATTCGCCATACAATATTTTTGCGATTTACTTTTAGCGATTTTTCGCTCATAGAAGCTAGCGCCACATTGGTCGATGCGGAGAGTAGGAAAACAGCCGATGCAGTTAATGAATGGACTACCCGCTTTGCGCGCAGCCACAGTTGATCAGCAGGAGTAAATCAAATTAATTTTGTATGGCGAAATGCATCTAAACTTGAATTACTTGAAATACAAAGCTTTTCCCGAAAAAATATTTGGTAGGCTTAATAGTGGTTACCATTGTGCACAACCACTATCAAATATTTTTTCGAAAAATGTGTTCCACTTTGAAGAATTTGCCTTTAGATGGTATTCGCCATAAAATATTTTTGCGATTTACTTTTAGCGATTTTTCGCGCATAGAAGCTAGCGCCACATTGGTCGATGCGGAGAGTAGGAAAACAGCCGATGTAGTTAATGAATTAACTACATCGGCTGTTTTCCTACTCTCCGCATCGAACAATGTGGCGCTAGCTTCTATGCGCGAAAAATCGCTAAGAGTAAATCGCAAAATTATTGTGTGGCGAATACCATCTAAAGGCAAATTCTTCAAAGTGGAACACATTATTCGAAAAAATATTTGGTAGTGGTTGTGCACAATGGTGACCACTATTAATCCTACCAAATATTTTTTCGGGAAAAGCCTTGTATTTCAAGTAATTCAAGTTTAGATGCGTTTCGCCATACAAAATTAAATTGATTTACTCCTGCTGATCAACTGTGGCTGCGCGCAAAGCGGGTAGTCCATTCATTAACTACATAGGCTGCTTTCCAACTCTCCACATCGACCAATGTGGACGATGCGGAGAGTAGGAAAACAGCCGATGCAGTTAATGAATTAACTACATCGGCTGCTTTCCTACTCTCCACATCGACCAATGTGGCGCTAGCTTCTATGCGCGAAAAATCGCTTAAAGTAAATCGCAAAAATATTGTATGGCGAATACCATCTAAAGGCAAATTCTTCAAAGTGGAACACATTATTCGAAAAAATATTTGGTAGTGGTTGTGCACAATGGTGACCACTATTAAGCCTACCAAATATTTTTTTCGGGAAAAGCTTTGTATTTCAAGTAATTCAAGTTTAGATGCATTTCGCCATACAAAATTAAATTGATTTACTCCTGCTGATCAACTGTGGCTGCGTGCAAAGCGGGTAGTCCATTCATTGTTGGTCTGCACCTAGTGGTAAAACTAGAAAACTTGTAATTTCTAATTTTGAGAAATTTTGTTCTAGGATAAACATTTGTTATCTGTGATCTATGCCACCCTACTGTGGAATCTTTTTGCATATGGAGAAATTCGTAATGTTTTATTATACATAAAAATTATAAAACAGTATAGAAGATTAAATTTTCTGCTTTACTCCATACCTACCTACTTGTTTATAAAAATAATAATAAAAAAAAAACACTGACATTGGGCGGTAAATATTTTGTAGCACTTTAGACCAAACAACCAGAGGCCAAAAATTGTTATTATTTATGTTTCCTAAAAAACGGTATTGCTCAAATCATCTGCAATAATGAAACAAATTCTAATACTAATTCACTCTATATGAATATGCATTATTTTTTTCTATATTTCATTGCAGAACCGTTCCACTAAATACAAAAAACAATGGAAACCGCTACTGCTACTTCTGTCAAGGACTATAAGAAAGTCGGCGTCGATCTTAAGACACAACTAGAGAGTTTCAACACAGAAAATCTCTCGAAAGCCGATACTCAGGAAAAGATTGTTCTTCCAACTGCCGAAGGTAATTAAAATGATACATTTGATGCACACAATATGTCAAACAAAATAGATTATATAACATTAATATTTCTTTTCCATTCGGTTTTCCAGACGTCCAGACTGAGAAGAGCCAGAAAAGCCTCTTTGCCGGTATTGAGTCGTTCGATGCCACCAAGTTGAAGCATGCTGAAACATGTGAGAAAAACCCCCTGCCGGATAAAGAAGGTAACTAATCAAAAGAACATAGGTACAGTCAACTTTCGTTTGTTGCGCTAAGCTCTTAGCCCAGTTAGTGGACTGAGTTTTCAGCTGTCAAATAATCTCTGTTGATGATGATGTTTATTTTCGCGGGTTAGGACGCCACCTCCTGTCAAAATTTCATTTATAGAAACGGCCCGTAAAATGAACGGAGTTTCAGAGCTACACTGAACCCAAACATCATCGTCCAATCGTATTTTTTGTCATCCGGTTTATGCTCCAAATCCATCCTTCCGTTCTCACACTCAGCGAAAAAAACTAGCGAAATTCATCGAAATACCTTATGAAAATTTGCTATAATTATTTCTTATGGATGCCATAAGAATACCTTATGAAAATTGATGGTGCTTGCTATGACAAATCTCATAAGATAGACTTATGAAAAGAACAAAAAAATCTTAAAATGATGCAGACTGGATTCGATCCATGAACGTCGGGATCACCGAGCCCGTGTTTTATCCACACGGCTACCGACGCTTGAGAATATTAAGTTGCTAAACATGAATAAAAGCCAAGCTGTGAGACGATTTTACGTCATAGAGTGATCTTATGATATTCATCCAAATCATTATGAATTATTTAAAGGCCGTTTCATAAGATGGGCCTTATGGAAATCTTAAGGTTATTTGGCTGAGTGCATTTGATGGCAACGAGCGAATGCACTATCATCGAGATTAGCGAATGAAATCCACTGCCCATACAGATTACTGCACTGCACTACGCTTGTTGAAACTAAAGACACTGTATGCAAAGACACGAAATCTGATGATTGTTGCTGTTGATGATGATTGTCGCGTCATGACGATAATGCTTTTAAAGCGCGTTTGACAGGTCTCCTGCTCGAATGGAATGACATTGACAGCAAATTTGGAATTCCAATAGGACAGATCGGTGAAGTACTAGATTTGTAGTAATGAGTATAGACACTATAGATTCCATAGACTCGCGGAGACATGGTTGAGCAATACGATTTTAGTGTGTTTTTCTGTGAATGAATTAACTACATCGGCTGTTTTCCTACTCTCCGCATCGACCAATGTGGCGCTAGCTTCTATGCGCGAAAAATCGCTAAAAGTAAATCGCAAAAATATTGTATGGCGAATACCATCTAAAGGCAAATTCTTCAAAGTGGAATACATTATTCGAAAAAATATTTGATAGTGGTTGTGCACAATGGTGACTACTATTAAGCCTACCAAATATTTTTTCGGGAAAAACTTTGTATTTTAAGTAATTCAAGTTTAGATGCATTTCGCCATACAAATTTAAATTGATTTACTCCTGCTGATCAACTGTGGCTGCGCGCAAAGCGGGTAGTCCATTTAGAGTATACCGAGCGAATATGACGTCACGCAATCCATTGTCGCTATTGAAATCGTGACGTCATGCTCGTTTGGCTACACGAACTGACAGTTCATTTGGCTACAGTTGTCTTCGCCTTCGCGAGTCTATGGAATCTATAGTGTCTATAGTAATGAGCTGAATTTTAGTATGGTGAGAAGTAAAGACGCTATATGCAAAGACACGAAATGTTCCAATCGGAATTCCAAAATGTCATTCCAATCGAGCAGGAGACCTGTCAAACGCGCCTTAAAAGCATTGCTCGACAGCATCATCGTCATGATGCGACAACCATCATCAACAGCACCAATCATCAGATTTCGTGTCTTTAGCATACAGTGTCTTTAGTGAGAAGGTCAACTCAGTAACAAATTTTGAAAACGACGTATAATCAATGGTGTAGCATTGATTATACGTCGTTTTCAAAATTTGTTAATGAACTCTCCGTTTCTGCAATGAAATGGTGCGAAAAGCGTGGGTATTATGATTCCTTGCCTAATTTGATGCTGGAAAACTTTGGATAACTATGTTGTTTATGTTGCAAGAAATGGAGAAAACAACAACCCTGTTGTTCAAAGTTTTGCTCAAACAGCAACAAATTAGACAAGGAATCATAATACCCACGCTTTTTGCACCATTTCATTGCAGAAACGCAGAATGGGGCACGTTCGGTGTAGTACTAGATTTGTAGTAATGAGCTGAATTTTAGTATGGTGAGAAGGTCAATTATCCGTTTCTGCAATGAAATGGTGCAAAAAGCGTGGGTATTATGATTCCTTGCCTAATTTTATGCTGGTTGAGCAAAACTTTGGATAACTATGTTGTTTATGTTGCCGAAAATGAAGAAAACAACAACACTGTTGCCCAAAGTTTTGCTCAAACAGCATCAAATTAGGCAAGGAATCATAATACCCACGCTTTTTGCACCATTTCATTGCAGAAACGGAGAATTGACCTTCTCACCATACAAAAATTCAGCTCATTACTACAAATCTAGTACTACACCGAACGTGCCCCATTGGAACATTTACGTGTCTTTGCATATTATCTATCCGGTTGAAATTCAATGAATGAATTAATTACATCGGCTGTTTTCCTACTCTCCGCATCGACCAATGTCCATGCGCGAAAAATCGCTAAAAGTATTACCCGTTGCAAGAAAATAGAGAGCGAAAATGGTGCAAAATCGCTAATAGACCTCCGCTCGTACGTTTAATCGTTCTGGTGTCTTTTACAATAAGTGCGCGAATGGGCCAAAGAATACTGCGCCGACAACACCAACATGATTTACCGTACTGGCGGAGGTATACGAGCACTTGCGCTCAAAAATTTTCGTGCAACGCATAATAAATCGCAAAAATATTGTATGGCGAATACCATCTAAAGGCAAATTCTTCAAAGTGGAACACATTATTCGAAAAAATATTTGGTAGTGGTTGTGCACAATGGTGACCACTATTAAGCCTACCAAATATTTTTTCGGGAAAAGCTTTGTATTTCAAGTAATTCAAGTTTAGATGCTTTTCACCATACAAAATTAAATTGATTTACTCCTGCTGATCAACTGTGGCTGCGCGCAGAGCGGGTAGTCCATTGTAGAGGCGCTTGGTGAGATAAGGAGAAAATCGTTTGTTTACATAAAAAAGCCAATGGATCACTAAAATAATTAAAACGGCCGCTATGAAATAAACAGATAGCGCCACCGTAGCCTTGTGTGTTTGACGTAACTCGACTGCTGTCACTGTGTTACCGTCCATATATAGTGGCACTTTTGTTTTGATGCGGTGAGTGGCGGAAAAGTTGGCTTCAATGATCCATTAAATTTTTTGTCTTCGAATTTTACTCATTTTTTGCTCTAGAAGTTGCTATTTTCCATTTGCAATGGCTTCTAATATCATCATTCTCGATGCCCATGCCGACAGACACCGGATTGGCCAGCTAACAAAAAATCCGGAAGATCGCCCGCCGGAGGCATAGTAAGAGCTCCTCAAATTAATCACATAAATTGTTCGTAAGTACCTACCGGATCTATGTGCGTCTGAAAGAAAATTAAATTTGCTTTCCAAAAAGTGTTCGTTTGTTTCTCTACGATGCGGAATTCGATACGAAAAAGTGAAAAAAGTGCACTTTTCCTATGCTGCGCCATAGCACTTTTTGGAGAAGTCACTCTTTTTGTAGGGTTCTCATTCCTGCCAACAGATGCGGAGAGATCATTAGCTTCCGTCAGATTTGCCTGTTGGCCAGCTAACAAAAAATCCGGAAGATCACTCGCTGGAGGTATAGAAAGAGCTCCTCAAATTAATCACATAAAATATTCGTAAGTACCTACCGGATCTAAGCGCATCTGAAAGAAAATTAAATTTTCTTTCCAGAAAGTGCTCGTTTGTTTCTCTACGATGCGGAATTCAATATGAAAAAGTGAAAAAGTGCACTTTGTCTATGCTGCGCCATGGCAAATTTTGGCGCGTAGTCCTGTTTTTCATGCCACCAGCTGCGGAGGGATCGTTGGCTTCCGTTAAATTTGCCTATAGGTAAATCCAACGGAAGCTAACGATCCCTCCGCATCTGGTGGCAGGAATGAGAACCCTATAAAAAACGGGGCTCCTCCAAAATTTCACATGGCGCAGCATAGGCAAAGTGCACTTTTTTCACTTTTTCATATCGAATTCCGCATCGTAGAGAAACAAACGAGCTTTTTTTGAAAAGAAAATTTAATTCTCTTTCAGATGCGTTTAGATCCGGTAGGTACTTACGAACAATTTATGTGATTAATTTGAGGAGCTCTTGCTATGCCTCCGGCGGGCAATCTTCCGGATTTTTTGTTAGCTGACCAATCCGATGTCTGTCGGCGTGGGCACCGAGAATGATGATATTAGAAGCCATTGCCAATGGAAAATAGCAACTACCGCTGCAAAATATGAGTAAATTTTGATGACAAAAAAGTTGATTTTTTATGTAAACAAACGATTTTCTCCTTATCTCACTCAGCGCCTCTACAATGGGGGACCTGCTTTGGGATTCGGATTCACCTATGGAGCATAGATACATGCAGCATCTTTAAAAGTGACCCATCTTGCTCCGTACTTTTTTTCTCGGAGCAAAATTGATTACTTTTGAAAACTGGTTGTTCAATAACATGTTTTGTATTTTATGAAGTTTTTATCGACTTTTAGACAGAGATGGCATTTCACCGTAGCGATTCACTGGGGCGTCAGTTGATCGACCACACTATGGGGATAGGAACATTTTTCACCACATCAAGAAGTCAGTTACTTTTGTTTTGGGTGCTGGGTAGACCAAGCGCTACCCTAATAAATCAACACAATACACGCACCGGAATGTAGACGGTTCAACAATACCGCATACTGTTCGAACTGTATCCCGAATTGGCGGTTAAGCAAATCTTATGGTTATCGTTCATGCGGGTAGTGTGTGCTCTTGCTCGTTCGCCTTGGATCGAGTGTGGCTCACTCTTTCGCGCGCATCGCTCTCGCATGCTTTCCCGTATAAGGCTATCTGACGTTTGATCACCTTTCTCTGTTTCGCACCCGAGGAGGATAGGTTTGTTTTCATACGGAAACCTTTCCGTATGAAAATATTAAACAAAAAATTGCTATCTTCTGTGAATGCTTGAGAGAGAAAGGTGATGAGCGCTAGATTGCCTTGGTTTCACCCAGCAGTCACCGAATCAGCACCATGGTGTCACACCGGAGCGAGAACTCTCCGGTGTTTCACCGCAGCGCGCACTTTGACGCAAAAACCTCACTGGAGCGTGCGCCCAGGTTGCTGTCCCTGCACTGGCCCAGTGCTCAGGGAGCTAATGGCCCGTTTACACATGTGATAATAACGCGTGACAATATTCTGTCGGACAATTTATTCCACGCTAGTATCATTTACATTGCCGCTAAACAATGGACTACCCGCTTTGCGCGCAGCCACAGTTGATCAGCAGGAGTAAATCAATTTAATTTTGTATGGCGAAATGCATCTAAACTTGAATTACTTGAAATACAAAGCTTTTCCCGAAAAAATATTTGGTAGGCCTAATAGTGGTCACCCTTGTGCACAACCACTACCAAATATTTTTTCGAATAATGTGTTCCACTTTGAAGAATTTGCCTTTAGATGGTATTCGCCATACAAAATTCTTGCGATTTACTTTTAGCGATATTTCGCGCATAGAAGCTAGCGCCACATTGGTCGATGCGGAGAGTAGGAAAACAGCCGATGTAGTTAATTCATTAGCTGCTAAATCTGGTACAATAAATTGTCCGACTGTGTTGGTACCAAACTATCGTCATGTAAACACTTTCCTATCTGCCAATAAAATTGGCGTGATGGCATAATGAATTAACTACATCGGCTGTTTTCCTACTCTCCGCATCGACCAATGTGGCGCTAGCTTCCATGCGCGAAAAATCGCTAAAAGTAAATCGCAAAAATATTGTATGGTGAATACAATCTAAAGGCAAATTTCTCGAAGTGGAACACATTATTCGAAAAAATATTTGGTAGTGGTTGTGCACAATGGTGACCACTATTAAGGCTACCAAATATTTTTTCGGTAAAAGCTTTCTATTTCAAGTAATTCGAGTTTAGATGCTTTTCGCCATACAAAATTAAATTGATTTACTCCTGCTGATCAACTGTGGCTGCGCGCAAAGCGGGTAGTCCATTAGCTGACAATGGACTACCCGCTTTGCGCGCAGCCACAGTTGATCAGCAGAAGTAAATCAATTTAATTTTGTATGGCGAAAAGCATCTAAACTTGAATTACTTGAAATACAAAGCTTTTCCCGAAAAAATATTTGGTAGGCTTAATAGTGGTCATCATTGTGCACAACCACTACCAAATATTTTTTCGAATAATGTGTTCCACTTTGAAGAATTTGCCTTTAGATGGTATTCGCCATACAATATTTTTGCGATTTAATTTTAGCGATTTTTCGCGCATAGAAGCTAGCGCCACATTGGTCGATGCGGAGAGTAGGAAAACAGCCGATGCAGGTAATTAATTCGTCTAGCAGTGCGTTTACATGATGCTAATGGACTACCAGCTTGCCGCGCGCCCACAGTTGATCAGCAGGAGTAAATCCATTTTATTTTGTATGGCGAAAAGCATCTAAACTCGAATTTCTCGAAATGGCAAGCTTTTATCGAAAAAATATTTGGTAGGCACCAAACCGGTCATCATTGTGCACAACCGTTACCAAATATTTTTTCGAATAATGTGTTCCACTTCGAAAAATACGTCTTTAGATGCTATTCGCCATACAATATTTTTGCGATTTACTTTTAGCGATTTTTCGCGCATAGAAGCTAGCGCCACATTGGTCAATGCGGAGAGTAGGAAAACAGCCAAAGCATCTAATTCATTGTGTCGGACAATCCAATATCCTCATTATTGTCCACTAGTTTTAGTACCGAATTCAGAAGCTTCTGATTTTATCATGCTTATTTTATTGTCTGCTAAAAAGTGTTTACATTGCGCTAAATTGACGCCAATACTGCTCGAAAATGAACTGTCGCGTAGAATGAATTAACTGCACCGGCTGTTTTCCTACTCTCCACATTGACCAATGTGGCGCTAGCTTCTATGCGCGAAAAATCGCTAAAAGTAAATCGCAAAAATATTGTATGGTGAATAGCATCTAATGGCAAATTTCTCGAAGTGGAACACATTATTCGAAAAAATATTTGGTAGTGATTGTGCACAATGGTGACCACAATTAAGCCTACCAAATATTTTTTCGGGAAAAGTTTTCTATTACAAGTAATTTAAGTTTAGATGCTTTTCGCCATACAAAATTAAATTGATTTACTCCTGCTGATCAACTGTGGGTGCGCGCAAAGCAGGTAGTCCATTAGCAAATACGTAAACGGGCCATCAGTGGTGGATCCGCATATAGACAACCTCACGATGAAATTCTATCTCTCTCGCTCTTTCAGAGAGTTTGAAAACAACAGGACCAGTACCTGTCAAATTTGTCAGGTGTTGGTCCTGTTGTTTTTTTTTTTTAATTTCCCGTAGGGAACGTTCAAAATTTGGGGGGAGGGGGGTCTAGAAAAGTGTGACAGTACGTGTATTGGGTATAGGAAAATTGCGCGACAGAGAGGAGAGGGGGGGAGTCTGGAAAACCCGAAAAACGATGGACGTAATAGGGTCTTGTACCATTTGGGCAGGTGTACCTATTTTGGGCACTTACCGCTATAACTAAGTCTATTTGAAACCGATTGATTTGAAATTTTGTATAGAGTTAGGCACGTACAGTATCTAACTCTGTACAAAAATTCAAATCAATCGGTTTGAAATTTACTTAGTTATAGTGGCAAGTGCCCAAAATAGGTACACCTGCCCAAATGGTACAAGACCCTATTTGAATCTTCCCGTAGAAGCGAAAGAGAGCAATTTCTGTCGAATTCGTTTATTTGCACCGCCTGCACCGCTTTGCCACCGGGTGTAGCAAACTTGCACCGAAACCGTTCGTTTATTCGCAGGTACTGTTCTGTTTTGACACTCGATTGGCACCGGTGCAAGAAAATGCTACACCCAGATTGAGCTCGGTGTAGCAGGTACAAAGCTAGTTTTACCAATACATGCATATCGCTGAACTTGTATCGTGGTTTTGTTTTGGTAGGAATGATGATTTTCTTTTCGGCATTAGGTAAATAATTTCTTGGATTATTTGTTTATTTTGAGATGTTTTGTTTCCAAACAGCAAATCTGTGCATTTAAAAAATATTTAAACTTGATCGGCTTTCAACTTCTGAGGAATCTTCAAAATTTATCGGTGAAATGAAATTTCAAAGAGTTGCTACAACGTATATTTTCCCTATTACTATTATTTTTTTGTTATCGCAAATATGAGGATATATTTTCGGAGGAAATCCTTTGCAAACCGGAAAATCCGTATTTATCGCGGATTTTCCGGTTAGGAAAAGATAAGTCATTTCCTTTGATTTCAATGAGAAATATGAAATATTTTTACCATTAGAATTTTCTGTCCCAGGGTGATCTATTATTTATGAAAAATTTTGACTATCATTTTGTAGCTACAGAAAATTTCGAATACCGTAAATTCTATTTTTTTTTAATTACAGCAAATACCTATTTTTTCAAATACATTGAAAGTCAAACAAATGCCACAAAAGGATGATTAAAGAGATTTTAAAATGAGTTGCGTTTCAATAACGTTATGTTTTAAAAAGCATTCATTTATTTTTCTTTTTACGATGTAGCTAATTGCTTTCTATTGAAATTTGTGTACGTTTAAAATTGTATGTTAGCATTTTTTTTATTGGCCAACGAAAATGTTCAAATTCTGTAAAGTTGCTTTCAATGAATTAACTACATCGGCTGTTTTCCTACTCTCCGCATCGACCAATGTGGCGCTAGCTTCTATGCGCGAAAAATCGCTAAAAGTAAATCGCGAAAATATTGTAAGGCGAATACCATCTAAAGGCAAATTCTTCAAAGCGGAACACATTATTCGAAAAAATATTTGGTAGTGGTTGTGCACAATGGTGACCACTATTAAGCCTACCAAATATTTTTTCGGGAAAAGCTTTGTATTTCAAGTAATTCAAGTTTAGATGCATTTCGCCATACAAAATTAAATTGATTTACTCCTGCTGATCAACTGTGGCTGCCTGCAAAGCGGGTAATCCATTGCAAAAGAGTATTAAAACATTGGATAATAATTTTCAAGTATCATTGATCTACAGACAATTGATCATTACAAGTTTATCGTGTACAAGTGGATTACTGAAATTTTTTAAAATTGTTGAATTGGATTTAGGAAGTAAAAATATAAATAAATTGAAATAATTTTGTTCATCACTGAATCATGAAAAAATTGATTAGGTTTATTTTCGACATTTTTCATTATTTTCATTGACGCTCTCACCCGCTCTTACTAATACCATCATAAGTTGTCAACAAATTGCACCGAAAGCGTTCGTTTTTCCGGTGTCAATTGCTACACCGGTGCAGTGCACCGTCTGGAATAAACGAATTCGACATTAATGACGTCACTGTGCAATGGAGTATAATGTCGAATTCGTTTATTTGCACCGCCTGCACCGCTTTGCCACCGGGTGTAGCAAACTTGCACCGAAACCGTTCGTTTATTCGCAGGTACTGTTCTGTTTTTGCACCCGATTGGCACCGGTGCAAGAAAATGCTACACCCAGTTTGAGCGCGGTGTAGCAGGTACAAAGCTAGTTTTACAAATCCATGCATATCGCTGAACTTGTATCGTGGTTTTGTTTTGGTAGGAATGATGATTTTCTCTTGCGCATTAGGTAAACAGTTTTCTTGGATATTCATTTAACAGCAGATCTGTGCGTTTAAAAATTATTTAAACTTGATCGACGATTATCACGTCTTTCAATCAACTTCTGAGGAATCCTCAAAATTTATCGGTAACATGAAATTTCAAATAGTTGATTCAACGTATATTTTCCCCATTACTATTTTTTTGGTTATCGCAAATATGTGGATTACTTTTAATGATTTAAATCATTAGAATTTTCTGTCGCATGGTGATCTATTAGTTATGAAAAAAATGAAGTAATAAAGATTTGATAAGCCCAGAATAGAATAAAAATCTATTCATTCAAATTGGACTGAAACATTACTGAAGTAACATTTTGTAGGTACAAACAGTTTCAAAAACCGTAAATTCATTTTTTTACAACAAATATTGGATTTTTGAATTACATTGAAAGTCAAACAAATTTCACTAAAGGATGGTTAAAGCGTTTTTAATATGAGTTGCGTTTCAATTAACGTTATGTTTTTAAAAGCATTTATTTATTTATCTTTTTACGTTGTAGCTAAACGTTTTCTTAAATTTTAAAATTCTTAAATTTGTGCACGTAGATCGTTTACAATTGTATGTTAGCATCCTTTTTTATTAGGCAACGGAAATCGTTAAATTCTAAAAAGTTGATTTTAATTGAAAAAATATGATATTACGAGAATTTGAACAAGATAAATAATGTAGGAGTGTTAAAACATTGGATAACAATTAATTACCTGCATCGGCTGTTTTCCTACTCTCCGCATCGACCAATGTGGCGCTAGCTTCTATGCACGAAAAATCGCTAAAAGTAAATCGCAAAAATATTGTATGGCGAATAGCATCTAAAGGCAAATTTATCGAAGTGGAACACATTATTCGAAAAAATATTTGGTAGTGGTTGTGCACAATGGTGACCACTATTAAGCCTACCAAATATTTTTTCGGGAAAAGCTTTGTATTTCAAGTAATTCAAGTTTAGATGCATTTAGCCATACAAAATTAAATTGATTTACTCCTGCTGATCAACTGTGGCTGCGCGCAAAGCGGGTAGTCCATTTTCAAGTAACATTTATTATTACAAGTTTATCATGTACAAGTGGATGACTGAAAACCTTTAAAATTGTTCAATTGGATATAGAAAGTAAAAAATAAAAATAAATAAAAAATAATTTTGTTCATCACGGAAATCATGAAAACATTGATTATGTTTATTTTGGTATCCTTTATTGTTTTCATTGACGCTCTCACGCGCTTTTACTAATACCATCATAAGCTGTCAACAAATTGCACCGAAACCGTTCGTTTTTCCGGTGTCAATTGCTACACCGGTACAGTGCGCCGTCGGTAATAAACGAATTCGACATAAGAGACGGGTTCCTGTTCAGATGCACAGCGTGAGTGGTATATTTTCTATTTCTCTTTGCTACACTGAGGATGTGGAGTGGACATCTCTGCTTTTAGAATTTTAAACTAATGTTCTGAATAGTAGAGGGCGATAAAAATATTCCGATTTATTTTTACAAAGCTATGATGATCCATCCTTAGTACCGGCCAGAGTGGACGCGTCACGCGACGCGGAAATTTGCACGCAAAGGATTTTTTTTATTTTCTTTGTATTTGTGAATTTTAACTTAATGCTAATTCTTCACACTGCACGCAAAGGAATAACAATCAATGATAAGGAGCTGTCAAATCGTATGAGAAATCCGCGTCGCGTGACGCGTCTACTCTGGCCGTACCCTTAGGTGACCCATCGTATCTGCTTTTAAACTTGGTGAAGGATGATTTTAACCCTCTACTTCCTAGAGAACCATCGATTTTCGACGAACATGGGACAAACGGAATTAGATGAATATGATGCAATAGTTCTAAGGGTATGTTCTAATGAATTAACTACATCGGCTTTTTTCCTACTCTCCGCATCGACCAATGTGGCGCTAGCTTCTATGCGCGAAAAATCGCTAAAAGTAAATCGCAAAAATATTGTATGGCGAATACCATCTAAAGGCAAATTCTTCAAAGTGGAACACATTATTCGAAAAAAATATTTGGTAGCGGTTGTGCACAATGGTGACCACTATTAAGCCTACCAAATATTTTTTCGGGAAAAGCTTTGTATTTCAAGTAATTCAAGTTTAGATGCATTTCGCCATACAAAATTAAATTGATTTACTCCTGCTGATCAACTGTGGCTGCGCGCAAAGCGGGTAGTCCATTGACGAATTTAAATTAATTTTTACTTAAATTTGACAGTTCGACACTTAAACTTGACAGTTCTCTTAAGAAAATAAGTATCGAACTTTCAAGTTTATGTGAAAATTATTTTCTATTCTCCAATGGACTACCCGCTTTGCGCGCAGCCACAGTTGATCAGCAGGAGTAAATCAATTTTATTTTGTATAACGAAATGCATCTAAACTTGAATTACTTGAAATACAAAGCTTTTACTGAAAAAATATTTGGTAGGCTTAATAGTAGTCACCATTGTGCACAAGCACTACCAAATATTTTTTCGAATAATGTATTTCACTTCGATAAATTTGCCTTTAGATGGTATTCGCCATACAATATTTTTGCGATTTACTTTTAGCGATTTTTCGCGCATAGAAGCTAGCGCCACATTGGTCGATGCGGAGAGTAGGAAAACAGCCGATGTAGTTAATTCATTCGAACAGACCCTAAGAATAGGATTGTAATTTCATTAGGTAAACCCAACTGCCAAATAGACCACCTCACGGTGAAATTCTATCTCTTTCGCTTTTTCAGAGAGTTTGAAAACAACAGGACCAGTATCTGTCAAATTTGACAGGTGTTGGTTCTGTTGTTTTCTAATGAATTAACTACATCGGCTGTTTTCCTACTCTCCGCATCGACCAATGTGGCGCTAGCTTCTATGCGCGAAAAATCGCTAAAAGTAAATCGCAAAAATATTGTATGGCGAATAGCATCTAAAGGCAAATTTATCAAAGTGGAATACATTATTCGAAAAAATATTTGGTAGTGGTTGTGCACAATGGTGACTACTATTAAGCCTACCAAATATTTTTTCAGTAAAAGCTTTCTATTTCAAGTAATTCAAGTTTAGCTTTTACTGAAAAAATATTTGGTAGGCTCAATAGTAGTCACCATTGTGCACAACTACTACCAAATATTTTTTTCGAATAATGTATTCCACTTCGATAAATTTGCCTTTAGATGCTATTCGCCATACAATATTTTTGCGATTTACTTTTAGCGATTTTTCGCGCATAGGAGCTAGCGCCACATTGGTCGATGCGGAGAATAGGAAAACAGCCGATGTAGTTAATTCATTTGCAATAACTTTTGTTCAAGCACTTTTTTTCGGAAACGCTTTCTTGGCATAGAAATAGTTCTTCAAAGTCGTGGGAAGAAAAGAGTTAACGATGCTTAGGGGTTAAAGATATCTATAGTTAAATGAATATCAGTCTATACGCAAAAACAGCAGTATTTAAATGAATGGACTACCCGCTTTGCGCGCAGCCACAGTTGATCAGCAGGAGTAAATCCATTTTACTTTGTATGGCGAAAAGCATCATTTCTCGAAGTGGAAGACATTATTCGAAAAAATATTTGGTAGCGGTTGTGCACAATGATGACCGGTTTGGTGCCTACCAAATATGTTTTCGGTAAAAGCTTTCCATTCCGAGAAATTCGAGTTCAGATGCTTTTCGCCATACAAAATAAAATGAATTTACTCCTGCTGATCAACTGTGGGCGCACGCCAAGCTGGTAGTCCATTAGCGTAAAAACCTGAAGTGTTTAAATTGATAAACTCAGAGTGGATTCCAAAAGCCTTGGCGTGGATTTCAATATCGATCCGTAAAATAAAATAAAAGGTATTTAACAATACGTCTAAAGACAAATTATTTTCTTCAATTTTTACAGCTATTCAACAAGAAAAGGGTCAGAAAAATTTCATCAACTGCATTGAATCGTTCGACACTTCCAAGTTGAAACACACCGAAACACACGAGAAAAATCCATTGCCAACCAAAGAAACCATTGAGGAGGAGAAAAAGGCTTAATTATTTCCAAAAACATCCGCAATCAACGAGACCATTTCATTTTACCACATAGTAATACTACTAATTGTGCGTCCATAACAGGACTTAATCCTATTGATCAAACACTATCAAATAATTTTATAAATATTTAAATATCAACAACGGTAATACACCATGTTTGAAAAAAGCGCTGTCTGCAATTCAGGACTCCTATTCTTTTCATATTGAAGTATTTTTAAAACCACGAAACCAGTATACAGGTATCAATTCGATTGAGATCCTTTGCGCATTTCAAAAAATAGATTAAGTTGTTTCAATAAACAGGATTCAGACAATAGAATACAAATAAATTGATTTGCTGCAACCAACAAACGCAGTATTATTTCTTTCGTTTATTTATAAATATGTTCTTTAAAAATAATTACTTCACATACATATGCATTTGCATGTTACCAAGGAAAAAAGTAAAAGCATTGATTCAAACTTCCGAAGCTTTATTGCGTTGTTGTGCAAACATTTAAAATCGACATATATGTAAACATCTAAAACATCGCTTCAGTATCAGTAAAACTGACAAAAAAGAAACTATTCATGGAAACGAATTCAAACGAAAAAGACTAAATTTTATGGAACGAAATATAGAATTAGATTTTTGATACTAACTGACGAATAAAATGTATAAACAAAAACTGTAAATGGATAAATAGGTGATGCCGAAACTCCTTCATCTGAATTGTAATTGTAGATCCCCATTCTGACTGATAGCTGTCAGCTAGTCCGCTTTGCAGGCTAGGTGAAGACCTAGGCACAGACAAACAGACACTCTACTCACTTCCAATCGTTTCTTTTTTTAACGGATTATTCATAAGTTCCGTAGTTCGTAAATCGCTCGGTCATGGCGCTCGCATCGTTTTTGCTCCTGTTTGACGTTTGCTCACTACCGCCATCTACTCAGTGGATTTGCGTACCACAGCAAAATTAGCATTGAGCGATTATGTTTGCGTGACGATGATTTTCATCGCATTTTGTTCCAAGTGATATGTCTGTTTGTGCTATAGCACCTTACTACTGAATTACCTTGGTTAAAGACACTGTATATGCTAAAGACACGAAATCTGATGATTGGTGCTGTTGATGATGATTGTCGCGTCATGACGATGATGCTGTCGAGCAATGCTTTTAAGGCGCGTTTGACAGGTCTCCTGCTCGATTGGAATGACATTGACAGCAAATTTGGAATTCCGATTGGAACATTTCGTGTCTTTGCATATGATGATGATGATGATGATGATGGTCCCGCCACATACCCCTACAAAGGTTTGAGCTAGACGATATATCTTTAAGATAATTATTAATTATAAACAATGTTATCAGATTTGCAAACTTAATACGGTCTGATTATTTTTACAGATATAAACAACATTATAATTTGTCATACTATACAGCAAAAACATAAATTTTAAAATACTGATGCTCTCAACTACAGATGTTTGTAAGCATTACTAGTGATCATGAAAAATCAGAAAATCAAAAATATTGCGAGGATTGATAACGTTCGCGCGATGTCAAAACAGTCGGCAATATTCTCATTCTCAAGAAATTCCCGACATTCAACTAGACAACTCACTACTAATCTACAGAATCCTTCAACAGTACAAATATTCCATATGATAAATAAATACAAAAATGTTATTTATACCTGTCACCGCGCGCGAGACTCAAACTTTTGTAGACTACACAAAAAATAGAATAAATTACGTCAATACAATAAAATTCCATCATCATCATCGAGGCGAACATTACAGTTTATTGGTGCCTCAATAAATAATAAAAGGTTATTAAAAAATGTTCACACAAAAATATCCGTTTGCAGAAACTTCGTCAAGATACAAATTTAGTCAAGTATTAAAAATTCGACAGGGTAGCTGTTCAAAAGGCAGCTTTGACGTGTGAAATACACAGTCTCTTGAACCGAGATAATGTTGGTGCTACACGGAAAAAACAGATTACCTAAAAAATACGTTAAAAGAACGCAAAAATAAGTAAACCGCTTGAACTTTTTACCCAGCAGTGGGTTGTTTTCTCGCTCTCCCGCTCCCAATGTTGTCAAAAACAAAGCAAGAAGCAGCTACCTAGCCGATAATGTCCGTGCGAGAAGCCAAATTTGGGTTTCTTGTCGTTTACTCAAAAGTGGGTTTATTTCAACCCACTAGGGTACTTCGAAAGTCAACGCTAGGTAGAAAGAACTTTGCGATGGGTTGCAGTTTTCTGCCGGGATCAAACGGAAACTACCCACTCAGAGCTTTAACGCGGTATAGCCAAATTTGGGTTCTCGCACGGATGAGCCGATATGAGGGAAAAGAACTTATATTTGGGTTGATTTCTGGTTCCGTGTAGTTTTATGTGTGTAGGCATCGAATTGAAAACATTAATACCTTTATAAAATAGGGAATTTTGTGAAGCACCGTTCAAAAAATATGGTGTTCTTACGTCATCCGCGTTTCTAGTATTATACCTATGAATGTCACTTCCTCTTTCAATTCGATCACACAAATATCGAGGCAGCAAACCATTAACTATCTTGAAAAAGAAAACCAAAGTTAAAAACACAATTCTTTGCTTCACTGATAGCCACTGTAGGGCATCCAATAAGAAAGAAGAGGATGTGAATCGATTACATCTCAAAATCAAACGCATTATTTTATTTTGCAATCGCTGCAATCTCGATATTTGTGTTCCATTAGCTAGAAACAAAATGGAAGAGCAGAAGTCTATGTGGGGAGAGATGATTGATTTATACAAATGTATCTTGCTAGCTATTGTTAATTCGTTCTTCAGTCGGCAGAGAATTCCATACTTCTTGGCTATTTTCTTGATGACATTGTCAATATGAGAGTCAAATTTTAATCTGTCATCAATAATCACGCCAAGATATTTAATTTCCCGAACGCGTTCAAGTGTCTCATCATCAATGAATTAACTACATCGGCTGTTTTCCTACTCTCCGCATCGACCAATGTGGCGCTAGCTTCTATGCGCGAAAAATCGCTAAAAGTAAATCGCAAAAATATTGTATGACGAATAGCATCTAAAGGCAAATTTATCGAAGTGGAATACATTATTCGTAAAAATATTTGGTAGTGGTTGTGCACAATGGTGACTACTATTAAGCCTACCAAATAATTTTTCAGTAAAAGCTTTCTATTTCAAGTAATTCAAGTTTAGATGCTTTTCACCATACAAAATAAAATGGATTTACTCCTGCTGATCAACTGTGGGTGTGCGCCAAGCGGGTAGTCCATTGGGAACTACGAAGCAAATTACCACAGTTGATCATGTGCGTGAAGCGCCGATTTTTTAACATGGGGAAGCATAGGAAGTCAATCTTTAAATGCTTCTAAAAAATTCAAAACATTATTTAATTAAAAACGTATTGATGTACGGGATAAGAATCTTCGTTTTCTACACAATCAGTACTTAATGTGGGAAAAAACTTTTTAATCAAAATTATATGCTAAAAAGTTTGCCAATTGAATTTCTCATTACGTACACCAACCCGCTTTTAATTAAATATTGTTTTGAATTTTTTTCGAAGCATTTGAAAACTGACTTCCTTTGCTTCCCCATGCTAAAAAATCGGTCCTTCACGCATACAGTAAACTTTTTCCAGGTGGCAGCAGCGTACCTTCGAACTCTCGAATTGTAACTGAGACGTTCTCATTTACTCGGCTACGCGAAATTACCATGAATTTAGTTTTATCTATGTTCAACTTCAACTGTTTGTATTTCAACCATCTACTCAGAGAACGCAAATCTTCATTCAAATGCGATATGGCTTCGCCTAAACTTTTAGCTGCAATGAATAGCACGGTATCATCTGCAAAAAAGTTTATATCACAATATCGTAAGACTCGTCTCATGTCATTAATGTACATAATAAATAAAATAGGCTCTAATACACTTCCCTGCGGAACACCAAGATTATTGTTCACGGGACTCGAAACAGAATCGTTAAATGCAGTCCTTTGGATTCTGTCACACAGATAGCTTTCGAACCATTTATATGCAGAACCCGAAATTCCAAAACGCCTGATTTTTTGTAACAATAAGGGCCGAGAAATTGTTTCAAAGGCGCGTTTCAGATCCAGAAATACAGCAACAATCGTATCTTTTCGCTCTATGCTTTCTTTCCACTTTGCTAATACCAAATTCAATGCGGTTTCACAGGAATGACCTTCCCGATATCCCGATTGCTCTGGTATAAGCAAGTTATAACTATTTAAATACGTTAATAGCTGGCCTTTAACTACAAGTTCTAAAATTTTATCTAATGTGTGCAACATATTGATGGGACGAAACTCTTCGGATTTAATCGTCCCAGCAACTTTTTGAATAGGAATCACTAAAGATTCCTTCCAAACCTGAGGCACGTGCCCAGTTTGCAGAGATTCATTTATCAGGTCCAGCAGGTTGTGACCGATGACATCAAAGCAATCTTGTATTACCTTTGCATTTACATTATCTACGCCAGCCGTTTTCCCCATAGAAAAGCAAGTATTCCTAAGTTCTTCAATCGTTATCGGGTGAAAACATTCAAATCTACAATTATTGTTTATCGGCTGTTTTATTTCATCAGGTTCATCAACTAACTCAATGGATTGGTTAACTGCTGAAACACTATTGATGAAATATTCATTAAATTTACATGCTATTATTTGTTCATTATCTTCTAATGTGCCGTTAAATGTTATGGACCGCGATTTACAATTACTAGGTTTAAGCAAAGATTTTAAAATTTTCCATAACTCTTTGCTGTTGTTTTGATGCTGATCAATTTTCCTCTGTATATATTCGCAACGCGTTTGTTTTAGCGATTGCGAATATTTATTACGCGCAACACAGTACCTATTCCAATTGTTAAAATTATTATTTCTACGTAACTTTTTGTACAATTTATCTCTTTTACGTTTAAGACGCAGTAGATCTAAATTGTACCAGCTGTTTGAATTTTTCAAAGATACAATTTTCTGTTCAACTAATTCATTGGTACAGGTTTTCAAAACGTCGGTAAGAACAGCTGATTTACTATCCAAGGAACCCATTGTTTGAAAATCCATGTTTCTCTCGACAAGCCTTGAAACTGCTTGCTTTGAGTATTTTTTCCAGCACTTCAATTTCACCAAATTATCATCTGCTTGAGTATCCTCAACGTTAATAACTAATGCTTCATGATCGGTTATTTTTAAATCTAAACACGTAACTGTACAAACAGAGTCAAAGTTAGAATAAACATGGTCAATCAAGGTTTTACTATGGCTGGAAATACGCGTATACTCATTTACTTTTTGCTTTAAATTAAAAAATTCCGATAATCGTTTCAACTGATTCGAATTATGAATGTTACACCAATTAATATTAAAATCACCAGCAAGTACGTTTAATTTACTAGGATCTACGAAATTCTCAAGCCAGTTTTCCAAAATAGCAATAAAATGGTGATCACTTGAACTGGGAGAATGATATAAACAACCATAGTTACCCACCTTCATGCCTCGCACAACTGTAATGCCCAAAAACCAATTACCTTCACAAACTTCGTTTAATTGAAGCTTGAATTGGATCGATTCTTTGACATAAATAGCAACACCGCCAGTGTGCCTTGAATGTGACAATCAAGCAGCTATATTGTAACCCGGAATACTGTACTGTTCAAATGCATCCATATCAACAATATGTGTTTCTGATAAAAATACTAAGAGTGGACGTTTAGCTTCTACAACCAGACGTAGTGCAACGTAGTTTGTAGATAAGCCAGCAATGTTAAAATATAAAATATCAAATTGTGTCACATTACTACCGGAACTTGGTTGCTATTCATTGAAATGCAAGCTGCTTTTTTTTCTTTGAATAAGTCTTTTATAGACTTCACATTCACTAACATTAAAAGCTGCGTGGTTAACGTCCAAATTAAGTTTACGCTCGTTATTCATTTTACAACAATGAATTAAATGCTTTGACTGTTTTCCTACTCTCCGCATCGATCAATGTGGCACTAGCTTCTATGCGCGAAAGGTCACTAAAAGTAAATCGCAAAAATATAATATGGTGAATAGCACCTAATGGCGTATTTCTCGAAGTGAAACACATTATTCGAAAAAAATATTTGGTAGCGGTTGTGCACAATGATGACCGGTTTGGTGCCTACCAAATATTTTTTCGGTAAAAGCTTTTTATTTTGAGAAATTCGAGTTTAGATGCTTTTGGCCATACAAAATAAAATGATTTTACTCCTGTTGAGCAACATTGAACGCACTCCCTGCCGGTAATCCATAGGCTCCTAAAGTCCTATCGGGATTCTTGTTTTAAACCACCCGCATAACCATGAACCATACTCGTACTGTGTACCATACTGTTCCCAACAATTTACTACAATATCTCAACAGTATGGTATAGCACCCAAAGTAACAATAAGCCAACAGTGTCACAAACGGTTTTAACAGTTTGGTAGACGGTTCTCGGGCAAATAACAGTATGTGGAATAGGCGGTTAAGTTATGTTACAATAAAAAAACGCCAATTTTCTCGAACAAAATTTTTCGTTTACAGTTTGTCATAAGGTCAATATACTATCCATTTTTTGTCCTGTTTACTGTTAAGCAAACAGTTCTAGAACTGTTGACCAATTTAATTTGAATAAAATAAGCAATGTATGTGTAATCATTGCTTTATTGTGTATTATGGTGCCGATCTTATAATATATAGTTCTCGTACAGTTGTAATAACAATACGTTTTACGGTTCTGTTACGTTTGTACTATTGAACAATTGATTAATAAATTGAATCAGATACAATAATACAAGTAAAAACGAACGGAAAAATCCTTTCAATCTAAACAAGCATACAGCTCAACGTGATTTAGTTGAGCTCCATGTGCTTAAACTGAGATGAGATTTTCCCGCGTGTCATTACTTGCATTATTGTTGCTAAATAAAAAATAAAAATAAATACGATACATATTTATTACATCATATATAATTATTACCGGTTTAAATTTAATCCGAGATTCAATCATAAACTTTTTGAACATATAACGTAAGTGAACACGCCATTCCTTCTTCCGGGTGGTTTCGTTTACGGGAAGATGCTTCCGTCCTAGTCACGAAATGCAAAGAAAGATCTTGCATTACACGAACTCATCCAACTTGTTTCCGGCGTCGTGGTTGCTGCTCAGTCCTTTCCGTAGCTTTTACTTCCGTTTCCTTCCCGCGAACATTCCGAGCTATGCGCTTCTTGTCCACCTGTTCATCGGCATTGCGCTTCTCGCTTCTGGCCAGAAGCTCCGGTCCTCGTTGTGCTTGTGGATCGACACCTGGCGGCCGATTTTCATGGTTTTATGGATAGTTTCGAAAACTGGAATTAGATGAAATCACTATTATAAATTAACTCCAATGTTAACTAACAAAATCAGAAAAAATATCCTTATTTAATACTGTTCTAGACTTACTTACTTTTTGCAGCACCGATGGGGTGTTTCGGACATCCCATAACAACGGCCTTCCCGTTCACGTAGTTGGCCACCTCGCAGGTTTTTTTTTCTTCGAGCCGAGATACAAGTCGCGTGTTGATATTTTGTTAAATTGCATCAGCAGTAGGTACCGGCCGGCCGGCGCCTTCTGGAAACAGCAGCAGGGGGAACGGAAACGGAACTTCTTTGCGCGCCCGAACAATCCGCACAGCAAGACACTTAAAAAAACAGATGCTTTTTTGCTTTGACGAGCACGGCACTGATGCTGATGCAGCAAAAAACATACACGCTTAAAAAAGTGATGCAGTGGCCGCGAAATAAAATTCAATAATAACGATAAAAAATCAACGTACTTTAAAAAAAACATCAATATACCAAACGGAGAAACAATGTAACATTTAATTTGTTTCACTTTTATTTACTTGAGTGACTAGAGGGCTGATTTACATTAGAGAAAAACAGCTTGGTATGACGATTTAATGCTAATCTTGCACTGGCTCAGCGTTATTTTTTAGGCGTGTATCTTTATTACTGTAGGCACACAGCATTAAAGAAGACGCTAACAAATACTAATACATGCCACAGTATCCCAAACTGTTAAATATGAGTAGCATATGTTGAATTTCTCATGTGTGGGTGTACTTCGCACAAACCATTTGACAGAATGTTGTATTATATTGCAACTGTTTCTCACGAATGTGTTTTTTTTTATCATTCAACAGTATCTAAACAGTATCATATATTGCTACAATTTGGTATGGATGACCCACACTGTTTTCTACAGTTAGAAGCTTCAAGTGTCTTGTCGTTCAACAAAACAGTAACTGTTTGTGATACATGAACTCTAACATATAGAGGAAGCTTACTATTTGAACTTTTTGACAAACTGTGTTTCTCTATGCGGGCACAATATATGATTCAAGAGTACATATTTACTCATTTTTTGACGTTTTTATTAGCCGTAGTTGAAAATATATAATTTTTATTTTTTTAGCCTTTTGTCTCGTCCCTAGCTTATAACACATACTTTGAGTGATTTTTTTTCACCGTGTATGTCAGATAGGAACATTTTTGAAATCCCAGTGCGAAAAATGTCGAGCTCAGTCACACAAGGTTGACCTCAAATGTCAAAGTAGAACTATTTATCATTTTACTTATTATGCGTTGCGCGAAAATTTTTGAGCGCGAGTGCCCGTATACCTCCGCCAGTACGGTAAATCGTGTTGGTGTTTTCGGCGCAGTATTCTTTGGCCCATTCGCGCACTTATTGTAAAAGACACCATAACGATTAAACGTACGAGCGGAGGTCTATTAGCGATTTTGCACCATTTTCGCTCTCTATTTTCTTGCAACGGATAATATTTCGAATCTTCTCATTATTCCTTTGTTTTTCAAGTTCGAGTAAAGTACAATTCCGATTAGAATACCATGCTTGATCGTATTATTCAATATAAGCGAGATTTCGTCTTTAATTTTAGGACCCTATTAACGCATTTCAATACAGTTGACGTACATTCAGATGTTTTGTGACTTTCACTGCACTTAGAGCACTTAGTGCCGTTCTTGCAATTAGTGCTCACGTGCCCAAATTCTCCACATTCGAAACATCGTATAATGCTATTATCTGGAACAACAAGGCACCGATCAAACCTTATATTTACCTTCTTAGCGGTTAACATGCAACTATACGTATCTTTATCAACTTCAATCACCGCGTTGTACTTGTTGTACTTAAAACGCGGATTTTCAAACATACGGATTACTTTCACTTCATTTATGGCGATGTCTTCATTCTGATCCTTCAGGATTTGAATGAATTCATCGGAAGAAAACTGATCGCACATGCCCATCACTTTAAGCTTTGGCACCGATGAGGGAACAACAGCTTTGTAGCTTTCACCCAATTCACTTTGAATGCCATCTTTAACAACATTTACGTTGTGTCCTGTTGCACACTCAGCAATAATAGAGCCATCTTTCCCGTTCCTAAAGTTACTGATCTTGTGTATTTTTGGATCCAGTTTAGTATACAAAAATTTTCGAGTATCGTCGCTACTCTGGTTGGACTCTTGCGGCTTCATCACAATGACTGGACGAGCCTTACGAGTCACCTCAACCTTCTTGGTGACATCAGCATCATTAGACTTCACGCTTTTCTTTCTACTAGTTTTACCGTTAGTTTGATTCCCAGAGTTGTTCTTAACAATATCCGCAAAACTAACTTTTTCGATAAAAACATCATCCGACGTATCGGCACCGTCGTCCTGAATTCTACGCTTCTTACCCCTGGGATTCAATTTCGGCTCCGAAGCCGTGCTAGAAGTACCTTGTCTTACATTCATTGCAGCCTTTCCCGAATTAAATTGAGAAAATGAACATTTCATATTTTCCATTTCTTTATTAACTAATACCCCAAGTCCAGAAATTGCCTTCTCCAATGTACAATTTAGATTTCTCCCCAATGGACTACCCGCTTTGCGCGCAGCCACAGTTGATCAGCAGGAGTAAATCAATTTTATTTTGTATGGCGAAATGCATCTAAACTTGAATTACTTGAAATACAAAGCTTTTCCCGAAAAAATATTTGGTAGGCTTAATAGTGGTCACCATTGTGCACAACCACTACCAAATATTTTTTCGAATAATGTGTTCCACTTTGAAGAATTTGCCTTTAGATAATATTCGCCATACAATATTTTTGCGATTTACTTTTAGCGTTTTTTCGCGCATAGAAGCTAGCGCCACATTGGTCGATGCGGAGAGTAGGAAAACAGCCGATGCAGGTAATTAATTGTTCAATTCTGGAGCAACATTTGAAAAGGGCCCAAGAGGTCTTGTGTCTTTTTTCTAAAACGCTCCGTAGGGCATAACAGCAGCCCGCCCACGCAAATGAACACCGTTATCCGAAAGATCGATGTTTGCTCTATCTGATAACGGTCTTAGTTTTTGTGAGTAAGCTGAGGGGGGGCTCAGGAGCGACGTGTGAAGTCATTGTTTACCAATGCTTGTATGCCCTTTTCAAATGTTGCTCCAGAATTTCGCATTTCATTATCTCGTTTATCTGAGCAGCAATGTGCTCTCGAACGCCACTAAGCGAATCGGCGAGTGAAGAAATCTACTTCGTCTCCTCTTCGAACTTTTGTGCGTTAGAAAGCAGTACATTCTGCTCGCCACTGTAGTGGTGGAACATAATACACACATCGAATAAGTGAGGCTTTCGTCTCACTGTGAAAACTGTAAATCATAGGTGGTACTCCGATACTCAATCGGATCGAGATAAATAAAGTAGAACCTTATAGTCAGTACTCTGCACAAGACGTATTTTATTATCATCCGGAAAATGGACTTTTTCCCGTTTATAACAGTGGCGTACGAGGATGAAGTACGTTTTTTTTTCAATAGTTTGTTTTAATAAATGTGGCTTGTTAATTTATTAGTGCTTTAAGTGCGTGCAATCGGCCTAATTAACGGGTTTTACGTGTATCCGCAAGTTTATACATGCAGTGCAATAGTCCAATAATTTTCCTACGTGATGTGTCTGGTTGATGAACAGGACATTTTTCTCAATGACAAATTGTTTTTACCTGTTGCAACAGATTTTTGTTACATTTTGTGTGACTTTACTTATGTTTTGTGCATAGAGACGGACATAGAGAAATCACAACATATTTTTGTGTTGCACCATTTTGAATCTGGCTTATAGATTCTTTTATTTCAACCACTACGACAATTTCGAGGACCATTTTACCTTTCCTTTTTGTTCTAAGTGAGCCCCTGGAAGAGGATTACCGCCATGGTATCTTTGCAGCCCGAGAGTGAGTGGTACTGTTTTATGAGCAACAAAACCGCAGAGGCAGAGAGGCTCCACAGTGAGAATGAGTAACACCTATCAACGAACGTTATGATCAGCATGCACGGAGAAATCAAACTACCTAATTTTTGGGTTGATTTTACTCAAAGCTGAGTATATCGAATAAACTAGTTACCCAAAATTAGGTTGTTTTCCCTCTTTCCCTCACCGATGTTGTCAAAAACAAACAGAGATGCATCTACCCAACGGGGGTCCTTGAGCCCAATAAGCCAATTTTGGGTAAATGCAGCTTTACTCAAATTTGGGTTGAATGAGGGGGGGTCTTGGGTTGAATTTACCTACTCTTAAGTAAATGTTTTTGCTGGAGGTGAAGGCAATTTACCTAGTGTGAGTTTAATCGATTTACTCAAATTTGGCTTATTGGGCCGAACTATGGGATTGCGTCAAAAGAACTCAATTTTGGGTAGTTTGGCGGTTCCGTGTGGACCAGAAGTCAAATACGTGTTAAACACAATCAGATGTCCAGAGACAAACGTCAGCTTCAGCGGAACAGTGAAACAATGCCATCGTATCACAGATGTTTGTTGTTCAGCATGTGCGAACCATAGCTACTACACTGACGGAGTTTGTGGAAACAAAGATGCTGTTTTTTTTTTTAGTGTGATAGATGTATCCTGTTTAGATTTTGTTGTTTTATGTAACATAATTTGCTATTTTTGTACGTGTGTTTCCGTCGGATGGTAGTTTGTGCAACATTATGTAGTTTTTTTTAGTGGCCGGTGAAGTTTATTTTTAAATACGTTTTGTGTTCCCGGTTCATTTTTTCCACGTACTATTTTTGTGTAGTCGGACACCTGACACTTTTGTATTATTTTTAAGTAGCAATAATTTGTGTGATCATTATTTTTACCAGTCATTAATGACAAATGATTTTTGTTTTGAGTGTGTATAAGTTTTTTTCTAGCTTTGCAATATGACAATTTTTTTTTTGTTTCTGGGGGAGGAGATCCTGTTAGAAATTTAAGTAGTTTATCAACTTTGTGAAAAAAAATGTTTATGTGTTTCACAATGAAAACGTGCAAATAATTGAATGACCATAAGTTTATAAAAGTATGTTTCATAGCATACCAAGCACTATATTATCAAAATGATTATGTTAATCAATCAGAATCAAAACTTTTCGAATACTATATATTTCCACTTAAGGGTAGAGGAGTTGTAGTGGTGGAACATAATACACACATCGAATAAGTGAGGCTTTCGTCTCACTGTGAAAACTGTAAATCATAGGTGGTACTCCGATACTCAGTCGGATCGAGATAAATAAAGTAGAACCTTATAGTCAGTACTCTGCACAAGACGTATTTTATTATCATCCGGAAAATGGACTTTTTCCCGTTTATAACAGCCACAACACTGGCTTGATAAACAATCATCACATTTGAACGCTACATTTTCGTTCTCCGTAATTACCTTTGCCACTGCTTTGGTCAGAGATGTGCATTTGTAGTGGACTACTTTTGCACATCCACATCCCGAACAGCACAAGGGTAAATCGCTTGGAAGCACATTACCACCACATAGACTACACTCAACCATCGCTGGAGCCTATACACAGATACAAAACCATGCACACAACACAACACAGAACACAGAGAAGCAATAAAAAATGCCAAATTTGCTTTGCCGCCCGCCAGCACTTACTGCTGCTGGGGTGACAGAAAATCATTAATTAAACACGAACAACCCCCACTGACTATTGGTCTGTTGGCGTCGTCGCGTTAATGCACTTTTCGGCCACACGGCAAAACACTTTTTCCCGCGGCACTTTCACTATTTCACACGTAATTTAATTAAATTTGAAGCTGCACGGCAGAAACAAACTACACTGTCCACCATTACATCAAGATTTTGCCATTACATCAAGATATAGCGTCTTTAACTTTTAATTTGTGTACCGTAATCCGGGGTATCATTGATCAGCGGGGTAACATTGATCGGCTTGACCCACCTCATGAAATCTTCAAACAAGCATTTCACATTGAATCAGTTTCTACTATGGAATGGTATATCGTAATCTGCTATCATTAAGCTATTAAATGACATGCAATTTATGAAAATTGAATTTCATAAACATTGAATTAAATCGATTTTTCCATAACTGTGTTTCGTAACGCAATGAGATACACTGTCAAACATTCATGCTTGGCGTGAATACTAAATATAATATGAGGTTCGAAATCACTGTATTACTTCAATATGATATCCTAGAGTTGGATTTAATAAACGAAACTTATATGAAAATGCTATTTTTCAGTAAAATTTACGATTTATTAAAAGTCGACTATCAATTCATTAAGCCATTGCCTACCTTTAGGCGTTATTCGTGGTTTAGAGGATTTTAATCCCAAAATAACTTAAAAAGCACATTATTTGTAAGAATTTAGACAACATATTCGAAATCAGCGACCCCGAATTTAGTAAGTAAGGGTATTTTCAACACAAATGAACATTGATCACTGACATGATCAATGTTACCCCAAATCAGCACAATCAAAAATTAGATTTAAAAACCCTTTTAAACATGTTTTAAAGTTTTACAATACTTTTTCAAGTAGCTTAACACAAACTCAGAGGGCCAGTACTTCTTTTAAAAATATAAAACATGTAACATTTGCTTTAACAAGGGGGGGTTTCTATTTCAAGTAATTCGAGTTTAGATGCATTTCGCCATACAAAATTAAATTGATTTACTCCTGCTGATCAACTGTGGCTGCGCGCAAAGTGGGTAGTCCATTACTAGCAATCGTATGGACATTACATTGACAATCAAAAGTTCATTGTTTATACAGATCATAGGCCATTAATCTCTTTATGGCATCTCAAGGAGACTTCGCCAACTTTGACAAGATTAAAATTAAAATTGCAAGGTTTAGAATGCGATATTCGATACAAGCAAGGAAAGGATAATGTTGTAGCTGATTTCTTATCCAGGCTTCATACAGTGAACGAACCAGAGGGAAATTCTAAGGTTGTTGCTGTCGTGACCAGACAACAAAAACGACAACAACAGCAAGATGAAAAGCATGGAGAGAGAACAAATGCTAAGAGAACAAATGTAAAACGTCCTAATCCTTCCAAAGATGCAGTTGTTAAACATTTAAACCCCAGGCAAAATTCTAACTGGAATTCACATATGGATGGATTAGATAATATTGATCTTGCTATGGATGAACACAATGAGCCAAGCAAGACTATTTTGAACGACGAATTCAAAAACGCTTTAAACGATCAATTGGATATTAAAAGACTTACATTTTCAAAGAATAAAATATCAGATGAGAATATAGATGCAACATTTTTGATTTTGAATAGCAGGTTAGCACATAAAGAACTAAGTGAATGGACTACCTGCTTTGCGCGCAGCCACAGTTGATCAGCAGGAGTAAATCAATGAATTAACTACCGTCGATGGGGGTGACAATGGGTCTGGGGGGTGAGATTGGGTCAAAACAGAGAAACATGAAATTTGAAAAAGCTCATCAACCATCGCTAATTTATATCAAAAACTTTATATTATTTAAAAGAGGAGATGTTTTTACACGTCATGATGCAGAATAAGATGTTTAGCAATAATCGTTTTTTTGTTAAATTTGTGGCTAAACTCATATGATAAAACTACTAGTAAATCACTCGGAAAAAAATTATCCTTCGTAATGTTTCACATATGTACCTAACCATAAATTTTCTTAAAAGTGGTTAGCTGTAGGTATTACCTGGTTGATGCAACGAAAAAAGTGGGCTGTCAATGCACTTTTTATTCAAAAATTCAATATTTTCGACCCTATGTCTAAATATTAAGAATGGGGGTGAGATTGGGTCAAGCAAGTTATTGAGTGCACATAACCCTAACTAAAAATTCAACTTGTTATCCAGTCCCCATTTGATGTTAGAGTGATGCCATGTTTACCGTATCTTCAGAAAGGAATCTTTATTTTAGAAAATATGTTGAAGAAGTGTCAAGCGAGGATCATTCATAAAATACATAAAAAAAACTAAAGAAAGCAGAATAAGTCTACCGTTGTGCTAGGACTCATACAAAATTTATTAAAAAATCCGTTTAAATATTTTTGCAGGAGAGGGTCTAGTAATGTGGAACGTTGTGTAACATAATATTTGAACGACCCTCTATCTTGAGATGGAATGATTTGCTTTGGCAAAATAGAGGCCCGATCATGTACATACGAGTTTATAACGGAGGGTTTGGTTAACATTAAAAAATATATTGTTTTTTTAATCTATCTTTCAATGCGCTTCTCCCTTATTGTAATTCCACTCCTCTTATGGAGGTCGAAACTTTAAATGAGGATGATTATGTTGGCTAAAAATGGCAATACAACATACAAACGTTATTTTACCAAATTTCAACATTTTTTTTCGGTTGTAGTAGCCCTTTTAGGTGGATTAATCATCTTTTTAAATTACCTAAGTTTTTACTCGTCATGGTTACATTTTATTTTAAGTAGGTTTACTAGATATGATCAATAAAATTAACTTATATTCTTAGATAGGCGACTTCGAATACTTTGACCCATTCTCACCCCCTCTAAGGGGTGAGATTGGGTCAATTTTCATCCATATGTAGTTTAGTAAGTAAAACATATAATGTGATACTTTCTTGCTAAACTATCATTACTACATAGAAGAGTATACATACCAAATAAAAAGTTATTCCGACTTCAATTGCATTAGTTATATAATAAACAATCTTTGAGTATCCTTTTTTGACCCATTCTCACCCCCAACGACGGTACATCGGCTGTTTTCCTACTCTCCGCATCGACCAATGTGGCGCTAGCTTCTATGCGCGAATAATCACTAAAAGTAAATCGCAAAAATATTGTATGGCGAATAGCATTTAAAGGCAAATTTATCGAAGTGGAATACATTGTTCGAAAAAATATTTGTTAGTGGTTGTGCACAGTGGTGACTACTATTAAGCCTACCAAATATTTTTTCAGTAAAAGCTTTCTATTTCAAGTAATTCAAGTTTAGATGCTTTTCATCATACAAAATAAAATTGATTTACTCCTGCTGATCAACTGTGGGTGTGCGCCAAGCGGGTAGTCTATTTAATTTTGTATGGCGAAATGCATCTAAACTTGAATTACTTGAAATACAAAGCTTTTCCCGAAAAAATATTTGGTAGGCTTAATAGTGGTCACCATTGTGCACAACCACTACTAAATATTTTTTCGAATAATGTGTTCCACTTTGAAGAATTTGCCTTTAGATGGTATTCGCCATGCAATATTTTTGCGATTTACTTTTAGCGATTTTTCGCGCATAGAAGCTAGCGCCACATTGGTCGATGCGGAGAGTAGGAAAACAGCCGATGTAGTTAATTGATTCGTTGACCTACCACATGGTTTTAAAGATTACTTGAACGGAAATGTACTTTCAATCCCGAACAAAAAGTTATGGGGAATAATTTTAAACGGAAGCAAAAGATCAAAAAGTGATACTAAAGTTTTATTGGAAGAACTGGTTGATGCATTTAGAAATTGTCCTCAATACGTGAAAGATGCAGAAAATGGACTACCCGCTTTGCGCGCAGCCACAGTTGATCAGCAGGAGTAAATCAATTTAATTTTGTATGGCGAAATGCATCTAAACTTGAATTACTTGAAATACAAAGCTTTTCCCGAAAAAATATTTGGTAGGCTTAATAGTGGTCACCATTGGGCACAACCACTACCAAATATTTTTTCGAATAATGTGTTCCACTTTGAAGAATTTGCCTTTAGATGGTATTCGCCATACAATATTTTTGCGATTTACTTTTAGCGATTTTTCGCGCATAGAAGCTAGCGCCACATTGGTCGATGCGGAGAGTAGGAAAACAGCCGATGCAGGTAATTAATTCACAAATTATTTCATTTAGAAATCTACAAACACCTCCAAATTTATTGCAGAAAAGTTCAACAAACAATTTACATTGTATGCTCCGGATAAGGATCGAATGTGGGTATCTCCAGAAGAGAGAGAAACAGTACTCAAAGAATTTCATGATTGCCCGTGTTACCACAGGGACATCGAGAACTGCCAACACGGTCGTCCAAATGTCAGATCGCGAGCTACCGATCTATGTGTGATGGAATGTCTACGGCTGCTCTGCGGCTGAAAAGTCAGTCAGACATTCGTCTATCGTTACTTCGCCAATTTGCACATGCGGTCCATTGTTCTTAACATTAGAGATTAAATTTGATAGCCCTAGTTAAACCTACAGTGAATTTGTTAATTACTACTTATATACTTACATACTAGCTTAACCTAAATTTAATTAAAGCTAGAAAGAAAGGTAATATATACACAAGGGAACATATGTAACATGCGATATTTACAATAACTTTAGTATGTAGGGTTACACCTAATCGTACCGTAAAAGGCGTTGATTGAAAGGCCATTGTGTATTTAACAAAGCGCCACTGAAATGTAAGTTATATTACCCTTATATCTACTTATCAACTAATTTGTACATTAAATTTTCAGTTTGAAGCACGAAAATATAGCTGTTTGGAATCAGTGTGCGGCCTTTCATTTCTAGGTGCCAATAGCCCACTTGGTGGACATGTTGGGAGCAAAAGCAAATGGGAAAATATGCGTAGGGACATAGAAAACTATGTCAAGCAGTGTGATTCTTGCCAAAAGAATAAAATAAGAGCTGCAAATAAAATTCCTTTGAAAATTACTACGACGTCCGCGGAACCTTTTGAGAAGATTTTTATGGATATCGTTGTACTACCAGAATCAAATAGTGTTAATAAATATGGTTTGGTCATACAAGATGATTTGGATAGATACCTAACTGTAGCACCAATGGAAAATCAGGAAAGCCATACCGTCGCCAAAGCATTTGTTGATTATTTTATTTGCAAATATGGTGCACCTAAAGAATTAGTAACTGATAATGGTGCCAATTTTGTTAGCAATTTGATGAAAAATGTTAGTAAAATTTTGAAAATTATAAAGATTACAACTACTGCCTACCATCCCCAAGCAAATCTTGTAGAAAGATCGAATTGAGAATTAAAAATCTATTTACGACAATTCATTGGCGGAGATCACAAAACATGGGATCAAATTCTTCCGCATTTTACTTTCCAGTATAATACGACAATGAATTATCTACATCGGCTGTTTTCCTACTCTCCGCATCGACCAATGTGGCGCTAGCTTCTATGCGCGAAAAATCGCTAAAAGTAAATCGCAAAAATATTGTATGGCGAATAGCATCTAAAGGCAAATTTATCGAAGTGGAATACATTATTCGAAAAAATATTTGGTAGTGGTTGTGCACAATGGTGACTACTATTAAGCCTACCAAATATTTTTTCAGTAAAAGCTTTCTATTTCAAGTAAATCAAGTTTAGATGCTTTTCACCATACAAAATAAAATGGATTTACTCCTGCTGATCAACTGTGGGTGTGCGCCAAGCGGGTAGTCCATTAATTCGTCAACTGGATTTACACCTTTTGAATTACTCTATGGTAGAGCTGCAAGAATTCCGAACTCAATCTGCAGAATGAGAGATATGGAACTAACTTATTGCGATTATGCTGATGAACTAAAATTAACCTTAAAAAATTTTCATGATAAAGCACGAGAGAACTAGGTTGTATCAAAGAAAAAACGAAAAGAAATTTACGATAAACAAACTAATGAATGGCAACCAATGTGGGGTGACATGGTTCTTGTTAAGGCCAATCCCACAGGTACAGGACAAAAATTACAATCTTTATGGAGAGGACCTATGAAGTTGTCAGCTTTCCAAGTGAACAAACAACAATTATTAAAAATGGTAAAAGATTGGAAAAAGTTCATAATAGCAGACTTCGAAAGTATAATGATCAATTAACAGATACATATAACTGCATGTAATATGTAAATTTTAAAATATATCTAACTGATTGAGCATATAAAAATGTAAAAATATTGTTCATATATAAATGAAATATCATTAATTTTGACAAAAATTTGGTCAAATCATTTGATTTCACATATTCTTTTTATAGAAATTTTTGCTTTATTCTTTATTTAAAGTTCTTTAGGATTGACAGTTGTCAATCAGTGTCAGTGTGATAAAGAAGAAGCAATAGCAACAGTTCGGTTTATCCTACAGTGCCGCTAATAAAATCGCTTTAGTGATTCCTAAATCATATGTAAATTCGCATATATATCGCCATCATAGCGTATAACTAATTCCGCGTCGTCTGATTAGTCGCATCAGTCTGAATTCCTCGCATCGTCTGAAAAGTCGTTCCTCTCTACACACATTGCACAGCTACCGAAAGTGTGGCTGCGAAGATGGCAAAAAAAAATGCTCGGCTTCGCATTGTATAAGGCACCCTACACACTACTCAAACGGTTTGACCAACATTGACTCCGTCCCCAGGTTGGTGGTTGAGTTGGTGCTGTGTTTGACCGTGTGTGATGCTGTTTGACGAACCGATTTGGCAGTTCGTCAAACCGATTTGACGGTTGATGGTTTGGTTGACAAAAATCAAACCAGTTTGATTTTACTCAAACCAACGGTGGGCGGAGCCAATGTTTGACGAACCGATCGTACCGTGTGTAGTGTTGTTGCACAAACATAGTGCGATTTCAAATGGGGGATGATGTTGGTGCAACCAAAGTGACATGTTGGTGCAACACGATTTGGCAGTTCGTCATACGGTTGCAGAAACATTCACTGGTTCGACCAACCTGGGGGCGGTGGCAATGTTGGTCAAACGGTTTGAGTAGTGTGTAGGGTGCCTAACGCAGTCATCTCGGTGCGGCAGAATACCTTGCGATTACCATTACCATTGAATCTGATTCTGGTTCGGCTTGCATCTATTTTCCGGCTAATCGGTGCACAAATAGACGTCACTCGTTCACTTTGCCGTACCTTCACCGAAAGGCAACGTCGTTCTAGCAGCTGTAACAGACCATCCCAAGCCTTTCCAACTAATACCTCTCGGAACTTTAAAGACGCAATCAACAACCTTCAGTTCGAGTTTACCAACGTATTCGGTTCCTTCATCGGTCACGCTGACGAACTATCCGGCGCCAAACGAGATCGAACTAGCAGCACTTCATCGCCTAATCACCCAGAAAGCAGATCAGGAAAGAAAAAGAGTTGATGTTCCGATAGATACATCCGTTATTTCGAATAGTACAGTTCATTCCGTTTCAGGCGTGTCGTCCGTTGAACCGCCAGTGACAACCGTCGGCGCTCCTGCTGCTATGTTTGCCTCTGCTCCCGTTAAACCAAAGGCAGATAGCTCATCTACTGTTTCTGTCACCACCACCAATTCTGCCAACCCCGCCCCCAACGTTACTGCCACCACCACTACCGCCTCCATCGCCACCACCGCCTCCATCACTACCAGCACCATAAATGCTATTGCCGTCGCTCCCGCCTATGATGCCCCACCAATCACCAGCACTATCGAAATTCATGAAACCGCCACCCCAACTCAAGCCCCAACCACCAGCACGTTTATCGCTGGAATCGCCTCGTCAAAACCGCCCACCGCTCCACTTATCAATGAACAAGCTATTCAAGCTTATACGGGTGAAGCGCCCTGTACCGTCCAGGGGCTGCATTAAACACTACACGGAATGTGATATCTTTCATTTCATTACAGTCCGACGACATCTTTTTAATAAACTATATTGAAGTATCACCAACCATCACTTATCTTATATTACAACGATTCACTTTTTCTTATATCACCTTAACATTTTCTGTATTTCTTCACCGAACTTCTAAGTTTAACAATCTAGAAATGCTTCTAGCTTCTTCTTGACCCGACTACTAAGTCCTACCTACAACCTTAGGACAGTATCTAGAGGTGTCTCACAAGACTTATCCGATATGCTGCCTACTCTAACGTTGAAACTGAACACCCCCACTAACTGTTCTCTACGAACTGTCTTCACTAACTGCCCCCGACTGAAGCCAAAGCCTCAGTATTTATAGCCTAAATTTCCTAGCAATGCCCGAACCAGCTTGGGCGTGTCTAAAACTCCTACCAGCATTCTCGTCTTGCCGAAGAAGTCGCGATAATTCCTTACAATGCCCGAACCAACTTGGGCGTATCCAAAACCCTACCAAATGAAAATACTAATGAGTCCAAAACCTAGACCTCTACCTATCCTACTTGTCCTCATCGTGATTAACATCCTTCCAGTGTCGCGAAGCATCAGCGTACAAGTCACAAAAAAGCTGATAAACACCAAACTTGTATCACCCTGTCTCTGCGGTTTCTGATTCGCTCTCTCTACAGTCGCAAACACCAGAAAACACAGATTCCCATCAAAGTCACCCGGTCACCCTTGTTTTGCTACAATCATCCTGACTTGGATACGGCTCATGTGAGTGTCATGACTCTCTCCGTCACCTCAAGCAGATGCACGCGCAACAGCATGTAAAACTATGCATGTGTATTATCACAAGCACGGTACTACGTCATAAATCCTATTCGTTTTGCATAGCTCAGTTTAAACGCACACATTGAGCGCACCACGCAGTTCGCCCTGGCTATGGCAAACGCTTTCACTTCGCCCGTTATGCATCGTTGCTCAGAGAGATTGATTCTCTCGCAACCCGCCTGAAGCATACTCAGCAACTGCTATCGCTGCAAAGCTGCGAAGGGTGGTAACCACAACATGTTTGTCATTCCAGTCGTGACATGCTAGCTGGTTCGTATCACCTTGGGAAGGGTGACTCCAGAAAGCGGTTTAAGTGATTGTCTCGCGATGGTCGCGATTATTCGCAAGACTGCATCCTTCTCTTCTTGAAAACATCACGACTCTTCTATCTTGGGCGTATCCCAAGCCCTACCAAGAATCTTAATGCCAACGAAAAACTTAAATTTCCTAACCACGCCTGGCTTGGGCGTGTTCGCACAAAACCTACTGAGAATCTTTACACACCAAGGCCTACATCTTCTAGCCCCGCCTCACTTGAGCGTATGCAAGGCTTGGGTGTGTGAAAGAATTGAACCCCACTATCGACGTCATCATCGTCCTCCCCATCATCATCATCGTCACCATCATCATCCTCATCGTCTTTGGAATTTGGCACCAAATTCTCCAAAACAAAGCACCCGCTTTGTTATTGAAGTGTACCTTACTTGGGCACAGTGAACCCTAGCCGGGCCCCGGCCGCGGATGTTGGTTGAAATTATACCCCCACATTCTTTTCTTTCAGTTTACTCGAAGTCAAAACAAATCGAGTGCAAAACAAGTCCGGCGCCCTATGCCGCCAATCGAAACAAAAATAAACAATCTTTGTTCAAGCGCGATCAATATCGTTCCATATCGTTCTTTCGGGTTCATTACCCATCGTTGTCCCAAACGTAATTGAAATTGCATCACACCGACCGAACCTAACGCGTTGCAACACGATCGCACCCGGTCACCACCGGACGATGATGGGTTATAAAAACTAGGTCAATAACGAATGGTATGTTTTCCGTTGCTTCCAATATGTCGCGCGTGAGGTAGGTAGACCCTACGGTGAAAATTGAATTTAAAATCCCCCCGGGCAGCTGTTGGGAATGTGGGGTGAAATACATTTTTGTTTTAGTTGAATTAACTTTGAATATCGGAGTGCGTGGGAATATTTAGGTCTATGCACGGGTACTGAGCATGAGCAAGAGCATGAGATGACCGTACAATTCGTAGTTGCTACTCCGTTACTGATCAGAACAGTCAACATTGCACAGGGAACCAAATGGATGGGGCCTGGGTGTAGCTTTCCATCCTCAATGTGCAATTTTGAAGGTTCAAAACTTTAAATTGTCAGTACCGGCGCCGGCCACGTCCTTACGGTCATCGGGAAAGGGAAGGAATGTTGGTGTGACATCCGTTGCTACTAGAGACCGTGTGTACCTCCGCATCCCCACGGTTGTCACAGGAAGGAAGTTTGTTAGTGGGAAGGGAAGGGATAGAAAGTTACACAGATTTGGATTCACATTGGTAAGTGATGTGAGCTATGCAACCCTTGATATGATTTAGTCTTCCGCCAGCCGGCTGTCGGAAGAATACAATAATTTTATTGTATGTTTGTGTATTAAATTTAATTATATACCGGGTATAAATAATTTTTAAACCACGCTTATGACGGATCAATTCGTAATAACGCACGTTTTATCTTATCGTTTCTCAGTCAGAAAATAAACTGTATGCAATTCCGTTTAGTGTTACTGCCAATGCTGAAAAACCGAAACCCGCTCCGTAGCTTTACGAGAAAACTGGACAACTAAACAAATAAAATCGTTGCACTTGAGTTTCACCTATGTTTTTGTATTACTTTTTTTTCGCGTTCCCGTGTTATAAGATTGCGGATAATAAAACCGTTGTACTTATTTATTTTCCGCGAATGTTCGCAACGCGTAATATAAGTTGAAGGTGTGATGCAAAGTATCTAAATACCAAGGTAAGAGATTCCCGCTAATATTCACGGATTAGTGAGAAAAGGAAAAAGGCAAAAAATAGTTATGAAGTTTGCGCTGATTTGTATGGGCACATCACTATTTAGCAAACTTTCTTAAGAAATTAAGCACTCCCATCTTAGAAGCTATTATTTAATTGCATCTGACTGGATTAAATGTGACCTCCATGCAATAAAACAGAAAATATCGCCATTTGAAAATCGGTAACAAAATTTTTTTAATTGATTCTAAACATATTTTTCAGCATTTAGAAACATCCAAACTAACAAAACTTCACAAACTTTGCTGAAATAATGACATTTTAGTGTAAAAACACCAACTTTTCATAACTAACGCAGATGTGTTGGTAAGTCTCATTTTTGACATTTACGGAAATCTCTTACCTTGCTACATATTTATATACTTTGGGTGTGATGAACAAAAATACATTATCGTAAATGTTCGAAAAAGAAACCGAAATTATGGAACTCGGCACGAATAAATCGACGCGGAAAACGTGGTCTACTTGTCACTGTATCGTACGGTAATCTTGACCTTTCTAAAAAAAGGGATACTTCGCCGTTTTGATCGCTGATTGCCTGCTTGTAAATCTGAAATAGAAAAAAGTATTAAATTGTGATACGTTCTCCACTGTTATACATATTTTAGCATATTAGCAGTGAAAAATAAATAGAATAAAAAAATAAATAAGTAATATAAAAAAGTACACCAAATCTTGATCCTGGAATGTGTAGGAATAATATGTATTAAAAATAATGTTTATATTGATGTATCGAAGATTTAAAATAAAAATATCTGTTTAAGGTATTCCACTAAAAGTATCAGAAACAAATTCATATTCAATCACATGTTTTGTGCTAGTGTACTAGATCACTTTTGGGACGACTCGGAAAATGGACAGGTTCGAAGAATGAAGAAGAACGTATGTGGCTGCACGAGCAAGCTTTCAATAGCCGACCTGAATGACACCAACGAGCTGAAGGACGATACGCATCATGCGGGAGCGAGAAAGAGAGATTGAAAAAGAAAAACTCATTTGAATGGGCTTGAACGGGAAAAGGTGAAAAGAGTTGAGTTTGAAGAATGATGTAATCGAGTGATGTTGTGCGCGTTGGTAGGGAAGTGCAAATTCAAAAAAATAAAAAATAAAATGGAGTGCAAAAGAATTATTAATTGTATTTTAATTTCTAATCGACGAATCCCGACAATGGCACAGTCGGTAGTGGTAATCAAAATGTGAGTTTTGAGTGAAAGATTATGTCTTAAACGATTGGTCAGTGGAAGTAGATTTTGTTTTTTTCGATTTTAGTTTGTGTTCCGAATGTTTCAATACAGGCCATCCGGCGGGTGGATGCAAGGTGCTCTGATCTTCGTTCTGATACAGTGATTGTATATTTTTTAGTGAGAAGAAGGACAAAAGTGTTTGTTGAGTGGGATTGCGATGGAGATTTTGGATTGCACTCGGTAAGTTTGGCAGTGGCGAGGTTGTTAGTTATGGAAATTTTTAAGGCGCATCTGTTACTAAGGGTTAAATAAATGAAAAGAAATAGCTCGAGAAATAGTGACTCCAGGAGAAGGAGCATGTAAGTGAAAAAAAAATCAATTAGTCTTTTTAGAAGGGGTATATTTTTTTCCACAGGTGTTTCTTGTGTCACTTTGGGTGTGGACAAGGTGGGGCACATTTTAAAAAATCTGGAATAAGTTAAATAGTAACTCAGTGATTTTGAAGTTTATAAATCCACAACACAACTTAAGCCTGCGTTCGTAGTTTTTGCTACATTGGCCATGTATAGATTTCATAGAACTTATCTCAAAATTGTTGTGTTCATGCAATTTGACCGCAGAAAATAGAGACTCTAAATCCCGAAATATTTATTTTGTGATGAAAATTTTACATGGTTTATCAACAAGCCAATATTTGTTACAACAATAGATGACGTCACAAAGCCGAGCTGTTCACATATGGACTTTATTCTCGCGGAGATACGACAGATTGTTTTTTTTTTGCCAAACTTCGTCAATATGGAAGTTGTACGGTTGATTTTGATTTTGTGTTGTTAAAGTAGAACATAACCGACATTTTCGTATTACAATGGTTTTAAGGCGGAAAACGAGGGTTTATTTTTTTCGCCGCACGTTCAAAGTTCTAATCGCTTGCAAAAGCTCACTGAATTTGCAAACAAACTGAGGTTAACATAGTGCATGCAGTTCTTTATATATTAACAGGAAAGATACATTGCAGAAGTTAAAAAAAAAATCGGCCACGATTGTTGGAAATTATATATCTAGGCAGAGCACCGGACCCAGTTTGATCAAGAAATCCAACTTTAGACCTGAAATGAAAAGTTGGTCGTCGCTTCATTGGGCGTAGATCCGGATGGATCAAAAGGAAGGTCAAAATCCAACTCTAGATCGGAGTTGGTCAGTGTGTCCAAGCTGAGCACTGGACCCGGATGGGTCAAGAAATCCAACTTTAGACCTGTAATAAAAAGTTGGTCGTCGCTTCATTGGGCGTAGATCCGGATGGATCAAAAGGAAGGTCAAAATCCAACTCTAGATCGGAGTTGGTCAGTGTGTCCAAGCTGAGCACTGGACCCGGATGGGTCAAGAAATCCAACTTTAGACCTGTAATAAAAAGTTGGTCGTCGCTTCACTGGGCGTAGATCCGGATGGATCAAAAGGAAGGTCAAAATCCAACTCTAGATCGGAGTTGGTCAGTGTGTCCAAGCTGAGCACTGGACCCGGATGGGTCAAGAAATCCAACTTTAGACCTGTAATGAAAAGTTGGTCGTCGCTTCATTGGGCGTAGATCCGGATGGATCCAAAGGAAGGTCAAAATCCAACTCTAGATCGGAGTTGGTCAGTGTGTCCAAGCTGAGCACTGGACCCGGATGGGTCAAGAAATCCAACTTTAGACCTGTAATAAAAAGTTGGTCGTCGCTTCACTGGGCGTAGATCTGGATGGATCAAAAGGAAGGTCAAAATCCAACTCTAGATCGGAGTTGGTCAGTGTGTCCAAGCTGAGCACTGGACCCGGATGGGTCAAGAAATCCAACTTTAGACCTGTAATAAAAAGTTGGTCGTCGCTTCACTGGGCGTAGATCCGGATGGATCAAAAGGAAGGTCAAAATCCAACTCTAGATCGGAGTTGGTCAGTGTGTCCAAGCTGAGCACTGGACCCGGATGGGTCAAGAAATCCAACTTTAGACCTGTAATGGAAAGTTGGTCGTCGCTTCATTGGGCGTAGATCCGGATGGATCAAAAGGAAGGTCAAAATCCAACTCTAGATCGGAGTTGGTCAGTGTGTCCAAGCTGAGCACTGGACCCGGATGGGTCAAGCAATCCAACTTTAGACCTGTAATGAAAAGTTGGTCGTCGCTTCATTGGGCGTAGATCCGGATGGATCAAAAGGAAGGTCAAAATCCAAATCTAGATCGGAGTTGGTCAGTGTGTCCAAGCTGAGCACTGGACCCGGATGGGTCAAGAAATCCAACTTTAGACCTGTAATGAAAAGTTGGTCGTCGCTTCATTGGACGTAGATCCGGATGGATCAAAAGGAAGGTCAAAATCCAACTCTAGATCGGAGTTGGTCAGTGTGTCCAAGCTGAGCACTGGACCCGGATGGGTCAAGAAATCCAACTTTAGACCTGTAATGGAAAGTTGGTCGTCGCTTCATTGGGCGTAGATCTGGATGGATCAAAAGGAAAGGTTAGAATCTTTATCGATGGAAATGCTAGAATCTTTTCCTGAGCTTGACGCTAGATTGGAGCAATTGAGCTTGAAACCCTCAATCCAAGATAGTGTAATTGAGGTCAGAGATTGTGAGTCGCTCGAAAAGGTAATCTGATAGAAGAATAATGAAGGTGAGGTCAGAGATTGTGAGTTTCTCGAAAAGGTAATCTGATGCAAGAATGATGAAGGAAAGGTTAGAATCTTTTTCGATGGAAATGTTAGAATCTTGTCTGAGCTTGACGCTAGATTGGAGCAATTGAGCTTGAAACACTCAATCCAAGATAGTGTAAGTGAGGTCAGAGATTGTGAGTCGATTGAAAATGTAATCTAATAGAAGAATGTTGAAGGAAATGTTAGAATCTTTTTCGATGGAAATGCTAGAATCTTTTTCTGAGCTTGACGCTAGATTGGAGCAATTGAGCTTTAAAAACCTCAATCCAAGATAGTGTAAGTGAGGTCAGAGATTGTGAGTTGCTCGAATAGGTAATCTGATGTAAGAATGATGAAGGAAAGGTAAGAATCTTTTTCGATGGAAATGTTATAATCTTGTCTGAGCTTGACGCTAGATTGGAGCAATTGAGCTTGAAACCCTCAATCCAAGATAGTGTGAGGTCAGATATTGTGAGTCGCTTGATATGGAAATCTGATAGAAGAATGTTTGAAGGAAGTGTTAGAATCTTTTTCTGAGTTTGGCGCTAGATTGGAGCAATTGAGCTTGAAACCCTCAATCCAAGATAGTGTAAGTGAGGTCAGAGATTGTGAGTTGCTCGAAAGGGTAATCTGATGTTAGAATGATGAAGGAAAGGTTAGAATCTTTTTCGATGGAAATGTTAAAATTTTGTCTGAGCTTGACGCTAGATTGGAGCAATTGAGCTTGAAACCCTCAATCCAAGATAGTGTAAGTGAGGTCAGAGATTGTGAGTCGCTTGAAATGGTAATCTGATAGAAGAATAATGAAGGACAGGTTAGAATATTTTCGATAGAAATGTTAGAATCTTGTCTGAGCCTGACGCTAGATTGGAGCAATTGAGCTTGAAACCCTCAATCCAAGATAGTGTAAGTGAAGTCAGATATTGTGAGTCGCTCGATATGGAAATCTGATAGGAGAATGTTTGAAGGAAGTGTTAGAATCTTTTCTGAGCTTGACGCTAGATTGGAGCAGTTGAGCTTGGTATCCTCAATCCAAGATAGTGTAAGTGAGGTCAGAGATTGTGAGTCGCTCGAAAAGGTAATCTGATGTAAGAATGATGAAGGACAGGTTAGAATCTTTTTCGATGGAAATGTTAAAATGTTGTCTGAGCTTGACGCTAGATTGGAGCAATTGAGCTTGAAACCCTCAATCCAAGATAGTGTAAGTGAGGTCAGAGATTGTGAGTTGCTCGAAAGGGTAATCTGATGTTAGAATGATGAAGGAAAGGTTAGAATCTATTTCGATGTAAATGTTAAAATCTTGTCTGAGCTTGACCTTAGATTGGAGCAATTGAGCTTGAAACCCTCAATCCAAGATCGTGTAAGTGAGGTCAGAGATTGTGAGTCGCTTGAAATGGTAATCTGATGTAAGAATGATGAAGGAAAGGTTAGAATCTTTTTCGATGGAAATGTTAGAATCTTTTTCTGAGCTTGGCGCTAGATTGGAGCAATTGAGCTTGAAACCTTCAATCCAAGATAGTGTACGTGAGGTCAGAGATTGTGAGTTGCTCGAAAGGGTAATCTGATGTTAGAATGATGAAGGAAAGATTAGAATCTTTTTCGATGGAAATGTTAAAATCTTGTCTGAGCTTGACGCTAGATTGGAGCAATTGAGCTTGAAACCCTCAATCCAAGATAGTGTAAGTGAGGTCAGAGATTGTGAGTCGCTTGAAATGGTAATCTGATGTAGGAATGATGAAGGAAAGGTTAGAATCTTTTTCGATGGAAATGCTAGAATCTTTTTCTGAACTTGACGCTAGATTGGAGCAATTGAGCTTGAAACACTCAATCCAAGATAGTGTAAGTGAGGTCAGAGATTGTGAGTCGATTGAAAATGTAATCTGATAGAAGAATGTTGAAGGAAATGTTAGAATCTTTTTCGATGGAAATGCTAGAATCTTTTTCTGAGCTTGACGCTAGATTGGAGCAATTGAGCTTGAAAACCTCAATCCAAGATGGTGTAAGTGAAGTCAGATATTGTGAGTCGCTTGATATGGAAATCTGATAGAAGAATGTTTGAAGGAAGTGTTAGAATCTTTTTCTGAGTTTGACGCTAGATTGGAGCAATTGAGCTTGAAACCCTCAATCCAAGATAGTGTAAGTGAGGTCAGAGATTGTGAGTTGCTCGTTAAGGTAATCTGATGTAAGAATGATGAAGGAAAGGTTAGAATCTTTTTCGATGGAAATGTTAGAAACTTGTCTGAGCTTGACGCTAGATTGGAGCAATTGAGCTTGGAACCCTCAATCCAAGATAGTGTAAGTGAGGTCAGAGATTGTGAGTTGCTCGAATAGGTAATCTGATGTAAGAATGATGAAGGAAAGGTTAGAATCTTTTTCGAAGGAAATGTTATAATCTTGTCTGAGCTTGACGCTAGATTGGAGCAATTGAGCTTGAAACCCTCAATCCAAGATAGTGTAAGTGAGGTCAGAGATTGTGAGTTGCTCGAAAAGGTAATCTGATGTAAGAATAATGAAGGAAAGGTTAGAATCGTTTTCGATGGAAATGTTAGAATCTTTTTCTGAGCTTGACGCTAGATTGGAGCAAGTGAGCTTGAAAACCTCAATCCAAGATAGTGTAAGTGAGGTCAGAGATTGTGAGTTGCTCGAATAGGTAATCTGATGTACGACTGATGAAGGAAAGGTTAGAATCTTTTTCGAAGGAAATGTTGTAATCTTGTCTGAGCTTGACGCTAGATTGGAGCAATTGAGCTTGAAACCCTTAATCCAAGATAGTGTGAGGTCAGAGATTGTGAGTCGCTTGAAATGGTAATCTAATAGAAGAATGTTGAAAGGAAGTGTTAGAATCTTTTTCTGAACTTGACGCTAGATTGGAGCAATTGAGCTTGAACCCCTCAATGCAAGATAGTGTAAGTGAGGTCAGAGATTGTGAGTCGCTTGAAATGGAAATCTGATAGAAAAATATTGGAAGGAAGTGTTAAAATGTTTCTCTTAGCTTGACGCTAGATTGAAGCAATTGAGCTTGAAACCCTCAATCCAAGATAGTGTAAGTGAGGTCAGAGATTGTGAGTCGTTTGAAAAGGTAATCTGATAGAAGAATGATGAAGGGAAGGTTAGAATCTTTTTCGATGGAAATGTTAGAATCTTGTCTGAGCTTGACGCTAGATTGGAGCAATTGAGCTTGAAACCCTCAATCCAAGATAGTGTAAGTGAGGTCAGAGATTGTGAGTCGCTTGAAATTGAAATCTGATAGAAGAATGTTGAAGGAAATTTTTGAATCTTTTTTGATGGAAATGCTAGAATCTTTTTCTGAGTTTGACGCAAGATTGGAGCAATTGGGCTTGAAAACCTCAATCCAAGATAGTGTAAGTGAGGTCAGAGATTGTGAGTTGCTCGAATAGGTAATCTGATTAAGAATGATGAAGGAAAGGTTAGAATCTTTTTCGATGGAAATGTTAGAATCTTGTCTGAGATTGACGCTAGATTGGAGCTATTGAGCTTGAAACCCTCAATCCAAGATAGTGTAAGTGAGGTCAGAGATTGTGAGTCGCTTGAAATAGAATTCTGATAGAAGAATGTTGAAGGATATGTTAGAATCTTTTTCGATGGAAATGTTATAATCTTGTCTGAGCTTGACGCTAGATTGGAGCAATTGAGCTTGAGACCCTCAATCCAAGATAGTGTGAGGTCAGAGATTGTAAGTTGCTCGAATAGGTAATCTGATGTAAGAATAATGTAGGTTAGAATCTTTTTCGATGGAAATGTTAGAATCTTGTCTGAGCTTGACGCTAGATTGGAGCAATTGAGCTTGAAACCCTCAATCCAAGATAGTGTAAGTGAGGTCAGAGATTGTGAGTCGCTTGAAATAGAAATCTGATAGAAGAATGTTGGAAGGAAGTGTTAGAATGTTTCTCTGAGCTTGACGCTAGATTGGAGCAATTGAGCTTGAAACCCTCAATCCAAGATAGTGTAAGTGAGGTCAGAGATTGTGAGTCGCTTGAAAAGGTAATCTAATAGAAGAATGATGAAGGAAAGGTTAGAATCTTTTTCGATGGAAATGTTAGAATCTTGTCTGAGCTTGACCCTAGATTGGAGCAATTGAGCTTGAAACACTCAATCCAAGATAGTGTAAGTGAGGTCAGAGATTGTGAGTCGCTTGAAATAGAAATCTGATAGAAGAATGTTGGAAGGAAGTGTTAGAATGTTTTTCTAAGCTTGACGCTAGATTCGAGCAATTGAGCTTGAAACCCTCAATCCCAGATAGTGTAAGTGAGGTCAGAGATTGTGAGTTGCTCGAAAAGGTAATCTGATGTAAGAATAATGTAGGTTAGAATCTTTTTCGATGGAAATGTTAGAATCTTGTCTGAGCTTGACGCTAGATTGGAGCAATTGAGCTTGAAACCCTCAATCCAAGATAGTGTAAGTGAGGTCAGAGATTGTGAGTCGCTTGAAATGGTAATCTGATAGAAGAATAATGAAGGAAAGGTTAGAATCTTTTTCGATGGAAATGTTAGAATCTTGTCTGAGCTTGACGCTAGATTGGAGCAATTGAGCTTGAAACCCTCAATCCAAGATAGTGTAAGTGAGGTCAGAGATTGTGAGTCGCTTGAAATAGAAATCTGATAGAAGAATGTTGGAAGGAAGTGTTAGAATGTTTCTCTGAGTTTGACGCTAGATTGGAGCAATTGACCTTGAAACCCTCAATCCAAGATAGTGTAAGTGAGGTCAGAGATTGTGAGTCGCTCGAAAAGGTAATCTGATAAAAGAATGTTGAAGGATATGTTAGAATCGTTTTCGATGGATATGTTAGAATCTTTTTCTGAACTTGATTCTAGATTGGAGCAATTGAACTTGAAACCCTTAATCCAAGATAGTGTATGTAAGGTCAGAGATTGTGAGTCGCTCGAAATGGAAAACTGATAGAATTTTCTTTTTCAAATGAAATTCAAGAACATTAGTTGAGCTTATAGCTTGTATCCTAGTGGCTATGTAACAATATCTTTGGTAAGTATTATATCATTTCGTTTTAAATAATCATTGTTTTTCCCTTTTCAGGATTTTATCAAACCGATTATGTTACTAACAGCATATAAATTAAATATAGGGAGTTCTTTGAAAGTTTTTTACTTCATTGTTTTATGTACTGAGTTTAACTTTTTATTACTTTCAAAATATGCCATGGAATTTAAAAAATTGTAAATTATTATATGTAAATCTACGTTTTCAAAATTTATACATAAATCCTTATGTTATATAGGAAAATCATTTCAAATTATATTATGTGAAGAGTAGGGGTGAAGGAAGATGTAGGAATAATATGTATTAAAAATAATGTTTATATTGATGTATCGAAGATTTAAAATAAAAATATCTGTTTAAGGTATTCCACTAAAAGTATCAGAAACAAATTCATATTCAATCACATGTTTTGTGCTAGTGTACTAGATCACTTTTGAGACGACTCGGAAAATGGACAGGTTCGAAGAATGAAGAAGAACGTATAGCGCCAGTCACACGATGCATATATTGATCAATAGTTGGCCGTTTTATGGAAACATTGAATGTATAATATTGTTCAAAAATAGATTGATATCAATCATTCAAATTTTCCCCTATCTTGCGTTTGATCAACCACGCAGCAATATTTCCCCTCCATAGCGCATTTTACTTCAATTTTCTCTACAATATTTCCCCACCTTCAAAATTGTTACATCAATCCTCTCGAAGATTGCTCAAACCGAGGCTCAAACCATGGGTCGAATTATTCCATGGATCAAATGATTGGTTCAATATTTCCCCTCCACATCAACCTATCATCCTTTCAATGCAGCAGCACGTGAACGAGAGCATCATCATTGCTGCCGTGTTGCCATATTTTGTTTTAATTTAAATAAATAGCTTTTGAACTGTATTATACAAAAACACTGTTCGACAAAAAAAAAAACTTTTGCCGTGATCAGAGACCCCATTAGTAGGGCATAAAAGCGCATGGAAAATGTAGAAAAATGCCATTTTCAAATCTGTTGGAGCACCCCTAGAAACTTTTTGAGATGAGATTGAATTTTATTCATTTTTGAACGTTCGACAAGAGCTTTAGAAATCATCATTAGCACATTTGAAATACAATATCTTTGAAATGCAGTTTTGTGCACCGCTGAAATTGTCACAGTTCTGAGAAGCAACTTTGGTAAATAACTAGTCAAAATTTTAGCCTATTACGACATTCCATTTCATTGATACATATCCGGGAAGAACCAAATATGACTTATATAATACAAATCCTTGAAGTTTTCTCTTAATTTAATCACAAAAAGCAAGCCCCTATCCCTATCTAATCATAACAAAATAACTATTTTACTCTGATTTGACTTCGAAATGCTACACTTATGATCTAAATAATTGAATTCAAATTTTCGAGAAGAAAATCCGGTTGATTTTTCAAATTACTAACGTAATAAGCCTGTGTAAAAATAAAAATAAAATCTAAAAATAAAATCTAATACATTTATATTTTGCGTTCAGCACAAAAAACCTTTCCAGTGTTTTCGTGGGTTATCTATATTCACTTAATGTTTCGAAGATCCTCCAGGCCATACCAAGGTGGTAAAATTGATAACTTTATTGAATAAAACAAACCTATTTCAATACACTGAACTTAAGCTGGCATTGCGCAGAAATCATGGTTTAAGTTCACGACTGTTCAAAACAATACAACCCTAAAAAATGCAAGCCAAAAATGAGAACATTCTTCATTTACTATTAGTAATCGTTGTTTTCATCACATTTTAGTTAGTTCCACAATACAGAATGTGTAAGTTGGGGCATTACCATTAAAGACACTTTTAATTTAATTATGAAATTAATTGAATTTGTCATGTAGTAAAATATTTCCAATCTTAATTTCAAGCTAAATAATGTCCTCCACGATTGTAAAATTGCTTTATAAGTTCCAGCGGCATAGGGTCTGGAATCATTTGGACAGGATCACCTATTTTGGGCACTTGTGTCTATGACTCAGTCAATTTAGAACCGATAGACTTGATTTTTGAGACACGATCAGATACACATAGTATCTAGCTATATGCAATAATTCAAGTCAATCGGTTTGGAAGTGACTGAGTTATAGCAGCGAGTGATCAAAATAGGTGATCCTGCCTAAATGGTCCTGAACCCTATTTGTTAATATAGTGTTAAATACTATCTATCCAGAAGCACTAAGGCGAGTTAATATAATTTATTTAGTCCAAATAGTCCAAATTTGTTTCAATGCAGAGGTTGTTGGAATTTGAATATATTTTCCGCATCGTATTTAAATTTTTAAGAACATGGAACTGCTTGATATCCACCAGGTCAATCAATCTGGAACGGTTACTTAGGTACACACCAAATCATTGAAAAGCGTTCTCATCCATATGCGATATATGGATATTTAAATTTGGGCACGACTCGAAATTCGATCAAAACAAAATACTTCCTTGAATTAAGTGGACGAAGTGTATTTTGCCTGAATTGTGATCCTAATCTATCGCATTCAAAATCGCAGTTTATTGGTATTTAAACATAATTATGAAAGTAAGATTTGATGTCAAATGTTATAATAAACTTTGTTTATTTTGATAAGCGACAAATAAGTTTTTGAAATCAGCAATTAGAGCATTAAATTTATTTGGAAAAGTTTTTCCTTAAAACACTCATGCTGACCTCAATGAATTAATCTAACTTTCTTCCTGTGGATCCTTTGTAATCATATCCTAAAATTTCTTTATATAGCTTTCCACAATCATATTTAGTTAAACCAGATGTTTGAAATACAATTTTCTTCTTCTTCAGTCAGAGACTGAAAAATACATTAACACTAGAAAACGGACGTCACATCTAGTGACCTAGTGGAGAACTTGTAAAGAAACGTTTTCTCCTACTGGAGCGGAAATCCATCCAATATTCCGAGGCGTTCGAAGTATCCGAAAGACTGACGCTGCACGGCATTAACGCATAGAAGTTTTTTTTAAATGGATATGAATATGAGCGTGCTTTATGGGATTAGATTAAAAAAAACTTAAAGATTTTCACTATATAAGTCAGAGTTAAGCCTTCGCGGATATGTATCAATGAAATGGAATGTCGTAATAGGCCAAAATTTTGACTAGTTATTTATCAAAGTTACTTCTCCGCATTTCAAAGATATTGTATTTCAAAAGTGTTTATGATGATTTCTAAAGCTCGTGTCAAACCTTCAAAAATGAATAAAATTCAAACTCATCTCAAAAAGTTTCTAGGGGTGCTCCAACAGATTTGAAAATGGCATTTTTCTACATTTTCCATGCGCTTTTATGCCCTACTAATGGGGTCTCTGATCACGGCAAAAGTTTTTTTTTTGTCGAACAGTGAAATACATACGAAAAAGAAAACTGAATTCAGATGTAAAAAATCATCGAACAAAAAAAAATTATGCAGAAGTTTTTTTCCCACACACTCAAAACAGATTTGCGGGCTCGGCAAAAACGCGCACAGCCGTCTGCTCAGTAAAACTATCAGCTGATATCCCAGCAAAAAGTGACATTTGTTAGCTGACTCTCAGCAAAACGATTGCCGAAGCTCAGCAATGAACTGTCAAAATTGCTGAGATCTCAGCAAAATTGTTGTTTGCTGATTACTCGGCTGTGCAAATCTCGGCAAAAGAATGGAAAAATGCTGATATCCCGGCAATCTGAATTAAGTGTGCAAGATTTTTTATTTAAATGTAATGAACCCAACAATTATAATGCATTAGTGGTAATAAACAGTTGCCAACATTTTTTGGGTAATCTTATAACTCTGTTGGTGTCCCACCGAGCTCTGCTAAAAAAATACTGGTGCACTGGGGGTCTCTAATACCTGTTAATTCATAACACAGCGCAACACTTTTTTGTCTCAAGAGCAAACTTATGAGTCTCTGACAAATTTTGGGCCGCTGAATCCGAATCTTGGCTCAGATGTGCTCCAGTACGTCACAATTTTAAGCTATACCTCAATTTATAGGGCAAAATATGCGATTTGGGCTTTTTTGACTGCAAGCCATTAAGCATGGAAATATTTTTTTAGCCAATCAAAGGATAAATTGGTCAATTTACATCTGAACTATCGACTCATGAAAAATATTTCGTTAAACCACATCAAATTTGACAGATTTAAGCATTTTATGTCAGTATGTAAACTTGCTTCGTACCTAACATAAATCGCTTAAATCGAATTCGATTTGGTAAAACGAAATATTTAGCATGAGTCGATAGTTTAGATGTTAATTGACCAATTTATCCTTTGATTGGTTAAAAAAATATTTCCATGCTTAATGGCTTGCAGTCAAAAAAGCCCAAAATCGTATATTTTGCCCTATAAATTGAGGTATAGCTCAAAATTGTGACGTGCTGGAGCAAATCTAAGCTCGGATTCAGATCCAGCGGCCCAAAATCTGTCAGAGACACATAAGTTTGCTCTTGAGACAGACCAAAAGTTAATTTTTGTTACGCTGTGTAATTTGCACATTATGGTGGTTACATGTTTTACTTGCATTGCCTATAAATTAGAAATAACCCCTTCTGACAAATAACACCCTTCAGTAGTAATTTTGTAATTTTTCTCATGGGTTGTCCAAAAACTTTTCGTAATAAAAAAAATGTAATATGTAAAAATGGTCAAGCTTAGAAGAATTAATGTGAATAGAAAATGTATTAAAAAATACAAATTTGACAGAAATACATTATCTTCCGCATTATTTACATTGGGATCGGTAGGACTGAAAATCAACTACGCGACTACCGACGACGCATTGATTCAATAAAAGGCTTTGCTTTGTTAGCTGTGCACATATGCTAAGCATGCACGGACACTTGTTTATTTTTTTTTCTCTTTATGCATTAACTTCTCTCATACTGCCGGGAGATTTTCTCTCTGCTCGAACCTCGGCTACATCTATCTCTCTGGAAAAGGGGTTATGTCGAAGATATTGAATTGATTCTTGGTTTGATCCTCGTGATTTCATCAATAATCCTTGAGAAAGAAGTAATTATTGATGGAATGGTGGAATAAAGAAAACAAGAAAGCGCTGCCAAATAAACATTTTCAAGCAAAAGTAAGTTGCGCATCGTAAATTTTCATTAGATTATTAAGGAATAATGTTTAATATTCAACATTGGTTTATCATGTTTTATATCACATCTTTAAATTCCACTAACGCATATGCGATTTTCTAGTACCTTTAGTATAAAATGCTAGAACCAGGCTTGACAGAAACTCCCTCTCGAGAAAATGAGGAAGCGATTTTGACGATTTTCTGAGGAGTGAAAATAAAACTCAGAAATCCCAACGCAAATCCTCAACAGCACCGAGCGCGAGCTTGCCGCGCAGCGAGAAGTTTGTCCAACACTCATAATTGCTTGTTGTGTTTCTCACGTCCACTCACACTCAAAAAGCTCTCGCGAGTTCCACTCCCATACAAAGAAAGACTCCCGAGGCGAAAATCGCACTCAAAACCCCGAAATAATCATCGGCTCTTTTTTCGTTCTCCTCATCCTCGCTCAGTTTTTATTGCCTCTCTGTTTGGGGTTCGTTTGCTCCCTCACGACGAGGCAAAAGAAAAACACCGTTCTAGATCATGTTGCAAAACTCTTTTGATTTCGAGGAGGATTATCAAGCCTGGCTAGAACCATATAGGGACACTCAGATTTTTTTTTCGACAGCTTTGTTCTCTTCGTCATGGGGTGTTATCTTAAGTCTGATAAACTTAAAGTTGGCGTCACATCTTTGCCAATCAAACTGTTTACAACTAAGTTTCAAGCAATTTGGACGACAAAAACCCTTATGGCAAAGAGAGTAAAACTGCCAAAAATACCCAAAGTCACTCTCAAGACATATAATTTAATTATCGTTCAGTAATCAATCTAGCTATAGAGAAACCTGTTTGAATAATAACGGATAAAGCAAACATTTTCAATTATAGACGAAACAAACAAATCAATATGGCAATAATCTCTTATCAGCCTTTGTTTTCCAAACCTATATTGCTTTACATATTTACTACATTTACTACATTAGCAAAAATCAAAACTTGTTCGAACCGAATGTTAATACTTGTTTAAGCTCCATTTTGTATGAAATATTTTGGTTCAACAATAGAAGTTCATAACTTGTTGTAAAAATAAGAAACATTAACCTTCTCAAGACATTAGGAAAAATAGCATAATTCATCATATAAATAGATCCACTATTTAACAATTCATCATGCTAATCGGTGAGATTGGGTTCAATAAATAAGAGTTTATGAATGCTCACAAAAAAATCGAATATGGCGTGACCAGAACTATCAAAAAAATATTTTTTGATAATCATTAATGGAATCAGGAAGTACTAGATTGAAAGTAGTGAAGTACTAGATTGAAAGTAATGAGCTGGATTTTTGTATGGTGAGATGTTCAATTCTCCATTTTTGCAATGAATTGGTGCAAACAGCGTGGGTTATATGATTTCTTGGCTAATTTGATGCTGTTTGAGCAAAAGTTTGGGTAACTTTGTTGTTGTATTATTTATTTAATGCAAGTTCAACAAAACAGTTATTCAAACTTTTGCTCAAACAGCATCAAATTAGTCAAGAAATCATATAACCCACGCTGTTTGCACCATTTCATTGCAGAAATGGAGAATTGAACATCTCACCATACAAAAATCTAGCTCACTACTTTCAATCTCGTACTTCACTGATTGCCTCCTATTGAATAAGCAAGCGAAGTATCGAAATTTGCACTTTTCGAATGATCAAGTTTTTATTATACATATTTACAAAGCAAAAACGTGACACTTTATTTCTAAAAATTTGCTTTTCAAATTCAATGGGGCACGTTCGGTGTGGTACTAGATTTGTAGTAATGAGCTGAATTTTAGTATGGTGAGAAGGTCCATTCTCCGTTTCTGCATTGAAATGGTGCAAAAAGCGTGGGTATTATGATTCCTTGCCTAATTTGATGTTATTTGAGCAAAACTTTGGATAACTATGTTGTTTATGTTGCAAGAAATGGAGAAAACAACAACACTGTTGCCCAAAGTTTTGCTCAAACAGCATCAAATTAGGCAAGGAATCATAATACCCACGCTTTTTGCACCATTTCTTTGCAGAAACGGAGAAATGACCTTCTCACCATACTAAAATTCAGCTCATTACTACAAATCTAGTACTCCACCGATCTGTCCTATTGAACTGGCCACCATGAACGCCGTGAGTCACGCGCTGAACGTTGGTGAATTGCTATCTCATTCTCACTGATGGAATGGTCTTCGTTCAATCTGCTGACTCTTTTGCACTGCTGGATTGATCGAATCAAACAAATCGAGAGGAAAGTTTGACGAACTTGGATGATCTTGATGGTTTGGTCAAACTAGATGATAGTGGTGGTTGGATCAATCTTTCGGAGGGGAAATATTGAGGATATGACCACCAACCTCAATCCTCGCTTTTGCAGGTTGGTCAGTATTTACATCAAGATTCAACATTATCATCCATGTTCTCCTCAATAAAAAATGCATGCAATACATTTAGCAATATTTCCATCAAATTGGGTTGTTTAGTGAATAAAATATTGCTATTTTCTATAGCCTAATCGAAAGAGCTCATTTTTCTGAGCATATCGTGATTTTATTGGATTCCAATACCTTTGTTTTGATGGTTAAATTAACAAAACTGTTTTCATTTTTGTGGATAGAATGACAGTTCGATCGATAAAGTGACAGTTCGACCCGAACAAAAAAAATTCCCCATACAAACTTTAAATGCATTTTAAAAATAGTTCCCGGACTCCAAAAATTATAAAATTTTGGATTTCGACTAATTTTTGGGCGGAGAATCCGATTATGAAATAATCCGGATACCCCTAAAGAACCCAATTGTGTTTCTTGATGAAGTTGAAGGAAAGATTGAACCTCTTGGTTGAATCAACTTATTGATAAGTGTAAATGGCACTTATGTGGCTGCACGAGCAAGCTTTCAATTCACGAGTGCACCGATGAACTGAATTCATCGCGGTCCGAGAATTTTGACACTAGAGCGGGGTCGCTTCCAATCAGAAGTGGAAGATTTCCAATCAGAATTGAACAATTCTGATTGGGAACGACCCCGCTGTAGTGTCAAAATTCTCGAACCGCGATGAATTCAGTTCATCGGTGCACTCGTCTATAGCCGACCTGAATGACACCAACGAGCTGAAGGACGATACGCATCATGCGGGAGCGAGAAAGAGAGATTGAAAAAGAAAAACTCATTTGAATGGGCTTGAACGGGAAAAGGTGAAGAGAGTTGAGTTTGAAGAATGATGTAATCGAGTGATGTTGTGCGCGTTGGTAGGGAAGTGCAAATTCAAAAAAATAAAAAATAAAATGGAGTGCAAAAGAATTATTAATTGTATTTTAATTTCTAATCGACGAATCCCGACAGAATGTTCCTGCCTTTAAATAAACCGGGCTGGAAAATAGCAAGATCAAAACTTGAAATCGTAGATCTTACACCGTAAAGTGCCCCACACAATGCATACGTTTGCGTGTGCGTGACAGTAGTTTGACACATTTCCCATGGGAAAACTGTCAAAAAAACGCAAACCTCGACGGAACGGACGCTATGTGCTCCAGGCTTAACGCACCATTCCAAGGTGATCTACCCACGTTACGGGTTTTTAGGTCTATGCACGGGTACTATTCCCAAACCCCGTCGACTCAACCCTTTTACAAGCTCCGTCGCCTGCCAAACGACTACGATCCCTACAATGAATTCTTCATCAGTGAAGCACAGAACAATCGAATCCTCCAACGGTACACCATCTGCACCGTCGAACATCTCTCAACCTACTACATCGAGTCCATCGTCAGGTAACGCCATACCGCAGATTCCTTCTGGAATTCTGAATGCTCCTCGTTCAAGTGAAAAAAACATTAAGTGTAGATGTAAAACATAGCTCCAAACGGAGCCGGGTCACAACGTCCGAGGCCATACAGTCCCGGACATTAAGTCGCGTTTTTTTGCGAAATAGCGTCCAAAAGTTTGGATGCGTCATAATATCCTATGTGCCTTCTTTCCTTGGACTTCGTGGCGTATCTGCAAGTTCGGACGTTATGCCCCGGAAAAATGCGCCATAAAGTCCTGGGACTTTATGGCCTCGGACGTTATGATACTGCGCCGCTCCAAACATACAACCTTCCGGATATTCGTTGGCCAACTTTAAGTGCAGGGAATAGCACTTAAGTGTCAGCTTGTCCAACTTGGCGTAGTGGCGTTTGATGGTGTCTGCGATGTACTCTGCTTCGGCCTTCCTGGTGACGCTGGGTGGGATGTGCTTCTTGACCTTAATCCTATGACTAACGGGTGTTAGTTTCTCCTTTTGACATTTCTTCAGAAATGCCACGTCCTTCTGAATGCTGATGATGGATCTCTTCAAATCGATGAAATAACTCTGCTCCGTCCGCTTGGTAGCCATGATGATGATGATTAACCTGGGCTTGTTAGGGGAATATCTGTAAATAAAAGAAAATCGGGTTAAGTACGGTTCCTTTGAATTCCACTAAGAATTTGCATCCTTTGACAGATACGTATTTCGACCTCAACTGCAAGGTCGTCTTCAGTGTCTTGTACTTGACTCAACTTTTTTTTTTTTTTTTTTTTCCAAGCATGCAAAAACTTATATCTATATTAACCTCCACCATAGAATAGGTAAAAAATTCCCTCCACCACCGAATAGGTACATTTCCCACCAGCACAGGATAGGTAAACAAAGTTCATGTATCACAGGTACATTATGAGGCGCACGCCATACGAGAGTGCTTAGGGGGTAATAATTTGAAAAGCCACGAACTTCCATTGCCTTGATCCTTATTCATCAAGGCAATGGAAGTTCGTGGCTTTTCAAATTATTACCCCCTAAGCACTCTCGTATGGCGTGCGCCTCATAATGTACCTGTGATACATGAACTTTGTTTACCTATCCTGTGCTGGTGGGAAATGTACCTATTCGGTGGTGGAGGGAATTTTTTACCTATTCTATGGTGGAGGTTAATATAGATATAAGTTTTTGCATGCTTGGAAAAAAAAAAAAAAAAAAAAACTACCTAGATTAAGCTACCTATTATTTTTACCTATGATGTATGAGACGTGTAGAATGCGATGGATCTCTTCAGTCGAGTCAAGTACAAGACACTGAAGACGACCTTACAGTTGAGGTCGAAATACGTATCTGTCAAAGGATGCAAATTCTTAGTGGAATTCAAAGGAACCGTACTTAACCCGATTTTCTTTTATTTACAGATATTCCCCTAACAAGCCCAGGTTAATCATCATCATCATGGCTACCAAGCGGACGGAGCAGAGTTATTTCATCGATTTGAAGAGATCCATCATCAGCATTCAGAAGGACGTGGCATTTCTGAAGAAATGTCAAAAGGAGAAACTAACACCCGTTAGTCATAGGATTAAGGTCAAGAAGCACATCCCACCCAGCGTCACCAGGAAGGCCGAAGCAGAGTACATCGCAGACACCATCAAACGCCACTACGCCAAGTTGGACAAGCTGACACTTAAGTGCTATTCCCTGCACTTAAAGTTGGCCAACGAATATCCGGAAGGTTTCCCATTGTTCCTCACCAAGGTAAAGCGAGCAGAGGAATGTGAAGCAGACAGGAAGAGACGACTACACAAAAAGAAGCTGACGAATCTACGAAACGAGACCAGAGCGGCAAAGGACACCCACACTCCAATTCCGATGGTTCAACCCATTGAAGGATTCGTAGTAAACCGTTCGACGCAACAGTTTACAGAGGAACAATTGACACACCTCAATAAGGGGTTAGGATATGCGCCATCAAAACAGGACAGCGCAGTAAGGTGAATTCAGACGAGACAAGGATTGTAACGGAACTTAAAAAGAAACCAGTATACTACATGAAGGCAGACAAAGGTAACGCGGTTGTTATTATGGACAAGAAGGATTACGACGAACAGATGGAGAAGAAGATAAACGAAGGACCATACAGACATCTACGAGTAGATCCACTACCCGGACTAATAAGGCTGACAGACAAGACCCTGAAAGACTGTAAACCCATCATCGGAGAGGCTCGTTTGAAGGAAGCAAATCCCATTCTTCCGCGGATCAAAGGTCTTCCTAAAATTCACAAACCCGGTCAAGAGATGCGAGAGATTATTTCAGCTGAAGGATCCCCTACCCACAAATTGGCTAAATGGTTAGTTCAAGAGTTCCAAAGTATGCCAAAACCCTTCCCCACCAGTTCGGTCAAAAACACTCAGGAATTCACCCAAAAGTTGTTGGAATCAGGAACCATCAAGGTGGACGAGATTATGGTTTCTTTCGACGTCGCAGCACTATTCCCAAGTGTCCCTGTAAAGGATGCTCTTAATCTTCTCGAGGATTGGTTACTACCCCAAAAGTCTGACGCAGCTTGGAAAGGAAAAGTTAGGACTTATTTACGTTTGGCCAGACTGTGCATGGATGAGAATTACTTCCAATTCCGTGGACAGTTCTACAAGCAGACCAAAGGTGCCCCCATGGGAAATCCCCTATCCCCATTTTTATGCGAGCTTTTCATGGCAAATTTAGAAACCAAGCTTAAGGAGCAAGGTTTACTTCCGGAGAAATGGTGGAGGTACGTGGACGATATTTTCAGTGTGATCAAACGGGAAGCTTTATCTAAGGTTCTAGAGGTCATCAACAATGTACATAAGGATATCAGGTTCACTCACGAGGAAGAAAAGGAGGGAAAACTTCCATTTTTGGATCTATTAGTTAAGAGGGAAGACAGTTCGTCGTTCGAATTCGAGATTTACAGGAAACCTACTAATACCATGCGTGTCATCCCCTATTCGTCGAACCACTCCTTCCAACATAAGATGGCAGCTTTTCACCACATGGTTCACCGAATGCAGACTCTACCTCTAAGCGATGACGGGAAGAATAAGGAACTCACTCACATATTCGAAACAGCGAAAATCAACGGATATAAGGAGAGGACAATTCAGGCCATCATTGACAAAAAGGAGAGGCTGCGATATCGAGGATCCCTAACAACTCTTACCCCTATTTCAGAATCTTTGAAGCGAGTATCAGTCCCCTTCGATCAACACATCACTAATAATTTACGTTCTAGGTTCAGAAATTTCGGGATCGATTTAGTATTTTCTAGCAGAAGCAATCAGTTGAAGACTTCATTAGGCTCTACAAAGGATCCGGTCAACACCCTAAACAAGGCTGGCGTTTACAAAATCAGTTGCTCCCATTGTGATAAGGTCTACGTTGGTCAAACAAAACGGTCTTTGGAGGTTAGATTCAGGGAACATATGGCGGAGGTGGGAAAGGCGCAGAGGACAGTGAATAGAGGTTTGGAATACGATTTCAGGTCGAAAGTTGCTGAACATGTCTTTGAGGAGGGCCACCCTGTAACTACAGAGGATATTCAAATTTTGCGAAATGTAACTTCACCTTGGAAATTGGACGTTGCTGAGAGTCTAGAGATATACAAACAGGTACCTAACACGCTGTTGAATAAGGATCAAGGCAATGGAAGTTCGTGGCTTTTCAAATTATTACCCCCTAAGCACTCTCGTATGGCGTGCGCCTCATAATGTACCTGTGATACATGAACTTTGTTTACCTATCCTGTGCTGGTGGGAAATGTACCTATTCGGTGGTGGAGGGAATTTTTTACCTATTCTATGGTGGAGGTTAATATAGATATAAGTTTTTGCATGCTTGGAAAAAAAAAAAAAAAAAAAAAAACTACCTAGATTAAGCTATCTATTATTTTTACCTATGATGTATGAGACGTGTAGAATGCGATGGATCTCTTCAGTCGAGTCAAGTACAAGACACTGAAGACGACCTTACAGTTGAGGTCGAAATACGTATCTGTCAAAAGAAGCTGACTGTCAACTGGGAACAAATTGCGCCTACCCTCTATCATGTTTTAGAACCAGTAAAAAGCAGGGGTAGAAGCTGACTGTCAACTGGGAACAAATTGCGCCTACCCTCTATCATGTTTTAGAACCAGTAAAAAGACGTAATTGCCAAACAAGAAAAGTTCAATTTTCGATTGCAAAACTGAATTGAATACCGTTTTATCATGCTAAAAGTAAGTCAGTATATGATTCAAACATAAAGAATGTTATATTCAGCATATAAGATTGAAAAAAATCATTCCGAAAAAATCAGTATTTTGTTTTAACCATTATGAAATATTAGCCTCTACTCTCGTTTGTTTTTGTTGTTGTTTTGTTTGAAGTGCGAAAATCAGCTGAAAATTGAAAACTCCCTGATCGATTATTTCTCTTCAATGTGAGGATAATTTAATGCTATGACTCAAGAAATGTCGATAATTACCGAAAACACTGATCATAAGCATCAAAATCGAGAAAAAAACACTGATGTTTGTGCTACTGTTGATGTTTATATTGTTCGTGCAGTTGAAAATCGGAATTTTTGACACGCGAAAATCGGTTTTTCTCCTAAACCGTGTGTCGGACGTACGTCGAGCACAGTGCGCTGGATAGAGGGCCAGGTCCGCTGTCCAGCGCACTACACTGAACGAAAACCCCATCCCGAAATCGACTGATTTGTCCGACCATCCAGTCCAAATTAGCAAAATCGTGTTTTCGAATGACGAATCAGTCATACGGCAATCATCCTGAAAAGCGGATGACGACCATCTTATTCGCGTATGAGTCGACGCACGCTATGTGAATGAATATTAGTTGCAGAGCGAAGGCAACACAGATGCACCAAATTTATTCATCGATAGCGTTACAAGTTCCTTGTTCGTTATACCCACGACATTGACGAATTGCGTTGCATGTCTTATTTCTGGACATGACGCATTTTTGAAATGGGAGGTCGCGAGGGATATATGATTGATATCAATCGCTAAAAAACAAGGTTGCTCGACCATATAGTCGACATTCCATTTCCATATCGCTGTCATCCGATTTTAGGATGACATCATTCGGTCGGTGGACCATACGGTTTCCGACCGAATATCGTTAAGGGGCGCGATCGTATCGCCTCTCAGTCGATCTTGGGCGGGGGTTTCCGTTCAGTGTACGTCCGACGTTAGGTTTCACATATGGATGTTGAGAAAATCCGATTGTCGGGTGTGGGGAAACTTCGGGTTTCAACCGCGAAGACAATAAAACCATTAAACAAAAGATGTTTACAAATTAGAACCAACAGTAGATGGCGCGCAGGTGGGCATGTTTGGGTAGGCGTAAAGGGTAGCATCTTCTACCCCTGTATTAACAATGTTTCAGTACAATGAATTAAGGCCGGACGGGACGGTGGTTGAATCGTCCGTCATTGCTATGTTGTTCGTAAGATGCAAATCTCAACTTCTACTTCATAATATTGGCTAGAAATTTGATCGTTCATTTGCTCACTTGCGGTGCACAATCGACTAAAGTTTCAGCTACAGTGACCCCACAATTTATGAATCGCCAAAAATGACCACAGTTTATGGATCACTCCATTTGATCAACATGGTGATTCATCAATAGTGTACAAAATTTAAGGTGATTCATCGGTGTGGGGTCACTGTACGTCAGTGCAGTGGAAATTGATATTTGCATCTTCAAAATCGTGAGGCAAATTGTTAGAAAGAGAAGGAAGATAGGAAAAATTACACGTCGTCCCGTGCGGCCTTAACTACATCGGCTGTTTTCCTACTCTCCGCATCGACCAATGTGGCGCTAGCTTCTATGCGCGAAAAATCGCTAAAAGTAAATCGCAAAAATATTGTATGGCGAATACCATCTAAAGGCAAATTCTTCAAAGCGTAACACATTATTCGAAAAAATATTTGGTAGTGGTTGTGCACAATGGTGACCACTATTAAGCCTACCAAATGTTTTTTCGGGAAAAGCTTTGTATTTCAAGTAATTCAAGATTAGATGCATTTCGCCATACAAAATTAAATTGATTTACTCCTGCTGATCAACTGTGGCTACGCGCAAAGCGGGTACCCAGACAACCAGTAATCGTATAAGATGTTGCATAAGATGATAAAGTGGAGGCCATATGCGTGCATGCCCGCATTTAGGTACATGTAAAATGTACGTATATCGCCTCCACTTTAACATCTTATTCAACATCTTATACGATCACTGGTTGGCTGGGTAGTCCATTAACAGAATTTTGCATTCGGTTGAGAATCGTTGGTGCAGTTCTTAATTTTACCACGGATTCGGTAGGAACAACAACAAAATTTTTTGGGGTGTAGGTATATACTTTATTGCAGGGTGACGTCATCAATAAATCGCTCTCTTTCTCTCCTACGGGAAATTAGAAAACAACAGGACCAATACCTGTCAAATTTGACAGGTACTGGTCCTGTTGTTTTCAAACTCTCTGAAAGAGCGAAAGAGATAGAATTTCGTTGTGAGGTGGTCTATTGCACATCACGCCAACTGTGACTCCAATCAGAGTGCTTGTCAAAAACTCGTGCGCTTGAGTGACGATTCCAGACCTCTGTCATTTTTATCTTTCAAGATTAATGCACCCAAACAAATCGAACAAGTTGTTCTTTCTGGCGGATTTTGGCCGGCCGGAGTCTCAATCGCGCCTTTTTTAGATCGTCGTTCCAACAGTCGCAAACCAATGAATGGACTACCAGCTTGGCGTGCGCCCACAGTTGATTAGCAGGAGTAAATTCATTTTATTTTGTATGGCGAAAAACATCTAAACTCGAATTTCTCGGAATGGAAAGCTTTTCCAAAAAAATATTTGGTAGGCACCAAACCGGTCATCATTGTGCACAACCGCTACCAACTATTTTTTCGAATAATGTCTTCCACTTCGAGAAATACGCCTTTACATGCTATTCGCCATACATTATTTTTGCGATTTACTTTTAGCGATTTTTCGCGCATAGAAGCTAGCGCCACATTGGTCAATGCGGAGAGTAGGAAAACAGCCGATGTAGTTAATTCATTACCTACATCGGCTGTTTTCCTACTCTCCGCATGTGTGAAGAATTAGCATTAAGTTAAAATTCACAAATAAAAAAAAAAAATACTCTCCGCATCTACCAATGTGGCGCTAGCTTCTATGCGCGAAAAATCGCTAAAAGTAAATCGCAAAAAACTTGTATGGCGAATAGCATCTAAAGGCAAATTTATCGAAGTGGAATACATTATTCGGAAAAATAATTGGTAGTGGTTGTGCACAATGGTGACCACTATTAAGGCTACCAATTATTTTTTCAGGAAAAGCATTCTATTTCAAGTAATTCAAGTTTAGATGCTTTTCACCATACAAAATAAAATGGATTTACTCTTGCTGATCAACTGTGGGCGTGCGCCAAGCGGGTAGTCCATTAGAGGGAAATTAAATGAACTATAATTTGCATCTTGAATTTTGAAACGATGTTGATGTTTTGGATAATTAGGTGTTTTATTAGAAATATAATCAAATCGTTTTAATTTTCATCCGTGTAAAGAATTTCAAGTTGAGTCAATGGTGTTTCATAGCTTGAGAATATATATTTGATGCACTTTTTGAAAAGTTACAGCTAGTTGAACATTTTTTGAAAAGTGAAAATTTTACTTGTGCCGGTATATATTAAACATTGAAAATGTCTTACGGTTATATATGGCACGGTAAAAGCTGGAAATGCTGCGCAAATCAGATCTCATTGTGATCCACTAGCCTCTGCCCAGCAACTCCTATCCCTACCTCCACGTGGTACCGGCCGGAAACTATAGGAAGATCGGGTAACCAACCCCGGTGGGAACTTTGGTCGTTGGCCGACAGTGAAGGGGAGGGGATTTGCTTCGGCAAACCTGAGCGTCTGTTCTCCAGGAGGAGCGGCTCACAACAGCGTCTGATTCCCATGTTAAGGGTGGCTGATCAACGTCCGGGTGCAAGGGAAGGACTCTAAGCTCAACTGCACTATGGTCCTCCGGAAAGTAGGGGGTTGGTGTCAGGCCCTACGAGCCAGCCGTAAAAACCATTGTAACGGAAAATCAGCAACAGAATAATACGAACCGAGACCAACGGCAACGACCTCAGCGAACAAAAAGGACTTGCGATTGGAAACTCGGTACGTGGAACTGCCGATCTCTCAACTTCATTGGGAGAACCCGCATACTCGCCGATCTACTGAAGGACCGCGGGTTCGGCATCGTAGCCACACCGGACATGGACCATGGATCCATGGTGCGAACGTATACAGGTAATCATACCATCTACCAGAGCTGCGGCAACACACGCGAGCTGGGAACAGCTTTCATCGTGATGGGTGATATGCAGAGGCGCGTGATCGGTTGGTGGCCGATCGACGAAAGAATGTGCAGATTGAGGATCAAGGCCGATTCTTCAACTTTAGCATAATAAACGTGCGGGGTCTCTAGTTAGCCTAGTGGTTAAGGCTATGGATCGCCAATCCGGAGACGGCGGGTTCGATTCCCGTTCCGGTCGGGAAAATTTTCTCGACTCCCTGGGCATAGTGTATCATTGTACTTGCCTCACAATATACAAATTCATGCAATGGCAGGCAAAGGAAGCCCTTCAATTAATAACTGTGGAAGTGCTCAAAGAACACTAAGTTGAAGCGAGGCAGGCCAAGTCCCAGTGGGGACGTAGAGCCAAAAAAGAAGAAGAAGAAGATAATAAACGTGCACAGCCCACACTCCGGAAGCACTGATGATGACAAGGACGCATTGTACGCGCAGCTCGAACGCGAGTACAACCGCTACCCAAGCCACGACGTCAAGATCATCATAGGAGATTTGAACGCTCAGGTAGGCCAGGAGGAGGAATTCAGACCGACTATCTGGTGAGTGTCAAACTGCGCCCAAAACTCTCCGTCATCAACAATGTACGGTGCCGGCGACCGCCACGGCACAACCTAGAACGACTGAAACAACCGGATGTCGCCTCAGCATACGCGCAGAATCTCGAAATCGCGTTGCCAGACGAGGGCGAGCTCGATGAGGCCCCTCTAGAGCACTGCTGGAGTACAGTGAAAGCAGCCATCAACGACGCAGCCGAGAGCACCATGGGGTACGTGGAACGGAATCGACGGGACGAATGGTTCGACGAAGAGTGCAGAACGGGTCTGGAGGAGAAGAACGCAGCGAGGGCGGTAATGCTGCGGCAACCCGCATAGTGAAATACAATTTGTATTACAGTCCACACAGTATGTCTCCTTTATCTGTTACTGTTACTGTACCACGAGCAGTTGCTTTTCTGTTGAAATCATGAAACTCGAAGCACTGGAACATAAAGAACGGTTTATGTAGCCCATTCCAAGCTGTTATAACATATCATATTGTGCAGAAATGGTCAAATAATATAAGGATGAAAACTCGGGAGGCATGGTGGCAATATAGAATGACATGATGATGATGTTGATGATTGTGTACCCTCCATAAGCGCAAGGATTACCTATGGCTGCAGAGTCATACCGGAAGGGAATGATCTACCTGATGGTTAGTTGTAGCAGGGTAAGCTAAATTTACTGGAGACCTTCGGAAGACAACACGATGGTTGTTATCTCGTGACAAAGTCTGGCCACCCCACGAACATTTGTCCAGAAACCAGTTCATTTAGCTTCCTTAGGCTACCCCTCCCAATATCCCAAGTATCATGTAATTTAAATATATTTAATTATATAGTTGACCAATTACCTGATTTTACCTGAAGAAATAAATATTATGATTATGATACATAGAATGTTGATAGACTTACATTACAATTACAACTTTATTTACCTGAAACAAATCGTTATTATTAAGTTGAAGTTAAAATCAAGCAAATAACACGAAAAATGGTATATTAGTAGTGAAAAAACAAAATACAAAAATAAAACAATACACAGAAAAGTAAACCAAATTTTGATCTTATAATTTTCTTGCATTTAAATCAAGCTGGCAAATTACGAAATCAAAATTGGTTATGGTAGATCTTACACCGTAACGCACCATAATAAGGTGATCTACCCACGTTACGGGTATGGTGGCAATATAGAATGACATTTTCTCAAACGGTTTGTGATTATATTTTCGCAACACACTTACACCTGTGTATTTCACTGTATACCACTTAATTGGTTATGGTAGATCTTACACCGTAACGCACCATTATAAGGTGATCTACCCACGTTACGGGTATGGTGACAATATAGAATGACATTTTCTCAAACGGTTTGTGATTATATTTTCGCAACACACTTACACCTGTGTATTTCACTGTATGCCACTTAAATTCGACAGTTTGTCAAATAGTAGCATACGCCCGAACTTTGCAGTTTGCAATTTTTTTAGAAAAAAAAAACAAAATCTTTCGTGCGATCGCTGCCAACTGAGTGAAAAACAATTTGTAATTTGCTGTGGTTAACGGTTTGAAGCGCCTGCGGAGCGGTCTCCATTATACATGGGTAGGTTTTGCGTGATTATTTTATTTTGTTTTTGTTGGTATCTCTCTCTTCTTGGCGTAACGTCCTCACTGGGACAAAGCCTGCTTCTCAGCTTAGTGTTCTATGAGCACTTCCACAGTTATTAACTGAAGCTTCCTCTGCCAATGACCATTTTGCATGTGTATATCGTGTGGCAGGCACGAATATACTCTATGTCCAAGGAAGTCAAGGAAATTTCCTTTACGAAAAGATCCTGGACCGACCGGGAATCGAATCCGTCACCCTCAGCATGGTCATTGAATTGGTTGTTGGTATGTATAACTCATTGAATGAATTATTGTGCCTTGCAAGATAAATCCGCGAAACGCGTTTGTCTTCTTCTTTTCCATCAAGTTGCCAAAATATGCCCGCACCACTATGAGCGACCTGATGGTCAGAAATTCTGCATGCGGCGCTCATATCAAATCCACATGAGGCTGCGGCGATATGGCCGCGAGGAGATGCACGCGATACAGACGCAATGTGGAAATGGAAAAATTGAAGCCGCATCCTCCTGCAGCATCACTTAACAACATCCCGATTATTAAATACAAAGCCGACGAGGTGATGCGTATGCGTATAGTGAAGCAATGTCGTGATAAATATTATTACGATTTCTGGCCACTTGAGATGCCATTGTGCTAACTTTTGTTTTGATATGAACGGCCTGAAGGCTGCTGCAATGCTGCTGGGTGGGTGACTGTATCTGTTCGATTTTGACATTGCGTCTGTTTCGCGGGAATCTCCTAGCGGCCATATCGCCGCCGCCTAATGTGGATTTATTATAAGCGCCGCAATATTTCACAGAGTTAGCGAACTTCGCGGGGTTCCGCAAAAAGTCGGGTAATTGCCGCTCCAGCAGACATCACCTTGCACATTATCATTGCACATCCGATCGGAATCACCCGAAGTGCTCGAGGAGGTGGTTTCATGAACACATGATCCACTGCTCGGATTTATACGTTGAAGACATTCGACAAAAGTGATGCATTTTGGACGGGGTCTTGAGGATGAGATCGAGGATAAATATGAATGACTGAATAAAAAAAAACCGGAAATAATTAGCTTTTTATTTTAAAGGTTTCAATACAATATAGCCATATGTCGACAATAAATCAATAATACCGTCGTTGGGGGTGAGAATGGGTCAAAAAAGGATACCCAAAGATTGTTTGTTAAATAACAAATGCAGTTGAAGTCAGAATAACTTTTTGATTGGTATGTATACTCTTCTATATGGTAATGATAGTTGAGCAAGAAAGTATCACATTATATGAATTGTCTACTAAACTACAAATGATTGAAAATTGACCCAATCTCACCCCTTAGAGGGGGTGAGAATGGGTCAAAGTATTTCAAGTCGCCTATCTAAGAATACAAGTTAATTTTATTGATCATATATAGTAAACCTACTTAAAATGCAATGTAACCATGACGAATAAAAATTTAGGTAATTTTAAAAAATGATTAATCAACCTAAAAGGGCTAATACAATCGAAAAAATAGTTGAAACTTGATAAAATAAAGTTTATATGTTGTATCGCCATTTTGAGCCACCATAATCATCCTCATTTAAAGTTTCAACCTCCATGAGAGGAGGGGGGATTACAATGAGGGAGAGGCGCATTAAAAGATTTATTGAAAAAAAAACATGATATTTTTCGACGTTCGTTCGTCTTCCGAAATTTTGTCATGTTACCGGTTTTATGGCCCGGTATTTCCTGGATGCCACTACCGTCACGATATTTCCTTAAAATTTAAAAAAATGAGTGGAGAAGAAAAACGCTAGCAAGTATATTTTGTGAGCTTACGATATTGCAGTATACTAAAAATTAGCTGATTATCAGAGGAGCTGTCCAAACGCATGGGTTTATTGTTATAAATGATTTTAGGCACTAAACGTATGAACACACTCGCTTGACACTTCTTCGACATATTTTCGAAAAAAAGCGTGCTTTTATGAAGATCCGGTAAACATGGCACCACTCTAACGTCAAATGGGGACTGGATAACAAGTTGAATTTTTAGTTAAGGTTATGTGCACTCGATAACTTGTTTGACCCAATCTCACCCCCATTCTTAATATTTAGACATAGGGTCGAAAATATTGAATTTTTAAATAAAAAGTGCATTGACAGTCCGCTTTTTTCGTTGCATCAACCAGGTAATACCTACAGCTAACCACTTATAAGAAAATTTGTGGTTAGGTACTTGTGTGAAACATTGCGAAGGAGAATTTTTTTCAGAGTGATTTGCTAGTAGTTTCATCATATAAGTTTAGCCACAAATCTAACAAAAAAACGATTATTGCTAAACATCTTATTCTGCATCATGATGTGTGAAAACATCTTTTTTTTTGAAATAAAATAAAGTTTTCAATATAAATTAGCGATAGTTGATGAGCTATTTCAAATTTTATGTTTCTCCGTTTTGACCCAATCTCACCCCCCAGACCCATTGTCACCCCCATCGACGGTACCACATATATTGATCATTCTTATTCCTGTTTTATTGTTTTACTACTCTTTAACCATTTGTTATGCAGTGAATTGTCTGAAAAGTGGATAATAAATTGACCGTATCATTTACTGTTTTGCGAAAAAATTGTTCGAGAAAATGAGCGATTTTTTATGGTAACCTATCTTAACCGCCTATTCCACATACTGTTATTTGGCGGATTACCATTTGTCAAATTGGCAAATCTGTACATGGAATGGATATCTTACTGTTATCTCGGACAGTTTGGTGAATGGGTAAATGACAATTGCTGATAGTCATCTACAGTATGAGAAACGTTGCATTTACAGTTGGTGATTATGCGGGAAGGGACCCGATAGAACGTGGAACGTTACAAACAGAAGCGGAAACAGCAGACCCGCCTCTTTCGGGAGAAAAAGCGCCGCCTGGAAGAAGCGGAATGTGAAGAAATGGAAACACGGAAGTTCTATCAGAAGCTCAACGCATCCCGCAACGGCTTCGTGCCGCGAGCCGAAATATGCAGGGATAAGGACGGAGGCCTCTTGACGGACGTCCATGAGGTGATTGAAAGGTGGAAGCAGCACTTCGATCAGCACCTGAATGGCATTGAGAACGTAGGCAAGGGAGACCACGGCAACGGAGGAAACGACGACGCCAGTGCAGCGGAGGACTGAAATGAACCAAGTCCCACGCTGAGGGAAGTTAAGGATGCCATTCACCAGTTCAAAATCAACAAAGCAGCTGGTAAGGATGGTATCGCAGCTGAACTCACCAAGATGGGCCCAGGAATGTTAGCCACCTGTCCTCATCGGCTGATAGTCAGGGTCTGGGAAACCGAACAGCTACCGGAGGAGTGGAAGGAAGAGGTAATCTGCCCCATACAGGGCGATCATTATTTTGAATGCTGCCTACAAAGTGCTATCCCAGATTATCTTCCGTCGTCTGTCACCTAAAACTAATGAGTTCGTGGGAAGTTATCAAACCGGCTTGATCGACGGCCGGTCGACAACGGACCTGATCTTCACCGTACGGCAAATCCTTCAAAAATACCGCGAATAACAGGTCCCAACGCATCACCTGTTCATCGACTTCAAGGCGGCATACGATAGTATCGACCGCGCAGAGCTATGGAGAATCTGTTGGAAATAAAAACACAGGCGAGGCTTTGTTCTCCAAACCCAGGCACTGACTGATATCGCTACCAGCTCACCACCTCCTTTATTCTAGGTATAACATATTTACAATGTATTTCCATTTACCAGTATACCAGTTGATACCTAGCTCTCCACTGAGCTGTGTGATGCACCTCCAAGGATGTACCTATCATTCAACACTCCTCCTCATCACACACTCTCAGATCCGACGCGTCCCGAGCTTCACCTGGCCACGTACTCCTCCAGCCTACCGAGCTCCTCCTTAGCAGACCTTACCGAGCTACTAGACTCCTCCTGGCTCCAAGCTACCAGGCCCTGGCTCCAAGCTACGTCTGCTACTAAGAGGCTACCAAGCTCATCCTGGCTCGAAGTGTCTTCCGCCTCAAGTACCTTCTGCCATCCAGCTCCAGCGTCCATCGATCAGCCAGCACCCTCTGCCTCTTGGTTCCAGCGCAGGTCCCACACAGCTATCAATCCTCATCGAGTGTTGGTCCCCTCACCGCATCTTGGTGTCTCAACGAATATTGGCACCAGGCCTCATCGCATCTTGACACCTCATCGGGTATTGGCCTCCTCATCGTATCTTGGATACCGCATCTCGGTCTCCTCGCTTCCCGAACCACCACCAGGGCGTCCCTGGACCCATAACCTGTTGGAAATAAAAACACAGGCGAGGCTTTGTTCTCCAAACCCAGGCACTGACTGATATCGCTACCAGCTCAGTGCCTCTCCTTTATTCAATCTAGGTATAACATATTTACAATTTATTTCCATTTACCAGTATACCAGTTGATACCTAGCTCTCCACTGAGCTGTGTGATGCACCTCCAAGGATGTACCTACCATTCAACAGAATCATGGACGAAAACGGCTTTCCTGGGAAGCTGACTAGACTGATTAAAGCAACGATGGACGGTGTGCTAAACTGCGTAAGGTTTTCGGATGAACTATCCAGTTCATTCGAATCTCGCCGGGGACTGCGACAAGGTGATGGACTCTCATGCCTACTCTTCAACATCGCTCTGGAAGGTGTGATGCGACGAGCCGGGCTCAACAGCCGGGGAACGATTTTCACAAAATTCGATCAATGAATTAACTACATCGCCTGTTTTCCTACTCTCCGCATCGACCAATGTGGCGCTAGCTTCTATGCGCGAAAAATCGCTAAAAGTAAATCGCAAAAATATTGTATGGCGAATACCATCTAAAGGCAAATTCTTCAAAGTGGAACACATTATTCGAAAAAATATTTGGTAGTGGTTGTGCACAATAGTGACCACTATTAAGCCTACCAAATATTTTTTCGGGAAAAGCTTTGTATTTCAAGTAATTCAAGTTTAGATTCATTTCGCCATACAAAATTAAATTGATTTACTCCTGCTGATCAACTGTGGCTGCGCGCAAAGCGGGTAGTCCATTTGTGTGCTTTGCGGACGACATGGACATTATTGTCAGAACATTTGGAACGGTGGAAGTGCTGTGCTCCCGCCTGAAACGCGAAGCCGCAAAGGTTGGACTGGTGGTGAATGCCTCAAAAACAAAGTACATGCTGGTAGGCGGAACCGAACACGACCGGATCCGTCTGGGTATTAATGTTACGATAGACGGGGATACTTTTGAGGTGATGCAAGAATTCGTCTATCTCGGATCCTTACTGACGGCTGACAATAACGTGAACCGTGAAATTTGGAGGCGCATCATCACCGGAAGTCGGGCCTACTACGGGCTCCAGAAGAAACTGTGGTCGAAAAAGATTCATCCACGCACCAAATGCACCATGTACAAGACGCTAATAAGACCGGTGGTCCTCTACGGACACGAGACATGGACCATGCTCGAGGAGGACCTGCAAGAACTCGGAGTTTTCGAGCGACGCGTGCTAATGACGATTTTCGGCGGTGTGCAGGAGAACGGTGTGTGGCGGAGAAGGATGAACCACGAACTCGCTGCTCTTTACGACGAACCCAGCATCCAGAAGGTGGCCAAAGCCGTAAGAATACGGTGGGCAGGGCACGTTGCTATAATGCCAGACATGGACAACAACCCTGCAAAGCTGGTGTTTGCTACGGATCCGGTTGGCACTAGAAGGCGTGGAGCGCACAGAGCACGATGGGCAGACCAGGTGGAGCGTGACCTGGCGAGCATTGGGCGCGACCGAGGATGGAGAGCGGCAGCCACAAACCGAGTATTGCGGCGTACTATTGTTGATTATGCATTGTCTTAAATGTGATGTTGAACAAATAAATGTATGTATATATTGCATTTTTCATTGAAAATTTTCTTTGCCTCGCTGAGTTATATGACGTTTTCTCCCAGCGGAAGCTTACGCGATACAGCAAATCGCTATATTTCACACTACACAGACAAAAATCTGTCAACAATAACAAAATACACATGCATTTTCAGCGAAATGCTCTATTTGCATGACAACAATCCACTCCCACAGCTAACGGATGACCGCCGTCAAATATCAGGATTGCCAACTGTCCGGCGACTGCTGGTAAATCTCTTTGTCGCCGAATCTGGCGCTGAGTCTTCGGCGTGGAAACCCAAAGGTGGGAATAAAATTTTGGGGTTTGCGCGCAATATGTATGAGATCAACAGGGTGCGAGGTTGGAGCGGACCTGGTGTGGTGGTTAGAACACTTGACTATCACGCCGAGGACCTGGGATCGAATCCCACTCCCGACACATACTCACAAAATGTGGGTTCTTCCTTCGGAAGGGATGTAAAACGTGGGTCCCGAGATGAACTAGCCAAGGGTTAAAAATCTCGTTAATACAGACAAAAAAAAACAGGGTGCGAGGCCGCCATTTTCAAGAATCCAACATCTTCTATGTAAACATTTGTGTATCCACAAAGGATTCCATTGTGGATACACGATAGATGTTGGCTCCTCTCAGATGCATTAGGTGGGGTTGGGGTTGCCACATACGTCTTTTTTTTATTTTTTTTTTTCTACAAAAAGGACCACCCTAATGCAAAATAAGTGATCCACCCTAACGAAATATGACATATAGTATGCTAGCAGTTGCCAATAGGGCACTGCATGGAATTCATTCCATCTCTTTTACTCTTACAGAAATTTTGTAAACAAAAAGGCCAAGAAACATCAAAATCCCATACTAAATCAAAACAATGCAGTGCCCTATAATGATATAAGACAGTTTCAGCACTATTGCTATGGATATTTCAGCAACTAAATCTGCATTAACATGTCTAAAGGGTATAACTCGTTTGGAAACAAACATTGTTTCTGTCGCTGTAGGGTCTATCTCCATCCACCCACGCATCTGGGGGCCGTTATCAGAAAGATCTAACTTCGTTCTTTCTGTTAAGGGTGTCGACATGCGTGGATGGATCGAGATAGGCCCTACAGCGACAGAAACAATAGTCCTGTTCAACGACGCAGGTTGAACTTGCTCGAAGTTGCTGCATCTTGCTCTTACCCATTTGTCAACCAACGGGTAAGAGCGAGATGCAGCAACTTCGAGCAAGTTCAACCTACGTCGTTGAACAGGACTAATGTTTGTTTACAGAGTTAGGCACCCTACACACCAGTCAAACGGTTTGACCAACATTGACTCCGCCCCCAGGATGGTGGTAGAGTTGGTGCTGTGTTTGACCGTGTGTGATGCTGTTTGACGAACCGATTTGGCAGTTCGTCAAACCGATTTGACGGTTGATGGTTTGGTTGGCAAAAATCAAACCAGTTTGATTTTACTCAAACCAACGGTGGGCGGAGCCAATGTTTGACGAACCGATCGTACCGTGTGTAGTGTTGTTGCACATAGTGCGATTTCAAATGGGGGATGATGTTGGTGCAACCAAAGCGACATGTTGGTGCAACACGATTTGGCAGTTCGTCATACGGTTGCAGAAACATTCGCTGGTTCGACCAACCTGAGGGCGGTGCCAATGTTGGTCAAACGGTTTTAGTAGTGTGTAGGGTGCCTTAGACCCTTTAGACATGTTAATGCAGAAATTCTAAATCCAAAAAGTAATTTTTTTTCAAAATTTTTTTTTTTTAGATAACACTAGATCTCGACGTTTCATGAACTTTTAAGGCATTTGGCATCAAAATTTTTTTTTCGATTTCGAAATTTTCATGTATTCCATGGATATTTTTAGTGTTTGAAAACAGCCAAACTTTGACCGCTTTGGTCAAACACTTAGCGATGTCCGATTAGGCTGAAATTTTACACGGGGACTTGTTTTGAGGAGACGAAACTTTTGAGCAACACCCGTTTCTGAAATTCGAAAAGTCGATTTTCATTGGCACCCTAATGAGAACATTTCAAATGTTTTCAGATTTCAATTTGTTTTTTTTTTACAAGGGTTCCCGAATTATCATGATATTTATTTACACGGTTTCTCAAATTAGCACGGTTTTTTACACGGTTTCGCGAATTAGCACGGTCTTTTTACACGGATTCGCGAATTAACAAGTTTTTTTACACGGTACGTATCCCCGTGTAAAAAAAGACCTTAGTGTATTATTAATTTTTGTATTTATTATTTATTATTATCATTATAATTATATAAATTCGACTGATGTGCGGTTCAGGCCAGCACATAGTTATGATTTTGAGTCGTTTTCTTCCTCAACTTTTGCTTCATGGCACCCACATATTTTATGTAGACATATATTTTAAATCATTTGCCGCACATAATAATTAACAAAAAGGCCATAAAGTTACACTTCATAATCACTGGCCGAGAAGACGGAATTGGTTTCTTTATCTTGTCTGCTTCGTTATAGCATTATCAAGAAAAAGACTCGAAAAAGATGAATTATACCGCTTCTCTCTAGAACTATAGCATCCTTTAATGGGCTCCATAATATGTAATAGGAACGTTACGAAACAGACAGAAACTGATAATTTTTTGTGTGTGAATGTGTTGTTAATGATAGACGGAACCCCAAAATGCTTTCTTAAACCATACCGAGTTGAAAAAACGAATCATTCTTTCGGTAGCAGTCGTGTAGGTAAGCAGTGGGAATAGTTTGAACACTGAAGGTTGGGTCGTTATTAACGAAATGTGTCATTTATTTAATTAGTGGAACATGGAAAAAGAAGAACTGACGATTATCCCGGATAAAGCAGTGTGTCAAAAATTCGAAGATCCAAAGTGAAGATTGACATTCTCAATTTTTCATTCGTGTTTCGTCGCATTCATTGTCAGCTGAATGCTTTACCTCTTTCATTCAACTTTTCTTACACATCGTAAAATGTCCCATTATTGTTAACAGATGTACAATTCGACTTAATGAATAAATGGAGCAGATAGCTTGGAATCCTTTACCTCAGTTTTGTGGAGATTTAAAAAAATAATCGGTTGTTACGGCCAATTTATGTTTGTCAGTGAAAATTCTCAGTGACAGAAAACCTATTTATTCAGTGAGAAAATTATTTAACCAAAATAAATTTTATTTTGATCCCTCAGCGTAAAATTTTCAAAATTCATGTTGATTGTATTCATTGACAATGAAAATTTTAAAGTCTGCTGATAAGTTCAAAACCAACGTGGTTTAATCCCACTACATGTTCTGTAATAATCAATATGACTAAACAAATTCTGATTAAAAAAAATCATTTCGTTAGCTAAGTGATATCAAAGACTTTATAGTTATTTATTCGACAAATTGCAAAATGTTGATTTTTTCAGCACATTACATCAGTACATTATAAACACCACGAGTGCTGAAAAACGAGTCTTTGAAATGAGTTGCACACATTTTATTTTTTCCAAAAATATGCCACGAAAATATTTGCACTAGCTTATGTTCCAAGCTAGGTTCCAAGGGAACCCACGTGTGAGCATAACTTTTTTGATCGATCAGGTAAGCTATGACGCGTAACTGTCACAAGTTTTCGGGCTATCGTCGCGTAAGCAGTAGTAGCCTTGCCGCGTTTAAGCTTTCAAGTATATTTACAGTTTAAATCAGAATTAGAAGGAGCTCAGTTCAAATCAGAACCGCTTTTCTTGGTGAATCCTTATTATTTGAGTACCACATTTTTACGTTCATCTGACTATTATTTATAAAAACGCGGTGTCTACCAATTTGGACGTAATTCTTGATTCAATACAAACCCGTTTTTTATTTTTATAAATGCTATGCTAAAAAGTTACATTATTCTATTTCATTTTTTTTCAGAACTTCACCTACTTCAATATATTTTTAATTTTTAACCATGACTTCCTATAAAGTGGAGCAACTACCATCACCCTTGAATGTATTGGGAGAAGGTATGTATTTATTAAAGGTTAATTTCATCACAGACAAACAGACGTGACATATATGTAGAACGATTTTTCAAACTTATCGCCAAATGGATAAAACAACCAGAAATGTCAAGCACCTCCTTGAATCTTGTATGGAATGCTTAAAAATAGCTAGAATATTCTGGAATATTGTCGTTAACTGCTAAAAGATCTTGAATCGATTAACAAATGGGTAAGAAAATCGTAGATACCTTACCTTGATACCTTGTTGGCTACAAAGTAACTTTACTCCAACGCCGAGCGTATAGTAGAGCACCATCTTCGTCGGTCTTGGGCGATGTTCCTCCAGTTTCCCCGAACGTGTAGGGATCGTAGATCTTCTTCAACCGCGTGCAGCCAGCGAGTTCGCGACCGCCCACGAATTCGCTTCCTTTACCGGGTTCTCTGCTGAATACTGTTTTCGCTGTTCTTCTTCCGACATTCGCACTACGTGTCTAGCCCACTGAAGTCTGCCGTATTTTATACGTTTCACAATATTCGCATCTTCGTGCACTTGGTACAACTCGTGATTCATGGGTCTGCGCCACACTCCATTTTCTTGTTTCCCACCGAGAATTGTCCGCAGCACTTTGCGCTCAAAAACTCCGAAAGCTTTTCGGTCTACCTCCTTTAACGTCCACGCTTCGTGACCGCAGAGGGCAACCGGAAGAATCAGCGTCTTATACAGAGCGAATTTTGTTTGCGTTTGCAAGTTACGGGACCTAAGCTGGCTACGCAATCCGTAAAAGGCCCTATTCGCAGCTGCAATACGCCTTTTCACTTCACCGGAAACGTCATTGTCACATCCCAACTAACAATCACCAGCCGCTAACAAGCATGCACGCTGAATTGTTGCTTTATAATAGTAATTATAGCTGAACTAGAATTACGCTGTACACATTACTGTACAAATGCTATTTCAATGAATTAACTACATCGGCTGTTTTCCTACTCTCCGCATCGACCAATGTGGCGCTAGTTTCTATGCGCGAAAAATCGCTAAAAGTAAATCGCAAAAATATTGTATGGCGAATACCATCTAAAGGCAAATTCTTCAAAGTGGAACACATTATTCGAAAAAATATTTGGTAGTGGTTGTGCACAATGGTGACCACTATTAAGCCTACCAAATATTTTTTCGGGAAAAGGTTTGTATTTCAAGTAATTCAAGTTTAGATGCATTTCGCCATACAAAATTAAATTGATTTACTCCTGCTGATCAACTGTGGCTGCGCGCAAAGCGGGTAGTCCATTGAAAAAGTAGCCAATGTTTCGTATTTGTATTAACAATGATAATTTAAAACACTTTTAAATCGTTCATTAAGATTTTTATTCGACTCGCAGTTATTTCTTTACAACATAGTTTAACAAGACTTTTTTTCTGCTTCTTGTTGAGTTCATGTAAAAATTAGCACATGTATCTGTATAATGTGTTTTCGCAAGTCAAATAAGCGCTTTCGTTTCATCACACTTCGACTCAGAGTACATGATGAAAAACACGTGGTTTTTACTGAACAACAGCTGAATTAATCTGTTGTTCAGTCGTTCACCATAATGTTGTACTAATTCACCACTGCTGAATAGGAGTCGAAGTCTGATCATTACTAAACCACGAGAAATTTATGTTTTGATTTGAGCGCTGCAATTCATCATCTCTAGAGTCTAGGATGGCGCAGATAGGAAGGCATGCGGCTGGCGATCGACGAGTCTCGAATTCGAATCTAGATTTAGGTAAATTTATGTGTAGTTATTTTTTCACAATAACTGTTCACAGCATTAAGTTCCAATCATAAACTCTCGTGAAAATTGAAAATTTTTGCATTTTTTAATTTTTAATCATTTTTGCTCAAGCTGAATAACAGCTTTACTATATAGTTGTAAAACGATTTAACAGTAAACAGTTCAGTTGGTACACAACACTTTGCTTTATAGTTTTTTCCAAATTTGTGTGAACAAAACCCGAACAAAGGTTGTGCCTAAAAATTATCTAAATGTTATTCAGCATCATGCTGAATCAATTTGTCGTGAAGGTGCTTGTAAAACGAGTGATTGTTAGTTGGGATATCACATCACAAGTGTTCCAAGATAAACAAATTCTTCAACAACTTCAAACACTTCCCCATCAATCACTACCTCAGCACTAACACCACTAGGCCTGCTTCTGTCTCTACCCGCTATCATGTACTTCGTCTTGGTAGAGTTAATCGTCAAGCCTATCCTCGCTGTCTCTCTCTTCAGATGAGCATAAGCTTCCTCCACTGCCCTACGATCGATGCCGATGAGATCAATATCGTCCGCACACCCGAGCAGCATGTGCGACCGTGTGATGATAGAGCCATTCCTCTGCACGCCTGACCTCCTAATCGCTCCTTCGAGTGCAATGTTAAATAATAAATTTGAAAGAGCATCCCCCTGCTTCAATCCATCCAAGGTCACAAACGATGTAGACACTTCGTCCGCGATCCGAATACTTGATTTTGATCCATCCAGCGTTGCGCGCATCAGTCTAATTAGTTTCGCCGGAAAATCATGTTCTGACATTATCTGCCAAAGCTCATTTCTTTTCACTGAATCGTACGCTGCTTTAAAATCAAACAGATGGTGAGTATGCAAGTTATATTCCCGAAATTTATCTAGGATCATCCGCAGGACAAACATTTGATCCGTCGTTGATCGGCCCTCACGAAAACCAGCCTGGTATTCGCCGACGAAGGACTTCTCAAGAGGTCGCAGTTTGTTGAACAGGACACGCGACAGTATCTTATACGCCGAATTTAAAAGGGTAATTTCTCTGTAATTGGCTCACTCCAGTCTGTGCCCTTTCTTGTAGATTGGGCATATGAGGCCATCCAACGAACTGGTGGACAAATTTTTTTTTATCTCCCAAATCTTTATAATAATCTGGTGGATTAATTGATGTAGCTGCTCGCTTCCGTGCTTAAGAAGTTCGACCGGGATCTCGTCCTTGCCAGCAGCTTTGCTGTTTTTCAGCTCCTTAAGGGCCTTTTTAACCTCATGCAGTGTTGGTGGTTCCACTGCTTGACTGTCATCCATTATGTTAATCCTGTTCCTGGGTGCTCCTTCGCTGCTACCATTCAACAAATCTTCGAAGTGCTCCTTCCACCTGGCTGCCACCATTGCTTTGTCTGTCAGCAAATTTCCTTCCCGGTCATTGCACATGGCGGGCACTGGCGCAGTCTTGTACCACGCGACATTGGCAGTTGCATAAAACCTCCGCGTATCGTTCCTGTCCATACTTTCCTGCGCACCAGCAATATGCGGTGGATTCGTTTCTCTTTTCGTTCGTCACTCGTTGGCAGTCCTTGTCAAACCAACCATTACGTTGGCGTCGCTGAGCTGTACCTATCACCTCTTGCGCTGTTGTTGTCACTGCTTCGTGGATAACTCTCCATAAGCTGTTGACATTTTCAGATCCGTTGGTCTCTCTTATCCTCTCGTCAGCTTCTGATGGTACTGTGCAGCAATTCCTTCGGCTGACAAGCGATGGATATTGAAACGCATCGTCCTGTTGTTTCTTGAACTCGTGACGCTGGATAATCGCGATAATATGATACACTTTGTCAAAAATCTCGAAATAGTTATTTAGACTATCCCCACCAGTGCGTAGTAAGTCGGTGAGTAGTAGAGGTGTGCAAATCGGTTCTATTTCTGATACCCACCCGTTTTCGCACCGTGCGTTCACATAATCGTTGGTAAAATACTACCTCATCTCCCCACTGGTGGTTGGTAATAGTACTTCATATCGTAAACAAAGTACAGAGAAGCAAATATATGACAACATCATTTATTGTTCCTCATATTATCATTTTCAATTGTACGAAAGTTCCAGAATGTGGATAATTAATTCCTCAAGTCTTTCGTTCAAATTTTTAAATCCTTGGAGAAATTTCAAGAGTAATCCCTGAAGAAGTTCTTTGAGGAATCTCTGATGGACTTCCTGGAGGGATCTCTGAAGGAATCCCTGAAGAAACGCCTGAAAGAATTCATGATAAAACTCCTTAAAGGAACTCCTAGATAAAGCCTTGAATCTCATTGATGAATCCCTGAAAGAACTTTTGGAGAAATTCCTGAATGCATTTCTGAGGATATCTCTGAAGAAACTACCATGGAAGTCCCAGAAAGTATTCCCATGGCAATCCCGGAAGGAAATGCCAAAAGACATGCCCGGGTAAATCCCAGGGGAATCTCGGAGGGAATCTTGGGAGGAATTCTCGCTGAATCTCGGAAGGAATTCCCGGGGAATCTCGGAAGGTATTCCCGGGGGATCTCGGAAGGAATTCCCGGGGGTTCACAGAAAGAATTCCCGCGGAATCTCGGAAGGAATTCCCGGGGAATCTTGGAAGGAATTCCCGGGGAATCTTAGAAGGAATTTCCGGGAATCTTGGAAGGAATTCCCTGAGCAATTCTGGAAAGAATTACCGGGGGAATCCCGGTAGAAATTCCCGGAAAAATCCCGGTAGGAATTCTAAGGGGAATGCCGGAAGAAACTCCTGGATAAATCCCCGAGGACATTCTCGGAGGAATCCCTGAGAGAATTCCAGGAGTTCTGCTAGATTCCTAGAAGAATCCCTGTGGGAATTCCTGGATGATTCTTCCAACGAATTCCTTGAGTATTTTCCGAAAAAAAAGATCCTAGAGGATGCTCCGAAGGAATTCCTGACGAAATTTCTAGAAAAGTCCTTGAAAAATCTTCAGGGGGAACCCCAGACAGAACTTCTGACGGATATAAACGGACGGATGTAGCTTTCCTGGTAAAATGACTAGGAAATTTAAGAGGGAACTTCTGAAAAATTCTCGGAAGGAACTCCCCTTGTAAACCAAGAATGAGCTCCTAAAAGATACCCTGAAGAAATTGGTGGAAGAATCTCAAGGAACCTCAAGGAACACCTGGAGAAATTCGCCAAGGAATTCTTGAAGAAATCCCTGAGGAATTGCAGAAGTACTGTTTTTGCGAACAAGTGTTGATTGGAGCCATGCAGTCAGTAAATTGGCTGACGCTTTTATTGATTGAATGTCACCTTTTTTTTATTCCACTCGGGGCTTGCGGTTTGCCGAAGCCATTTGCACGTTCCCATTGGAAATTTTAAGGAAGTTTTCGTATACAATAGTTTTAAAAATACACCGTTCTTCGGTTCGTTTGAACAATCGAATCTTTCGACACATCACACCTCGCCTAGCATTAAGCTTTATCTTCAATATGTGTCCATTTGTGACAAACGCAATCTTAAATGCATGAGAGAACAACAGTTTCAAAAATTCAAAAATAATCATTTTTTTTATATTTTACTTGTACAAAGCTGTCTTGTTTTGTTTGTTAGTCAGATTGGAATCATGAAGAAAGTGATATCAACCGCGATAGCAACGGTTGGGTCTGGTTGCTAAATATATGAATCCACTGTTCACCGGGAAGGTAGGTTGTCATTTTAAAACCGATTTGGCAACGGCTGGTGGGGTTCGTGCGTTATGAAGGCGGTTGCCAATTTGGGTTTACTCACGCATTGGTGGGCATCGTCTTAGGCAACAAGTTGCAAAATGATGATTTTTTCTGCACGAGTCGTACATTTATCCAACGAGGCTTGCCGAGTTGGATAAATACGACAAGTGCTGAAAAAATCGAGTTTTGCAACGCGTTACCACAGAGAAACAGACGTAACACTTAGAACAAATTATATTAAAAATCATCGTCACGAAATCGTAATCGCTCAATGCTAATCATGCCGTGTTTGGACAAGCCACCATTAGATGGCGGTAGTGAGCAAACGTCAAACAGGAGCAAAAACGATGCCAGCGACGCGACTGATCAATTGATCAACTACCGAATATTTGAATCAATCGTTAAAAAGGTAATCGATGGGAAGCGAATAGAGTGTGACGTCTGTTTCTCTGTGGCGTTACATACAACTTTTTTTTGCAATTACGAAGAATACCCTTAAGTACGATCATTTCTGACTGCTCAGGCAGAGGTGTCAGCTGAATCCATGTGCGAGCATCCATGCGCACAAGTCCATTTTTCAATCAGGTGGTAGGCTATGTTTATAAGTATCACAACTACTCGGAGTCGCGTCGTCAACGAGCGTTTATTGTGCTGCTGCTTCTAAATCTGTCTGTTTGGTTGATCAAATCAGAATTGGAATCGCTTCTATAAGAACATTAGTGCTTCAGGAAACTTGTGAAAAGTGTACCATTGCAAAGGTGCCGAAAAGTAGTACTTTTCGGCACTATTAAAAGTGCTGAAAAGCACTAATTTTCGGCACTTTTGAGCTAGTCAAGAAAAGTAGGCCTTTTCTGCACAGTTTCGACAATTGAAAAGTGCAATCTTATGCCACGTAATTGCAAAAAGTATAGTTGTAGAACTCCTAAGTACTGGTTCTCAGTAACCAAATGTCCAATCGAAATAAAATTTCAGAGTGTTCTACTATGTTGTGATGTTGCAGCTTTCATTTGCTGCCAAGAGAACTCAAATCGGTTGACAAACGGCTGAGATATTTATTATGATACACTTGGTCAAAAATCTCTCAATAAGCTAACCTGTATTACTTCCAAGTACTCGTCGAAAGATATCTCGGTAACAAAGTGTCCGATCGTAATTAAATTCAAAAGGGTTCTACTAGGATGTTGTAGAGCTCTTTCATTTGGCGCATAAAAAAACCCAAATCGGAAGACAGGCGACTGAGATATTTAATATGTTACACTTTGTTTTTGTATATGTTGTTTGTCAAAACTACTGTTCACACACACACACACACACACACACACACACACACACACACACACACACACACACACACACACACACACACACACACACACACACACACACACACACACACACACACACACACACACACACACACACACACACACACACACACACACACACACACACACACACACACACACACACACACACACACACACACACACACACACACACACACACACACACACACACACACACACACACACACACACACACACACACACACACACACACACCTGCACCGGTTTGGGCACGCTCTTTCGCCCTTTTGCCCGGAGTGTGTTAACGTGGAGGAGACACCGGAACATGTCGTTTCCGAATGCCCCAGGTTCGAAGAAATTCGCGTCTTGCTGGGCGGAGTGACAGTCGACAACATTGTCGAAGAGATGTGTCGCGATGAAAACACGTGGAACGCTGTCGACAGAACAGTAACGAAGGTACTGTCCGCGCTGCAGAGGAAGTGGCGCGAAGACCAGAGAGCGGCGGAACGCGATCCGGGTAGGCATGATCCACCGCACAGTGGGAAAAAACCGACCCAAAAAGGCACCTAATTATTGCGGCTGATTGCGATCTTTGAAGCCCATCTTTTCCGAATGGAAAAATGCCAAGGAATCGATTGGTGATAGTTTCATTCACCGGAATTGAGTGTAAGTGTCCATTTTGCCCCATTTTCCCCTAAAAAACACTGTTTTTCTGAATTAAATAATGGTTTCAACTGATTGCGGCTAACCAACCAATTTTTTATTGATGTAGAATTGACAGGTGCATTTTATGGAGCATACCTCGATCTGTGTCTTTGACTGGAAGTGCTCATTTTGCCTCATTTTCCTCTAAAAATACTGTTTTTCTGGATAAAAAATAGTTTCAACTGATTGCGGCTAACCAACCATTTTTTTCTTGATGTTAAATTTACAGGTGCATTCTATGGGACACACCTTGATTTGTGTCATTGAATGAAAGTGCCCGTTTTGCCTCATTTTCCCCTAAAATACAGTTATTCTGAATTGAAAAATAGTTTCAACTGGTTGCGGCCAACCAACTAATTTTTACCTGATGTAGAATTAACCAGCACATACTTTGGGGTGCACCTCGATATATGTCATTGACTGGAAGTGCCCATTTTGCCACATTTTCCCCTAAAAATACTGTGTTTTTCTGAATTAAAAAATAGTATCAACTGATTGCGGCTTACCTACCATTTTTTCTTGATGTAGAATTGACAGGTGCATTTCTTGATGCACACCTCTTCCCGTGTCCTTGACTGGAAGTGCTCATTTTGCACAATTTTCCCCTATAAAAACTGTTTTTCTGGATTAAAAAATAGTTTTAACTGATTGTGGCTAACCAACCAATTTTTACCTGATGTAGAATCAACCGGCGCATGCTTTGGGGCACACCTTGATCTGTGTCGTTGACTGGAAGCACCCATTTTGCCCCATTTTCCCCTAAAAATACTATTTTTCTTAATTATACAATTGTATCAACTGATTGCGGCTAATCAATCAATTTTTACTTGATGTAGAATTAACCGGCACATAATTTAAGGTGCACCTCGTTCTGTGTCTTTGTGTGGTAGTGCCCATTTTGCTCTATTTTCCCCTAAACTACGGATTTTCTGGATTTAAAAATAATTTCAATTGATTGCAGCTAATCAATATTTTTTTCCTGATGTAGAATCGACCTATGCATACTATGGGGCTGTCCATAAACCACGTGGTCATGAGGGGGGGGGGGGGGTTCGGCCAATGACCATTTTGTATGGACGAATAAAAAATTTTGTATGGACTAATGACCACGCGGGTTGAGAAGCCCCAAAAAAAATGACCACGTGGTTTATGGACAGCCCCTATGGGATACACCTCGCGCTATGCGTTAGTCTGAAATTGCCCGTTTAACCAATTTTCCCCTAATTAGTTCCAACTAATTGCGGTTAACCAAGCTTTTTTTTTCCTAATGTGAAATTAATCGATGCATTATGACTAGAAGTGCCCATTTCCCCCTTTACCCCCTAAAACACTGTTTTTCTCGTTTGAGAAACAATTTCAACTTATTTAAGCTAACAAGCTAAGCAATTTAAGCTAACAGCTTAAGCTAACAAAACAAGTTTTTCCTCATGTGGAATTGATCAGAGCATATTGTCAGACAAACTTTGTGTCATTGATTGGAGGTGGTCATGTTGTCCTGTTTTCTCCTAAAACACTGTTTTAGTTAGTTGGAACAAACTTTTTAACCCAGAAAACAGTATTTTAGGGGAAAATGGGGTGAAACGGGCAATTTCAGACTAACGCATAGCGCGAGGTGTATTCCATAATATGCATAGGTCGATTCAATTTCAGGAAAAAATATTGGTTAGTTGAAATCAATTGAAATTATTTTTAAATCCAGAAAACCCGTAGTTTAGAGGAAAATGGAGCAAAATAGGCACCACCACCCAAAGACACAGAACGAGGTGTGCCAAAAAATATGCGCCAGTTAATTCTACATCAAGCAAAAATCGATTGGTTAGCTGCAATCAGTTGAAACATCTCTTTAATTCATAAAAATAGTATTTTAAGGGGAAAATGGGGCAAAATGGGTACTTCCAGTCAAAGACACAGATCGAGGTGCGCCGGTTAATTCTGAAACAGATTGAAAATGGTTGGTTAGCCGCAATCAGTTAAAACTATTTTTTTAATCCAGAAAAACAGTTTTTATAGGGGAAAATTGTGCAAAATGAGCACTTCCAGTCAAGGACACGGGAAGAGGTGTGCCTCAAGAAATGCACCTGTCAATTCTACATCAAGAAAAAATAATAGGTAAGCCGCAATCAGTTGATACTAATTTTTAATTCAGAAAAAACAGTATTTTTAGGGGAAAATGAGGCAAAATGGGCACTTCCAGTCAATGACATATATCGAGGTGCACCCCAAAGTATGTGCCGGTTAATTCTACATCAGGTAAAAATTGGTTGGTTGGCCGCAACCAGTTGAAACTATTTTTTAATTCAGAATAACTGTATTTTAGGGGAAAATGAGGCAAAATGGGCACTTTCTTTCAATGACACAAATCAAGGTGTGTCCCATAGAATGCACCTGTAAATTTAACATCAAGAAAAAAATGGTTGGTTAGCCGCAATCAGTTGAAACTATTTTTTAATCCAGAAAAACAGTATTTTTAGGGGAAAATGGGGCAAAATGGGCACTTCCAGTCAAAGACACAGATCGAGGTATGCTCCATAGAATGCACCTGTCAATTCTACATCAATAAAAAAATGGTTGGTTAGCCGCAATCAGTTGAAACCATTATTTAATTCAGAAAAACAGTGTTTTTTAGGGGAAAATGAGGCAAAATGGACACTTACACTCAATTCCGGTGAATGAAACTATCACCAATCGATTCCTTGGCATTTTTCCATTCGGAAAAGATGGGCCTCAAAGATCGCAATCAGCCGCAATAATTAGGTGCCTTTTTGGGTCGGTTTTTTCCCACTGTGCACCGCCGGGGACATGACTGAGTCGTCCGTAACGTGGCACCGGTTTTTGGTCGTCGGAGCGCCGGTGAACCGGAAGTCCACCACCAACCGGAATCGCCGGACCGACTTCGGCACCTTACTGGTCGGGATAGAAACATCGGTATCGGGAGAACTTCCACCGCCGGGGTTTTTCTCCGTCGGAGTAGGCTAGGGCCACCGCCGGGGACTAGACCGAGTCTATCGCGAAGAAGCACCGGAATTTGGTCGTCGGGGCGCCTGTGAACCGGAAGCCAGTCTCCAACCGGAATCGCAGGAGAGACCTCGGCACCTGTCTGGGAAGAAACGGTTTCGGAAGATGTTCCACTGCCGGGGAATTCTTTGTCGGCGTAGGGTAGATCCACCGTCAGGGACTACACGAGTCGTGCGCGAAAAGCTGGAGTGCTGAAACGGCACCGTTCCTCGGAGAAACTTAGTATGATCCGAAGTACTTGCTGATGATATTAGAATAACAAATTTGGTGTATGTTTGTGCTAACTGTGTCGCTGAATGGCGATAGGTTAGGTACGAAAACGAGAACGACTAGAATAACAAATTTAGAAGCGACAAAAAGTGCATGAGCACAGTAGCAGAAGAGCGCATGAGCGCATTGCCCCCCTGAAGCAGTCGCATATCAGTGGTACCGTGGTTACACAGTCATGGATCACACACGGTTACGGATCAATTCGATGTTTACGGTCGTATGTTGCAGCTTAGCATGGCATGGCGTTGCACAGTATAGTGCTTATGCTATGAAGACTATGCTATGTTATGTCATGCTGTGCAGTAAGGCGACATTTGACCGTAAACATCGAATTGATCCGTAACCGTGTGTGATCCATAACTGTGTATCCACGGTACCAGGGGGATCGAGGCGTCAAGGTGTAGCAGAGTTTTTCCAATCGGTTTTCTCTGCTGGGGAGGTTGGGAGGAAAAACACACACACACACACACACACACACACACACACACACACACACACACACACACACACACACACACACACACACACACACACACACACACACACACACACACACACACACACACACACACACGAAGCGGTGCGCATAGCATGAAGAAGACTAGGATAACAAATTGGTGATGGTGCACAAGGCACATAACGCCTCCCCTCCGAAGAAATACTGCATGGTGGTACCGGAGGGGAATTTAAGGTGGAGGTGAACTAGGAAAGTGTTTTTAGTGGGTAGGCGCACATTCGAATCACACACAGCGTCTTTAGAAGATTTTTGGACTCCTAGAATAAAAAAAACACACACACAAACACACACACACACACACACACACACACACACACACACACACACACACACACACACACACACACACACACACACACACACACACACACACACACACACACACACACACACACACACACACACACACACACAGACATCTGCTCGGTTCGTCGTTACCCTTCTTATGGGTGTAAGAAAAGTAAAAAAATACTTTCGGTGACGACGGAAATATAAGAACAAGACGAACAAAAACCAGAAAGATTCTTGGTGATAATCCATTTTCGGCGCCGCGGAACGATTTATTTTTCTATTTATTTAATTTTTAAAATTACAGGCCCTCACTGGAGTATAGAAAAGCAGTCTTTATACTATAATGATATCTATGGTGGAACTATCCATCGATACGACTATGCAGAGAACAAAACATTTACTGCAAAAATAGGTAGATCATATTCAAAATGTACATGCGCTTATATTTTATGACCTTTATTATTTATTTTCTCTTATTTTATACTAAAATGCTATAGATGGATACCCAGTTATTTCATTCATTATCCCGGTGAAGGACAGCAAGACTGAATTCATAATTGGAACTGATAAGAAAATTACTCTCATTGAGTGGGACGGCATTTCTGAACAAGCTAAATTTTTGAAAACGATCGGAGAGGTTGAGTTTGATTTACCGGACAACCGGTTCAATGATGCCAAAACGGACTCCAAAGGTCGTTTCTATGCAGGAACTATGAGACTAGAAGCAAAAGGAGACATTTTCGAAGCACGCCTTGGAACTTTTTACCGATACGATGCCAAGCAGAACAAGTTTATTGTGTTGAAGGAAAATATTGGCGTTTCCAATGGACTATGCTGGAACGAGAGTGGCAATTTGCTGTATTATATTGATTCATGCGACTTGGATGTCAAGGAGTTTCACGTGGACGAAAATGGAGATATTTGTAAGTGCTAAAGAGGGTGAAATGAAAGTTCTGGAAAATTTGTCCTATGCTGTGCTTATTTATTTCAGCAAATGAGAGAAAAGTAGTCGATTTTACTGTCAATGAAGATCGTCCCCCTTTCGTTCCTGACGGAATGACTATTGATACGAAAGGATTCTTATACGTGGCGACCTTTGGCGGCTCTTCAGTTTACAAAATTAATCCCAAGTAAGTTTTAACATTTTCAAAAACATGATGTAAATACATATATTTATTTTTAACAGGAATGGAAAAATCGAATTAGAAATAAAATTGCCGTGCGAACAAGTTACTTCGGCCGCTTTTGGAGGTCCAAACCTTGACATTCTTTTTGTGACAACCGCAGCAAAGGAATTTAAATCGCCGCAACCTCCTCCAGCAGGCGCACTGTTTAAGGTCACCGGTCTGAATGCGAAAGGAACGCCAATGTACAGTGTTGACTTGAGTTAATCAAGAAAAGTTTAAGAAAATCTCGTAAATTACACAACATTCATATCGTGTTTTTCTATGCCTGGATAAAAAAAAGCCTGATATAATCCACCTATGGTGAACAGAGCCATTCTTGCATTTATTAAAACTATTGGTGTATTATTCATATTTCTCATACAGTGGGGACCCGATTTTGTCAGCTCCCGATTTTGTCTACCCCCGATTTTGTCTACCCCCGATTTTGTCAGCTTTTTGACCCGATTTTGTCAGCCTTTTTTGAAGTAAAAAAATAAATTTGTATTTCATTTAGAATTTCAATTTTATAATCATTATTAATGATGTCTTTAGGCATCATAGAAAAATTACGAAATGTACAAAACTCGTGTAATTTTTGAAAACGGCCAAACTTGTTTTGCAAATCAACACATTGAAACAATTTTAGAACCCAACCCTCGCCAATGTTTTAAACCAATATTATTTTAAATTGCTAAAAGATTCCAGCTCTCTCTTTTCTTGGCGTAACGTTCCAACTGGGACACAGCCTGCTCCTCAGCTTAGTATTTTATGAGAACTTTTACAATTTTTAGCTGAAATCTCCCACAGCCAATGTTTATTTTGCATTTGTACATATATCGTGTGGTAGTCATGAAGATATTTTATACACAAGGTAGTTAAGTAAATGTCGATTGTGAAATGGATTCTGAGCTAACCGGGAATACAACTCCTCACCCTCAACATGGTTTTGGTGATTGCACGTGCGCTTACCACATCGGCTATATGGGCTTGAAGACTTTTCGTCTGAATTTCTTCAGGAACAGAACACACAATAAACGCTGCCTATTGTTGTGATTACAAGTCAATCCATTTACTTCTTTCCGGCATCTCTGGGATTCCTCTAGGTTTACTAGTTTGGATTGATCCAGATAGACTAACATTTGGCGCAACAACCATTTCGAATTTTTGCTTCTCCCTTCCTTCTGAGCACATGGCCCATTTTTCATGTAATCTCTGACCAGTAACAGATAGAGCAGACTCCCCTCTATCTGATAACGGGATAAGTTTGCATAAATAAATTGAAATACACCTAGACGGAGTGGAAGAAGTTGAGACATGCAATGGTTGTTCCGCCCTTTTTTACATGTTGGCCTAGATTTATTATGAGATTTGTATTGTAGATTCCCTTCAAAAATTGCTGTCAGAATTGTATTCATTAGAAATTTTTAAGGAATTCGAGATGGGATTCCCCATGAAAATCTTGCTGCTATTCCTTCAAGAACTTTTGCGTGTTTCTTGTAACAATTTTTGCTGGTATTTCTCCAAGAATTCCGCCGGAAGTTTTTTAAAGAAATTCTTCCGGGAATTTTTTAACGATTCATTAAGGACAAACGTCTTGAAATCCCGCTTCAAATGTGCATCAGAACTTCAGACGCACAAATCTCAAGAAGCAAGCATCGAACAACAGTGCATTTTATTATTCTGTTCTTTCTCACTTGTAATGAGCATGAGCATAGATGACCGCACAATTCGTAGTTGCTACTCCGTGATTGACCAGAGCAATCGAAATTGCACAAGGAACCAATGAATAGGGCTTGGGACTAGCTTACTATTCTCAATGTACACAGGTCGAGAGCTCTCAACTTTAATAGGGTCAATAACGGCGCCGGCCACGTCCTTACGGTCATCGAGGATGGAAGGGAGTGTTAGTAAGACAAACGTTGTTATAAAGACCGCGAATCGCTGCATCTCCACGTTTGTCTCAGGAAGGAATTTTTTGTTAATAGGGTAAGGTACATTGTCAGTCCGGGAGTCACATATGGTTGGTGATATGATTTGACAATGGATCAATATACACAAACCGCCGTTAACAACCGACCACTTTTCGACGCAAGAACTAGCCAAAAAGAAAATTCTATCGCGCGTCTCCACTCCACTAGGGAGCAGAAACCTTTAGTCTATTCCACACAGAAATACACTGAACGCGACTCACTTGTCGGCGCCCGGATTTTTTCTCGACCGGCGAACCCGAAGTAACATTTTTCACTCTTTTGTGTAAATGCAAAAAATGAAAGAAAATATTTATTATCAACTAAAAGTGTATTGGAAACTAGCGCCGAAGGGAAGCGAAAAATTCGGAACCGACTCAAACCACGGCGCGCGCACACTCGTCCCGTCGTCGGAGCCCCGCAGAGAGAAGAGGAAAAAAAAATCGCAAAAATCTAGCCAAGCGAGCGCGCGAAACTTTGCTGCTGCCGAACTACCGCACACTACTCTCTGTTCTTTCTCACTTGTAATAAGCACAAAATAAGAAGATCAGGTACGCTGGTTTTGTTTACGAAGAGATTTGTGCGCTCAAAATCGTGAGTAGGTTCCAAAATCGGCCATTGTGGCGGCCATTTTGGGATTCTAACAAGTCTGTCCTTAAGGTGTGTCTCTTTATGATTTTGTCAGGCATTCCTCCTGTGATTTCTCCAGAAGCTTTTCTTGAGACTTGTTCTGGAACTCCTGCTAGGATTCCTCCAAAAGTTTTGCTGATATTCTTACAGCATTTTTTTTTTTCAAAAATTTTCTACATGAACTCCTCCTACAGCTATGTATCTAGGGGTTTCTCCAAGGATTTCTCCAAGAATTCCTCCTACATTTGCTGCGTGGATTTGTCCAGGGATTTTCCTAGCGATTCTTTCAAGACATCCTGCTGGCATTTCTCCATTCATATCTGTTTGGATAGTCTAGGAACTTCTGCTGGAGTTCCTTTAAGAAATTTTCTGGAAATATCTATAAGAACCTTTTCAGATATTTCCCTAAGAATTGTTCATGCATTCTTCCTATGATACCCCCAGGTTGACGAACTCCTGTTGAGATTCCTTCAGAAATTCTTCACTAGTGATGTATTGTATTCAGAGTATTCTGTAGATACTTCTGAAATAATTCCTATATGAATTGCTGCGTGCATTAGTCCATGAATTTGGTTAGAACTACTTTAGATGTTCAGAATTTGTGGCTGCAATTTCGTCGTAAATTTCGCATGTTCATAATGGTTTTCATTTTGCTTGTCACGTTTTCTTCGCGTTCGCAAATTTGACGATTCCGCTGGTGGTTTGGTCGGTACTACGCCACCCGGAAACTTTTGTCACGTGTGAACTCGTTGATTTTGCTTAGATTAGAATGCTGAATTGTGAATAAATGTTGAAGCAAAGTGAATTTTGACAAACCAGTGAGAAAAAAAAGTGGGTGGCGAAGTTAGCGTTGCCGCGACGGGTGTCTACTTGAACCGCTTTTTTTGCGCGTTCTGAAAACGAATTTTATGTGACGATTTCGCTGGTGGTTTGGCAGGTATTTCGCCACCCAGTCAGTTTTCCGCGTGTGAAAGTGTAATTATTCAGAGTAGTATCATTCGGGAGTTTTGGTGTGATGCCAGTAATCGCTGACTCGGTTAATCGCTCCACGTCGTTTCAAGTGAACACGGCAATGAAATCAAACCTATTTCGGTCGTTGCTGCACCGCTGGAGAAATAAGAATACAACACATCACGGCAGGCTATGAAGAACTTGGTAAGATCTTTCTAATTAAAAAACGTCATTTTATTCATACATGGGAATGGGATATTTACCATACCAAATACGCGCCACCGATATGGACCAGTAGGTCTGTGCCAAAAAGGGAGAGAAAAAAAAAAAAAAAAAATACGCGCCAGAAACAAAAATGCAAATTTTTGATTCAGGAAGTGTTAATGCATTTCAGATATCCAATTGATATCCGGATGCATCAATGCGGGGCTTACAGTTTCAGAAAACGATCTCAAGATGTACGTGGAAGCCCTGTCATACTTGAAATGGGTCGTTGGACGTGCAGTAGAGCTATCACCTTCCATCTCCAGAACTAAAAGTGTTTGCGTCTATGAATAAAAGTTAAAAATAGGTGCAGACATTTTTCTTCTATAAAAGCATTGCCGGTCAGTGGGAGATGGATTGTGCATACATACATACACATACAAATTTCACATGTTCATAATGAAATCTCAAAACAAAATCATTCGAGCCGTCTACAAAAATCCTTCAGCAAGAAATTATGTTGTAAAAATTATGTTACAAAATACTTTTAATAGCTCCATCAAGCGCTTTCGAAAATTCGTACGGGTTTGCCTACTAAGCATTCATTGAAATCAGTTGAATCCTTAAATAAGATTACATGATGTCTAGTAGATGTTTCGATATTCTTCCAAAATAATTTAAAAAACCAGGAATTGCAACACGAATTCCACTTGAAGGACTTTTAGGAAATTGATAAGGAGCTGTCCATAAACTACGTAGACTTTTTTCGGCCATCTCAGAACCCCAACCCCCCTTCCCCCCGTAGACTTTTGTTCATACAAAATTTTTGAAATGTGTATGAAGCCCAGGCTTTGGCCGGACAGTTTTTTTTTTAGAATTTAACCCACATAGGTATTTTTATCAAAGAATTAAACCTGAATATAATACTATCTGGTACGCACGAAAGTTTGCTAAATAATTTTAGAAAATTCATTGGAAATTGTATTTGAGTTTTGCAAAAGAAGACTACTTCAAGGATCTGGGAATATTTTAGATTTTTTGGGGTTTAGATATCACCATGAGTTAAAAATGTATTAAAAAGGTGTGAAGTAACTTGGGAATCCAGTTCTCTAGTGCATACAATGTTAATTGCCTTTAGAAGTGCTTAAAGCAGAGCGTTAATGATTAATCATAAATTTAATCATGATTAATGATTTAGATTAATCAAAAATCATTAATCATAATCACAAAAATTTCTCTAATTAATCATTAATCTTAATCACACTGATTTCGCAATTTAATCATTAATCAGTAATCATAATCATAAGAAAAAAAAAGTTAATCAATCATTAATGATTCATACCCTAAAATGATTTATCATATAAAATATATTATTCAATTAAAGTTGGTTTAAATGCTGCTCTAAATATTATAATTTATGATTCTTCTTTCAAAAATCTCCCAGACAGTTACTTTTTACTTTTGAAACTTCAAAAATATTTTAAACAACAAATATATTTTAATCACTTCCATTTTTTTGTGATTGAATAATCATGATTTTTAATCAATGAGCCATTTGTAATCATTAATTATAATCAATAATCACAGATAAAACCAAATTTAATCATAAATCATAAACTTTAATCATCCTTAATATCAAATTAATCATTATTTATAATAAATAATCACCGAAATAAAAAAAATAATAATCATCAATGATTAATCATGATTACAATTTTTGTTAATCATAAACGCTCTAAGAACACTAAGTTGAAGAGGCAGACCAAGCTCTACTGGGAGCTTAGATCTAGAATGAACCAGACGAAGCACTACGCATTCATCTCGGGAAAATTTTCCTGGGATTATTACTCAAGTTTCAACTAAGATATCTGCAGAAAATAATAAAAATTACTAGTGGTCTGAACAACAAACTTCTGGGCATCGCAAGACATTACCCACCAATAAATTCATTAGAAACCCATCAAGATGCAGGAGTGAGGCATCTCAAAACAATATCACCAAAGAATGGACCAAAAGTTCGCCAAACATCACATTGAGTATAGTGTCATGTACTTTTAATTTTTAGATTATTAACCGGACTTGCAATTTTGTTATGAAATAAGGCTTCATGTTAAAATGCAGAATAGCATTACGTTAACTGAATGCTACAAAAATCAGGATGAAGTTAATACATTGATTTGATCGTAAACCAGAATGATGGACGTTACAGTTTGAAGAAATAATTTAGCAAGTTTTTCAAATTCCATAACATGTTGTATAACTCGAATAGGGTGACAATGGGTATTATTGGCAGGTTTGTTCTTAATGGGCAGCAGAGTGAATAAAACGCGTGTGTTTGCTTGAACGCTTAGAGAACTAATGACAGATTTATTAATTGCTTAAATCTACAAAGAAGTCATGGGTTGCTACGATATATTTCATCACTCCTCCTCAAACCATTGGCTTCTGAACACCCATCGCTTGACGGCATGGAACCAGTTTGGCAGCTGGCAGCGGTTTTGTTAGGCCATCTGCTGTCTGGTGATCCGTACTTACGTATGAAACGGCAATGTCACCTTTCTCCAAAGCATCGCGGATAAAATGGTGACGTATGTCAATATGTTTTGTTCTGGGATGATATCCTCCGTTCTTGGCTACAGCTATGGCACTTTGGTTGTCGCAATGGATTTCGAGCTTCACTTCGTCTTCAAACAATCCTCGCAACCGCTTCCACCAGAGCGCCTCCTGTACTGCAGCCGACAGTGCCATATACTCGGACTCGCACGTTGAAAGGGCAACGGTCTGTTGCCGTTTGGAACTCCACGAAATAGCTCCTCCTTGGGCAGTAAACAAGTACCCCGTGATCGACTTCCTATCATCGTATTGCCCTTGTATTGCCGAGTTCTCGTCCCGATGGTACTCCAACCGGTACTGCGATGTTCCTCTCAAATATCGCATCAAGTGTTTCACCGCGTTCCAGTGTCTCTCGCCGGGGTTGGAATTGAACCGGCTCAAAACGTTTACGGCGTAACAGATGTCAGGGCGTGTACTTTGGGCCAAGTACATCAAGCATCCGACCGCTTCTCGGTAGGGTACGTTCTTCATCGTTTCGACTTCCTCAGCAGTCGATGGACACATCTCGTTGGTCAACTTCTCGCTCACATTCATCGCGGTGTTCACCGGCTTGCAATTCGACATGTTGAATCTGCTTAACACCGCCTCCACGTTGTTGGTGTTACGTCACAGGCGCTAGCACACTGAACACAAGTGTAGAGAGTAAAATGTCATACCTACCTTTGTAATACTTTGCATTGTTTTTCGATTTGTTATAACCCTTTTGTATACGCCGAGAATAAAACACGTTTCGTTAAGAGTAAACCGATTTCCGTATTTCCTACGCGTTCGAAAGTTCCCTGCAGTCGGAATCTCTGCTCTGGTCATTCCCTGTACCGACAGGTTATTGGCCCAGTTTCGGGAATTGCGGAATCGTTTCGGTTCGGCGGTGAAAATCGCGGATTTCGTGCGGTTGTTGTGTGGCGTCGCTGGCTGGTGCAAAGGCGGTGAGGTGTGGACTTGTCACCCCCGGAAAGTTGCTGGATGTGAGCGGGATGGCGGATCTTGGAAAGTTTTCCATAGTCAAGCTCGGGAACAGCAACTACGGAACATGGAAGTTCCAAATGGAAATGTTCCTCACCAGGGAGGAACTTTGGCACACGGTGGACGAAGTAAAGCCGGAACCGGAGACGGATGCTTGGCGGAAGGCGGACAAAAAGGCCAGAGCTACGATCGGGCTATGTATCGAGCAGAGCCAGTACCCTCTTATCAAAGACTGCACGACGGCGAGAGCGGTATGGGATGCGCTTAAAGCGTATCACGAAAAATCAACAATAACATCCCAGCTGTCATTGTTGATCCGACTTTGCGACTCAAAGCTCGGCGAATCCGGTGATGTGGAGCGGCATCTACTGGAGATGGACACTCTGTTCGACAAGCTCGAAAATGCTGGCCTGGATTTGGAGGAAAAGCTGAAAATCGCCATGGTACTGCGAAGCATGCCAGAGTCGTACCATTTTCTGGCATCGGCTTTGGAGGCTCGGCCGGACGATGATATCACCATGGAGTTGGTTCGATCGAAGCTGATGGATGAGTATCACAAGAGGCTGGAGCGGTGCGGTAAGTCGTCGTCGAAGGAACAGGTGCTGAAGACACAGAAAGCGAGCACCGAAAAAGTCTGCTTTTTCTGTAAGAAACCTGGCCACTTCAAACGTGACTGCAGGAAGTGGCAGGCTCAGGTGAATGCTGACGATTGCGAACCATCTGGGAGCAAACCGGCTGGTAAGAAATACCCGGCGAAGGCGAAGGCAAAACAGGCGACGGACAAGGATGAATCGGCGGCGGTGTTTTTGGTAGAAGAAAAAAGTGAATCCACTAGTTTGGCAAAAAGAAAAAGTGTTTGGACGGTGGACAGTGGCGCGTCGTGCCACATGACCGGCGACGAAAAGTTTTTCGATGAGTTGGTGAAGTCGTCCAACGTGCAGGTGTCAATGGCCAACGGAAAAAGTGCGCCGTCTGGGGGTCTCGGCAGCGGAAGTGTCAGAGGTGTCACCGGAGCCGGAAAACCGATCAAGATAGAGCTCGGGAAGGTCCTCTACGTGCCTGATTTGGACAGTGGTTTGCTGTCTGTCAGCAAAATAACGGACAACGGCTACAGTGTTCTGTTCAAGCGAGACAGCGTCGAGGTGATTGACCAGGCGAGCAAAGTTATTGCCCTGGGGGGGCGAAGCGGAGACTTGTACGAGTTGAAGCAGTCGGAGTGCGTGGCGGTGGCAAAATCCAGGAACCATTCCACCAATTGCCAGCATACGTGGCATCGCCGGTGCGGGCATCGACATAACTCGGTGTTCGACAGGATCAGGAAGGAGGAACTAGTGCTGGGCATGAAGCTGGTCGATTGCGGTGCACGAATCCAGTGCGAGTCCTGCCTGGAAGGGAAAATGGCGCGTTTGCCGTTCCCGCAGCAGTCGGTGCGGAAGAGCACACAGCCGTTGGACCTGATACACACGGATTTGTGTGGTCCAATGAGCAACGCGTCGGCCGGAGGGCGGAAGTATTTTTTGACGCTTATCGACGATTACTCCAGGTACCTTGTCCTGTACCTACTGAGAGACAAGTCTCAGGCGAAGGATTGCGTCAAGAGCTACGTTAGGATGGTGGAAAACAAGTTCGGTCGGAAACCACGGATTATTCGTTCCGACCGGGGCGGCGAATTCGTTAATAAGGAGTTGAAGCAGTTCTACTCGGACGAGGGGATCGAAATGCAGCTGACAGCGGGATACTCGCCGGAACAGAATGGTGTCGCCGAACGGCGGAACCGTTATTTGCAGGAGATGGCGATGTGCATGCTTCTCGATGCTGGTCTAGAGAAACAGTATTGGGGAGAAGCTGTGGCAGCAGCTGCATACATCCAGAATCGATTGCCGAGCCGCACAGTACACAAAACTCCATTCGAGCTCTGGAGTGGCCAGAAACCGGACATCGGGCACCTGAAGGTTTTCGGGTGCGAAGCTTTCGTCCATGTTCCGGACGCGAAGCGAGGTAAAATGGACAGCAAGGCCAAGAAGCTCATTTTCATTGGCTATGACTGCGGATCAAAAGCATATCGGTTTCTGAACAAGCAGACGAATCAGATTACCGTAAGCAGGGACGCAAAGTTTCTGGAGTTGAGTTCGCAGCTTCAGGAGGAGCGACTTCCGGAACAGGTCGAGGAATCAAGATCGGAGGTGGAGCTGGACGCTCTGCAGCAACAGGTGGACGACGAGCCGGAACCACCCGGAACCGGAAGCGGCGATGATGCAAGTTTGCGGGATGAACCATCGTTTCGTGGTTTCGATGACGCGGACACAACCGATGAGGAGTTTTTCGATCCGGATGAAGCAACAAATGTAGAACAACCACGAAGGTCTCGACGGTCGAATGCTGGTGCGCTACCGAAGCGTATGGAGGATTACGTTGTTGGCGTGGCGCGATTGACTGAGAGTGAACCCAAGAACTACAAGGAAGCGGTCAATAGTGCACGAAAGTCAGAGTGGATCAAAGCCATGGACGAAGAATACCAGTCTCTTCTGTCCAGAGGTACCTGGTCCCTGGTACCGTTGCCTGCCGGACGACAAGTCATCGGGTCAAGGTGGGTATTCAAGGAGAAAAAGGACTCACTTGGGCAGACCGTGCGGTTTAAAGCAAGGTTGGTTGCCCAAGGATTCGGACAACGTTTTAGCGTAGATTATGGGGAAGTATTTGCGCCAGTCGCTATGCAGTCAACCCTGAGAGTGCTTCTAACGGTGGCGGGCCACCGGAAGTACCATGTGCGGCACATTGATGTTAAGAACGCCTACCTGAACGGGGTCCTCCAGGAGGAAATATTCATGCGGCAGCCACCTGGATTCTCGGTGCCGGGCAAGGAGAAGCTTGTTTGTAGGCTGGAGCGGAGCCTCTACGGGCTTAAACAGGCAGCCCGGGTTTGGAACAGCACCGTGAAGGAGATCATGCTGGAGCTCGGCTTCCGGCAGTCGGAATCGGACGTTTGCCTCTACGCAAAGCAACTGAAGAGCGGTGACTGGATTTACGTGCTTATGCACGTGGACGACATGATCGTGGCCACCAAGGACGATCGGGAAATAACACGGCTGGAAACAGCTTTGCGGAAGAAGATTGAAATCACGTCTCTTGGCGAGGTAAGTCATTTTCTAGGCATCAAGGTCAGGAAGGATGACCGCGGCGTATTCTGCCTCAGTCAGCGAGCGTTCATTCGGGAGATTGCTTTCCGTTTTGGACTTGATCAAGCGAAGCCTTCAAAGTACCCTTTGGACGTCGGCTACTGGAAGCAGGACAGTGAGGCGCTACCCGACAATGAGGAATACCACAGTCTGGTAGGCGCGCTCCTCTATGTATCAACCAATACCAGACCGGATATTTCGGCGGCAGTTTCCATACTAAGCCGGAAGAGTACCTGTCCAACACAACACGACTGGGTTGAACTTAAGCGGATTGTGCGTTATCTGATTGGAACTGAAGATTACGAACTACGACTGGATGGCGGACAGGAAGACGGATTGACGCTCAACGGATTCTGCGACGCAGACTGGGCGGGCGATTCGCGGGACAGGAAGTCAACCAGCGGATTTCTGTTCCAAGTCGGGCGAGCAACGGTAAGTTGGGCGAGCCGAAAACAGAATTGCGTGGCAACATCGACGATGGAGGCAGAATATATAGCGCTCTCCGAAGCGGCGTCGGAAGCTGTTTGGTTGCGCAGGCTGTTGAACGAGCTCGGCGAGGAGCAACAGGAGCCCACGACGATACAGGAAGACAACCGCAGCTGCATAGATTTTGTTTCGTTGGAGCGGCAGAATAAGCGGAGCAAGCACATAGATACAAAACTGCATCACGCTAAGGATCTGTGTGCGAGAGGAGATATTCAACTGCGGTACTGTCCTACTGAAAGGATGGTTGCCGACATTTTCACAAAACCTCTGGGGCCTACTAAGATCCACCAGTTCGCGGTGAGCCTCGGACTCGCAACGGAATAAGGATACGCTCTGTTCAGCGTTAAGCGAGGAGGAGTGTTGGTGTTACGTCACAGGCGCTAGCACACTGAACACAAGTGTAGAGAGTAAAATGTCATAGCTACCTTTGTAATACTTTGCATTGTTTTTCGATTTGTTATAACCCTTTTGTATACGCCGAGAATAAAACACGTTTCGTTAAGAGTAAACCGATTTCCGTATTTCCTACGCGTTCGAAAGTTCCCTGCGGTCGGAATCTCTGCTCTGGTCATTCCCTGTACCGACACACGTACGATTCTTGATCCAGTGCCACCATCGTATCGGTTTCCGTGATCCTGATACCCAAAGCATGCTTGGCGGATCCTATGTCCTTCATCTTGAACTCCTGACTTAACTTTGCCTTCATTTCTTTCTTCCAGCGCTTACAGTTTGTGAAGATGAGGACGTCGTCTACGTACACGGCCACGAACAGCACCTTGCCGTCACTAATCCTGTAGTATACGCAGGGGTCATACACGGTACTCTCCAGTCCCATTTTTCGGAGCGCGGCGTCCAGCTTCGTATTCCAGACCCGGCTGGATTGCTTCAGGCCGTAGAGGGCCTTATTGAGGCGGCATACCTTGGCTTGATTCCGTCCATCCGTGAAGCAAGGGGGTTGCTCCATGTATATTTCCTCCGAAAGCTCGCCTTGGAGAAAAGCTGTCACGGCATCCATCTGGTCGATTTGAAGATTTAACCGTGCCGCCAACGCAAAGAGGTACCGCAAGGAACTGTGACGGACAACCGGGGCGTAGGTGTCCTCATAATCCACCCCCTTTCGTTGCGAGTACCCTTTTATCACCAGCCTCTCCTTGTATCGGTTGGTGTTGCCGTTGCCGTCCTGCTTGGTCCGGTACACCCACTTGCACCTGATTGCCTTTCGCCCTTTCGGCAAATCAGCGAGGGTCCAGGTACCGTTGGAGATAAGCGCGTCGTACTCCTCCTGCATCGCATGCTGCCAACGTTCCGCATCATCACGAGATAGTGCTTCCTGGTGCGTGGTTGGGTCGTCCAGCTTCGGCTGTTGAAAATCGGCACCAGTATCTGAACACGGAACAACATCATTGGAATACTTGCCTTGGGGCAGGCGCCCCCTATCGCAGAGCATCAACCCTCCTTGCATCTCATCGCTGGTGGGTGTTGAATTTGAAGACGACGGGGGCGCAGCGGTTTCCTCGGTAACGTTTGCAGGCTGGACGGTGGAACGCCTCCGATCATCTGAAAATTTTAACGACGGCAGTCCCTTTGTTTCTAAACGAAAATCTCTATACTTGCCTGCAAGAAAGCGCTCCCTACCACTTTGCCTCAACGCCTGTGACACTGGCGGATTTGAAACTTGGTGCGGTGGGAGCGCAGGATCTGTCACGGTGTCATCAGCATCTTCAAAGGACTCATCACTCGAAATCGCTTCATCGTCGTCCGCCTCGTTGCGGTCCACCTGTTCACAAGCTTCTGGGCGGGCTTCATCGTCGACATTCGGAACCGTGAAATCCAGTCTAACGAATGTACGGTCAGGATCGCTTGACCTCGTAGTTACGACCACTTCACGCTCGTGGACTCCCTCGTCCAGAAATGTTACGTCACGGCTTCTGAAGATCGTGCCCGCCTTCAAGTTGTAAAGGCGATAAGCTTTCGTTTCGTCATCGTATCCCGTCAGCACGCACTCTTCAGCTTTTGGGTCCCACTTTTGGCGCTTCTGCTTTGGAACGTGCGCCATCACGCCCGTACCAAAAATTCGGATGTGGGAAAGATTCGGCTTCCGTTTCGTCCAGGCTTCTTCCGGCGTCACGTCGATACCCTTGGTTGGTGACCTATTGATGAGGTAGACTGCTGCTGCCACGGCTTCTGCCCAGAACGATTTGGGCAGCTTCGCTTCGTACAACATGCACCTCGCGCGTTCCACCACCGTCCGGTTGACACGCTCGGCAAGACCGTTTTGCTCGGGAGTGTATTCAGCTGATGTTTGATGACGGATTCCCAACTGCTTCAGAAAGTTTTGGAAGCTTCTGTTCTTGAACTCCCAGCCGTTATCCGTCCTGAGCACCTTCAGCTTCTTGCCACTTTGCCTCTCGACCATGCTGTGGAATTCCTTGAATTTCTGGAGCACTTCTTCCTGCGATTTGGTTCGCAGAAAATAGACGAATATTTTCCGAGTCTTGTCATCGGTGAACGACAAATAGTAACGGGCTCCACCCAATGACGGTTGCTCCATCGGCCTGCATATATCCGAGTGGACCAGCTCCAGTTCTTCCTTGGCCCGTGTTCCCACGTGGTTGAACGGTAATCTCGCTTGCTTCCCGACGGCACAAATTTTACAGCCTCCGCCGTCCGTGCCATCGTAGTTGACACCCATCGCAAGTCCGTTTTTGAGTTTCGTCAAATTCCCGGAGCTCAGGTGCCCCATTCGCTGATGCCACAATTTCGCCGTCTCTCGGGGTGAGCAGGCGAGCGCCTCGGGGATTCTCTGCTCTAGCTTGAACAGGTCATTCGAACGACATCCAGTAGCGATGACTTTGCCGCTAGGATTGACCACTTCGCATCCAGTCTTCCTAAAAGTAACAGTATGGCCTTGGTCAACAATCTTACCTACTGACAGTAGGTTTACTGCCAGTTCCGGAATCAGCTCGACATTTCGCACTTCGACCGCATCGGGATTGCAGGTGGGCTGTAGCTTGGCACATCCTTCCGCAACGATTCTCATCATGCCCTTGTTCGCCGCGTAGATGCTACCATTCGCTTCCCGTACGTTCTCCAGAATAGCCTTGTTGTTGGTGAGGTGCTTGGCTGAACCCGAATCGAAATACCAACTCCTGTCCGCAGCAGCGTCCTGTACAGACAAAACGGTGCAAAAGGCGTCCCCTTTCCTGTCCTGTCCGTTCCGCTTCGCTGGTCCTTTGGCTTGGCAGTATTTCGCGATGTGACCAAATTTTTCACACCGTCGACATTTGGGTCCTTTTACCTTCGGGCTTGTGTTCGCGTTGCTATGGGAACCGCTTGAGTTTTTCTTCGCCGAAACAAACGCTGGTTCCATGGTAACCACTGACGAGTCCGTCTCCTGAAGCAATTTTGTTTTAATGATGTCACCTGTGATTTCGATTCCCGAATTTTCAAGGCCCATCACCATTGGACGATATTCCTGGGCAGGCCAGCTAGCAGCAGCATACCAATCCACTTATCGTCCAGCGGGAACCCGATTCCAATCAGCTGGTGCGCTGTGGAAACCATCCGGTTTACGTAGGCCTCCATTGAACCGCAGCTGTTGAGGTTGGTCGTGATGAGCTTGTGCAGCAGTGCCCACTGGCGTGTGAGTCCCGTGTCTTCGAAGGTGTTGGTTAGCTTCTTCCAGACTTCCGCCGCCGTTTTCACTTCTTCGACGTGGATGAAGTTCACCGGATCGATCAGCAAAATTATTTTGCCTCTTGCAATCCTGTCCTTCCGCGCATCCACCACTGGGAGATTTCCGTCGGCATCCGGTGTAGGCTGCACCACGTCCCAGAGGTCCTCCACCTCCAGAAAGGTCCGTACTGCGAACTTCCATGTTCGCCAGTTTTCGCGGCCGACCAGGCGTTCGATTGCCGGGTGGTTCTGTGTGGAGTAATTCTGCGTGGCTGCCCGAGCTTGAGATCCCGTAACGGCCGTCGAGTCTCCGGATCCGCTTCTTCCAGGATTTGCTTGCTGCATCTTCGATTCTTCACAGAACTTTCTCTGGGCCCATAACCTAATGGGCAGCAGAGTGAATAAAACGCGTGTGTTTGCTTGAACGCTTAGAGAACTAATGACAGATTTATTAATTGCTTAAATCTACAAAGAAGTCATGGGTTGCTACGATATATTTCATCAGTTCTCTTCGTCATGGGGGGTTTTTGTCAGCCAAATTGCCTGAAACTTGGCTATATAATTCAGTCTAGTTGGGAAGGATTTGAGACCAACTCTGAGTTTAATAGGTTTCAAAAAAACCCGCAAAGACGAAGAGAACAAAACGGCCGAGAATAGGTAATTTCCCCTACATCGTTTTATAATTATCGTGAAAAAAATTCCCTGACCATCAACAAAATTCCCTGACTTTCCCTGATTTTCCAGATCCAAAAATAAATTCCCTGACATTCCCTGACTTTCCAGGTTTTTCCAGGTAGTCGACACCCTGAATAAACTTATTGTTCCAAACACGTATCCTCTGCCAGTGCCACAAGAGCTGTTCGCTACATTATCAGGCTCAAAGGTGTTTTGTACTTTGGATTTGGCTGGAGCTTATTCCCAGCTTTTGCTGTCAAAGCGGTCCAGGAAGTTTATGGTGATCAACACCATAAAGGGTTTATACGTATATAACAGACTTCCGCAAGGTGCATCATCTAGTGCGGCAATTTTTCAAAGGGTCATGGACCAGATTTTACAAGGTTTAGAAAACGTTTGTTGCTATCTGGATGATGTGCTTATTTCTGGCAAAGACTGGGAAGATTGTAAACAAAAACTATTTTTGGTTTTAGAACGTTTGGCTGCAGCTAATATAAAAGTAAACATAAAGAAAAGCAAGTTTTTTGTTAACAATTTGCCATATTTAGGACACGTTTTAACTGATAATGGTCTTTTACCATGCCCAGAGAAAATTCAGACGACTAGTGAAGCAAAGACCCCACGCGATGTATCCGAATTAAAGGCATTTTTAGGGCTTATCACGTATTACTCAAAGTTTATTCCAAATCTATCATCGCGATTGAGAATTTTGTATGAGCTTTTAAAAAAAGATGTAAAATATGTGTGGACGTTGGACTGTGAAAAAGTTTTTATTCATTGTAAACAATTTCTTTTAAAACCACAAGTTTTGGAATATTTTGATCCTGATAAGCCCATAGTGGTAGTGTCTGATGCTTGTAATTATGGACTGGGCGGGATCATTGCTCATGTGATTGATGGTGAGGAAAGACCTATATGTTTACCTCCTTTTCGCTGAACGAAGCGCAAAAAAATATCCAATCCTGCATTTAGAGGCACTGGCAGTAGTTAGTACGGTAAAAAAATTCCACAAATATTTATATGGAAAGAATTTCACCATATATACTGACCATAAGCCATTAATCGGCATTTTTGGTAAAGATGGGAGAAATTCTATGTCGGTAACGAGATTGCAACGTTATGTTTTTGAGCTGTCTATTTATGAATACGAAATAGTGTACAGGCCATCATCTAAAATGGGTAACGCAGACTTTTGTTCGCGTTTTCCTCTCGCCCAAGAAGTGCCTAAGGAACTAGACAGAGCTTATGTAAAAAGCCTAAATTTCACTGAGGAGTTTCCTATTGACTATAAACAAATTGCAAAAGAAACGAATCATGACAACTTATGTGTTATGTTAAAAAAGTTATGCAATTTTTGAAAGAAGGCTGGCCAAACCGTTTGGAAAAATGTTTTGTCGACGTTCATTCTCATTATCAAGACCTAGAAGAAGTGGAAGGCTGTATTCTTTTCCAGGACAGAGTGATTATACCGGATTCCATGAAAATGTGCGTACTAAAGCTACTTCACCGAAACCACACTGGAATGCACAAAATCAAACAACTGGCTAGGAGAACTGTCTACTGGTTTGGAATGAATCGAGACATAGAAGACTTTGTTAAAACTTGTAGGATTTGCCAACAAACTACGGCGCTTTGTAAAAAACCCCCTCATTCAAGTTGGATTCCAACAAATAAACCTTTCAGCAGAATTCACGCTGATTTTTTTTTTATTTTGAAAAGAAAGTGTACCTGCTTGTAGTGGACAGTTATTCTAAATGGATTGAGGTTGAGCTTATGCGTTTTGGCACGGACCACAGAAAGGTTATAAAAATTTTCCTCAGCATTTTTGCGAGATACGGACTTCCAGATGTCTTGGTCACAGATGGGGGCCCTCCTTTCAATTCGGAATATTTCATCAACTTTTTTGAAAAACAAGGTGTCATTGTGATGAAAAGCCCGCCATATCATCCGTCTAGCAACGGCCAGGCAGAGAGGTTGGTACGCCTGGTAAAAGATGCCCTGAAGAAATTCCTGCTGGATCCGGAGATTAGAAGGCTGGATGAAGATGAACGGATTATTTACTTTCTGATGAATTACAGGAACATCTGCCTTGGAAAGGATGGAAGTTTTCCCTCAGAGCATCTACTAACTTATAAGCCAAAAACAACGCTCGACTTGATTAATCCTAAGTATAACTATAAACGTAACTTGACTCAAACGCATGAAGATAAAAGAGAAACGATACTTACAAATACAGACTCAACATCTAATCGGTTTACTAACCTACAGAAAGGTGATCTGATATATTACAAAAACACAAACAAGACAGATATAAGACAATGGCTGCCAGCAAAAATTTTAAAGCATATCTCTTCCAACGTTTTGCAGATATCGCTTGGTGGTCGTGTCCTTTCGGCGCACAGGCGTCAAGTTAAAGTGCCGGTAAGCACTCGTGGAAAATGTAGTACCCGATTGGTTTTCCACGAGAACACTCCGGATGCCTCAGTACAGGCTTTTGACAGCAACAACAACAGTAGTCCAGAAGGCCAAGAACAAGCGAAGGATGCAGCAGATTTGGAGTACCTCGGTTTTGCAGCCGACTCCTTTTTGTTTGGAGAAGATTTGGCTCCAGCAACGAGTTCGAAGGGGGAACAAGCGCTCCACAAAAGGAAAAGAGAAGAGGACAACGGAGAAACGGATTCGGACTCCGACTTTTACGGATACGCAGCGGATTCATTGATTTTCGAACAATTTCCTGCATTCGAAGATGCTTTTCGTGAAAGTTCTTCAACTTCAGTGAAACCAGTCAGGAGTACCAAGAGAAAAATTAAGAAACGAAGAAAAGTGGATTATTTATATTATTAGCTTTAACACTATGAACTTCAAGCATGTAAAAGTATAATAAAAAAAAGAGAACTAATGCAGACGGGCATAAATAGCGTTGCTGTCAGATTTTATCCATGTATTTAAACTGTTAGGTTTTATCTTTTTTCAAAGGGTGAAGAAGTTGTAATATCTAGTTGAGAACCTCTGCATTGAGTTCGGTGAAATGAGAGTTTATCTCTTTCGGAGATTTGAGCTAAAGATATGTACAAGTTTCAGTGTATAAATTGTATCGCAATCGAGGAAATAGATCAGAAGTATTTTGAACATCAACTGATGAACTGGTGTTTTATAGTTCTTTATAAGTTGGAAGAATCCCGCGTATCGGTATAGTTCATCAACGAGTGGACAATAGCTTCTGCTTACCCAAATCTCATCCTGAGCGTGGCGATTACTCCTTCTACATTCGAAGGATGCATTAAACGGCTTTTAACGGCATCGTACGCCTTTCCTGTGAGACTTTTTTGCAGCCGAATCACATTCTCTGCATCTGTAAACCCACACATAGCTGTTGTGTTGGTATATGACGAGAAGAATATAGGCCACTCTTCCGGATTGCCTGAGAAGCTAGGTAGATCCTTTGATATGGCCTGCCGTGCCGCTAGTTGCTTCTTGGTGAGAGGGCATGGATCATCATACTCTCCTAGGAACCGTTCTTGTTTCCTAGAGCGTTGAAAATGCGATGGAGTTGGCTCGTGAGCATACGAATCTCTTACTGTACATAATGTGGGATCCTGTTGGCGGAAGGGTTCCTGTCGGTTTCGTGATGGTGAGTGGTGACGATCGTTAACATCTACAGCTGGAACTGCCAGTCTCGCAAAACTACTGGGCAGTTCCCTAACTGAAAACGTTCGCCCGAAAGTAGTTTGGCTCTGTCTCGTTGGAATCAGCTGCTCTTTCGGTTCAGTCAGATGACTTCTGCCCACAAACGTTCCTGGATTTTGTGTAGAATGCTGCTGCGGATCGAAGACGCCCAGACCGGTGTGTGTACCTCCTATTCCTCGATGCGAATTGCTATTGTGCACACAGTCGCGTACACGGCTTAAACTGGAACTAGACGCGGAATTATCACTGGCCATTTCTTGTAGAAGAGCATATTTCTTTTACAAGAACACTTTAGCTAACTTTTCCTCATCTTTCAGTTTCTGCAATTGCAGCTCTAAGAGGGTCCTTGAAGATCTACGAGAAGACGAGACCGTTAAAGGACTGGATGTCACACTACATTCAGATTTCATGCTACTAGAGCGATGTCGCTCTCTGTCGGACGTCTTTTTTGAATCCTGTGCTGCTACGCGATTATTGTTTTCTCCGCCGTCGACATTCACTCCTGAACTTCGCTGATCGTTACTCTTTAGTCCTTTTGACGTATTAGGAATCTGTGACTCCGTGCTGCCTTTTGCATCACCAGTTTGTTGATGTTGTTTACAGGAAGTAGATCCTGATCGCTGAGCCCATTTTGCAGATACGCACTTTGGACAGCTCCAGCTATGATCCGCCACTTCCTCCGTTACACCGACACAACCAAAGTGATGCCACTTATTGTACATATCACATTGCACCATTTCCTCTGTATCTGGACCCTTGCAGGATTTGCAAGTCCGACCAGTAGTCAGCGTTTGGCTCGACAGTGATGTCTCCTCTGGAACTTCGGTGACCACTATCGACACGTTACCACTATCAATCGCATCATCCACATTAGCTTTAGAGCTTTTCCCGTTCTTGGATACCTTAATACTCTTCCCGGAACCGTGCGCATTGCGGCTGGACATTTTCGTGTAAACGAATATTATAAATTGTTGGCGCGGATTCCAACAGTTCTGGTATTGTAAGGGTCGATTTCCGCAATTATAATCACCGGCAAATGAAACACGGGATTTGGTGTAATGTAAAGGAAGATTATAATATTCCTGCATGTAAGAAAGTTGTACATATTGTTATTAGAAATTTAGGGTATGTGTTTGATATATAATATAGGCAATGTAAACAATTATAAATAGGAAATACTACGCTTGCTCACGTTTAGTCCCCTCAATACACGCTTCTTACTATCCTTCGTCTTCGAAATGACTTTTGCTACAATGCTAGTTTTAATGAATCACCTAATTAATGGATGAAACTTCAACTACTTATCTATGATTCTTACCGGGTTCGTAGAGTATATTGGTAGTAGAGTGAATTATGTCCTCAGAATAGGATCGAACAACAAACTGTAAATATACGCATGTAAGCTTTAGGTTCAATTCAGTAGTTGTTCCGTATACGGAAGAATTAGATCCTCATGTAATGTTACGCTAGATTTTTGCTATTCCACACTGCCCGCATATCCCGCCATGTTCATGCTTTGCGTGTGTAGACTCGCTACCGCACGCCCCATTCATGCCCGCGTATGAATGAGGCTGTGTAGAGGAAGAAAGGTTGAGTGAAAAGGTACAGTTCTTGATAGACAGTCAACAAGCACAGACGTGTTGAAGAAGCTATGTTTTGCGTGTTAATTTAGTTTTAAATAAATAGTAGTTAAGTGCAAACACAGTGTTCCTATTTCCCAGTAACCCAGTCCTAGTTCCGAAGAAGTGTCCTCCTAGAAGGCCGTAAAGTGTATCGGCCACAAGACGAAGCGTCCAGCGAGGGATCCTTACCCTCTAGCTTCGAGTCCTCCTCCGAAAAGTGTTACAGTCCACTTTGCTCGTTCCTCCGGACGGAACGTGGTCCGGTAGTGAAAAGTGTGTTACCCTCCCCGGACTGAGTTACTGGTGAAATCCCAAAGACAGACTCTAAGTAGTGAAAAGTGAATCCGGTGCAATACCGGAAGTGTGAAAGTGCTCGAAAGATGTCGCTATTGCACAGCCCGAAAGCCACTCGCTCGGGAAAGCTGCATGGTGGCACAGACAAAGATGAAAACGAAGAGGAAAACAACCAACAGCGCTCGGCCGAAGCGATGGATGCTCTGAGCCGGAAGATTAGTGTCCTGAGTCGCCAGCGCAAGAAGGCGGCTGATAAGATCAAGCGGATCGGAGGAATTGTGATCGACGACGACGCCGACGTATCCGTGCCGAAATTGAAAGTGTACATGAAGAATGTCGACGCAGCCTACAGTGAGTTTAATGGTTTCCACAATCAACTCGCTGAGATCATCCCGGATGAAGAAATAGAGGAGCACGACCAAGTGTACATCGAGTTCGAGAAGGACTACCACGAAGTGTCATCGTACATCGAAGAGATGCAGATGGACGCGGCGAAGAACGAAGCTCCTGAAATCAAGCCCCAAGTCATCGTCCAGCAGCAACCGCTGAAGGCACCGATACCGACATTCGACGGCCGATACGAGAATTGGCCAAAATTCAAGGCGATGTTCCTCGACGTGATGGCTAAGTCCAATGATACTGACGCTATCAAGTTATATCACTTGGACAAAGCTCTCGTCGGAACAGCAGCAGGCATCCTCGACGCCAGGACGATGAACGAGAACAACTACGCTCACGCGTGGAACATTCTCACGGAACGATTTGAAAATCCCCGTGTCATCATCAACACCCACATCCGTGGCCTTCTGTCTCTGAAGAAAATGACGATGGAATCTCACCGTGAGTTGCGACAGTTGGTTGATGATTGCTCCAGGCACATCGAGAGCCTCCGTTACCTGAAACAGGACCTCCTCGGTGTGTCAGAACTGATCGTGGTGCATCTACTTGCATCAGCCCTCGATCCCGTTACTCGGAAGCAGTGGGAAGCAACCATCGTTCGAGGAACGCTTCCGAAGTACGAAGACATGATGAAGTTCCTGAAGCAACAGTGTGACATCCTGGAGAACTGCGAAACGTCAGTTCAAGTCCCTACTCCTCGTGCGGAAAGATCGAACGTAAAGGCCGCAGATCCATCGAAGCCAAGTCCGAAGTCCAATCCGAAGATCCTTGCTGCTTCTACTAGCGGCGGCAGTGCTTCAAGCGAAACATGTGACTTCTGCGGTGAGTTCCACAAAAACTTCCAGTGTGAGCAGCTGCAATCCATGACCGTACCCCAGCGGGTCGAGAAAGCACGTTCCATGGGCATGTGCTTCAATTGCCTGAGGAAGGGCCACCGGCTGAAGGATTGTCCATCCGATCGAAAGTGTTTGAAGTGTCGCCAGCGTCATCATACACAACTCCATGACGAGACCAAGTCCAAGCCCAACCAACCCGAAAGCAGGACTGCCGAAGAACCCGTTCCGTCGGATCCCGCTCCGAAGCCTGTGGTGAAAGAAGCTCAAGCCAGCAGTTCCAGTGCCTCCACACCGCAAGGCGCACACAACGTGACGTCGTCGTGTTCGCTTCAGGCAGCACCGATCAAGAAAACCGTTCTCCTCCTGACGGCAGTGGTACACGTTTTCGATGCTCAAGGTAAGCCTCACTGTTGTCGGGTTCTGCTAGACTGCGGGTCCCAAGTACACCTGATTACGAAGGAGATGGCCGAACGCATCGGCGCAAAGATTTCATCGGCGAATGTGAAGATTTCCGGTGTCAACAATCGGACAACCACCAGCATGGAGAAAGCCACCGTCAAGTTCCGGTCCCGTTATAGTGACTACCGCGCCACGGTAGAGTGCGTCGTGACCCCGGCGGTGACCGGCAGAATTCCAAGCTCCCACATCGACGTGACCGATTGGTGCATTCCTCCCGGGTTCCAATTGGCCGATCCTGAATTCAACGTCCCTCAAGAAATCGATATGCTGATCGGTAATGAGCTGTTTTTCAAGATCATCCGGTCCGGTCAGTATCGGCTGGCAGAGCACCTACCAGAGCTACGTGATACTCATCTCGGGTGGGTGTTCACCGGTGAGCTGGAAGAAGCGTATCAGCAAGGTCCATCGTATTCCCACACGATCACCGTCGAGAACGTGTATGAAGCCCTGCAACGATTCTGGACCGTCGAAGAAGTTGCTGATCAAGAACCCATCTCATCTGAAGAAGTAGAGTGTGAGAATCATTTCCGCTACACACATGAACGCACCGACGAAGGAAGATTCGTTGTGCAACTCCCACTGAAGGAAAACGCCTCCCAGCTGAGTGACTGCAGGTCGGTCGCTTTGAAAAGATTCCACCTCCTCGAACAACGTCTCGTTCGGAATCCGTGTCTCCGAGAGCAGTACTTGCACTTCATCAAGGAGTATGAGCTGTAAGAAAATTCTTTCAGCCCTTACCCGCTGTTACCCGGCAGGGCGGCCTAAAGCAGGGTACCTCCACTTAAAATTCAGATTTCGGATGAAATTAAATAATAAAATATAAATAAATAAATTTTGCAATAAAAACTCTATTATGTACGCCTGACCTGTTTTGCCCCGTTCTCCCCAAGGCACTGGTCGACGTCACTCGTTGGGGCCCTTCGACGATTAGCTGCAGTGGTGGTGGTGGTCGAACTCGTTGCTCCCGCACGGCCTGTGCGAAGCTTCTTCCTTCTTCTTCTTCTTTCTTCTTCTGCTTCACTTTTGGGCACTTTTGGACTGTAAAACAGTCGTCCTTGGCGTTTAGCTAGGGGGAAGAGCGGGCTCCTTTGTCGGATCCCCCCTAGCGACGGTGGCGATAATACGCCGGGCAAGTCACTCGCCGTGACTAGCCCTGGTAGTCTCCTCAGAATACTACCACAGGTGGTGAGCCCCTTTACACCTACCTGTCTTCGTCTTCCTTGACTGTTAGCTACACGGGCGAGACAAGGCTCAATTGGCTGAGCCCGTGTAGCGAAGACGGTGGGTGCTTGTCGACACTTTGCTAAACCGCCGGGAAGCGAAACACTCCTTTATAATTAGCTTCCCGTGATGGCGGCGGTCGTCACCCTTGTAGCACTATCACTGCACTACACTTGGTTACCGAATCACGGGCCGGCAAAAGCTTCGGGGAACAATTATTGTTTATTGATTCACTCCCGACGATGCTGGGGACAACCATCCAGCAGACGCGCGTCGCGGTGGCACAAATTCACAGTTGGAACGGCACTTTTCGGACAAAACCGCGGACGGATAAAAAACGCGTCTATCGCTTACCGTGACTCGTAACTTTCCTCCTTTTTTCTCGTCAAAACAAAACACCACACACCGCACTCGATTGTTTCTGCTGCTGCTGCTTCTGCCGATGTGTGCCATGTGGTGGGGAGCTTGGGGGTCAAATGCCTCACCGATACAATAATTAACGATTTTTTTTCCCTAATTTTAATTAAATAAATATCAAATAAAAAATTCATAAAAACAAACAAATTAAACTGTTGCAAAACACAGTGGTGTACGTAAATGTAGTACGAAATTGTAACCGCGGGTTACAATCTCGCCCACACCGAGGAGAAAAAAAATGGAAACCATTTTTTTTACTAACCCTAACACCTAACACCGATAACAATGGTAATAAATAACGAATTAAAATGAAATAAATTAACAAGGAAATAAATAAAAATAAATAATAAAATGTAAATAAAAAATCTGCCTAACCTAACCAAACAAAGACATTTTCCACAGATTAAAATGTGACAAAGACACAATCAGGGAACGACCGAACAAAAAGAAAAAGCTAAATCGGTACATCGTCTCGTGGTTGTTCTGCAGACAAGGACTGGGACCCGTCGCTATTAACGGCACCAGACCACCCTCGGACACATCCGGTTCTCAATGGGAGAGCTAAGAATCTTCAACTCCCCCAGACCAATTCGGGATAACACTCAAAACAACCTGACTTCCTAAAACCCTGCTAGCCTCCGGTCGGAAGTAGCATAGCAGAGGAACGGTTGTCGTGGTCTTGTTTTTCTTGTTATTCTTTTCTTCCGACGTCCAGTATTCCCGTCCTGACGGTATTTATATTTACTAGACAGGTGGGGTTTCAATTCAATCCACATTCATCCAAAGTGTATCACTCATTCATCCCAATCACTGGCCTACGCGTACCCTCAATCACACAAGACATTTGAATGAACACCCCGCCATTTCACACACTTTCACTCATTCTCATTCACTCTCATTATTTCACTCAAACAATATAACTCATACAGCACACAAAATACCAAAACAAACGGGCAATGGACGCAAGGTATTGTCTTTTACGCTACAAGTAATTCCTTTCCCAAGGATACTTGAGCAAGACACCGAACGTGAATGCAGATCAATTACGAACTGATTCCGTAGGGAATCAGTCGAATTTCCCTGATTCTGGCAGATAAAAACAACGAAGAATAAACAAATTAAAAAGGTTAAAATTGGTGTTGTCATCTATGCGCGGGAAATGAACTTGAAGATAATTCTAGTATACAGGTGCACATACATAGATGACCTCCCGAATAGATCGGCGATCGCGGTTTGAGTCCTTCTGTCAGGGAAGGATGATTTAACTGGGGTGTATTGGTGTTGTATTGAGGTAATGACCCCTAGAGGTCACAACCTCGAAGAGTTGTCAGGTGCCGAGAGATTTAGGTGTCGACTCCTGAGGAAAGAAGATGATTGCCAGCGCGAAGTGATGCGTGATGCTCCCGGATCCATCGATCTTCGGAAGCTCCCAAGTGAGCAACCTGGTGAAGTCGATATGGTGGATCCGAGGAGCTCCTGGAAAGTTTTATATTCACGCTGGCTTGGGAAAATTTGCTGTCTCCCTCCAACGGCTCAATCAGGCTGTGTGGGCGACACCATTCTTCTTCAGGTGAGTATTGTGATTAAAGATAGTGTACCAACCAGTGTGTCCTAGTGGTGACAACCGTAGTTGTCAAGCCAGGGTTTGACAGTCTTGGGCTGCCGCTAAGATTCAGGAATCGGACACTCACTCTGGTGTTCCACTAGATTTTCTCACAATTCTCACGCTGAATATGATGTTTACTTGCAGGTCATCGTTGAGCAATATGCAAGCAACAAATGCCTGAATCAAAATAATGGAGATGTTATTATCCTTGAAGTAAAAAACTATATTCACTCCCACTGTACCAATTTGGGAACATTTGTTATGGAAAATTTAATGAAAACAGCATCTGAAGAATTGATACAGATTGAAGTTACGGGAATTTTCTATGAAGAATTACAGAGGGATTAGATTGCCAACATGATTAATTGGATCTAATCCCATTTTGCAAACAATAAGGGCAGCGAGAAGCTTCAAATCCCTTAAATCCACACAGTACGCAGAAAACACGCTTGGGCTTTGAACACTTTTCATGTTCATGCCCCTGAATTCCGCAGTTGTAACACACTCCCAAGTGTGGCGGACGGTGTTTGTCCACCAGGGAGCTCAAACATATTATGCCTTCTTGTCGCGACTGTGGAGATTTAGGGATTGGGCTAGTCTTCTCTCGGAGATTTCTTTCCGGTCGACCTCCCGTTTCTTTGAAACGAAGAGGTGGAGGTCTATTTCGTTTTGGTGACGATGGAGGGCTATTCTTGTTGTAGAATACCCTTGGTTTGTACCCATTTCCATTGTCACGAGATTGTTGTTGCTGCTGGCTTTGTTTATAACCATCATATGCAGGCTTACTTGAAATTGTAGATGCTTCCTTGGGAACTCCAAATACTTTTTGGTAAATGGAGGTTTTGGAAGCATCAATGGTCTTTCCGATGAGCATCAACTCGGACAATGTGTTCACCGGCTTGAAGACGAGTACCTGTTTATAATCAGGCCTCAGGTTTCGCTTGAGGATGTCTAGCTTCTCGTGGGAACTTAGCGGCGCAGGCATAGCACGGAAGATCTTCTCCATCTCAAGATAAAAATCTTGGAAGGATTCATTCCTCTGCTGTCGCCGCTGAGACGCTTTCATCCTCAGCGCAGCATCAAGTTCCGGGTGCACGAAGTTTGCCTTCAACTCGCACACCAGGTGATTCCAGTTGTAGAACCGCTTCTGGGAACGCATCGCTTGAAACCAAGCCAACGCGTTACCGGTGAACAAATGCATTGCCGAGTTAAACAGTTCTGCCTCGGACATTTGTTCTGACTCAGCATAATGGTGGACACATTCCAAAAATTCGTTGAGTCCCATTCCTTCGTCATTCCCAGCATACTTCCTGATTTTCCAATCGGCCACCCGTTGGGGCCGACGCTGGTAACCGGTGATCTCTACCGATGTTGCTCTTTCCGGCTGACGCGGAAGCGTTAAATTCGGAAGAGTAGTCTGGTAAAAGTTCTGGGAATTGTGCGAAGGTCCGAGATTCTCGAAACTTTTGGAATTATCCGCATTACGGGAGTCAAAACGTCTTTGAAATGGTTGATTGGGTAGTCCAAAGTTCTTGCTAGAAGTTTGCTTCTGCAGGTTCTCCGGAGTACCCAAACCTTCTAACGCTTGCTGATCAAAATCAGGCAAATCCGGTAGATCGGGACTTTGTTGCAATCGAAGATCTTGCGTATCTACCGGCAAACTCGGGGAGTTTACGTTAGGAATTATTTTGCTGACGATGTCCTGTAACTCAGAAATCTTCTCGCGAAGTGTTTGCACTTCGCGGTTAGTTTTCTGTAGTCCGGATGCAATCGTACCAATGGACGCAAGGCCGCTACCTAGTTTTCTGACTACATCTTCAAGTGAATCCACTCTGGATGCAGTCCTAGTTTCGCTTTGATTGATTTGCTCTTGCGTCCTTTTTATCTCCGCCCTTATGTCAAGTAAGACATCGCGAATTTCTTCGCCCACCGCCTGATTGGAGGATGCTTCAACGATCGGAAGTTGGTTTCCTTTCGGTGAAACACCCTTTCCCGCGGCAATTTGAGCCAGCAAATCCTCACCATCATCTTCTTTGTCTTCCTCGGTTGGCGTGAGAGGAGGCACCAAACTATTCGCGAAGTGGTAGTTATGGAGGGCTACCACATCGCTCAACAAATCTGCAAAGGTCTTATTGGCCTCCCCCACGACATAGTTTTTGACGATTTGGAGCCGAGCACCCAGATGGAGCAGTCTGCTCCGGTAAACCTCCTTATTCGGACACCTGTACCCCAAATCCTCCTTCATGGACTCAAATTTGCCACGACAAAGCTCCAATTCAGCGTCAATATCCCCTTTAAAGGAGCGGACAGTGGTCTCGGAGCATTTCTGCTCACTGACCAATAACGCTTGCAGTTGACGACGCATTTTGGAACTGGATTGACCCGATCCAGGAGGGACAACAACACCGCGGGAGTTCAATTCAAAGTCAATTTCGTCAGTTTCTAAGTGATCGGCACGCAAATGGAAGTAGGCGACGTTGAACTCCCCCAACGTCAACATGTCGATCGGCATTTTGACGAATGAGCAACACAAATTTTCAAAATCTGGACGAAATTAAAACTTACCAACTGTTTCGTAGGTATAAATACGGTGAGGAACCAGTTTTCGGCTTACTTACGGTTCCAAAATGGTTCTCGGTCACCAGGTTGCGTCAAATGCTACCCCAAATCGGCCCAGAAGAATCAAAAATCCCGCCCTGAGAACAAAGAGACCCAAAATGCACCAATTCGTTCTGCAGACGAGACGAATAACCGATTTAGGACAACACACAACAATGTAAAATAAATTAAACGACCACGCGACTGTGAAAAATGTCCCCACCACTGTGTTTATTCCACCCAAAATCCAAATTTTGGTGGAAGTACCCCTCGCTCAGTGGAAAAAATCGAAGATTTTTTCGCAAAATTTACGTTGGGCGCCAATTGTAAGGATTGGCTTTCAACCCTTACCCGCTGTTACCCGGCAGGGCGGCCTAAAGCAGGGTACCTCCACTTAAAATTCAGATTTCGGATGAAATTAAATAATAAAATATAAATAAATAAATTTTGCAATAAAAACTCTATTATGTACGCCTGACCTGTTTTGCCCCGTTCTCCCCAAGGCACTGGTCGACGTCACTCGTTGGGGCCCTTCGACGATTAGCTGCAGTGGTGGTGGTGGTCGAACTCGTTGCTCCCGCACGGCCTGTGCGAAGCTTCTTCCTTCTTCTTCTTCTTTCTTCTTCTGCTTCACTTTTGGGCACTTTTGGACTGTAAAACAGTCGTCCTTGGCGTTTAGCTAGGGGGAAGAGCGGGCTCCTTTGTCGGATCCCCCCTAGCGACGGTGGCGATAATACGCCGGGCAAGTCACTCGCCGTGACTAGCCCTGGTAGTCTCCTCAGAATACTACCACAGGTGGTGAGCCCCTTTACACCTACCTGTCTTCGTCTTCCTTGACTGTTAGCTACACGGGCGAGACAAGGCTCAATTGGCTGAGCCCGTGTAGCGAAGACGGTGGGTGCTTGTCGACACTTTGCTAAACCGCCGGGAAGCGAAACACTCCTTTATAATTAGCTTCCCGTGATGGCGGCGGTCGTCACCCTTGTAGCACTATCACTGCACTACACTTGGTTACCGAATCACGGGCCGGCAAAAGCTTCGGGGAACAATTATTGTTTATTGATTCACTCCCGACGATGCTGGGGACAACCATCCAGCAGACGCGCGTCGCGGTGGCACAAATTCACAGTTGGAACGGCACTTTTCGGACAAAACCGCGGACGGATAAAAAACGCGTCTATCGCTTACCGTGACTCGTAACTTTCCTCCTTTTTTCTCGTCAAAACAAAACACCACACACCGCACTCGATTGTTTCTGCTGCTGCTGCTTCTGCCGATGTGTGCCATGTGGTGGGGAGCTTGGGGGTCAAATGCCTCACCGATACAATAATTAACGATTTTTTTTCCCTAATTTTAATTAAATAAATATCAAATAAAAAATTCATAAAAACAAACAAATTAAACTGTTGCAAAACACAGTGGTGTACGTAAATGTAGTACGAAATTGTAACCGCGGGTTACAGAGCAGCTCGGCCACTGCAAGCAAATTGACGAAAGCAGAGATCCTCCCAACGTCCAAAAATGCTACCTGCCACACCATGCTGTCATCCGTCCAGACAGCTCGACGACGAAGTGTCGGGTTGTATTTGATGCATCCGCCAAGCCGTCGCAGAATGCCCTCTCCCTGAACGATGTCCTCAAGGTAGGTGGTACTGTCCAATCCGATATTCTTGATATTGTCCTGCGTTTTCGAAAGCACAAATATGCTTTCACGGCTGACATAAGTAAAATGTATCGCCAAATCGTGGTTGCTGCGATGCATCAGCCACTCCAACGCATTTTCTGGAGAGATAGTCCCGAGCAGCCTCTAAAAGTATATCAGTTGACCACCGTGACCTACGGTACAGCGAGTGCGCCTTTCCTTGCAACTCGCTGCTTAGTTCAGTTGGCTGAAGATGGTCATTCCGAATACCCCCTGGGAGCATCTACCGTTAAGGAAGATTTTTACGTCGACGACGTGTTGTCTGGCGACGATACGTTGGGAGCAGCGATTGAACGACAGAAGCAGGTGAAGGAATTGCTTGCTGGTGCTGGTTTCCCCATCCATAAGTGGTGTTCTAACTCTGACCTGATGTTGGAGCACATTCCAGAAAGCGAGCGTGAAAGTCCCAAGGCGCTCGAAGAACAAGGTATCAACACGGTCATTAAGGTGCTTGGTATTTTGTGGGACCCTCGAAGCGATGATTTCCTGTTCTCTATCAAATCTCCAAATTTCGATGCTGAATCCGAATCCAACACGAAGCGAAGCATATTGTCCGAAATTGCTAAGCTCTATGACCCTCTCGGATTCTTGGCACCCGTGATTGTTCTGGCCAAGTTACTTATGCAACAGCTGTGGCGTAGCAAGGTGGGCTGGGACGAGCCTGTCGAAGTAGAAATAGCTGTACAGTGGGCACAGTTGAAGGCGTCACTCGAAGCAACAAACAGGATGCGCATCCCAAGGCGTGTTCTAATTGACGGAGCAGTGTGCTACGAGCTTCATGGGTTTGCTGATGCTTCGATGTCTGCCTATGGAGCGTGTATCTTCATTCGAAGCGTAATGGACGAGTCGGCGCAGTTACAACTCTTGTGCAGCAAGTCGAAAGTGGCACCTTTGAAGGCGATTACGATTCCGCGACTGGAATTGTGCGCTGCACTTTTGCTGGCGCGACTGGTGAATAAGGTGCTGCTTTCAATCCAAATGCCGTTTCATCGTGTGGTGCTCTGGTCGGACAGCCAAATTGTTCTGGCCTGGTTGCGCAAATCCCCTGATCAGCTTCAAGTGTTCGTGCGCAATCGTGTGGCTGCAATCCGAGAAGAAACATCGGATTTCGAGTGGATGTACGTCCGCTCGGAGTTCAATCCGGCTGATATAGTGTCGCGTGGGCAGATGCCCAACGAATTAGTGAAGAATGAGATGTGGTGGCATGGACCAGACTTTTTGAGTGCAGTGAACTTTGAAAACAAGCCACCCGAAGAGATCAGTGAAGAAGACATTCCGGAGCTGCGTGCAACTCCAACAGTGCTACCTGCAATTGAAAAAGAAGAACAGTTGAAAGTGTTTTCAAAGTACAGCTCGTTCAGAAAGCTACTACGAGTTATTGCGCTGGTGCTGCGTTTCGCCAGCAACTGCAAGAAGAAGGATTCAGCTTCACGAGTGCATAAGACAATTCCTACCGTGGCTGAACTAAGTTAAAGAATGGTATGTTGCCTAGATATTTGTGTGATCGAATTGAAAGAGGAAGTGACATTCATAATGATATTCATAGAAACGCGGATCAAATACGAACACCCCACTTTTTGCATGGTGCTTCACAAAATTCCTTGTATTATAAAGGTATAAATGTTTTCAATTCGATGCCTGACCACATCACGAATGCAGTAACTCTATCACAGTTTAACCCTCTAATACCCAATCCCGCCTTTAGACGGGGTATAGTTTGAGCATTTTTGTAATTTTTGTTTCGTGGAAAGTCAATTTTTTTTATATTTTTGGCTGATATTTAGAACTGTTCTGTACTGCCGGTGGACGCATAAATGTCCCATGTGCAAAAACAGACAATCGAGAAAATCGCGTCCAAAGTTCGAAAAAAGTAAATTGTCTCAACTATGAAGTATAAATGCTGAATCGTGTTCTAACATCAACCAATTTTTAATTTGAGTACTATTTTTTGTTTTAGAGCGATTTTATAGTTCCATAGGATTTCCAATGAAACGTGACGCTTATGCGTCCATTTTTAAGAATGTTACAAATCGGCCATGCATTTTTTCAACAATTTTCGGAACAAACTACCAATTTTTATTTCCCCATATGATAGTACCCCACGCTACATGGTCATGGGCTGCAAAATCTCAATATTGCCAAAAATGCACATGGGACAATTATGCTTCCACCGGCAGTGTATATCTCAAAATGGTTTTTGGTGTATTTTAAAGCGTATTTACATTTTTTTACAATCATTGAAAAATTGATGTTCTAGTCACCTTTTAGAAGTCATTGTTTATTTTGTATTGAATCGCTACAATTAACATATTTAAAAATTTTCTCAAATCATTCTATCCTTGTTTAATAGTTTAAGGGAATCGAATACACACTAAAATTATTTTCCCCCAAATTACACGGAAAATAAAATTTTCTGCGAAAACAATTTAAAATAATAATATTTCAACAATAATCGTAAAATCTCAAAATGTTTTCATCTCAAAAAATCCGTTCCCCAAATTGGCTTCCAGGAAAAATATAAAAGTGTAGGAATGTTCAAAAATAAAAATTAGAAAAATCAAAAACTGAAATTCACGAAATCGAGAATTAAAAAGAATTATCTTCCAAAACATGTTAAAATCGATTTTAGATGACGAAAAATGATATTTAGATCAAAATAAAAAAATTGAGTATTAGAGGGTTAAGAGACTATGTATTTCACACGTAAAAGCTGCTTTTTGAACAGCTACTCTGTTGACTTTTTATTCTTGACTAGATTTTGTATCTTGACGAAGTTTACCAACCGATATTTTGTGTGGACAATTTATATTTTTGTAATAGGAGGCACGAACAAACTATAATGGTCGCCCCGATGATGATTATGGATTTTATATTTATTGACGTAGTAGGTATTATTAACTGAACTTATTTTGTGTAGTCTACAAAAGTTTGAGTCTCGCGCGCGGTGACAAGTATAAATGACATTTTTGTATTTATTTATCATATGGAATATTTCTACTGTTGAAGGATGCTGTAGATTAGTAGTGAGTTGTCTAGTTGAATGTCGGAATTTCTTGAGAATGAGAATATTGCCGACTGTTTTGACATCGCGCGAACGTTATCAATCCTCGCAATATTTTTGATTTTCTGATCTTTCATGATCACTAGTAACGCTTGCACACATCTGTAGTTGAGAGCAGCAGTATTTCGAAATTTATGTTTTTGCTGTTCAATATGACAAATTATAAAGTTGTTTATATCTATGAAAAGAATCAGACCGTATTTAGTTTGCAAATCTGATTTCATTGATCATCATTAATAATTATCTCAGAGGCGAATGAACCAGATGGTTTAAAACCTCTATAATAAAAAAAAAAATAATAATCTAAAAGATAAATTGTCTAACTCAAACCTTTGTCGGGGTATGTGGCGGGACCATCATCATCATCATCATCACGACCAAGCGTTTAAAGGTCCAATCATGAGAGGGACGTTTTTTCCTACAACTTTTGCCAGCCAAACGTCCAAAGGTCCAGCTAACAAATTTTATTCTATCTATATTATTGATTATTCTATCAAAGCAAACGGCTTTGATCAATTTTTCATCATCAATTCATTGGATTTAAGATAAGTAAGCTTCAATCAAGCAGTTTGTTTTGAATTTTTTTTAATTTGAAGTAAAAATACATGGTGCTCATTATGCCCCGCCCCGCCTACCCCTTCATCTTCTATTTTTACCATACATCTGAGCTTCACATACATACATATTACATGAAGGCAGTGATGAGTCGTATTGGTAGATTATTCTAAGAGCTAGATTTTTGTTTTTTAATTAATGATTTATTTACATCGGTTACCAAACCCGACTTGAAACCGCGACTATGAGCTTCTGTACGAATTTGCCCTGTCCTGCTCACTCCCACAGAAAATTTGAAAACACCGCAGCACAAGTCACATTTGACTTTTACTGTGCGAACTGTTTTCAAATTTTCTGTGGGAGTGAGCAGTATGCCAGATTCGTGCAGAGGCTCATTCATGCCGAACCGACCCACGCCCGAAAATTAAAAAAAAATCAAACCCGGATCCGACCCGAACTCGAGTTTTTTTTTAGAAAATTACCAAACCTGAAGTTAACCCGTACCGGAAAAACTTGTAATTAGAAGGCACGAAATGTTGCTAATTGGCAAATTGAGAGATGAAATTTGTGAAAAAATCGCGTTCTGGTGGGATTCGAACCCACGACTCCGTATTCGCTAGACCGGTCTAGCGAATACGGAGTCGTGGGTTCGAATCCCACCAGAACGCGATTTTTTTCACAAATTTCATCTCTCAATTTGCCAATTAGCAACATTTCGTGCCTTCTAATTACAAGTTTTTCCAGTATGTTTCAGACATACCAGCTAACCTGGTAAAATGCCAGTAAAATGGGCAACTTGTATCATTGTACCCTTGCTTGCGTCACTTGGCGCAGTTCGGTCGTCCGAGCGTCCGACCGTGCCGAGCTCTCGACGCATACTAATTAGACACCAGCAAAACAAACTGCCTGGTGGCTAGGTATGCGGAGTGCGAGAGTAAGTCTCGGCTTCATATAAATAACTCGCTCGCACTTGTAGGTAGTGGGCACAAACAGGAGTGTGTTGTGGATTGGCATCTAAGCCGAAAAGAGAGATGAGTTTGTGAAATAGGAGTGTTCATGGTGCGGCTTCGGAGTCAGTTTGACTTTCTATTCCGCAGAACCATTACCTGTTCTGTGGCTTAGTTGGTTAAAGCGCCGGTCTAGCGAATACGGAGTCGTGGGTTCGAATCCCACCAGAACGCGATTTTTTTCACAAATTTCATCTCTCAATTTGCCAATTAGCAACATTTCGTGCCTTCTAATTACAAGTTTTTCCAGTATGTTTCAGACATACCAGCTAACCTGGTAAAATGCCAGTAAAATGGGCAACTTGTATCATTTAACCCGTACCCGTCGGGAAAACCTTAAACACAATAATATCTACTGTGGCCCCACCCAGTTTTTCAGGATTTGTTTAAAAAGTAAACATTTTTTAATAATTCATTTTTATTTCTTAATAGCAGATAATAGGGGATACTCTAAGAATTTTAAAACATTTTGAAAAATTAGATATGTATGTAAATTTAGGTTACCTGGATTGAAATCTAAAGATTAGTGAAAACAATTATTAAAAGGTTTGCTTAGCGTTGCACGTGTTTTCTTACAGCTATAGTTGTGTTACACTTTCGATGAGCTACTAATGAAGCAAGAAACAGATTTACACAAAGTTTAAAAATATAAAACCGAACCGAATAATCTATTGGGTTACATTACCAGAATCATTATTTCTATCCTCGTTGTTGCTGGTGTTACTGCTGAAGATTGATTGCGGTTGCGGATATCCCCAAATGGTATAGCCCTAAATGAAATAAATAAAATTTATTTTATTGATCTACATGTTCGAGTATTGTTTCTTAATTGATAATGCATTGCCCTCCATATTAGAGATAATATTAAGAAATAGGTTTGTGTTAAGGACAAACGTCTTGAAATCCCGCTTCAACAGTGCATCAGAACTTCAGACGCACAAAACTCAAGAAGCAAGCTTCAAATAACAGTGCATTTTATTATTATGTTCTTGCTCACTTGTAATAAGCTTAAAATAAGAAGCTCAGGCGGGCTGGTTTTGTTTACGGAGAGATTTGTGGTTTCAAAATCGTGAGTGGGTGCCAAAGTCGGCCGATGTGGCGACCATTTTGGGATTCTAACAAGTCTGTCCTTAATATGTTAAAACAAATGTAATTTTACCTAGTGTTGTTTTTATTTGAATCAAACTGTTTAGTAAAAACCCGATTTAATTCACCTGTGAACAGAACCCTTCTTGTATTATTCGTAATTGACATATTTATTCTGTATGACAATACCTTTTGGTCATTCTTGAAAATATTGGGGATTTGGCATCAAGTGGATTGGTTTCCAAAATAGCATCATTGACCATGAACTAAACTACCAGAAATGCAAGGCACCCCCTAGATTCTTGTATGGAATAATTTTTCCTTCAAACAATGCAACGCGGCCGAGATTCCCATTACAACTGCTCCAAACACGCGTCATTTTTCACTTTTTCCTTCGAACAATGCAACGCGACCGAGATCCTCATCGCAACTGCCCCAAACACGCGTCATTTTTCACTTTTCCTTCGAACAATGCAACGCGATCCAGATACCCATCACAACTGCCCCAAACATGCGTCATTTTTCACTTTTTCCTTCGAACAATGCAATGCGACCGAGATCTCTATCGCATCTGCCCCAAACACGCGTCATTTTTCACTTTTTCCTTCGAACAAAGCAACGCGATCGAGATCCCCATCACAACTGCCCCAAACACGCGTCATTTTTCACTTTTTCCTTCGAACAATGCAATCCGCTCGAGATCCCCATCGCAACTCTGAAGTACTTGAGACTCATGATTATCATGAGCATGAACATGAGCATCAGGGTGGCCACACAAAATCGAAATTGAAATTCCCGCATTTTTCCCGACTTTTTCCCGCATTAATTTTGAATTTTCCCGATTTTGTATGGAGCTTGTAAAACATCCAATAATCCAATTTTTTTAGTGGATCTGTAAAACTGAAATATTCACAGTGTAATTGTGATACATACTGTGACAGTTTGACAATATTTTAGAGACGTTAACTGCCCCCACTCGCATAACTGTCCCATATGAATAGGAATCCCAGCAAAGATGGGACTGTTATGCGAGTGGGGGCAGTTAACTTCAAAATAAATTTACATGTAACATATTTGAAATTTGCTTCTTGTTCCGGATGCCTCGTAAAATAAACCTATGCTTGAAAATATGTGTTTCGAAATTCCCAAAAGATTTTTGTGAACTCCTTCAGAAATGCTTGATGAAGTTCCAATAAAAAAATCTAGTCGGCTAACTGAAATACTCTTTAGTGAATTCTTTATAGGAGTTTTTTACGCTATCCCAGGAATTCTAAAGGTGTGGAGGACGACATTCTTGACATAATTCTGTTATAATTCCTATAAGCCGAATTATTGGAGTGTTTTCTAGTGAAATTCTTGGAGGAATTTCCTAACCAATTTTCTTGGAAGGTGTTTATTGTAAAAATACTGAATAAATGTCTGTGACATTTTCTCACATACTCTGCTGGTAATAAATCAGGAAATTATTGGAATAATTGAGTTAACAAATAAATATTAAAAAAAATAAGTTATATTAACAGGTTTATTTTTAAACCACCAGATTCAAAATTATCCGAAATCCATTAGATTACACATATTTAGTATGCATATTTGATATTTCGTATGCATAAAGGATTTTCACGAGAACTCGCTGGCGATTTATGTCAAAACTCTTGGAATTTTTCTAAAGAAACTGACTTCTGAAGATACATTCAGATAAAAAAAATACAGAACTCAGATAAATCTCTCTTGGACTTTCTCAAAATACCTATGAATAATTCCTGTTTAGTGGGAATTGGTATTTTCAAAAAAGAAAATATGAGTTTTGTTATGAGAGCACTAACAATGAATTCCTTAGCGGAATTTTCCTCAAATTTCGAAAATATCTGCGGATTTTTATGAAAAGTTTTCTGAAATTCTCAAACAAAACTTTGACATTTCTGACGAAATTTGTAAGGCGCAGTTTAGATATTTAAGGAAAACATCGATATTCTGGGATTAATTTCTAATCCCATTGTTGAAAAACTTTCCAAGTAAGTTGAATATTGATTTTCCATAACCAATCAAAAGTGCACACTTCCCTAGAAACACCAGGTTTCCGGGATATCCGAAGGATTGCCATTGTACCCAACATCCCTAGAACCATGTTCAAATATTCTTGTTCTGCAAAATCATGAAGTGTGATATGTCACACAAGCTAGGTTCCAAAAATGATCAAAAAGTGGTCACTATCCTGTGAGTACCAGGTTTCCGGAACATCCGGAAACGTGGCCAGTTTACTTGAAATCCCTAGAAACAATTTACAATACTCCTGTTTTGCAAAATCATGAAGTTTGATGTGTTGCAAGCTAGTTTTCGAAGGCGAGTTAAAGGTTGCACTACTGGTAACACCAGGACTTCCTTCAGTAGACATTGAATTCATAAAAGAAAATCTAGAGAATCCTGTCTCCTGGTTTTCAACTTGCAATTTTGCTTCCGTTGTAATATCAGTGCGGATTCTAGGTATTCATTTATGAATTAATCCAGTAATTCTACAAATCGTTACACAGAAAACACTTCAAGAGTTTCTTCCAGTATATCGTCATCAATTTATAATTCCATGAAACAACCACCAGAGACTCTTCAGAGACGGCAGAATTATTAATGCTTTTAGTAATTATTCCAATTTTTTTTTTAAGATTGCCAAATTGTTAGTGTGATGGATTTTGTCATTGCAGGGAGCTTTTCCATGAACTGAAATTTCTAGAAATACCGTTAAAAACTCCAACAAAGCAATAGTTTCAGGAAGTCCTCCACTACGAATTAAGGAAGTGTTATAAAAAGTTCCAATAAAAACATTAATTTAAACTTGTCCTAAAGCTCAGCCAGATACTTCGGCAAAAAATCTTAACTGCTACGGGGAACTACTACAGAAAAAAAAATCTGAATAGAATCTAAAACTATGTTACTAATTTCTCCATTTTGATAAATACAAATGTAAAAAGCAAAAAAATTTCAAAGAAAATGTTGGAGAAGTATTTTATGGCATTTCTGACAAAATCATCAAAATTTGGCTGCCAAAATTATTTTTTTGCGATACTTTTTTCACGTTTTTTTTTAAATTTCATAACTTCATTTTTAAAAATTGTGATTTTAAATATGTTTGTGCCCAAATTGAATTCGAGCATCCGGACAATAAAAACCTGTCACTCGGATAGTCTCTATCGAACAAGAAATCACTCGTTATTCAGAAACCAACGCTCATCTGGATTTAGAATTCCGTGAAACTTCCGAAACTGTGTAAGAATCTGGATTTGAAGTGAGTCAAGGTTCAAGTAAATCTAGGTTTGAGGAGGCGTTTGCTGGAGGCGTTACACATAATTTTAAAAATTCCCGATCATAAACAAAATTTCCGACTTATTCCCGCATATTTTCCGATGAATTTCAATTCCCGACTTTTTCCCGCATTTCCCGAGTCTGTGGCCACCCTGGAGCATAGATGACCGTACAATTCGTAGTTGCTACTCCGTGATTGGCCAGAACAATCGAAATTGCACAAGGAACCAACAAGCGGAGCTTGGGAGTAGCTACCGCTCTCAATGTGCATTTTCGAGGATTCCAAACTTTATTAAGTCAATAACGGCGCCGGCCACGTCCTTACGGCCATCGAAGAAGGAAAGGAATGTTATTGTGACGTACGTTGCTACTAGAGACCGAGATCACCTCATCTTCTCCACGATTGTCACGGGAAGGAGTTTTTGTTAATGGGGAGGGGAAAGTCACATGATGTGGATTCACTTTGGTAAGTTATTTGATTCATTCAACCTATATACATCAAAACGCGTATTCATTTTGAATCCAATATTACGCATGCCGACACCGAAGATGACGAACCATTCAAATTGCATATTGTGTAAATACAAAAAAAAGAAAATTAAAAATATTTATTATCAACAAGAAATGCATTGAAAACTAGCGCCGAAACATAACGTGAAAAACTTTTCAATACCGTCATGCGGGGCTTCTTTATACACTTTTTAATGGTTTTTCAACTTTATGACATTATAACTCCCAGAGTAGTGAATGTATTTCCTCAATTTTTACACATAATAATTGTGAGTATGTATGTAGGATGCATGCAAAATTTGAACTAAATCCATCAATAAACAAAAAAGTTGTCCATACACCAAAGGAGACATCTCACATAGAACCAGAGGGGGGCTACTTTGGACTTTCATAATTAAAACAAAACTGCAGTTAAAATTCCGGGTTTATTTAAAATACTACTTTGTACCAATACTGTTGTATACTATATCATACATGATTTCAATAAATATATGCGTTTTTAGGTGGTTCTGTGCTACCTTTGGTATTATGAGCAGCGTGATATTTTAATATAGACATAAAGGCTGTCTGGGGGCCATCAATCCTTTATTTAGGAGAAACGGTCATTTATAATGTGTACGTCGATACTTTTTGCACGAATTGAGCAACCCTTTGAAATTTATGAACTGTAGAAACAATGCTTACAGAGTAAAAGTTCTGATACGTTATGTATATTTTTAAGATTCATTCGATGTTTTTTCGCCTCCTGACCAGCAATAAAGGGTTTGTTTGAAAAACAATTTCAACCAAATGAAGGGAATACTATTGCTTTATAATAGTCCCAAAGACATCAAACAGATTTGAACCATATTTCAAATTCAAAAAATCCATATTCAAAAGTGTCCAAAGTAGCCCCGTGTTTCAAAAGTAGCCCCGCACGACGGTATTTGTTAGGTTTTATGTATTTACCTGCATTTTATGATCAGCATAATTTTATATTATTATTGGTTATTAATTTAATTATGATAGAATGAAACGAGCTCACCGATAAATATCCATCTAAGTGTCCAGTGCTCATGTAATGCAGCATCTTCCACTATCTGGCTTTGTCTCCGTAATCTCTTTACACCACCAGGGTGCGAGGCCGCCATTTTTAAGAATCCAACATCTTGTACATAAACATTTGTGTATCCCAAGGTGTATCCACAAAAGATTCCTTTGTGGATACACGATAGATGTTGGCTCCTGTCAGATGCATTAGGTGGGGTTAGGGTTGCCACATACGTGCTTTACCAGGGTTCGTAATTTTCGTTTCAGCGATACGAAATATGGCTATTCTCACGGCGGCGACTGTTTCCAAAGGCCCAATTTCGTGATCGAAATTGTTTTGGGCATGAAAAATTGATTTTAGAAATTCGGTGTCTTCGAAGAAGTTGTTTGGTATATCAGAGCCCTTCTTTTGGAAGTATCATTAATGTGATTAATCCACCTAAAACTTTTGTCCTATCTGCTCCGTTTTGAAAGATATGGGTCATTTTCTGTTAACGACCCCTAAATATCAGTTTTTTCATTGTAACTGTTACGGCAAGTAGCAAGCCCCTCGGCCGAATCAGTAACTTGGTTACAGCAGGGCATCGATATTGAGTATGTATAGGTAGAAGATAAGAGATGACAGGGGAGATAAAGGTTCTGTCAAACATAGTGACTAGCACTTTTGATCATTTTGTTATTACTGGTCGCAATAGGTGAAATTTATTACAGAAAAGTTGAATTAGTGTCGGAATTAAAGAACCTGATCGGAATTTCTTTTCACATACGGTAAAGGAGCAAGCACTTCAATGTTATAGGTATTTTTATTCATATTTGTTTCGCATCAGGGTCAGAATTTGTTGCACGAAGTTGTATTAACCCAGATATCGCTGGTTGGACATCAAGGCAATTGAGAGCCAGTGGTGCTTCCCGAAACAGTAAGCTAGTTGATTTCTTTCTCATTAGATAATTAGAAAACCGCAATTTATTGGATACATTTTATTTAGCCTGGAAACCCATGTATAGTTGCCGAACCCAGAACGGTCTAAAAACTCATCCCACGGTAGAACACCAAAACTGTGAGTCAAACCTTTGTAACACTATCGATCCTAACCAATAACTCAATAAAACCATTCTAGCTTAAAGCGTTCAACCCTAATATAAGTGTTTGCTACAAAGATTTGGTGACCGACCGTACAAAATCTTTAGGAGTTTTGTCACCCAGGATGCTGGCAGGAAATACAACCGGATATAATTGCCAATCGTGCAACGAGCATGACGCCTTAGATTCGATGGTGGCCTGTGATGTTTGCAGCGCTTGGCACCATTTCAAGTGTGCTGGTGTCGACCACACAATTAAGGACCGTAAATGGATGTGCAATAAGTGCGTCGGCGGCGAGTCCTCCGGTCTACTCAACGCGCCCCAAACGAAGGACAAGACGGGAAAAGGAGGTGCAAGTCGCACGTCTAAGTCACGCAGCAAGAAAGGCGAGAAAACGATCGGATCTAAAGTTAGTGCCACGTCCAGTGCTCGTGCCGCAGCCTTGGAAGCCCAGATGCTCTTGCTGGAAGAGGAGGAACGTTTGAAGGAAAATGAGTTGAAAGAGCAAGAAGAACTTCAACGTCAGGAGCTTGCCGAGCAGCAGCGCAAACTGGAAATGAAGAGGAACTTAATGGAAGAAGAAGCGAGACTCCGAGAAGTGGGACTATCGAAGCAAAAGGATCTGCAGGAGAAAATGATGACGCTGCGACGGGAATCCATGGAAAAGAAAAAGGAACTGTTGCGGCAGCAAGCAGAACTGAGTGAATGTTCGTCATCGTCTCGGATCTCTAAGTCCGAAAGGATAAAAAATTGGATTTCTTCACAACAAAAGACAGAGGGAGACGATTTGGCTGACCATGCAGCACGGATCTCCACGTCAAATTCCGTTACAGTGAATCCAGCAACGCCACTCCATCAAAGCAGACGCGTATCAAGTCCGTCGATTCCGCAACTTGCAAACCTTTCGTTGCATGATGATGACCACAGCATCACGAACCCAGCGTTACCGACTGCATACATGCAAATTGCCGCGCGTCAGGTAACGGGCAAGGATCTTCCGGTATTCAGCGGTAATCCGGAGGACTGGCCCATGTTCATCCGAACATACGAAGAAACGACAATCGCCTGTGGATTCTCAGACGTGGAGAACTTGGTTCGTCTCCAGAAATGTCTACGTGGGAATGCGCTGGAGACGGTCCGCAGCCGACTTATGATGCCAGCCGGCGTACCGCATGTGATCAAAACCTTGCAAATGCGCTTCGGCCGACCGGAACTTATCATTCGATCATTACTCGAACGTGTGCGTCGCGTACCAGCACCCAAATCGGAACGACTAGACACGCTTATTGACTTCGGGCTCGCCGTGGAAAACTTAGTCGTTCACCTGCAAGCAGCGAAGCAGGAAAATCATTTGACCAACCCCGTTTTACTACAAGAGCTGATCTCGAAATTACCGGCACAGCTGAGATTGGATTGGGCCAGGTACAAGCTACTACACCAAGACAACACTCTGGTATCATTTGGCGAATTTATGAACGAACTCATTCAGGCGGCCAGCGAAGTGTCATTCGATCTACCAGTTAGTTCACCGGCAAGGGCAGAAAAGCCAAGAGACAGAGAAAAGGCATTTGTTTACGCCCACGATGCCGTAGAGACGGAATCGAGGAATAACGGTGTGATGAGAAAAATACCGAAGCCGTGTATCGTATGCGGTGCTACAGGTCATCGACTAGCGGAGTGTGAAGAATTTGAGGCAAAGGGCATCCAGGAACGTATGCAGATAGTGCGTCAGCATAATTTGTGTCGAACGTGTTTAAATTTTCACCAAAAGTGGCCCTGTCGAACCTGGCAAGATTGCGGTATGGAGGGATGCCGTGAAAAACACCACTTTCTCCTTCATCCACCAACGCCCACGAGTTCCACGCATCTCTCATCCAGCCATACAGCAGTTATCAGCCAAAACTGTGACCGTTATCCATACTTCCGCATATTACCCGTCGTCGTATCCTTCGCAGGCAAACAGGAAACAATATTTGCTTTCGTCGATGAGGGGTCCTCTTCGACACTCTTGGACCATTCAATTGCAGAACAGCTGGGTTTGGACGGTCCGAAAGAGCCATTGACGCTACAGTGGACTGGCAACGTGGCACGCCAAGAATCGAAATCAAAAAGGGTACGCTTCCAAATTGCTGGAGCCGGAAAAGGCGCTGTGTTCCAGATAGAAGGCGCTCATACAGTTGAACGACTGCTGCTACCGAAACAATCTCTTTCGTATGGTGCTCTCGCTGAACGTTATCCACATTTGCGTGGTTTGCCAATTGCTGACTACGAACAGGCGGAACCTAAAGTTCTTATCGGACTTGACAATTTGAGGCTATGCATTCCGCTGAAGATTCGGGAAGGATACCACCACGAGCCTATCGCCGCTAAGTGCAGATTAGGCTGGACGATCTACGGTTACAGTGCATGTGCTCCAAGGCCAACGGTTTCGATTAATTTTCACGCGCCAGCTGCATCGGATGTTGACTACGAATTGAACGAGCAACTCAACGATTACTTCTCGCTGGATCAATTAGGAACCAAGCCAGTTGGTGAAGTTCCCGAATCAGAAGAGGACAAACGATCTAGGATGATTTTGGAGAAAACGACTCGCAGAGTGTCGGGTAGATTTGAGACCGGTCTATTGTGGAAGTCTGATGACATCGTTTTTCCCGATAGCTTTCCGATGGCGGTCCAAAGGCTCAAATCTCTGGAGAGAAAGTTATCCAGGGAGCCGTCTCTTCGAGCTCGCGTCCATGAAAAAATAGAAGAATATGTGGCCAAGGGATATTGTCATCGAGCGAGTCTCACCGAGCTGGATTCCGTCGACTGCACACGAGTCTGGTATCTCCCGTTGTGTGTGGTGGTTAACCCAAAAAAGCCGCACAAAGTGCGGGTCGTCTGGGACGCGGCGGCGAAAGTTAACGGTGTATCGTTTAATTCAGCTTTGCTTAAGGGCCCTGATCTGTTGACTAGCATCGTTTGCGTTCTTTATCATTTCCGAGAGCACAGGGTAGCAGTGACTGGGGACATAGAAGAAATGTTTCTTCGCATCCTCATACGCCCTCAAGATAGTCAGTCCCAACGATTCTTGTGGAGAGGTAACGCCGAAGCTGCTCCCTCCGTGTATATCATCGATGTTGCCACTTTTGGATCGACCTGTTCCCCCAGTTCGGCCCAATTTGTGAAAAACACCAATGCAATGGAGCATATGGAATCGTTTCCCAGAGCGTCTACGGCAATTATTAGATATCACTATGTGGATGACTATTTAGACAGCTTCGAAACGGAAGAAGAAGCTATTGAAGTAGTTCAACAAGTGAAATCCATTCATTCCACCGGAGGTTTTAACCTACGGAACTTCCTGTCCAATTCCGATGCGTTGCTGACGGCAATTGACGGCATTTCCGATGAAGATGCGAAACAGTTAAGTGTATCACGAGCTGAAAAAGTTGAGTCGGTGTTGGGCATGAAATGGAACCCATCCAAAGATGTGTTCATCTACACATTGACTTTCCGCGAAGAACTGGATAAAGTCATTCAACCCTCACACGTCCCAACCAAGCGAGAAATGCTCAAGCTTGTCATGAGCCTTTTTGATCCCCTCGGATTCATGACTTTTTACTTGATACACGGAAGAGCGCTGATTCAGGACGTTTGGGCAACTGGAGTTGACTGGGACGTTCCGATCAACAACGACTTGTGTCAACGATGGCGGCAATGGATCAGCTACCTACCTCGGCTGAGTGACGTAACGATTCCTCGATGCTATTTCCGTAGCCAAATGAACGGTCGAAAGCAGTTACATATATTTGTGGACGCCAGTGATGCTGCTTACGCATGCGTAGCGTATCTTCGTGCGCACGGAACCCGAGGAGTAGAAGTAGCATTGGTGGGAGCTAAAAGTAAGGTGGCGCCGCTTAAAGTGTTGTCCGTGCCTCGTTTAGAGCTGATGGCTGCGGTCATTGGTGCTCGGATGGCAGATTCAGTGGCCGCTTCGCATTCCTACGATATCGCGGAAACCTACTTCTGGACAGACTCCTCTACAGTCCTAGCTTGGATCAACTCGGATCATAGAAAGTATCACAAGTTTGTTGGAGTCAGAATCGGAGAAATTCTTGCACTGACGAAGATGAACCAATGGAGATGGGTACCTACGAAACAAAACCCAGCGGACGACGCTACGAAATGGGGGAATGGTCCGTGCTTCGACCCCAGGAATCGTTGGTTTTGTGGCCCATCCTTTCTCTTTCAACCAGAAGCGGAGTGGCCAACAAACACGAAAGCCGTTTCCACCAACAACGAGCTTAATTGTACTCACAACATACATCATGTTACCCCGATAGCACTGCATGAGTTCTCGCGATTCAGTAAATGGGAACGATTACTAAGGACTCAAGCGTATGTGTTCAGATTCATAAACAACGTTCGCTGTCGTAAAAACGGGCAGTGCATTGAAACCGGATTCCTGAATCAAGAAGAGCTGAAGCGCGCCGAGAAGGAACTGTGGAAGCAAGCCCAAGCAGAAGCTTATAGTCAAGAGCGAAGAATTTTGATGGAAACCCAGGGTAGCCCGGACATTCGTCATCGTTTAGTTCCAAAATTGAGCCCACTATACAAGCTATGGCCCTACATCGACCGGGACGGAGTAATCAGGATGCGAGGTCGAATCGGTGCCGCATGGTATGCTAGTTCCGACGCCAAGTACCCGATTATACTACCAAAATCACATCAAGTAACATTGCTCCTCGTGGATTATTACCATCGACGCTACCACCACGCTAATCACGAGACGGTGGTGAATGAGATGAGGCAACGATTCGAAATATCTCATTTACGCACGGTTGTCAAACAGACAGCCCGAAGATGCGTTAGATGTCACATTCAAACTGCTGTTCCTCGACCTCCTCCTATGGCATCGCTTCCGGAACAACGCTTAACGCCCATGGTAAGACCCTTCACGTTTGTTGGACTGGATTATTTTGGACCGCTTACAGTTAAGGTCGGTCGTACTCAAGTCAAACGTTGGATAGCACTTTTCACGTGCCTTACGGTACGGGCCATACACCTCGAAGTGGTACATAGTTTGTCCAGCGAATCGTGTGTGTTGGCTATCCGGCGCTTCATAGCTCGCCGGGGGGCGCCGGCAGAGTTCTTTAGCGACAACGGCACTAGTTTCGTAGGGGCTAGCAAACAGTTACAGCAAGAAATTGCAATGCGAAACGAAATTTTAGCCAGCACATTCACGAATACAAATACGCGATGGAATTTCAATTCCCCGGGTGCTCCACATATGGGGGGCGTATGGGAGCGCTTAGTGCGCTCGGTTAAAAATGCCATTGGTATGATCATCGATACACCACATCGACCGACTGATGAGCTGCTTGAAACGATCCTGTTCGACGCCGAAGCCATGATCAACTCTCGACCACTGACATATATACCACTAGAAACTGCTGATGAGGAGTCGCTGACACCAAACCATTTTTTGTTGGGTAGTTCTTCCGGCGTCAAGCAACCACCCTCCGAGTTGGGATCCCGTATCAACTTGCGAAGCTGCTGGAATCAGGCCCAACATTCAACGGACACCATATGGAAACGTTGGATTAAGGAGTATCTGCCTGTAATTACTCGACGCTGCAAATGGTTTGATGAAGTCCGCGATATCCAAGAAGGAGACCTGGTTCTGATTGTTGAAACATCGATGAGGAACCGCTATGTACGAGGACGAGTCGAAAAGGTATTTCCGGGACGAGATGGACGAGTGCGTCAAGCGTTAGTGCGCACAGCAACTGGGGCGTACAAGAGACCAGCCGCGAAGCTTGCATTACTCGACGTAGGGTCACGTGGTAAACCTGGAATCGATTCTTCGGATTGATCATCGTCACCAGCCTTTACGGGTGGGGGGATGTTACGGCAAGTAGCAAGCCCCTCGGCCGAATCAGTAACTTGGTTACAGCAGGGCATCGATATTGAGTATGTATAGGTAGAAGATAAGAGATGACAGGGGAGATAAAGGTTCTGTCAAACATAGTGACTAGCACTTTTGATCATTTTGTTATTACTGGTCGCAATAGGTGAAATTTATTACAGAAAAGTTGAATTAGTGTCGGAATTAAAGAACCTGATCGGAATTTCTTTTCACATACGGTAAAGGAGCAAGCACTTCGATGTTATAGGTATTTTTATTCATATTTGTTTCGCATCAGGGTCAGAATTTGTTGCACGAAGTTGTATTAACCCAGATATCGCTGGTTGGACATCAAGGCAATTGAGAGCCAGTGGTGCTTCCCGAAACAGTAAGCTAGTTGATTTCTTTCTCATTAGATAATTAGAAAACCGCAATTTATTGGATACATTTTATTTAGCCTGGAAACCCATGTATAGTTGCCGAACCCAGAACGGTCTAAAAACTCATCCCACGGTAGAACACCAAAACTGTGAGTCAAACCTTTGTAACACTATCGATCCTAACCAATAACTCAATAAAACCATTCTAGCTTAAAGCGTTCAACCCTAATATAAGTGTTTGCTACAAAGATTTGGTGACCGACCGTACAGTAACCTTTTTCAGACATTTTTAGGATTTTTCAAATGTTCTACAAACTTATTATATATGATAAAATGCATGTTTTCTTTAAAGACGACAAAGTTCTATCTTCAATACTTTTTGAGTTTTTTTTTAAATTTCAGTTACGAACTAAAATATTTCATAGCTCAATTTTACTGTCAAGGAAGCAAACGTCCAGCCTGAGTTGCAACAAAATTTACACCTATTATAAACTTCTTTCATATTCAATTGAAAAATCTTGCCCCATTTTGCCTCTGTAATTATCACAAAGCCGTAAAAAAACTATTTTTTAAAATAAATTATTGAATAGCTCAAAAACTATCAAAGATACAATGTTGCCGTCTACAGGAGAAACACGTATTTCGTCATACTAAATAACTTTGTAGAATATTTGAAAATTCCCAAAAATGTCTGGAAAAAGTTACAACAAAAAAAACTGATTTTAACGGGTTATTCACAAATAATGGCCCATATCTCTAGAAATTGAGCAGATAGAGCAAAAGTTTGTTCGGCAAGTTTTCTCATAACGACATTTTCTACAACTTTGCTGAAGACATAAATACGCTATCTTCACTTATGAAAAAAATCGAATTTCTATCTCACTTTTAGGTGGAATAATCACATTAGTGATACTTCCAAAAGAAGGGCTCTGATATACCAAACAACTTCTTCGAAGACACCGAATCTCTAAAATCAATTTTTCATGCCCAAAACAATTTCGATCACGAAATTGGGCCTTTGGAAACAGTGTGCGGCGGGAGAGCTTATTTTCACTATTTTGCTTGAGGAACACTTTTCCCCTCCAGCACTTCTTTCGAGAGCAGCGATTCATGATAACTGAAAATCGCTTCAACCTGCAGATAATTTCTTTTCGTTCTGTTAAATTTTCTCTCTCCCAATTTTCACGAAAATCTTTTCAAAGCAGATTAACAAAAATTGTCGCGGGCACAATTCGAACCTGGAACATTACTTAAACATATGCGATACGCGCACTCTATCCACACCACCACGCCAACCACACAGAGGGTGTAGAAAATATAATGCATAAAACCAATCATCGTCGGCGTCATATGAGTCAAGGAAAGACAACATAATCGGCCGACAAAGGGCAAACGAAATTCTCGCACCTTTGGGAGTGAGTGAAAAAATGTTTACGCTCTGCTATTTGTGCGGGAGATTTCTCAAGCCAGATTTTCGCTGAAAATTGGCGTGAGGGAGAATTCTATTTTCGTGAGAATGAGCGAAAATTCCGACCGCTGTGCTTTACACACGGATACGACGATGTGCACAATCAAATCGATGATAGAGACGACGCGGCCCACCCGAATGAAAAAAGCAGCAGTTCCACTTTGCTTCCTATATCACACTAAACCGACTTCACGCGGGTACGACTACACTCAGCGAAGTAAACTACCGAAATTCATCAAAATACCTTATGAAATTAAGCCATAACTGTAAAGTATGGATGCCATATAAGAATACCTTATGCAAATTGAACATGCTTATTATGACCCAATTACATAAGATAAACTTATGAAAAGAGCAGAAAAATCACAAAATGATGCAGACTGGAATCGATCCATGAACGTCGAGATCACTGAGCTCGTGCCCAACCCACGCGGCTATCGACGCTTGAGAATATCGTGTTGCTAAATGTGTATAAAAGCCAAACGGTGAGTCGATTCTGCGTCACAGACCTACCTTATAAAAATCGTTCTTGCCGTTATGAATTGTTTAAAGGCCATTTCATAAGTTAGACCTTATGATATTCTTAGGTTTATTTGCCTGAGTGTATGTGCACATTCAAATCGACGACGACGACGACGACGACGCTACGACAGCAACCGAGCACAACAAACCACAACAGCCTAAAACCCCTCATTTGTCGGCGCACGGATTTTTTTTTCTTCCCGACCGGCGAGCCCAAACTAACACTTTTCACTGGTGATGCTTTGCCGTAGCATCACCAGCCAGAATGCCGTTTGCGCGCGAACCTGAAACCCACACACTTATCGGCACTTGGATTTTTCCCCCACCGGCGAGCCTGAGCTAACACTTTTCACTCAGTACTTGAGACTCATGATTATCGTGTAAAATGGACAACGCCCATATATTTACTAGGGTGCGGGCACCGGTTTTGGCCAGTCTAAGGGAAATCATTTTTATAAAAATAACCAATAATCCTATGAAAACAACCAATGCGTAAAAAGAAAGGCTTCAATCTATATTTTGAAGGAAAAATGCAGAAATCATGCCAATACTTGATTTTTGTATTAAAAGTGGCACTGGCCAAAATAGAAGCTCTGCCGCAGTTTTGGCCATATTCTTAAGTTTGGTTTCTATTTTGGCCAATCACGTGTATTTCTTATGGGAGTGGCCAAATTAGAAGCACCCTGGCCAAAATAGATATATGGGAGCAGATTTTTTAAGGAAATATATTTTTTTCTTCCAGTTTTTAATCAAAATGTGTGGTTTTCACAGCTGTAATCATCATATTGTATTAGGATCTACTAGTAAAAAATAAATTTACGCCGATTTAGATCGCAACAGGCTCAATACCGCACTATGGCCAAAACTCCGGACTGGCCAAAACTGAAGCTTCTACCCTATGTTAATCAGTTTTGGCCTTAGTGAGTTATTTTGGCAATATGCAAGGTTTTTCAAAAATATTTTTGTCCGGTTCTGGCATTTTTTCTACATGTAGGTATGTAGATTCAAAGCTCATTTAGTTTAGGGGCTGTTCATAAACCACGTAGACCAAAATTTGGTCATCTCGGACCCCCCCTCCCCCTCGTAGACTTTCGTTCATACAAAAAATTTAAAATTTGTATGGAGCGTAGGCTTTGGCCAGACTCCCCCTCTCCCCAAAAAGTCTACGTGGTTTATGAACGGCCCCTTATTAAAAAGAATAACCTGGGCCCTGTAGCATAATCGGGCTAATAATATTAGCTACAAGCTACAAGTTACAAGTACTAATATTACAAGTGCTAATAATTTGTGTTGCATAAAGGCTCAATTTTCCACTAATATTATTAGCACTTGTAATATTAGTGACCATGAAAATACAAGTTGTTTTGGTTCATTTACCTGTCAAAATTCATCCGACAGTTCACTATTAATTTGAAATGGCAGTTGATGTTTGTTTATTTTCTGCATTTTCCGCGTAACGTCCGGAAAAAACTTCATTTATTCCGAAGTTTTGCATTCTTTATACGATACATGAAGAAAAGCAATGGCTTTTTGGATCATTTTCGGCCACTCTGACGAAATATTTTTTTACAAAGTATGGCACTGCAGTACCTAGATTTTTAGTAAAATGTCCCAAAGATTTAATAGTAGTGGTAGAAAAACAATGTATAAAGATTTAGCAACATGTATTATGCTTCTTGTTAAAATCCAAAGTGATCTGGGATGCAAAAATTGAGCTTTTACCTACTTTTATATGTAGCAACTCGATTCGAGTTAGTGTATGTATATTGTAGCTCTTGATTAGCTTAAGGACAGACTTGTTAGAATCCCAAAATGGCCGACTTTGGCACCTACTCGCGATTTCGAGGGCACAAATCTCTTCGTTAACAAAACTAACGCACCTGATCTTTATATATTGAGCTTATTGCAAGTGAGCAAGAACAGAATAATAAAATGCAATGTTGTTTTAATGTTGCTTCTTGAGATTTGTGCGTCTGAAGTTCTGATGCACTGTTGAAGCGGGATTTCAAGACGTATGTGCTTAATGATGCGCAATACAAGCAATTGATTCAAATTTATTTCGTATCTGCAACTTTACCTGTGCTTATGCAGTGACCATAATATATAACTTTACCAAGGACCTCCAATCAAAGGCGGGTATTGTAAAAACTTTGGAGAACTTGAGAGACTCAGCAGAAATTATATTTAGAATAGAAGGTGTACATCAACGCAATTTTCTCTTTAATGAGTTTCCAATACATATTGCCAAATTTAATCGTCGAAAACTGGAATTATGGTTAACATGTTAGATAAATAATATCTTTTGAGTTCATCAAAATGGTAAATCGTTATATTCAAAACTAAATATGCTTTCTGCAATACTTTAAATCTAACTTGTACATTATTTTACAAGACCTTTGAGACTTGTAATCAAAAGTACAAGTCATAGCTAATATTTTATACTTGTAGTTTGTTTATGCAACATACACTTGTAAATTCTACTAATAATATTAGTCCAACCGACTTGTAGTATTGGACTTGTAACTTGTACTTGTAGGATTTTTATGCAACAGAAAATTAGAAGTTACAAGCTACAAGACTAATATTATTCTGTTATTCTGTTATAATCAACGCACCCCCGGGCCGTGGCCAATCTGCGTTGAATCGCTGGGCGATACGTCTACCAGTAGACTTGTATCTGCCCTATGCTAAACCGATTAGCATAGCAAGTCCTTTCCACTGATGAGTAGGCTCGAATGTCCCGCCCCTCCCTATAACCCTTAGGGGAAATAAGGAGTTTTCAGTTTCAAGTTTTGCATAGATCATGACACCAACTCTTTCTACCATAATGCTTTGAAAATTCTGAAATATCAGAAAACTAATATGATGGAAATAATTGAGATACGAGTTTTTATACAAAATTTAAAGATCAGTTATTTAAAGGTGAATTGAAGAAATGTAAAGTACGGCAGGAAAATATTCCGCGCCGACACGAAAGTCATGAACAAGCAAACACATGAATATTATATTTGCATAGTAGTAGAAAGAGTTGCGTGCCTGTTTATAAAAGTTTGTACTTAACTTGATTGCTCCGGATAATTCCCGTTTGTATTGGGGAACTTCGTAAGTGTACCAGGATAGGTTGTCTTCAAAACAAAGGCGTTTTCTGGAATAAAGACAAAAATAAAGGAAATGCTGGACCGCACAGCTCCGCGGCCCACATATATTAGTATAGTGTTTTCAACAATGCAATTTGCAGAATGCAATGCTTAATCGGTATAAATAATAATTACTAGGTTCTACTTTATATGCTACAAGATATATTTTCATTTTCATTTTGCAGCATTTGGTGGGGCAATAAGAGCGCAAGTCAATCCAAAGCCGAAGATCAAGGAGGGGTAATGGCCGTAATAGTCCGTGCGGACCACTTGAACACCATCGGAGGGGTAATGGTATGGGTTGGGGGAAGGAATTGGAATGGACTTGACACAATTATGCAAATAATACGGCGAAATTCAATGAAACATGGGTTTAACCCTCCACTTCCCATGGTTGTTCTAGAGCACCATCGATTTTCGACGAAATCTGGACAAACGGAATTAGATAAATATGATGCAATAATTTTTAGAATATGACTGTAATCTCATAAGTGTAACCCAACTACTAACTACTTGTTTCAATAGTAGAACTATTGATAAACAATCAAGGACCTATTGATTTACAACAAAACAAATTTCATTGATTTCGAAAAATTTAGCCAATTTGCAATATTTTTTGTTCAAGCAATTCTTTTAGAAACGCTTTTTTGGCATAGAAATAGTCGTTTAAAGTCGTTGGAAGGGAAGGGTTAACTATTTGATTGGTTATTTTTAGATGAAAAATATGCTAATTAATTTTGACTTGAAAATAAGTAAATAACAAAGGAATGAAATCATTTTAGCTGTTTAAAATTAAAAATAAAATTCAAAGACTAAACCTTCTTTTCTAGACCCATGAAAATTCAAATCAAAATGTAATTGAATGTGTTGTAATCCTGGCATGTCGTTAACGTCTTTATATCCTAATTCCTACCTGTTACGTTATGCCACAATAATATCTAGGCGATAAACAAAAACACGCATGGTCGGTTGGATGGCTATTACATTGAAAATTACTGAAAATACATTACAGGCCGGACTCGACTTTCCGGATTCAAATTCTGAAGCCTCCCAAAACCACATCTGGCAAACGGAATGATGTACAAAGCTGAAATATTTACTGGCTACTTATCAAAATTAGCTTGACAACATGTCAACATTTTACCTTTATACATACACATTTCGTTCCCCAGACACACGTTTCCGAAGCTTCAGAACCCGACTCCGGATAATTGAGTCCGACCTGTACAAACGTATTTTATCGTGTAGAATAAAAATAAAAAAAAATCAACCGGTTCATACCAAAAAACACTCAAAATAGGAGCTCCTGCACAAACGGTTCCAAATTCTATGCAACCGTTTGTAAGCTATGTATAAATATTAATGAAAAAAAATCCATGTTTAATACTGTTATCCTGCCCACAGTTTCCTATTACTAGCTAATTTTGTCTAGACTCAACTGATAGTGCAGTTTCTAGCGTCAATTGTCTTCTAGAATTCCTAGAGCAAATGATGAGTAGTAAGTGTAACGCAGATACCACCCACACCCAATCTTACGTAACGCTCCTCAATACCTAACTGCAAATTCCTAAAATATTGCGTTTATGCGAGCTTAACTATGACACTGCTTGGAAAATTGTGATAGGCTCACTGCGGATACTCCTCTGGTCCCCATTAGCATTTACGGCCGATTTTTTCACCTCTGCTCAGCTCTTAAACCAGATTCACATCTATCTTAAGGCTGAATCAGAAATGAACAAATTGGCGCACAAAGTGCTAATGAGTTAAGCCCTCCCATCGCGTCAAGATCGAATATCCATGGGGAGGGCTTTATATGCTACAAGATATATGCATTTTTTTTTCCTTTCCACCGTTTTTTAGAAATTAAAGTGTACGAACTTAATCAACTGTTGTTAAGTCATGCGGCAGTGCCTAAATTCATGCTGGAGGCATGGCAACATCAAGCGTGTGAATAGACAACAGTGTGATTATTTGGAGACGGATAGGGTCACGTTGAATAGGATGAAGCCAGAGGAGAAAAGGAAATATTTGAGACGAATGAATTGAGGGGCCCAGAATCAAAGGGGTGTAAAGTGACCATTTTGTCGATTTTGAGCTGAACATATCAAAAAATTCTTCAGGTTTCAACCTGTCAGGAACTTTTTTAAGACTATTTTTACGATGAATAGAAAAATTACAATAAATCATTGAGAATTGGGTCGATTTTGAGACGTACATTTTGTATGAGATGAAGAATTGGTGAAAAACTTTAAACCACATTTACTCGAAAGTGGGATTATGTCACTTACATCCGTTTGCTACTAACCCCCCCCCCCAATCATTATTCTAATTATTAGTTTACTACGACGCTTGACAATAAACAATAATCCAAGCTTACCAATTTGGCACCTTGCCAGGGGAACTTGATGGCCGAAAGAATACAGTGTCGAACCAAACAGCAAGACCACCAGCCGGCTAGTGTTCCTACTGCTACGTCCGACACTGTAGGTAAGCTAACTCCCCCACAAGCTACAAGACTAATATTATTAGTAAAATTTACATTATGCTACAGGCCCCTGCTAGTATACACTTTATATGAGGTCAAAGAAGTATTAATTATTGAAAAATAATTTCCCTTAGACTGACCAAACCCGGGGCCCGTACTCTAATAATACCACAGCGTAACAAAAATTAACTTTTGGTCTGTCTCAATAGCAAACTTATGTGTCTCCGAAGGTTTTTGGGCCGCTGAATCCGAATCCGGGCTCAGATTTGCTCCAACACGTCACAAATTTGAGCTATACCTCAATTTATAGGGCAAAATATGCGATTTTGGGCTTTTTTGACTGCAAGCCATTAAGCGTGGAAATATTTTTTTTTGAGCAATCAAAAGGTTAACTGGTCAATTAATCTAAATTAACGACTCATGCAAAATATTTCGTTTTGCCAAATCGATTTTGATAGTTTTAATTGATTTATGTTAGGTACGATATTTCCCATACAAGTCACCCTCCAAAAGTTGCATGCAAGTTTTCATAGTAACATAAAATGCTTAAATCTATCAAATTTGATTAGCTAAAACGAAATATTTTGCATGAGTCGTTAATTTACATGTTAATTGACCAATTAACCTTTTGATTGCTCAAAAAAAATATTTCCACGCTTAATGGCTTGCAGTCAAAAAAGCCCAAAATCGCATATTTTGCCCTATAAATTGAGGTATAGCTCAAAATTGTGACGTGTTGGAGCAAATGTGAGCCCGGATTCGGATTCAGCGGCCCAAAAACCTTCGGAGACACATAAGTTTGCTCTTGAGACAAAAAAATGTTGCGTTGTGTACTTTTTTGCTTGCTTCACTAACATGATCTTAGAGAAACTGCGATACAACTTTCGAGCATTCTATGAAGAAAATGTAGTATTTATATGATGTCGAATGATCCTCAATTCCAGCTAGAGCCATTTGCATTATTAATTGTACCTCATGTAAGATATAGGGTGTCCCAGAAAGTATGGGCAAAACTTTGAAGCCCTGCCATTTGGAAACGGATGCATGGTAAATCTTTATTTTCACACATATTCTGCCTTAATATATTAACATCAAATGACAATCATTAAAATTTGATTTTTACACATCATTTGAATGCGGAAGAACTTTCCCTAAAAGACCTTTTAAAGCTTCTGCACAAATTGCTATATTTTTCAATAACATCACTTAACAAATTATTTTCCACGCATGAAATTAGGTTCGATAAAAATTTCAAAAAATATATGCGTAATTTTCTACATGCGTATCTACTATACAAATATTGGATTGAATCAAAAACATATACTTTCGAAGCTGAAAATTTAAATCAAAATCAAAAGTCGATATTTTTGAAACCCCAAATTTTAAATAGTTGAAAACAAGCTTCTTAATATATATCACAGCATGCAAAAAAGATAATAAAATTTCACTTCTTCTTCTTCTTCTTCTTTGTGGCTCTACGTCCTCACTGGGACTTGGCCTGTCTCGCTTCAACTTAGTGTTCTTTGAGCACTTCCACAGTTATTAATTGAAGGGCTTTCTTTGCCTGCCATTGCATGAATTTGTATATTGTGAGGCAAGTACAATGATACACTATGCCCAGGGAGTCGAGAAAATTTTCCCGACCGGAACAGGAATAGAACCCGCCGTCTCCGGATTGGCGATCCATAGCCTTAACCACTAGGCTAATTGGAGACCCCTAATAATAAAATTTCACTATAAGCTAAATAAATACTCCAGCTTTATAACGTGTAGATTGAAATATATTTATTATCGTTAAAAAATGTTTAAGGCCCCTTAGCGTGTCAGCTCAAAATTAGCTCTTCTTATTTGATTCTTATTCCAAACAATCATCAAGCACGATAGTAGTTGTGTAGCCTTTCTATAAACAAACAAACAAAAATAGCACCTCTTTGTCTCGGTACCTCCAATGTAAACATTGCGAAAATATGAATCATTTGAAGGCAACTCTAGCAGTAAACTACTCTCACCAACCAGATATTGAGTGCGATAGAAACAAATCGATAAAAATATCTACTTTCGAGTGAAATTGCTTCTAAGTATCGTGATTACTTGGAAAGATGCTTGTATTTGAAGTAGTGTGAATACATTTTTATGTCAAATATCTTGAGTGAAATGGATAATCTTATAAAATAAGATAAGCGTCAATTTTTTGCAAATATGTATTGGTGTCATGTTGTGTAAAGTTGAATTTCGGCAATGATTTTAAAGAAGCCATTTTGTGATGACACGCTAAGGGGCCTTAATGATCCGAGGTCTTTTCGGTGTTTGGAAGCAACCCATATATGCGTCCTTTGATGTCTCGATGACGAAAGCTTTGTTAATAGAGGCCGTTAACAAAGCGTACGAAGCAGGGTTTGAAGTCGTAGCTGCTGTATCCGACTGCGGAGGAGGAAATACCGGCATTTGGTCAGACGTGAATCTGGAGGGAAAAAAACCTATATTTTCCGTCCACAAACGCAGCGGAAGCTATATCTGTTTGCAGATGCTCCTCACGTCCTGAAGTTAACTCGTAATTGGCTGATCGACACTGGATTTTGGCTTTCCGATGGCACCATCATCAAGCAAGACCTCCTATGGAGCCTAGTTGCCAGGGGAGCTGCTGAAATTTCGGACACCTTTTTCCTAAAAGAAGAATACCTGACATGCCAAAGAAGTCAACGTCAGAATGTCGCATGGGCTGCCAAGTTATTATCGCGGAAATGTGCAGTAGGGTTGCAGCGGAGAGTCGGCACAGCTGAAGCCAAACGCCCAACTAACATTTATTGTGAATGTAAACGTCAACAAAGCGTCCTTAATACGGCTTGATGCTGAGTTACTGTGTTGTACATATGGACGGAAGCTTTTATGCAAGCCCTATACCAATGAATCTGGCGAACTTAATCAGCTTGTACATGCTGTGCGATCAGCTTCTATGTTACCTAGTCATAGCTCTTTTCTCGGCTCCTATGTAACCACTAACTGAATAACATCTTGAGAAGGCGCTTTTTCAGCCTTTTCACAGTTGTTAAATAATATGTAGTTTTACGGCATCCCCAAATTGACGATTAAATATAATTAGGTTATGGATACCGTGACGCAATACATGTGGAACTGGAATTATCACTTTTAAAATTGAATAATGAAAGTACTTGCCGCTACTTGGAATCGAACTCCCGATCTCCGTATCCACTGGTCCCGATGATGGCCTCGCTGCCACACTGCTATATAATAAATAACATAGAAAATAGCCCGTTTTGTTTTACTCCAGACAAGGCTTCATAATTGTGCCACAAGAAACCTTACCCAACTTCATCTTGCTGTAAAAGCTTGTGAAACGTCAAACACAATAATGTTTACATTGAACAAGCTGTGTGGTTGCGCCAACAGATTCTTCTTCACAGCTTCTAGCTGAAAGAGTGATCTTTAAACGGCTACGAAGCGCTGCTGTTTTGTGTTTTGGCAACATTACAAAACGTACTGTATAAAAGCAGCTGTTGTAGTGGCTGGGACTCTTACTCGATTTGCACATCTTCCGGCAAATCTTCCGGCATTGAATTAAAGTGCAATAAAAGCAACCCAAATAATTTCACAGCACATACATGGATAGCTGTAAAGAATTTGTGTAGTAGCTATATATCCCGCCTAAAGTTTGTTTTGACAATAATGTTTACATCCGACAAGCCGTGTTGGTAAACCAACAGTTTCTTTATTACAACATCTAGCCGTAATTAAATCGCATAACGGCCTTTAAAGCGCTTCTGGTTTGGGGATTTGTCATTATAATGAATTGTACTGTATAGTAGCAGCTGATTTGTTAGTGGGGACTCCTATTCGATGTGTTCAAGTTTTCACATCTTCCGGGAAATCTCCCGGAGTTGGAATAGGGTGGAGTAAAGGCAGCCCCAGTGACAAGCAATGGATTTCTGAAAACCGAGTTTGGTAGCTGTATGGTGCTTGTTTTGCAGTCGTGTATTAGCTTATGATTTATATTTGACTAGCTTTCCTTTTATTCAGCGTTGACTGCTTTTACTCGATAGTTACACAACAGAAAGCAAATGACTGAAGCTTATAGCGCTGAAAATGTTAGTTGGGCGGTTGGCGGATTTTATTCTGATCGTGAACAATTGGTGGGATGTTATGAACTTCCGGTGCCCAAAAGAAACTCAGGTATTGAAGAGACCATATGGACTGTGTCGTCGCGAGCAGGACGAAGCTCTGGATAAAATAGTAGAGCTTATGAAGACTGCGCTTCCTCCCAATAAGTCAACTATGCAGGTACATTTCAAATACGGTAGATTCATTTGGACAATGTATTGAACTATTTCTTGACTTACAGCTGTTCCAGAAGGCCCTCTTGATGTCAATCTTTTCGCTTCTAGGACTTTTTGACTATATAAAGGAGAGGTTTGGAATCAAGTACATTATGATAGCAAAATTGAATCAAGATGCCCTCGAGAATCTTTTTTCGTTAATTCGCACACGTTGTGGTGGAAATGATCACCCATCCCCTATGCAGTTTTTGCGCCGACTGAGGGTAATCACAGGGCTGTTACAGGTGGCGCGGATTTTGCGTTTTTCGCGGTTTTTGCGTTTCGCGCGGATTTGGCGCGTTTTTGCTAATTTCGGCGCGGTTTTTGCGGAAATGGTTTTCAAATGCACTTACATCAAATATGTAGACATGTAGCTCAACACAATCAGAATAAATAAAGAACATTTCCATATTGGAGTTATGAATTTTGTGATTGAGTAAAAATGATGTTACTAGTCGCTAGCTTGGAGTGCCAAATAAGTTGCACTGCACTAAACGCTCAATTTTTGAAAACAGAGAAGTTCCTCTTCTGAATTTCGTAGTCAACCTCTTGAAGTCATTTCTGTATTAACCCGGCTAAATTTTTGGCTAGAATTTTTTGGACGGAACTTATTTAGTCATGTCTGAGGTTCGAAAAACACTGAATCATGGCAAGATTTCTGCATAAATTCCTAGAGTTTCTTAGTAATTCTGAAATCTGTTTTTTATGGAATGTGCAAATTTTGGATAAACTTTCACAATGGATAAACTTTGGATTGAATTAGAAGAATCTCGTATAGAAAATCATTGGTTTTGTAGTTGACTCTGTTGCTTGTAGATCTTTTGTCGAATCGATTTTTGTTAAAAACTCTGGTAGAATTATCCCAAAAATAAACTTCTGTTGTCATGGTAAAATTTATCTTTGATTTCCAATCGGAGCATTCGTTGAGAGGGGAAGAGCAAGCACAGTTAATAAATGGTTTCTTGGTAGAATTGTGGAGGATTTTTTTTACATGAAAACATGAAGCTTTTGGAATCCTATGCAGGACATTCTTGCTGAAATCTTTACTGAATTTCCATGGTCATGGTATGGGCAGAAACTCTTATCTTAAATTTCTAATAAATTAATACTCCTCTACATACTTTTTGCTTTAAGGTGAGAACATTCGCCTGACATTTTTTATGAAATGTTTCTAATAAATATCACCTTTAAATTTTATTCATTTTGGGATTGGTGATTTATTTAATCAATGGAAATGGATTACCTTAAAATCAATTACTCAATTTTTATCTTCACAAAAAAATCTGAAAATTTTCTTGCAGTTCTCTCGAACGGTCTTCCGAGACTTACTACAGATTTTATAGCAGGATTTCTACAATAATGTTGGTGATAATTATTTCAAAAAATTCTCCTGTTTCAGGGAATAGGAAATCCCATTCTCGTAAAATAGTAGTCACCCTGATTGGCCAGCAATCAAAGAACTATTTATTCGAAACTTTTTATTGCAATTTAAAAAAACTTACCTGTTTGCAGTATTTCTTGGTTGATGTTGAAGTTGCATGGATTAATAATAGTTCAAATCGGTTTTAACATTAGAAATGATCTTCATCAGGAGTGCAACCAAAAACGAAAAATTTGAAAATTTAGGCTTTTTATGAGCTTGAGTTATCAAAATCATATGTTTTTGTACTGGCGCGGATTTGATGACCTCGGCGCGGATTTCAAATGGCTTGGCGCGGATTTTGCGGTTTCCAAATCGACAGTTTTGTAACAGCCCTGTAATCATTCTCGGCAAAAGCATTCAGTCAGTTTCATCTGGCCAGTCGACCGAGGATAAATGCTCTGGAGAAGAGTACCTTGTAATAGATGTGCTGAAAGATCACAAAACAACGACTTCAACCGATACTTCCAATGTGTCAGAGTCACATTTTCAAGAAAATGACCCCGACTTCGACGATGAACATGATGAGAACAAAGAGGGCGCATCATGCTTCACCACTGAAGATGATGGATTTGAGTATGTGGTTGGCGCTGTTGCAAGGAAGTTCCGAACAAAATATCCGTACGTTGGCGAATATACTTACAAACTTCGCGATCACCATGTCCACTTGACCTCCCACACTTTGCTGGATCATGGTTATGCTTATCCATATCCACACAGCTATGTTGGTCATCTTTCGTTGGGCGGATTGACAAAACCATCAAACGCATTCATGGATCAAGCGAAAGTATTTGAATCTTCTTTCAAACACTTCAATAAGGACAGCATTTCCAAAGAGAAAGGAATCGTATCCAAATTGAGTGAAGTACTGAAAGTGAAGTTTCCTGATGTACCGGCTGAAGTAATTGAGCATTTCTTAAGGCTTCGCGTTTACATTCGGGTTGGCACACTGAACCGGCAAATAAAGAGAAAAAGGCTGCAAAGGCAACAGTAAAACGTTTGTAAAAACCAGAAGACAAGCCAGCTGGACCTCAACAAAAGAAAATCAAAAAAATTCTGTTGTAAGTTGTTTTAACAAAATGGTGAAGCATCATTTTAATTTCGAAATAAACAGTAAATGAAAAATTACACTTCGTATTATTACTGATAATATCACGTAGAGACAGATCCTAATCCAAAGAGCAGTGTTGGTAAAAACTCAAATTCTCAAATCTCATTGTTGAGTTGTTTCACGCGCGATTCTTGACTCGCCAAAATCACCGCCGAAAAAATCATGCATGAGTTGACTCATAATTTCACTCATTGCTTTATTTCTTGGTGTTCTTAGTATTTAAATCGAAGTTTTTAGGATTGCATGATAGAACTAAAGCAAATCTAGCGTACAACAACATTGAATGCCGTTCAAATTGATTTGGATTCGTTTTACAAGCGAACGAGATCTCGGCGCTTGACTCGTGAGAGCGAGATTTTGCATGAAATTCTCGCGCGTGAGAAAACGATTCAGAATCGCGCGCGAGTTTGCTCACGCAGGAGCGGTTCATGAGTGTGCTTTGAGTGTGAGTTTACCAACACTGCCAAAGAGAACTGCGTTGTTTACATACTTCAACGATATCATGATTAATATCCTTTATATGTCTTTTTCTGAGATGCAGGTTTGGTTCCACTTGGGTCGTTACGTCAAGAACAAGAAGCACGTTTTATATGGGCCTTGAACTTCAAGTTGTACTGAAAACCTCGTTTAAAACGATGCAACCATCAACCGAGCCATCAACCGTACCAATCAGTTTAATGTACTTCAATTTTACGCATTCCAATTAAAGGCAAGTTAACAGGAATGCCAATCCATCAATTATTTCTGGAGCTCGATTTGAATAGGTCGTATGTGCTTTTGTCGATATAAAATTCGATCAGTTTATTTTAGTCATTGTAGCAATATGGCAGATATTTTTCAAACTTTTAATGATGGAACAGAAAGCCTGTTTTGTGAGGATTCTGCTGTATGTATCAACTTTGCTCAATTTCAACGGTTTTCGCTATAATAAGCGAATCCAACTGATCGAATTTTTAATCGACAAAAGCACATACGACCTATTCAAATCGAGCTCCAGATTTAACGCTATCAGTATCCTGCAATTTAACTTTTCTTCCGCTGAAACTTCAAAATATAGCCCAAAAACAAAAAATAATTCTTGTTCAGAGTGATAATAAGGGCCTGTCCATAAACTACGTAGACTCTTAGGGGGGGACGGGGGGGTCTGGCCAAAGTCTACGCTCCATACAAATTTCGAAATTTTTGTATGAACAAAAGTCTACGGAGGGGGAGGGGGGGTCTGAGATGACCCAAAATGAGTCTACGTAGTTTATGGACAGCGCCTAAGGAAGAGTTCAGCTTGGACCCCACATAGAAATTGAGAAAAAGTATATATAACTAGCTGTACCCGGCAAACTTTGTCTTGCCTACTGCGTTTTTGACGTTTCCAGTCCCTAGCCAAGCGCCCAAGTCCCCGTTCAAAATGTATGAACACCCGATTTTCAAAAACTCTCAATTTTCCCATGTTTTAGGCTTCATAAACCTTCCTTGGGTGAAATATATAATATAGATTGACAAATATAAAGTAAATGATCTCGTTCACAAGTAGATAATAAGTTGTTTTATCAAATACTACACTCACTTTGACTCAATCAATTATGATTTTGCAAAATCATGCAAAAATGTAATGATTTCCATACAAATTCTGAAAAAGTTCATAACTATTTACCAATACCAATGCACAGGCCGGAATAGCATACCTTTATTTAACTGGCAATTGTATAACCTACCGCCACCGACATTTGCACCATCACTCTTTCACCATTCGTGCAGTAGAACGGCAGCTCGCAGCTATTGTTTTCCAGAACAAACCTCATTGCGTCTTCGCAATTAAAGCGAATGAAGACTGCTTTTTCATCGGATATTTTATAGGCAGTATCCATCTTTGACCAATCACCTTCGAGGGTCTTCACAAAACGTGCCATGTCCACGATAGTTGGCTGGGCAGCATTTCCAGGAAATTGAAAGGCTAGTGTGTTTTTTATCACAATTTTTTTCCATTTCGACGTTGATTTCTCAACCGCGCGCCCGTTAACAAATGAAATCTAGTGACCGTTGAAGAGCGTAGAAAAGCACAACCGATCCCAACAGATCCCAACAAACGTTAGCTGTCGACTGACTAATAGTAGTTTACGCAACAAGGTGCAGAATGAGGATTTTTACAGCACGAGTTGTATATTTATCCAACGAGGCTTGCCGAGTTGGATACTTACGATGAGTGCTGTAAAAATCGAGTTCTGCACGGAGTTGCGTACAACGTTTTTTGCAATTTCATAAATTATCACTTGAGGATAGTTTTTAACAAAACTTTTTCGTCAAACTGCACACTGATGTTCATAGCCATGTTTAAGAAAAACTGAGGTTATGCTGTGCTGTTGTCACAAATTTTCAAGCCTGCGTCCAGAAAGCAGCAAGAAGTTGATCAAAACTGAAAAGAGTGCTGTAATGGTTCATTACGCAACGCAAATCAGTGCGGTAATGAACCATTACAGCACTGCTATTTTGGTGTGGGAAAGTAGGCCTTTTCCTGGCAGATTTGCGTGAAGTAAAACAGCCTATTACGATGAGAAATTGCAAAAAAAATATTACATTACGAAGATTACAAAGACGCGACACGTTTACAGCACGGCGGTTACAAAGCTTCTAATACTAATTGTCTGATTTGTGCATCAACCGAAATGCAGACTCATCGCCTTCGGTGAGCGAGCAGTATACTGCCGGTGGAAGCATAATTGTCCCATGTGCATTTTTGGCAATATTGAGATTTTGCAGCCCATGACCATGTAGCGTGGGGTACTATCATATGGGGAAATAAAAATTGGTAGTTTGTTCCGAAAATTGTTGAAAAAATGCATGGCCGATTTGTAACATTCTTAAAAATGGACGCATAAGCGTCACGTTTCATTGGAAATCCTATGGAACTATAAAATCGCTCTAAAACAAAAAATAGTACTCAAATTAAAAATTGGTTGATGTTAGAACACGATTCAGCACTTATACTTCATAGTTGAGACAATTTACTTTTTTCGAACTTTGGACGCGATTTTCTCGATTGTCTGTTTTTGCACATGGGACATTTATGCGTCCACCGGCAGTATAGGGAGAGACTGCTGATCACCTCAGTGGTTCCCGACAGTAAGCTATTTTTTAAACATTCCATACAAGATTCTGGGAGGTGCCTGGCATTTCTGATAGTTTGTCTATGATGCTATTTTGGAAACCAATCCACTAGATGCCAAATACACAGTATTTTCTAGAACTTTTGATCAATCCCACAAAATAAATATATTAAATAAGAATAATTTCATTTTCATTTTGCAGCATTTGGTGGGGCAATGAGAGCGCCAGTCAGTCCAAAGCCGATGATAAGGAGGGGTAATGGCTGAATAGTCTTTGCTGACCATATAAACGCCATGGGAAAGGGTATTTTGGTGTGGGATCAGGGTGTTGGTACAGACTTGACGATATCAATGCTATTCAGATGCAAAATAATTTTTAGGCTCAATAGTGAATCGCATATGTACTTTCCAAAACCAAAAAAAAAAAAAAAAACAATCCACAAAATGCCAAGCAAGTCACAGAAATCAAAAGCACCCGATTGTTTATTTTGTCAATTATAACGAACGGACACTCCTACCCTCTCCGACTCGCCAGTCACCCCGGAAAAAATGTCCCTTCAGTTCCGGAAAATATACTATTCCCAATTAAGCCTTTGATCGAATTGTCCGCGTGGTTTTGTAGTAGCGTAAACCGGGGTCGAATTGATCAGCGGGTGAAATTGATCATTCGGGTACTACATTGTAATTCCATACTAGGGACTCTTAAGCGTCGTAATGATCTTAAACTTTTTACGTCATCTGGTTCGTACATGTCTAGAGATGAGCGTAGACTTTTATTTTTTTAGAAAAAAGTTAGTTTTGCCTTATTTTTTAAGGAATTTGCAATGTATTTCTCATTTAGCTGAAATCATTGCTACTAAACAATCGATTGCTAATAGGACTTCCCGTAAATTCCCTGTTTTAACATTTTTGTGGAGCCTTGGTTGGGAAGTTATGTAGCTAATCAGAACAAGACATAGTTAAAAAAGAAGTTCATTTTATGATTAAATAGTCATTTATTGTGATAGACATTACTTATTTCATATGAAATTGCCTACCTTTAGGCGCTTAAGGGGAAATTTCAAAATTTAATTTTGCTTTTTGAGTATTAAATTCACTAGTTGTAAGATTTTAACCTTTCAGTACTCGCGCCAATTTTTGTAACGCGAGCAGTCGCGCGTTGTACTTTGTACAACACCTATACATTCTGAAATATCTAAGGATCCTGATTGTTTAGAGGAGGACTGTCTTTGGCAAAGTTGTTGTTAATTTCATGGGCTACTTGATGCTGACAAAGTTGATTCGTAATACGTCCACTAGGCGGCGCTAGTGAGCAATATCATGTTATATCTTATATCTCAGGATCCTGATGTCTTAGAAAGATGGTGTCTTCGGCAAAGTTGTTTGGTAGGGAAACGGCTTACAGATTATTGGCCGTTTAATTAGAAAGTCCACCACTAGGCGGCGCTAGTGAGCAAATAAACTTTATATTCTATATATCTCGGGATCCTAATTACTTAGAAAGATGATGTCTTTGACAAAGTTGTTTGGTAGGTCAAGGACTTACGGATGATTCGCAGTTTAATTTGAAATTTCACCACTAGGCGGCGCTAGTGAGCAATTTCATGTTATATCTTATATCTCAGGATCCTGATGTCTTAGAAAGGTGGTGTCTTCGGCAAAGTTGTTTGGTAGGGAAACGGCTTACAGATTATTGGCCGTTTAATTAGAAATTCCACCACTAGGCGGCGCTAGTGAGCAAATAAACTTTATATCCTATGTATCTCGGGAACCTGAAAACTTAGAAAGATGGTGTCTTCGACAAAGTTGTTTGGTAGGTCAAGTACTTACGGATGATTCGCTGTTTAATTTGAAATTCCATCACTTGGCGGCGCTAGTGAGCACGAACATATTATATATTATGTATCTCTGAACCCTTATTACTTAGAAAGATAGTGTCATCGGCAAAGATGTTTGGTATATCAAGGGCTTATAGATGAGTGACAGTTGCACTAGTGAGCATGTAAATTTTTAATCTCATGTAGCTCAGAATCCCGATTAAAAAGGCACGGGACACCGTTTTCAGCCAGAGTGGATAGCATGGTGCGGTTACACGCTTGGTAACGCTAACCGAACGGCCACGATGCTCCACTTTACTCAGAAAGATGGTGTCTTCGGCAAAGTTGTTTGGTAGATCAAAGACCAAATGGAGGAAAAGTTACCTCTCGTGCCGACCTTCTTAAAGATCGAAAACTTACAGATAGTTCTCCGTTTGAATCGAAATTTCACCACTAGATGACGCTAGTGAATATAAAAAATGTATATGCAATAGTTCTCAGGATACTAGAAGAGAGATGGTGGTTTCGGCAAAGTTGTCAAATAGGTTAAGTCGTGCATTTGGTTGATGGGTCGTTGAAATCAATATTTCGCCAGTAAGTGGTGCTAATGAGTATGCAAATTTTATATCTGATTACCTGGGAAATTGATATCTTAGGCAAGGTTGGTTGATAGATCAAGGGCTTTCAGTTGATTGACCATTTGATTCGTGCTTCTGCCACCAGAAGACGCTAGTTGTAAATTTGCAAAAGCATGAACGTGTTATTATTCATCTAGAAAAAAAAATCAACGAGCTGTAAATTTTTATACGTCCGAAAATTTTCAAAATTTGAAAATTACACAACTAGTTGATTGTAATTTGTTTAAAATTGCACTTGATTGCTTAATTTTACATGAAGTTAAAGCGCTTAGTAAAATATTCATTATCTGACCGTCGTATTTCAATAAACTCTATCTTAAGGTTGTCAATGTCACGGGATAAGTACATCCATCCTTTATCCATCAAACATCAATGTTGAAGATATCATCTTTCTAAGTAATCAGGATCTTGAGATATATGAGGTATAAAATGGGAATGGTCACTAGTGCCACCTGGATGTGAAATTGCACGTAATATTTGTCTTCATCAGTTAGTGTTTGATCTACTGAACAACTTTGCAGAAGACACAATCTTTCTAAGTAATCAGGGTCCAGAGACACATGAGTTATAAAATTTTAATACCCACAAGCGCCACCTAGATGTGGAGTTTCAAATCATACGGCTCTCCATCAGTTAGTGTTCGATCTACTAAACAACTTTGCTGAAGACATCATCTTTCTAAGTAATCAGAATCTCGAGATATATGAGTTATAATATTTGAGTACTCACTTGCGCCACCTGGATGTGGAATTCCACATCATACTTGTCTTCATCAGTTAGTGTTTGATCTACTGAACAACTTTGCAGAAGACACCATCTTTCTAAGTAATCAGGGTCCTGAGATGTATGAGTTATAAAATTTCAATGCCCACTAGCGCCACCTAGATGTGGAGTTTCAAACCAAACGGCTCTCCATCAGTTAGTATTTAACCAACCAAACAACTTTGCCGAAGACACCATATTTCTAAGTACTCAGGATCCTGAGTTATATGGGATATAAAAATTACATGCTCACTAGCGCCGCCTATCGGTTGAAATCTGAATTTCTCAGATCACCTCGCGAAGGCCCTTGATATCCCAAGTAACTTTGCCGAAGGCACCATATTTCTAGATCATTTAGATTTTGAAATACACTAATTCACATTCAACTGTCCATCTTATCTTAAATATAGTACGTTCTTCATATTGCGATTTTCAATTTTCCGCATTATAAGGAGTTATACTGTTTTCAAAAAAGGTCTTTTAATATTCCAAATAAGATTCTTGTAGAATACATTTGGGGTTGACATCGATAGAAAAGATGGTTTCAAAGTAATAGTCGATAATTCTCATGTGTTGTACAAAGTACAACAGCGCGATTAACGGAAGGTTAAACGCGATATTCGCTTTAAAAAGAGCAAAATTAAGCGGAGAAGGAAATTTTCCTTTCCAACCGATGCTTATTTGTATACTGATCAATTTCGCCCCAAAGTGGCATTTCCAATTTTTTTGATTTTTGGAGTTATTTAACTTAAAGTTTTAATTTGTTGAACAAAATTCTGTTACATGGTTCCATAGAGATCCACTGGGTACTGGTTTTACAGAAATTATTTTGGCAATATTTGAATTATCACTGATGTTATCCGCAAAAGTTGAGTAAGTGATCAATTTGACCCCGGATTACGGTACCCCTACTAGGTAAGAATCAGTTTTTGCCATACATATTAAATGCTAGACATGACCCCATGGATAACATTTGCATATGTAAAAGCTTTGCTGATGTGACTTTCCTATTAGGCAATTCTCTCATCACATGTTTGTCTTCAAAGCCTTGTTAACCTTCATCCAGCCAACGTACATTTTCCACCTTCGGAAAAGCACAAAAATGGTCATAACTTTTTTGTTTTTCGATGGATTTTGATGAAATTTTCACAACTTCCCGAAAAACTCTTCTAGTTTATGATGCCGGGGACATGGGTGCCTGGTCCACATGGTTCCGGAGTTATTCCGGATTGTCTTGGGGTACCAAAATTGGCCACATACTTTGCGCAACGTATATCTCAAGATCCCGATGAAATAGAAGTATAGTGTCTTCGGCGAATTTGTTCAGCAGGTTAAGAACTAACTGGAAACGGCGACTTTGATTCGCGATTCGGCCGCTAGGCGGCACCAGTGTCAAAAATGTGGAAACTCTCATATCTCAGAAACCTGATAAGATAGAATGATGCTGTCTTCAGCAAAATTCTTCAGCAAGGTCAGAACTTACTGATAGTAAAGTCTTTGGTTTAGAATTTATCCGCTAGGTGGCGCATTGTGTCTGAAAAATTCAAACACGTTTATCTCGATACCCTAATGAGGTACAATCATGCGGTTTTCAGCAAAGTTGTTCAGTAGGCTAAGAACTATCTGGCAATGGCATGTTTGGTTTGAGAATCGTCCGCTAGGTGGCGCCAGGGCAAAAAATCTTCAAACTTCTATATCTCAGAATCCTGATAAGATAGAATGATGCCGTCTTCAACAAAGTTCTTCAGCAAGCTAAAAACTGTCTGATAGTTGAGTCTTTGATTCGTGATTTATTCGCTACACCGTCTTTGACCCCCTGCAGACAAATTTTGTCATCCCACAATATTGCTCCGTTTTTCTTCCGGGAATTTCTTCAGGAACTCTTCCGGGAATTTTTCCAGGAATTTCTCCGGGAATTTCTCTAGGAACTCCTCTGGAAATGTCTCCGGGAATTGTTCCGGAAATTTTTTCAGGATATTCTCTAGAACCCACGTCAGGAACTCCTGCGGAGCTTCCTTCAGGAATTCCTTCGATAATTTCCCCAGGAATTCTTCTGGGAATTTCTCCAGGAGTTCTCAAGGAATTCCTCCGGATTTCCTCAGAGAATTTTACCAGGAATGATCCGAGATTTTGCTCAGGAATGCTTTTAAGAATTTCTCCGAGCTGGATTTCTCCGAGGATTTTTCTAGGAGTTCCTTCAGGAATATCTCCGGGAATGTCTCCGGGAATTCCTTTTGAAATTTATTCATAAATTGTCCAGGTAATCCTCCAGAAATTCTTCCAAGAATTCTTCCGGGAATTCCCCCTGAAATTCCTCCGGGAATTTCTTCAGAAAAATTTCCGGTTTTCTTTTGGAATTTCTCCAGGAAGTCTTCCATCAGGAAGTCTCCCGTGGCTTTTTTTACGAAAACCCTCCAAAAATTTCTCCAGGAATTCCTCTGGGAATTTCTCTTCGTTTTCCTTCCTTTGTATTCTCCAGGAATTCCTCCGGGAATGTCTTTGGAAATTCTCCCTGGAATGTCTCCGGAAATTCCATTAGGAATTTCTTAAGGAAATCCTTCCAAAATTTTTCCTGGCATTCCGCTAGAATTTTCTTTACGATTCCCTCCAGGAATTTCTCCGGGAATTCTTGTAAGACTTTCATCAGCGATTCCACCGATGATTTCTTCAGTAATTTCTCCAGGACTTTTTCCGAGGTTATTTCTAGGAATTCTTTCGGGTTTCCCTCAGGGGATTCCTCCAGAGATTCTTCCAGAAATTTCCAGGAGGATTCCATGAAGAATTTTCCAAAAGAATTGCTGGAGAAATTACCGGAGGAATTCACACACTTAAAATCAATTCTCGAGCTCGGCAGAAAAATATGCTGACTTCAATCGGCAAACCATCATTTTGCTGATATTTCAGCAAACAACATGTTTGCCGAGATTGTCTAAAATGTTTTGCTGAAATATCAGCAAACAGTTTGAAAATTCGGAAAACTGACAGCATTTTTTGCTGAGGTTATCGGTAAACATAGATTGTACTGAGATCAGCAAATGAGATTACTGAGAATTCAGCAATTTTATCATCCATTGCCGAATTTCGGTAACACAACTGTCACTTTTGTCGCCGCCACCTCAGTGGAAAAAAGACAAACAAACTTGATTAGTGCTGCATGAAGATATCCGAAAAAAATGGAAAGAACGCAAAGCGCAAAAAGTGTAAGTGAGTATTCAAGAATGCAATTATTCTGTAAATATTGTAATTATTGGAAATTAATGTTCATTTTCATTTCATTACAGGTTAGCGGCATCATCATTTTGAAACTGAAATTCACAGTCGCGTTCGAGGAGCCACTCGGTGTTTGCCCGCACGGTGTTGCCTATGGATTATATGAAGAATAACCGTGTGCCTTAAAATCGTTATTTTTATTGTTAAAGTGAACCTGAATAAATTTACGTAGCCAAGATTGTATCATCGTATTTCCAAGCGGGTGCAATGAGGAATTTTTCATTTTATTTTGAGTTTTTTTTTCCTTTTTGATTCCAAAACAAAAACAAAACACAAGTGCCGAAATTCAGCAAATATTAATTCTGAGATTTCGGCAAAAATATCGTTAGCTGTCAGATTTGTGATTGCTGAGATCTCGGCAAATCTATTTTTTGCCGAGATGGTTGCCGAGCACTCGGCGGTGCCAATCTCGGCAAACGGTTTGCCGAGATTCGGCAAAAAAAACTTAGTGTGCATAGAGAAATTTCCTGAGGAATTCCTGGAGGGAATCCTAGAGCGATTCTCTGAGGAATACTTGGTGGAATTCCCAGAGGATTTCCTAAGAAAATCTCCAAGATTTCCTTTGAAAGTTCCCGGAGAAATTTCAGAAGAGTCCCCGGAGGAATTTCTGAAAGAATACCTGGAGGATTTTCTGGAAGATGTTCAGAAGAAATTCCCAAAACAATTCCTGGACGATTTCCTGGAGAAATTCCCGGAGACATTCTCGGAGGAATTCCTGCAGGTATTCATAAAGGAAGTCCTGGAGAAATTCCGGGAGAAACTCACGAGAGTTTTCTGAGAAAAAAAATCACTAAAGACTTCCTGAAGAGATTCCTGGAGAAATTCCCAGAGGATTTTCTGGGATAAAAAAAACCGACAGTTTTCCTTAGAAAATCCCCGAATATATTCCTGGAAAAACTCCTGGAAAAATTCCTAGCGATGTTCTTGAAGGAATTCTAATAAAACACCCCGGAGGAATTCCTGAAGAAATTCCCGGAGGAACTCCCGGAGGCACTCATGGACGAATTCCTGGGAAAATTGATTTTTTCGGAGAAAATCTTTGAAAAAAAGTCCGGAGGAATTTCTGGAAAAATTCCTAGAAGAATTCATGCCGAAATCGCCGAAAGAATTCCTTAAGAAATTCCTTATGGGAGTCCCAGATGAAATCCTGGGGAAATTTCAGGAGGAATCCCCGGAGGAATTCCTGGAGGATGTCCTAGAGGATTTCCTGGAGAAACTTCTGGAGGATGTCCTAGTAGAATTCCCGGAAGATATTCCTGAAGAAATTCCTGGAGACAGTTCTTGAGGAATTCCCAATGGAATTCTTGGATAAATTCCCGGTGGAATTCCCGGAAAAAATCCTGGAAAAAATCCCGGAAGAGTTCCTGTAGAAATTCCCGGAGACATTCCTGAAAGAAAAAACGGAGCAAATAAAGCAATATTGTAGGGCGACAAAATTTGTCTGCAGGTGGTCAAAGACGGTGTTAAAGTATTGCCTCTTGTACCACCGTACTCGACAATCCTGCTAAATGGCTCTTAGCTTGCTGGACAACTATGCTGAAAATGAAATACTTCTTGTTCATTAGGGTGTTCATACAAATATTTTCTTAATACTAGACGGAACCTATCGAATAATATCAGATCCAAGGACGCCATATACGTCTTACTTCCTTTTAACTTTCGGAACAATTGCTGGACGTTTTCCGATTTTTGAGATAAAATTGATTGAATATTTTGATTGCTGGTGTCACCTAGCGTCGCCATTGCCGGATAGATCTCAACCTGCCGAACTATTTTACAAAAAATGCCATGCTTTCAGCTTATTACAAAAATGAGATACACGTGTTTAAATATTATACACAAGGTGCCACCTAGCGAATAAATCACGAATCAAAGACTCAACTATCAGACAGTTTTTAGCTTGCTGAAGAATTTTGTTGAAGACGACATCATTCTATCTTATCAGGATTCTGAGATATGGAAGTTTGATGATTTTTTACCCTGGCGCCACCTAGCGGACGATTCTCGAACCAAACATGCCATTGCCAGATAGTTCTTAGCCTACTGAACAACTTTACTAAAAACCGCATGATTGTACCTCATTAGGATATCGAGAAAAACGTGTTTGAACTTTCCAGACACAATGCGCCACCTAGCGGACAAATTCTAAACCAAAGACTTTACTATCAGTAAGTTCTGACCTTGCTGAAGAATTTTGCTGAAGACAGCATCATTCTATCTTATCAGGTTTCTGAGATATGAGAGTTTGCACATTTTTAACACTGGCGCCGCCTAGCGGCCAAATCGCGAACCAAAGTCGCCGTTGCCAGTTAGTTCTTAACCTGATGAACAAATTCGCCGAAGACACTATACTTCTATCTCATCGGGATCTTGAGATATACGTTGCGCAAAGTATGTGGCCAATTTTGGTACCCCAAGACAATCCGGAATAACTCCGGAACCATGTGGACCAGGCACCCATGTCCCCGGCATCATAAACTAGAAGAGTTTTTCGGGAAGTTTTGAAAATTTCATCAAAATCCATCGAAAAACAAAAAAGTTATGACCATTTTTGTGCTTTTCTGAAGGTGGAAAATGTACGTTGGCTGGATGAAGGTTAAGCATAGGGCATTGTCCAGTTAGAATCTGGACGCAGATAATCACTTATATCTCAGAGGTGGAATAACAAACATAAAAGGTTAGGCTTTCAAAACAAAGATAATTTACTGTAGCTTCATGGAAAAATATCATTAAAATTATTAAATTTGATTTTGAATACATTTTCTCATTTTTTCCGTAATAACTTCCTTAAAAATCTGCACAATGGTAGTAAATTTTAACATCAACCCCTTCGGCGTATTTGTTTAACAATCGGGTCATCTCTGTAGTGTCCTGAGACCCTCTACCAGTCTGATTAGGAATCCAAAGAAACTTTACCAAATATTTCTCTTCTTGCGAAATTACGGGCTTATCAGTGAATTCCAAAGAAGCGAAATTTGAGTGTTTTTTCGTTAATAGACACTATCCAACAGTGATGACACCACTGCACATCTCAAGCTGCCGTGATAGCTCACCAAAGTAGCTCAAACCTCTTCAGATCCCTTGTGGGCATTTTTGGAAAGCAGCACGCGATTCTTGAGGTTATCATCTTTGTACACATTTGGTGTCAAAATCGTGATGTGAGAAAACGATGTCCAGTGTCCAGAGCTCGAACTTCCTGCCAAATCTTGGAATTCCAAGCAGATTTATCCATGAGCATAAACTTTAATCTTCCTTGGACATTTCCTCATGGCATGGTTAACAACATCTGAGCACATCACACATAATGGTTTTGGAGATATTAACATTTTTCGCGACTGTCGTACCTGACCACCCTAAATTTTCAGCGTGTTTGTGCAAGATTTTTTTTCTTCGCATGTCTTCAATCTGAAATAACTTTTCACTCGTAGCAAGAAAATCGATGAAATTTTCACCGTCAATAGAGGACTTGTTTATGATCAGACTGCAGTGAAAAAAATATGATTATGATCATTTAGAGCGTCACAATAAATTATCCTTTGCGTCCGGATTCTAACTGGACAATGCTTTAGAAAATGGAAGTTAATGAACAATACATTACAAGGTTCGAATTCCTATAGAATGAGATCATTCATTTGCACTACAACACCATAGGAGATAATATCACATTGGCTGATTACAGTACAAATGCGAAAAATATCCTTTTTCCCCCTATCCGCAACTCGGGGACGCGCCCTGTTGGATTTCAAAAGCCTCGGAGAATATTACAAACCTTTAATGACATTTCCACACACTAACCCACATTGCCCATTCAGGGGTCTGATTGGACCTATTACCCTCCCTCAGTTTGTAATATTCTCACCAACTTGGAATTATATTTTCCCAACAAATAAATGACTTCGACAAATGTTCGATATACTAGGCATCAGCATGATCAGTATAGGGGATTTTTTTTATTACCGAACAGGTTTGGGCCGAAGGGTCTCCGATTTCAATGAAAATTTTACCAGAGCTAGAGGTCGTGGATATATGAACATATTTGAAATTCAAAAAAAAAAATATAGTGGACTATTTTCCCGGAAAACGCTAGATGAAATTTCACGATTTTCCATAATTTTCTAAAACACCCCAAACAGAATTTTTTTACCATTGAGAAAAAACTTCTAAAAATGCTGATAAAAGTAGGGTAGGTAATCAAAAGTTGAACCAAATTGCGGCTTTTCGAAGTAGCGCAAATTTTGGATTTTTTCTCCCAAATGGAAATAATTTACTAATATAATCGTATGTACATGAAAACCACGGGTATAAGCTTTCTGTTAAGTGGTAAAAAGTTTGTATTTGCACCGAATTTCATTGAAAAATTCGATTATTCATCAACAATGATTTTAATCTTAATTTGAACCATCGTAATCATAATTTGAACCAATTTTAATCTTAATTTGAACCAGTCTTGTGCATTATCACCATCATAACACAAAAAAGCCGCAACATCACCATTGCCCTTCTTCCTCCATCAACGCTACAGCCGACCGTCTCTATGTTGCCAACGAACACATTCGAGACGAACGCATTGATACGGTGGCTGCCGCCGCCACGCTATTTCTCTTCTTCTTCTTCTTATTTCTGGCGAGCCGACACCGTTCGGCATCAGCTCTAGTTTAACGTCCGCCTATTTCTGGTACTAAGCCTAAACACGGACGGTCAGGGAGACATCCACACACACCTGACACCCTACATATCGAACCCATCAACACATGGGCCGGGACCTACGGCTTTACTTCCTATCCGAGGGAAGGCGTGATCAGATATTTTTGTCTCAGAAATACCGACGGCGTCGACTAGGATTGAACCTAGACCGACTGGGGTGAGAGGCAACCACGCTTACCACTACACCACCGACGCCGCTACGCTATTTCTCTGCAAATATCTTGAGCAGCCGAACGCTTCTTAACTATCATTCCGACGCAGAGCTATGTCACTCACTGCTGGGTGACTCTCATCTGAAAGCGCCAGGATGAAGGTCAATTTGTTAAGTAGTATTGCATGGCGCAGCAAACACAAACATAGCACGCCCTATGAATAGAATGCAAGGCGTAGAACAAAAATTCGCTTCGGTGTTTCATCGTGTGGTTCGAAAACAAGAGACGATCGCTGCTGCTGGATGTAGCTGACTCTGCATTGAACGAGGGTTGGTTTGAGTGGCGTTTGCGTGAATCGATTATGTTTTGACGGACTGCGTTAGTCGTATGAAGTGATAGTTAAAGCGAGTGTCGTTCGACATTAACCATCATGAAACTGCACAACCCTGATTTGAACTACTGGCGGCAGCAGCTCGAGCATCTCCCACAACAGCCAATTTCGTGCTGAACAGTAGAAAAACACATGCTAATTCCCATTACTATTTTTCATTAGGCAGTGGAATTTCAACTAAGATTCAAAGAATGTTCTAAACTCTTCAGGAACTTGGAAACTAAATTTGGAATTTTTCATCCCAAGAGTAAACAAAACAACCACTAGCGCAGTCTGCAGACCAACACTGGAAGCTCACCCCCGTTTACTAGTTCAAATTTAGATTACAAATGGTTCAACTTAAGATAACATTCTCCAAGTAAGAATTACTTAAATTTGATAATTCAATGCATGAGCTGTACGAGTGCACCGAAAATGTGCTTTCTCTGGTGGGAAATGGGTGAAATCACAGCGATTTTTCAATTGCCTGTTTTCCATGACAAAAACGCTTTTTTCAATGCTTTTAAAGTCCATGTTAGGGGCTGTCCATTAATTACGTAAGGGTTTTTGGGGGGAGGGGGGTTTTGAGAAATCTTAGGGGCTGTCCATAAACCACGTGGTCATTTTTTTTTGGGACTTCTCAAACCCCCCCGCGTGATCATTAATCCATACAAAATTTTTTATTCGTCCATACAAAATGGTCATTAGCCGAACCCACCCCCCCCCCCCTCATGACCACGTGGTTTATGGACAGCCCCTTACGCGTCAAACAAAAAAATTTGGGTTCTCATACAAAAAATCTTACAAGGGGGGGAGGGGGTGTCAGAAAATCGCTAAAATTCCCTTACGTAATTACTGGATAGCCCCTTATCAGGTTATATTACGGAAAGCTGTTTAACATCTTTTAGGGACAACATTTGCCTAACAAGTACGTCGTTTTAATGAATTTCGAAATGGTTCAAATTAAGATTACAATTTGACTAGTTCAAAGTTTTATTTCTTACCCTACCGTCTGTATCATAGATTATTTTAAACAATATTTTTCTAAGCGCAAAAACTAATGTTCTTCCTTTCGTTCTTTGACACCAAAATGGAATCTCTTACCGTTTTGGAGATAAGCCATAAAACCGACGGCCAGTCGCTATAGTTTCATAGGAAGCCTTCTTCAACAGCTGCCGTTCACTTGTTACAACACATTTGCATTGCAACGAACAAATGACATTCGCTCATTACAACGTAAGTTTGACACCAACATGCATTGGAGTACACTGCCACCATGACTGACAGCTAAGCTATGACACTTTATTGCTTTTCAAATGCAACTACTTACCAAATTTTAAAATTAATGGATTTGTAACTAAAAAGCATTGCAAATAACAAGTTCACAACGAGCAAATGCATATTTGAACATATATTTTTGCAATTACGTTGTGAAAAGTTTAACTTTTCAATTGGATGAAGTATGCCGAAATGGCCTACTTTTCAACACTAATGCAAGTGTGCCGAAAAGTATTACTTTTCGGCACTCTTAAGAGTACTGAAAAGTAGCACTTTTGGGCACCTTTGCCAGCACACACTTTTTGCATTCTGACGCACCTTCTGTAGATCCAGATGCTGCTTCTACATACACTGAGCAGCTCGAATCCGAATCGGGATGGTTTCAAACTGTAAATCAAATGTAGAAGCAGTTTCTGAAACTTCTTCTGCTTACGCCAAAGCACAACTGTTTGATGACGGAGCTCGTTCGTTGATGACAACTACTACCAATACCATAGCCTACCTGATTGAACAAAAACAAACTACGCTGACGAGCACGTGGTCCCTCCTGAAACATGTTTGTTCAGCTAGAAATTATTTAACTGAATTGGCATTTTTCGTAATTACAAAAAATGTTGTATGCAACTCGTTGCAAAACTCGATTTTTTTCAGCACTCGTCGTAATTATCCAACTCGGCAAGCCTCGTTGGATAAATGTACGACTCGTGCTGAAAAAATCATCATTTTGCAACTTGTTGCATAAATAACTATTTCCATATCAATCAAAGTAATCATATGCAAACCGTTAGAGATAAGTTTTATTATTATTTATTTGCTTTTATATTTAACATAACGTACAATGACCACTTACTATCTATTACTGAGATTTGGGTTTACCTTACAACAGTGACATAAACAAAAATTATGCATAACGAATTAGGGCCAAACATTGAAAGTTAACTTATAAGGAAAAATGTACAAAAAAAACCTTCGAATTTGCTTAACCTTCCAGGACGCGCGCCATCGAGCAACCGAAACTGCACCGCGCGCACGTTGTATACAACGAGCGAGGTTTTTTGGTGGTGTTGTACTTTTTATAACAGCGCGCGCGCTGAAGGGTTAACGGAAAGGAGAAATACAGAAAAGCCTAATTCAAAAATATCACAGTTCTTAGATGTTCAGATTTTGCAGTAACGGATTTGCAGAAACGGTGCAGCTAAGGCGAAATTTTGGCATTAACCTTTGGAACCAGTCGTCTATTGGTTCCACCTTGGCTAGGTGGTGCACTTCTTCGGTGGGATGAAACGGTTAGAGAAAAGTGGATATCAGGTAACTATGAGATCTCGTTACACACAAAACTTTGTTTTCTTTTTATAGTGTTTTCGTTACTTAAAAATTCATTGGTACGTGGATTTTTCTATACACCATAATGAGATCATTTTCCACTCAATATTCAGTAGCATGACCTGTGCAAAATGTGTTTGTATAATGTGTTTTAGGAAAAATACTTATTTAAAACTTGAAAGATATATACCGTAGATTACAGGAACAAACATGTACAATGTACTAATTAGTACGGACAATGAATTAAAAACAAGAGTTTTCCATGCCTAAAACTTCTTAACGCACTGATAGAACATTGTTGCTTTAAACCAATTTTACTCAAAAATCTCTTTCCCGTCAATTAGGGATGCGAGAATGACGGAAACAACAAACTGCAGCCCGAACCAGTGCTGAAAATTTCATTTCGTCATATCTAAATTCAATCACCTACAGCTCATTTTAGAAGCTGAACCTGAGAATATGGTATATGAAAAACTTGTGCGGCTAGACCAGTTCTGCAAGAAAGTCACGGAAAACCGCTATTTTTTGAATATTTAGGGTAAATGTCACGGCCTACCTTTGAAAAATGCCAAATGATATTCACCGTGAATATCATTTGCATTTTTCGAAGGTAGTCCGTGACATTTACCTTAAATATTCGAAAAATATCGTTTTTTCCGTGACTTTCTTGCAGAACTGGTCTAGCTGCACAAGTTTTTCATATACCACATTCTCAGGTTCAGCTTCTAAAATGAGCTGTAGGTGATTGAATTTAGATATGACGAAATGAATTTTTCAGCACTGGCCCGAACTCAATTTGTCATAACAAAGTTGCTTTATTGCTCTGATTTGCAAAGAGCCTACCTGTCCCTACTGTTTCTTAACTCTAGTTCATATAGCTTAACTTAGGGTATTCGTAGCTCACCGAAAATTAGGATTGCACCAGCAACCGTGTATCATCGATCCTCCCTAATGTGTGCCTTGCCGCGACGTGCCGGCCAGCCTGCACTCCGCCATCGTTCTCATCAGGTGGCGGGCCTCTGTCACCTAGAATCACCGAGGCCGTTGACACTCCCAGCTGCCTCTTTCGATGGCCGTCGCGTGACCTCCGTCTGGGGAATTCCAGAAGGCTCGGCGGATGACGTGATTTGCCGATGCGATCGCGCTTGGTTGTGCCGGATTGCTCGCGCCTTCTTGCTCGTGGTTTCCGTGCGTGGTCGACGATTTGGTGCGGATTGGTTCCAGACGGACGAGGGTAGAGACGGGAACGCCTCTGACGTGCAGAGCTCCCTCCGAGGTTCCCTCTATGTGCGCTGTGAAGATGGTAAACAAAACCCTGTGGGGACGTTTAGGTTAAGTGCTGTTTATTCCTGCTGTGAATAATTTCCTTACCCTGTAGAGGGGCTTGTTTGGTGCGACACACTCACACAGGGCCCATATAGCCGAGGCGGTAAACGCACGGGTATTCAGCATGACCATGCTGAGGGTGACGGGTTCGATTCCCGGTCGGTCCAGGATCTTTTCGTAAAGGAAATTTCCTTGACTTCCTTGGGCATAAAGTATCTTCGTGCCTGCCACACGATATACGCATGCAAAATGGTCATTGGCAGAGGAAGCTCTCAGTTAATAACTGTGGAAGTGCTCATTGAACACTAAGCTGAGATGCAGGCTTTGTCCCAATGAGGACGTTACGCCAAGAAGAGAGAGAGACTCTCTCCGTTGCCGAGTAGCTCGATCTGGAGCTTATTCGCAGGTGGTTTAGATTCCTGAAAAGCACGCCAATTAGTATCAAGCCTATAGTGCCTTTTGCTTCACTTACAGTGCCTTTATGCAAGGATGCCCGATCGTGCTCAATCCTCGTGTCAGAGTGCTGCGGTCCGTCTCCTGGACAGTCTGGTCAATACGCTCCCTGTTGTTACAAATCGGATATCATCAAATGAACATTGGTAGATGATTCTGAACTTACAGAAAAGCGATGTTGGCCGCAAATCGTTACGTTGACAGTCCAGGCGCAGCGGATTGGGCGACTGTTCTCTCGACAGCTCCCGACACGTGCGGAATGTTGTGACGCGGGTTTTTGCCTGTTTTAAGTTATGTATCTGATTAATTGCAACTGCGGTTTATTTCCTTTACGGATGCACTTACACTGAAGAAACCGGATCTGCGCTAGCGTAATCTCTATGGCCAATCTCGTTCCGGCCCGACTTTGGAGATTCGGTTTCTGCGCACTATCACCCACTATGTCCGCTCGTTGTCGAGGCTTTGCCACTTGTGGTGCTCGTTCGTTTTTGGCGGAAGTCTTTTGCTGGCACGACACGTCACGACGATTTCAAGAAAATTTTTCCTTTGCTTCGCTTTTCAAACAATTTAGGGATGCCTAGAAATTGTTTTCCTTCGATGTTTGTTTAACACTTGAACAAATTTACGCTTTTCAGTACAAATAATTGCTCTATAAAACTAACTGTAACACAATCCTACCGAGTGGGCTGAATTTTTCGTGAATCACTTCCTTAAGAAGTGCGTTGGAGATTATACTGATAAATATAAAACCTGAAGAAAGCTAAAGTGCGAGAACCTGTCGTTCTCCAGAGGTAGCGCTAATGACTTCAAACTAAACGAACATGATGCAGCAGCCAGATCTGCTCAGAAAAGATGATCAGATTGCCAACATAGTTTGGCCAGAACGTCTCCAACTAAGTTCTTGTTTGCTTTGCTAAACGTCACCCACAGCGGTGAACATTCAAGTGATCTGTGTTCGTGGTTAGTTACCACCACTGCCAGATTCTACACCAAACGAAAAACATTGGTAAATGGCTCGATTTGAAATTGTCCGTATCAGGATGATTGATACGGCACGCAAAAAACTCTCAACTAACCGTAGTTAGTTGGGAGGTGGTCGTGTAATTTAGAGGAAAGAGTGGACTTAATCACTCCAAACACCACGAGCCCGGAACAAGGGTTTTACCGCGCCCTTGGGTCGCGTTGCTTAGGATCCGAAGATCAATTCGATTTCGTGGTGCCGCCCCTACGACCTGAAGAAGACTAATGAATATGGAGTTTTGTTTACTTGGCTAAGCGTATTGAGGATCTAGCTGTTCGTCTGAACTTTTCCGTGGAGATTGGTGGGGTTTCATTTACGATGTTCTGGGGCCTCCAACCGAATCTACGTCACGTGTTTTAACCGTTTAGGCTTCTCGTTGGCAACCAAGAACTGGCGCGTACATAGCTTGATAAAAATCTGGCTAATCAGCTTTGAGGTCTTTGGCGTGGTATTTTCCTTGCTTTCCGGTTGCTACGTCTTCCAGGGAGTACATGTTGTGTCCTAGCACTCCTCTAACGATGGCCGCAGTGAACTTCGGGTTTAGCTTCTGGTTTATGCCATCCACCTTCGATGAGAGTCCAAAGTTTCTCCGCCAGACAACGTCACCTACCTTGAATGACACCGTACGGGATCTTAAATTATAGTGCTGCTTGCTTCTCTCGTGACTGGCTTTCATCCGCTTCACAACGAACTCGTGGATGCGCTTCAACGTCGACAGGCGTATTTCTTGGGCTACCTTGGGATCTTGATGGGTGTTCATGTCCTGCTGTTTGTAGAGTTCGCGAAATGGGGACTTACTCCAGTAGAGTCGTGTTTTGCGCTGTTGATGGCGGCTACAATTGCTGGCAAATTTTCATCCCATGCCTTGTGCTCTTCCTTCAATAATGCACGAATGCACGTCACTAACACTCTGTTCACCCGTTCTGCATTGTTAACCATCGGGCAGTAGTACGCAGTTGTCATATGCTCGATTTGGTGACGCGCCAACAATGATCGAAACGCTGCGGACAAAAACTGTTTGCCTTGGCCGAGAAAATCGTAGAAACACTTCATTCTCCAGAAAGTTGACCATTTTCGTCGAATCTGCGCTACGCATGGGGTGTGCGATGACGTATTTTGTCACCCAGTCGACTGCTACTAAAATCACCGTATTTCCTGCTGTCGAGCGCGTTAGGGGTCCCACAAAATCCAACGAGATCAGCTCCCAAGGGAGTTTGGCCGGTTTCGCATTGCCCATCGTAGGCCTCATTGTTCCTGTAGGAGCTTTGCTTGCCTTGCATGTTGAGCAGGATCTTACGTATTTTCCGACGTCCTGCCGCATCTTTGGCCAATAGAAGTATGTTTGCACCTTGCGCCATGTCTTCTCGTTGGATTTTGTAACTGTAACACCAAGCTTATCCTGTTCTAGGAAGCGACACAATTCCAACAGTGATGATAATAATGTTTAGCAAAGGTCATATAAACATTAATACCGAGTAGGTATAGACCTATTGAGTGGACAACAGTTGCGGTAGCGCGGTACGCTCGAGGATCGATCATTATCGTCAAAGTAAGCTTTGTCTTCTATTAATAAAAAAATCAAATTCAATCAAATCAATTTATCACTTATTTTTCTAATGAACGGTTTGCTGTCAAAAATACTAAATCAGTTATAAGAACTATCATGACAAACAAATTGATTAGCGTAGACTTTGGTATCGTTATCTAGGTATTAAAAATTTGCTAAAAAAACATAAATTTATTCAACGTTCGGTCAATCATGAACTACATGACGGTATTATGCAAACGTCAAACTAGAACATAAACGACCCAAACTATTCGAGTAGCCCAGTATTCGCTTTTTCTACTACCCAAATTATATTTGAATCAACCAATGAATCGGTGCACGGTTCAAATTATTAAAATATTGTTTAAAATTGTTTAATGCTCTAAGATGCCGAGTAAACGTTTAATTAAAAGAAATCCTCTAACGTCCTCATTTATACAGTGAGGTTTTTTTTACGCGGGGGATACGTACCGCGTAAAAAAAACTCAGTTCAAAATTCGAAAAACCGCGTAAAAAAGTCTCACCATTTCTCGACGAATCATGCAAAAATAAGACGATGATTTTTTTTTGTATGGAGTTTTCATTTACGCGGCCGCGTAAATGAAAACCGCGTAAAAAAGACCTGACTGTATTCACATCCTGTGCATTTACGAAGCACCATCAGTATTGGAACTATACTGCCCATAACTGCATAATTGTAACATTTGCAATTTTTGCCAATATTGAGTTAATACCGGGGATCATCTCCTAATCATCATTACTTTCATCCACCCAAATGAACTTAATAGGTTTGTTCTGCAAAATGTCAAACAAATACCAAGTCGTTTTGTCTCATTAGCTTATATTCATGAATGTAACCGCATAACAGTCACACTGGAAATACACACTGGCCTCATAGCGTACCATCAATCATATTTGGGTCTGATTATTTTTTTAACTATTCGTCCAGCATACAAGAAGTGCTGTAGAAAATTTTATTGCAAAAGGATGAACTTTAAATTATTGTGAAATTTTTGAAATTGCGTTCCGTCTCCATACTAGCGCATGTTGCAAACTTTAAATTCCATTTTCTTCAATGCCTACTTTTGTCGAATGTGACTGTTATGCAGTTATGGGCAGTATATCTTTTGAAAATTTCTAGAATGCTTCCTATGTTTCTGAACGAAACAAAAGAATTATAATAAAAAAATACAACACCAATAAACATTTTTGTTACTTACGCAGTTCAGTTCATTTAACCTAGTAATCCTACATTATAGAGATCTGCGGAGGCGGCCATTGTAAGCCAATCGTGCAGAAAGAACTGTCAAAGTGTGAGCCAAATGAACAGGCTGATCGTTCGTAAGAAGGCGTCGATTGAACGGTATTGCAATCCGAACTAAATAAATTACAATTATTTATTTTTAATATCGAGAAATTGACGGTATATGTAAGTTTAGTAAAAAGATAGAATTTAATTAATTCTGCTTTCAAAAGCTCAAGCTTATGACGAAACTTTTGTTGCTGCACTTCTCGAAAAAACTTTCATTGCTGCTTCTTGCTTCATTTCTGCCGATATGTTTAGCTTAACACTTTGCAATAAACTTCAGATTTCATCGATTGCTCCGCTATTTTTTTCAAAATTTTGAAAAAAAAAATCTACCATAATTAGAAAATGTAAACAAAACAACTTGAACCACTACGAAGTCACGCACAAAGTTTGAACATCTAGCTTTGCAGCAAGTGTTGGCAGCTGATGTAAACAAAATGAACAGCGTTGCCGAATCGACATATGTAACTTCCGCTTATCTCTATGTAGAGGATTTCTAATTTAACCTGTAACAAAAGGACCTCGTCGAATCGCGCACATTTGTCCATCGGTTTATAAATTTCCAGCTTGCTTGGTTTGAGTACAATAAGTAATCTCACGCTCACCGGTGGCATTCGCTCGTTGTAAACCCGTATTTTGAAACACATTTTAGTTACAAACCCGATTATTACAAAACATAACTATTCAATGCATTTAAAAGGCATTCAAGTTCCATAGAAGTGCTGTCAGTGCACTCCGATGCACGTTAGTGTCAAACTTACGTTTTAATGAGCGAATGTCATTTGCTGGTTGCAATGCAAATGTGTTGTAACAAGTGAACGGCCGATGTTGTAGATGGCTTACTATGAAAATATAGCGACTATCCGTTGGTTTTTTGACTATATCTCCAAAACGGTAAGAGATTCCATTTTGGTGTCAAAGAGCGAAATGAAGAACATTAGTTTTCGCGCTTAGAAAAATTTTGTTTAACCTTTCAGCGCGCGCGCTGTTGTAAAAAGTACAACACTACCAAAAAACCTCGCTTTTTGTATACAACGCAAGCGCGGTGCAGTTTTGGTTGCTTAATGGCGCGCGTCCTGGAAGGTTAAAATAATCTATGATACAGACGGTACTTTTATCAGCATTTTCAGACGTTTTTTCTCTATGGTGAAAAATTTTCTGAGAAATTTTTTTCTCGGTGTATTTTTATTGGATTGCTGAGGTAATTTGGCGTCGATTTTACTAAAAAAAAGTTTGTTCTGCGATGCTTTGTTTTTGAGATATGATTTTTTGAAATTTGGGGTGTTTTAGAAAATTTTGGAAAATCGTGAAATTTCATCTAGCGTTTTCCGGGAAAATAGCCCACTATATTTTTTTTGAATTCCAAATATGTTCATATATCCACGACCTCTAGCTCTAGTGAAATTTTCATCGAAATCGGAGACCCTTCGGCCCAAACTGTTCGGTAATAAAAAAAATCCCCTATAACTATATCAGATGACTTGAAGATCTGATTTTTACAGAACTGTTTGCCATTGCTTATAATTTCAGCTATTCCAATCATTACTGCAAAGCACATCGGCCACATGCCCAAAATCAAAGCTTCATGGAAGATATAATCCAAGCACAGGGAAATATATTTAATACGAATAATACAACAATAATTTTGATAAGTGTAAGAAGGATTCTGTTCATCATAGGTGGAATTAATCAGGGTTTTCACAAGGTTTTTAATGAGACAATCAGCGGAATTCGGCCGAATAATATATTATGAAATACCTATGTGGTATACGACCGAAGGCCGAATAGTACTATTCGGCACATCACTATTTACAAACAATGTTTGTGATTACATTAAACAATAATTGTTATTTTTTCTTGACTTCAAAATACTCGGTAAGATGTTCTACCGATTTTGTAGTTAAGGACAGACTTGTTAGAATCCCAAAATGGCCGACTTTGGAACCTACTCACGATTTCGAGGGCACAAATCTCTTCATAAACAAAACCAGCGCATCTGATCTTCTTATTTTAAGCTTATTACAAGTGAGCAAGAACAGACTAATGAAATTCACTGTTGTATGAAGCTTGTTTCTTGAGATTTGTGCGTCTAAAGTTTTGATGTACTGTTGAAGTGGGATTTTAAGACGTTTGTCCTTAAAAACATTGTGAAATACCTAAATACAGATTGCATGGTCGTTGTCTACAATTTACTATTTTAAAACCCATATCCTCAGATCGATTTGTAAACATAGTTTTTTTTTTGTACAGTCATGACTCGCTGGTTGGGGGCTTAATAGTTGGGTGACTTTTTAGTTGGGGCCCCGTTAGTTGGGCTGTCAGCCAACTAAAAAGTACCTGGATGTCATAATTCAATGTCAAACTGAAAATGACAACCAATCTGTAATTCCAAGGGGTGAGCTAATGAGTTTTTGGTTTCTTAAACTTTACTAATAATCGAAAAGAATTTCTATTTCATATTTCTTTTAAAAAAAAATAATATGTACAATTACTTCGAAACAAATGCAAAACATCGGTAATCTTTATTTTGTCGATCATTGAAAGCGTTTGGTGCTTGCTTTTGGTCCGGGTGCTTTGGGACTGTCCATTAATTACGTAAGGGAAATTTTACGATTTTTCGACACCCCCACCCCCCCTTGTAAGATTTTTTGTATGAGAACCCAAATATTTTTGTATGGCGCGTAAGATTTCTCAAACCCCCCCTCCCCCCAAAAACCCTTACGTTATGAATTAACTACATCGGCTGTTTTCCTACTCTCCGCATCGACCAATGTGGCGCTAGCTTCTATGCGCGAAAAATCGCTAAAAGTAAATCGCAAAAATATTGTATGGCGAATACCATCTAAAGGCAAATTCTTCAAAGTGGAACACATTATACGAAAAAATATTTGGTAGTGGTTGTGCACAATGGTGACCACTATTAAGCCTACAAATATGTTTTCGGGAAAAGCTTTGTATTTCAAGTAATTCAAGTTTAGATGCATTTCGCCATACAAAATTCTAGATTGAGTTTAAATAAGGGCGAAAGTAACATGAGAGAGTTCTCTTCATCGACTCTCTCTTCTGCAAATTAAAGTGACAAGATGCAAATTCAATCGAACTTTTTTACACTTAAACGCTAAATTGCATCGCAACCTAGCGATTTATGACCAAAAAGTTCAACCATACTTGCATCTTGTCACTTTAATTTGAAGAAGAGAGAGTCGATGAAGAGAACTCTCTCATGTTACTTTCGCCCTTATTTAAACTCAATCTAGAATTAAATTGATTTACTCCTGCTGATCAACTGTGGCTGCGCGCAAAGCGGGTAGTCCATTAATGGGCAGCCCCTTTCATAAACATCTATATTTTCACTTCACCGACTAAAAATGGGTGAAAATAATTATTTCCTGCATTGGCCATATAGGTATCTTGCAAAACGTATCAGTTTTGTTCTAAATGTGAAACAAATTGAAAAATTTTCCTTTTTGCTTCCAACCTAAACATGATTTAAAAAAAACAATGCGTACGCCCCTTGTGCTGCTGTCACTTCACCCAACTAGCGAATCGAATTCGTTGGTTGGGTGGAGGTTGTGGCTCAACGAGCGGGTTCCGACTGTATTGTGATAGATTCGGATTTGTTTTTTTTTTATATGGGACCGTGCCATGCCCTAATACCGTGTGTCTCCTAATACCGTGTATTTGTCAAAAAAATCAAATATTTTACTGAATGTATCATGTTCTTTACTGAGTAACTAGTTCAAACGTTAGCATATCAAACCATCTTAGATATGACGTGATATGTTTGGCATATATTTACAAACACAGGCTAATAAAAATGTTTGAAAAGCACCAATGCACGGTATTAGGGCATGATTACTTTCGATTTCCAAATACCGTGTTGTTTCTAAAACTGTATACTGAAAATATTATTGATACTTTTTACTTTATGAATCAGCTGAACAAATCTCTAGGCAATGTTCAACGCACAGGTTCTTTTTTTTAGGTACTGTTTGATATACCTACATTTACCTACATTTTTATACCTACACTTTTACCCACACACGTACCTACACATACACTCCTAGTATAAATACCACAACGAATGCGAGGTTTTCTTCAGTCGAGCACTTGACACTGAAGAAGTCTGTAAGTCACAGACGAAATAGGCCTATCTGTCCGAAGATAAGCACAGTAGTAGAATTAAAAGGAATTTGCTCGTCCTTTCTAGTTTTTCTTTAAAAGAGTTATTCATTTTTTTATTTTCTTTTGCAAAAGGTACATACCTACATTTTTATACCTACACTTTTACCCACACACGTACCTACACATACACTCCTAGTATAAATACCACAACGAATGCGAGGTTTTCTTCAGTCGAGCACTTGACACTGAAGAAGTCTGTAAGTCACAGACGAAATAGGCCTATCTGTCCGAAGATAAGCACAGTAGTAGAATTAAAAGGAATTTGCTCGTCCTTTCTAGTTTTTCTTTAAAAGAGTTATTCATTTTTTTATTTTCTTTTGCAAAAGTAAAGTATAAGTGAAGTGTTTTTAAATTAAACTAGAGTCTGAAGTAACAAGTTCTACTAAAAGCTCTAAAGTAATAGTAAAGTAAAATGGCTTAAATACTTGAAATTCTACTAATCATATTTTTTATACATAATACATATAATTGTAGCGGTCCTGCCGACCGAAGGAAGCATTTCCCTCCCTGTATCGAATAAATCTAAAGATCAATGATCACCATTGATCTAAGAAAGACCCTTTATTTCCTCATGGTGCTCAACGCAATTAGTGGATTACATCACATGTGGATTTCACGGTCATGTTTATAGACCAACGCCGGTTAACCAAGAAACAAGCGATGCAAGCAGAGAGAATGCTTACTGCTTGTTGCTGGTTGACCTGGTGATATAACGTTCTCGCTCCAATGCCGGAGAAATGTTTTTCTTTTAATTTTTGTTTGTCGCCCGGCAGCGCTGACTGAACCCCAACAAGGTCTCAGTCACGCGGCCGAACTAATGAAGCCAGAGTGGACGACGCCCGTTTTGGCTTTTCTCTTTTCTCTTATTTCTTTTCAGATCGGGAGTATGAGTTCTTGCGACGGCAAGTTAAAAGACCCGCGATTGACGCCGTGGCGGCGTTATATTGTTGTGTGGATCGTCGGCTGCCCGGTTCGTCTGTTCGCGGTGACGGTTGTTGTGGGTTCGTTGGAGAAGTCCGGGTGTCCGTTTGTCGTCGGTGTCGTCGACGTTAGTGTGCCGTGTGGTTGCGAGAAAGTGTTAGAAAGTAAGTCCCATTATTTAGAAAAATAAACAATAAGTAGTAATAATCGTAGAGTTAGTGTGTGAAAAAAAGGAAGAATAAAAAGAAATCCAGTGCCGTGCCGACTTTCGCCTCTACAATAAACAATAATATAGCGTTTGACAAATTGAGATAAATTGTGAAATAATTTTTGCGGGTCTGTTTAAAGTGAAGAGCATTCTTAAGGTCACGGTATTAGGGCATGGTTCGGTATTAAAAATCAAATGCCATGCACTTACCTGTGGATGTTGTGGTGGGCCATATATTATAGGTGGAAAATGGGTACCATATTGTAGACCATGAGCTTCCGATATAACGTCTACAGGGCTGCTCGGTAAATGTTCATGCATCACCATTTCTGGCGGAGGGGGTGCAACGATTCCTCCTGTTGGTGATGGTGTCATCACGGTTCCATAAGGATGCACTACGTAGGTCGGTACGTAGCATGCTCCCTGTGGTGTCATCATAGGATCCATGTTTGCATAAAGCTGTACTCCAATTGGATACGGGTTGATAGCAGGATGCGCCGGACCATAAGAAAATGTCTGCAACTATTGTTGGTGAATATTTTGAGCTGTTACATTTGGGATACTATTTTACCTGCGCAGGTTCATGACCGTTACTATTATCCACAGCAGCTGATTGTGTTGACTGTTTGTTACTCAACACAGGAGATACGCAAGAGGGGCTAGTGTATTCAGAAATGGTAGTGCCTATACCGCACGAAGTCCTATGCTCAGATACCTTCTTGTTGAGACTTTTTGATGTATAAGTACATTTGCGCTGAGATGATGGATGGTTTTCATTCTTGGTCATTCCCATGTTTGTTCCTCGTTGTCTTGGTAGTTGATTATTCCCTCTATTTTCATTGCTACTCGAAGAAACGTTCAATTTTCTTTCGAAGTCATTTTCCAGACATTTATCATCTTGTTCTTCATTGCTCACATACTCTCCAATGCCAGGAAGAGCATGTGCCGTTTCGAGGGACAGAGGAATCGGTGGAGGAAGCATGCGGAATTGATTTTGACGGAAGTACTCAATACCAAGGTTGTAGAAATACCTCAAGGTTATCATATCGTTCACTACAATAAAATCAGAAAAAGTACGAAATAAACAATATAAACGTCTATATGTAAATTCAAATAAGTAAGGAAAATGCATTAGGTTATTCAAATTCATGGAGACCCCGTTATTTAAAGGTACAACAATGTTTGCGGACCCCTCGATTTTGGTCAAATGTTGGCTCATGTGAACTGTTATAATCTTAAAGTATCTCCTTAAAATCCTTCAAAATGAAACGGTATTGTAATGAGGTAAGACAGAGCTACTTTTTACAGTTAAAAAGAGTTTGGTCGGCCATATTCAATTCGGCCGCCATCTGGAATTTATTAGCATTAGCATTAAGCGAGTCGCACAAATTCGTAGATGGTACAGTCCTAAACCTCTGTTATGAGGGTTGCCTCCTTCCCGTCCGAACCAAAGCACAAAGATTTGGGACAAATCTTTGACTCTTAGACAAGACTGACGCAATCCTCCAATGGTCGAGCACTGTCCTGGCCATCGTACGTCAAATAAGCTACGTATTAGTGATACGCTCGCCACTGTTACAAATTTTTACAATATAATTTATATTATTACGATAAATTTACCTGAATCCTGCTGAAATAAAATGTTAATTAGCTGTACATTGAAACCAAAATACTACAAAACACGAAAAAATGCATCAAACTTTGATCTTGGAATATTTATAAATACGGTAAATATCAACACACTCAATCACGTTTTAGCTGTTCGGTAATTTATTTTTTGCAATTTCTCATCGTAATAGGCTGTTTTACCTCACGCTAATCTGACAGGAAAAGGCCTACTTTCCCACACCTAACTAACAGTGCTGTAATGATTCATTACAGCACTGATTTGTAAAACTAGCTTTGTACCTGCTACACCGCGCTCAAACTGGGTGTACAGTCGGAACCCGCTCGTTGAGCCACAACCTCCACCCAACCAACGAATTCGATTCGCTAGTTGGGTGAAGTGACAGCAGCACAAGGGGCGTACGCATTGTTTTTTTTAAATCATGTTTAGGTTGGAAGCAAAAAGGAAAATTTTTCAATTTGTTTCACATTTAGAACAAAACTGATACGTTTTGCAAGATACCTATATGGCCAATGCAGGAAATAATTATTTTCACCCATTTTTAGTCGGTGAAGTGAAAATATAGATGTTTATGAAAGGGGCTGCCCATTAATGGACTACCCGCTTTGCGCGCAGCCACAGTTGATCAGCAGGAGTAAATCAATTTAATTCTAGATTGAGTTTAAATAAGGGCGAAAGTAACATGAGAGAGTTCTCTTCATCGACTCTCTCTTCTTCAAATTAAAGTGACAAGATGCAAGTATGGTTGAACTTTTTGGTCATAAATCGCTAGGTTGCGATGCAATTTAGCGTTTAAGTGTAAAAAAGTTCGATTGAATTTGCATCTTGTCACTTTAATTTGCAGAAGAGAGAGTCGATGAAGAGAACTCTCTCATGTTACTTTCGCCCTTATTTAAACTCAATCTAGAATTTTGTATGGCGAAATGCATCTAAACTTGAATTACTTGAAATACAAAGCTTTTCCCGAAAACATATTTGTAGGCTTAATAGTGGTCACCATTGTGCACAACCACTACCAAATATTTTTTCGTATAATGTGTTCCACTTTGAAGAATTTGCCTTTAGATGGTATTCGCCATACAATATTTTTGCGATTTACTTTTAGCGATTTTTCGCGCATAGAAGCTAGCGCCACATTGGTCGATGCGGAGAGTAGGAAAACAGCCGATGTAGTTAATTCATAACGTAAGGGTTTTTGGGGGGAGGGGGGGTTTGAGAAATCTTACGCGCCATACAAAAATATTTGGGTTCTCATACAAAAAATCTTACAAGGGGGGGTGGGGGTGTCGAAAAATCGTAAAATTTCCCTTACGTAATTAATGGACAGTCCCAAAGCACCCGGACCAAAAGCAAGCACCAAACGCTTTCAATGATCGACAAAATAAAGATTACCGATGTTTTGCATTTGTTTCGAAGTAATTGTACATATTATTTTTTTTTAAAAGAAATATGAAATAGAAATTCTTTTCGATTATTAGTAAAGTTTAAGAAACCAAAAACTCATTAGCTCACCCCTTGGAATTACAGATTGGTTGTCATTTTCAGTTTGACATTGAATTATGACATCCAGGTACTTTTTAGTTGGCTGACAGCCCAACTAACGGGGCCCCAACTAAAAAGTCACCCAACTATTAAGCCCCCAACCAGCGAGTCATGACTGTAGCATTTTCTTGCACCGGTGCCAATCGGGTGTCAAAACAGAACAGTACCTGCGAATAAACGAACGGTTTCGGTGCAAGTTTGCTACACCCGGTGGCAAAGCGGTGCAGGCGGTGCAAATAAACGAATTCGACATAAGGAGGACTGTTTCGCTGTCTCGGTCATTCTGTAGAGCTGTTCTGATAAGGTGATTCCATATTGTTGTCTCAGGTGTTCGGAGGATGTGTAACTAATGGCGGTTAGTGGTAACAAACAACACAAACACTTTCCTGAATTTTATTTAACAAACTGACGAATACTACTCTAGACCACGACAAACTCTCATAAACCTGCTGAGGGGGTGCTACGAACCGTTACACTCTCCCCCAGCTCGGGTAAAAAAAATATTTACAAAGTGGATATTTTTTGTTTCAATCACAAAATTACAAGACCAATCACACTTAACTCTGAACCACTTCACATTACACATAGCAGTCGACACTTTTATAAATTCACGCGAACTGACGGTAACACGAAACGTTCCACTCGCGACGTACTAGATTCAGTCATACAAAAGACAGTAATGAAATAGTTTGTGGATGGGTAAGTATGATTGTCGAGTATCGGGGTCATAGGTTATCATCGTTGTGTTTCCAACTCCTCGCTATTTACGCAAATACGCAAGCACTAGGCAAGGTAACCTCTATCATCACTCACGATTTTCCACACGATTGTTTAAAAAGAAATTACCAACAATTACAAAATTTACATATAAAAATGTTTTAACAAAATCATTTTACACAAATTTTACTTAACGGTATACTAAAAATATATTTACAAAAATTTACAAGTTTAAAAGTTGGAGCAAACTCACATGAAAGCACGGTAACATTATCGATTGAAATCTTTCACGGTTTGTCGGAGTTGCGATTGATCTACTACTGCGCGTTTCGAAATTGAATCGAACAATGGTCTATTGGTGTGTGTTACTACTGTGATGTATGGAACTGTCAACTATTTGTTAATGAAAAATGATCAAAAATTTATGAGATGCAGATCATGAGGTAAGTTAAATGTAACTTTATTTGAGAATTATTCTGTGTACATGATGAAGAATCACCGTAGATTAATTGGCCAAAAATCAACCCGGAAAATTGATTCTACATCATTAAAAATATTCACAAACAGAAGTTAATTCAGTGAAATTGTTTTACTTTTCTCTATCTATGGTTATGTTTTAATTGTTTTTGCTTGACTTGTTTTAATTGAGTTACATGGATTCTTTGGTATGGTACTCTTTGGTTCTATTTCTGTTATTTGTATTGTTCTTATTCCGTATTCTCAACAAATTTCTATTCTATTTACAATCCTAGGACAAAACGCATCACAATGTCTTCACAAATGAATAAAAACCAGTTTAAAATAAATAATAAAAAAAAAACTACACATGCTAAAAATCTACTAATAAATTACGGCCGTCATGCAATTATTTACAAAATTTACAAATCATTTTTTGGCTGCTTTAACAAAGATTTTGGAATTTACGAGCTTTTCTAGACGAATCATTTAACAGAAAAGGGTCTTCATCCAAATCTTCTACAGCATTCATTAAGCACTAATCGTACTTCATTTCAGGTACTCCGACCTGCATTCCACTGCTTACGTTCCAACGATAGCACCGACCCTGATCAAATGGGTTGTTTACGATCAGGGCAGTCGTTGGGATCGCAGACTGGGATTTGCTATCTCTCACTTCCTCAAGGGGAACTTGTGAGCAGATTCACTCTTGATTGGACCCATCCAGCAATACGGCTAAAACAAACAAATTAAAAATACATCCTAGGATCTTCAACAATCGCTGTCTCCACAGCACGAGATTCGGCATCATGTAAACCAAGCAGGACTAGAGCTACTCGTACGATGGATTAACGGAATTTTTCCTCTAGAAGAATTATTGACAGAGGTAATTATCCACCAATCGCACTACTCATTTGCCTATCACTTGTCTACTACAACCTATCTCTTTAGTGCCATTTACACTTATCAATAAATTGATTCAACCAAGAGGTACAATCCTTCCTTCAACTTCATCAAGAAAAACAAATTGATAGAAATATTGCTAAATGTATTGCTTGCATTTTTATTGCGAAGAAGATGGATGATAATGTTGAATCTTGATATAAATACTGACCAACCTGCAAAAGCGAGATTGAGGTTAGTGTTTATATCTTCAATAATTTCCCCTCCGAAAGATTGATCCAACCACCGCTATCATCCAGTTTGACCAAACCATCAAGATCATCCAAGTCCGTGAAAGTTTCCCCTTGAGTTGTTTTATTCGATCAATCCAGCAGGGTAAAAGAGAAGGCAGATTGAGCGAAGACCATTCCATCAGTGAGGAAGAGATAGCAATTCACCAACATTTAGCGCGTGGTTCACGGCGTTCATGGTGGCCAGCTCAATTGAATTTTATGGAATGCTTTGAAAGCAAATTTTTAGAAATAAAGTGTCACGTTTTTGCATTGTAAATAAAATAAAGACTTGATCATTAGAAAAGTGAAAATTTCGATATTTCACTTGCTTATTCAATTCCATTAATGATTATGAAAAAAATAATGTTTTGATGATTCTGGTTATTTACCACGCCATATTCGATTTTTTGTAAGCATTCATCAACTCTTATTTATTGAACCCAATCTCTCGGATAAGTATGATGAATTGGTAAATAGTGGATCTATCTACTAATTCATCATGCTATTTTTCCTAATGTCTTGAGAAGGTTAATGTTTTTTTAATTTCTAACACAAGTTATGAACTTCTACCGGTGAACCAAAATATTTCATACAAAATGGAGCTTAAACAATAAGTATAAACAGTTAGGTTCGAACTTCAACATGTAAATTTGGAAATCACTCTAAGGGGCTTTTCCCTCTTACAAAATTTAAAGTTAAAAATAAATAAATAATTAAATAATAGTTAGGTTCGAACAAGTTTTGATTTTTGCTAATGTCATAGTAAATATGTAAAGCAGTAGAGGTTTGGAAAACAATGGCTGATAAGAGGTTATTGCCATATTGATTTGGTTGTTTCGGCTATAATTGAAAATGTTTGCTTTATCCGTTATTAACAGGTTTATCTATAGCTAGATTGATTACTGAACGATGATTAAATTATATGCCTTGAGAGTGACTTTGAGTATTATTGGCAGTGTTTCTCTCTTTGCCATAAGAGTTTTTTGTCGTCCAAATAGCTTGAAACTTAGTTGTAAACAGTTTGATTGGCAAAAATGTGACGCCAACTTTCAGTTTATCAGACTTTAGATAACACCCCATGACGAAGAGAACAAAGCTGTCGAAAATATACTGAGTTTTGTAGCATTTTATACTAAAGGTACTAGAAAATCGCATATGCGTTAGTGGAAATTAAAGATGTGATATAAAACATGATGAACCAATGTTAAATATTAAACATTATTCCTAAATAATCTAATGAAAATTTACGATGCGCAACATGTGCTTGAAAATGTTTATTTGGCAGCGCTTTCTTGTTTCCTTTATTCCACCATTCTATCAATTATTTCTTTCTCAAGGATTATTGATGAAATCACGAGGATCAAACCAAGTATCAATCCAATATCTTTCACGAGAGATAGATCAAGCCGAGGCTCGAGCAGAGAGAAAATCTCCTGGCAGTATGAGAGAAGTTAATGCATAAAGAGAAAAAAAAACAAGTGTCCGTGCATGCTTATCATACGTGCACAGCTAGCAAAGCAAAGCCTTTTATTGAATCAATGCGTCGTCGGTGGGTGTGCGGTTGATTTTCAGTCCTACCGATCCCAATGCCCAATGAATACAATGCATTTCTGTCACATTTTTATTTATACTTTTAATGAATTTTCTATTCACATTAATTCTTCTTCTAAGCTTTACCATTTTTACATATGTAATCAAACATTTTACATATTTTTTTATTACGAAAAGTTTTTGGACAGCCAATGGGATGGGACTCGAAACACCATCAGTGCCGTCTTGCTGAATTACCTTTATATTTCGACATTACACAAAATTACTACAGAAGGGTGTTATTTGTCAGAAGGGGGTATTTCTAATTTATAGGCAACGCAGCTAAGCATGTTACCACCATAATGTGCAAATTATTAATTAACTGGTGTTAGAAACCGCCAGTGCACCAGTAATTTTTAGCAAAGTTCTGTGGGACACCAACCGAGTTATAAGATTACACAAAAAATGTTGTGAACTGTTTATTATCACTAATGCATTGTAATCGTTGAGTTCATTACATTTACCTCTGCATTAATTACTTTACATAAACTTTGCATAAATTTACTACATTACTTCTGCATAAATTGTTTTTTTTTGTTCGATGATTTATTACATCTGAATTCACTTTTTTTGTGTAATATATTTAGCTATTGAAATTTATTTAAATTTAAATTTATTTAAATTTTAATTTATTTTAATTTAAAAAAAATACGGCAACACGGCAGAATGCTCTGCAATGATGACGCTCTCGTTCACGCGCTGCTGCATTGAAAGAATGATAGGTTGATCTGGAGGGGAAATATTGAACCAATCAAATGATCCATGGAATAATTTGACCCATGGTTTGAACAATCTTCGAGAGGATTGATGTAACAATTTTGAAGGTGGGGAAATATTGTAGAGAAAATTGAAGAAAAATGCGCTATGGAGGGGAAATATTGCTGTGTGGTTGATCAAACGGAAGATAGGGGAAAAGTTGAATGATTGATGTCAATCTATGTTTGAACAATATTATACATTCAATGTTTCCATAAAACGGCAAACTATTGATCAATATATGCACCGTGTGACTGGCGCTTTTTAGGGACAAATTGGCCGTCGTGGACGAAGCTCTCCTACAACGAACGACACAAACGTGTGTTCTCACTCTCGATATGTTCAATCATACGACCTACACAATTCCACAGCTTCTCGCTGTACCTATACCTACTCCTGTACTAGGGTCAACCCGATCACTTCTCATCTGCTTCCAACCGATGAACTCTGAGAAAGACGAGATGTTTACTTCTCGGCGATCGATCAGTTTTCTGCATGTGTGAAGAACCGGTATACACTAGCACATCTTTTTCTGCCTTTTCAGCAAATCTTCTCTCTTTTGCTCTAAACAGAGCCTGAAAAATATTGGGCCATGGTTCTGGAATCCAAATTCACAGTACCAGGACTATTACCAAACAAAAAAAAAACAGTCTGAGACACGGATGACTCAGGACAGGCAGGGGAACAACATTGTTGAAAGATCTAAGAATTCTTACCTAAAAGAATTAGACTTTCTTCATGGTTCAGTGTTAAAAACCGGTCTCCAACACACAAACAAACGCTTGTATGCGGAAACCAAAACCACACACAAACAGACGTCTCACTCTACTCACTTCTCATCGTTACCCTTTTTAACGGTTAGTTCAAATATTTTTTAGTTCGCAAATCACTCGGCCACGGCGCTCGCATCGTTTTTGCTCCTGTTTGACGTTTGCTCACTACCGCCACCTACTGAGTGGTTTGCGTAACATAGCTTGTTTAGCATTGGGCGATTATATTTTTGTAACGATGAATTTTATCGCAATTTGTTTCAAGTGATACGTCTGTTTGTCTGTGCCAAAACGCACCTGCTTCCTGTTTCAAACTACCACACTAGTGATTCTCTGCCGTTCTACGCATAGTTGTCCCATGTTTTATGGGATTCCCATATAACATGGGACAACTGGGCGTAGAACGGCAGTTCTCATTTACCTACACTCTCAATGCCTGTTGAAATATTTCAAGATTCATTCATATTATTCATTATTCTTTTTCTATTCCAGGTTTCAGTCGTGGGTAATTCATTCATTGATGGCCTCATTTTATCGAAACTACACCGTTCGTCAACAAATATCACAGAAAATGAAATTGAAAAGAACTTCTTATGAGCTAATGAGACATCACAAAGAAATTTGATAACCTAGTAAAATTGAAAAACCTATAAAATTGTAAAATCCTAATTGGACACGCTTCAAAAGAAGCACACATAATTTGGGTAAATAAAATCTATCATTCTTTGGCCTTTTATTGACACATCGGAAAATATCACAGTAACACACAAAAATTGCTCCATTTTAAATTAAAATGACTAGTTTTGCACTCCGCCGTTCTTTTTGAACAATCGTTTTTCGTTCATTATGCTTTTGGACAACAGAACCCCTCCGAGTTGAATGAAAAATTTAACATGCACGTAAGTACGAGTGAATTTGGTAGATTGCTAATCAGTTCTGTGAAGTTTCGGTAGTATTACCAGAGACTTCGGTCGTGATGGCTTACTCTCAAGTGATTCCCGAGCTGAACCCGTAAAATAGCTGGTAAGACTATTTTTTTTGGGCGCCAAGTGTAACTAATGGCGGTTGCCACAGCTACCGTTGGCTGAGGAGAGGGTCACAGAAGGAGACCCTTCTCAGCGGCTGACGAGGCTCTGTATTTTCAATCAAAACCCAAGGTTCGGCACGCTTATCCTACTCTTTCGCGGATTCAGTGAAACACTTGGATTGCCTTTTTCGCACTCCTGTTTATTCCTCAAAACTTTGTGCACTTCCTCTCTATCTTTCCCTAGCTCTCTACTTTCACTCTACTTCCACCCACTTTCTTAAGACTAATCTGACCTTCTGTCTTCGGGGCCCCTTTCTCCTGCTGTCCTCATCCACCGATCCTCTCCTTCCTCGTCCTTCTTCTGCTCGTTCAATGCGACCTTAAGCGCCCGATCGAATCGGGGTATCTGCGGCCACTGGAGAACAGCTCTTAGGGTGGTCCTCGGCCTGATGTAGCGAATGGCCGAATCCTCATCTGCCCAAGCCTTTGCCGGATGTAGCCACAGCGGAAGGTGACCCATTTTGTGGTTAGGGTTCACCTCTTTGGTAGTGGTAAAACCACGGTAAAACCTCGGGGTTCTGTGTGAGGGGGGGGGGGGGGGGGGGTTTCCAGGCATTAAACAATTCGTTGAATTATCTAGATTCGGGGTTTACTTGTTTACTTGGAATCCTACACACACTTGATCCTCACTTTGGCTCAAAGAACAGCGAGCACTTCCAACTATGCTGTTGGAGATTACTTGGGCAAATGGCTGATCTTATCTTCCCGATCGATCCAGGATCTACTCAAACATGGCCTCCATTCGCTACCAATGGCTACCAACATCATGCTTACATGTAGAGTCCTCTGGTGAGTGAAATTGCAGGGTATTGGTAGCTGATATTGTTGGCTGCGTCCTTTTCGGGTGACCATCAAACACACAGAGTGGAAACAAACAACACAAACACTTTCCTGAATTTTATTTAACAAACTGACGAATACTACTCTAGACCACGACAAGCTCTCATAAACCTGCTGAGGGGGTGCTACGAACCGTTACAGATGGGTAGTTGCAGAGAAAGTGTTCTACAGAATTGTGAACTCTGCAGATGTCACACTGTTTTCGGAAGCCGCTACCGCTGCCTTCGAAATTGTGCGAGACGCGGGTGTGACCGGTTCTAACTCTTGAGAGTATGCATTGGTCCCGCCTGTCGGCAGGACCTTCCAGCTATCGGTGTGGTTTTTTACTTTTCGCGTGAAACTTTCTCTGTCATGGTGCCATTCGATGGATCATGCTTCTTTCACCTTCCTTTTCAGCTACAACCGCGGCAGGGGTACTCCGTGTAACCATCGGCTAACCGGTCTGCTTCTTCATTACCTGGAATCCACATGAAGGTTATGGACTTACCTTTGGAGACCAGTTTCTGCCTAGCCTGGATCCAAGGATGGATGTTACAAGTTCCTTGAAGTGCTGATACTGAACTGGCCGAGTCCGTTATTTTTCTGATGATTTCATACTAGTGTATATCAAAAGCCCCGAGTTACCCCACTTTTCTTTCCCCATAATATGGATGCTACTGGTATTGACATGTTTTGGCCAAAAAAATTAGCTGTCTTTACCTGCTGCTTCATGAGTAGAAATCCTCTACATAGAGATGAGCGGAAGTTACATACATCGATTCGGCAACGCTGTTTGTTTTGGTTTACAACAGCTGCCAACACTTGCTACAAAGCTAGATGTTCAAACTTTATGCGTGACTTCGTTGTGGTTCAAGTTGTTTTGTTTACATTTTCTAATTATGGTAGAATTTTTTTTTTCAATTTTTTGTTGAAATAGCGGAGCAATCGAAGAAATCTGAAATTCAATGCAAAAGTGTTACGCTAATCATATCGGCAGAAGTGAAGCAAGAAGCAGCAATGGAAGTTTTTTCGATAAGTGCCGCAACAAAAGTGTCGTCATAAGCATAAGCTTTTGAAAGCAGAATCTATAAATTTTTATCTTTTTACTAAACATACATAGGGTAATTTGCCAATTGTTGCACAGCTAAAAATTCGCCAATTGTTGCACATCTCATAAGAATAACATGGAGTGTGCAACAATAGGCGAGTTTTTAGCCGTGCAACAATTGGAAAATTACCCTATGCCGCCAATATCTCGATATTAAAAATAAATTATTTTAATTTATTTAGTTCCGATTGCAATACCGTTCAAACGACGCCTTCCTACGAACGATAAGCATGTTCATTTGGCTCACACTTTGACAGTTCTCTCTGCACGATTGGCTCACAATGGCCGCCCCCGCAGATCTCTATAATGTAGGATTACTATTCATGAGCTATCAAATAAATTGTAGATTACCGTAAAACGGGGCGGATAGAAACACTTTCCAGCATACTTAGGCAAGTATTTCTGGAACCGTGCGTAATAAAGTCAGTTGCAAGGGTCTCAACTTTGGGTCCCACCTGCCTTTTAATTGCTGTAATTAGGATTCAAAACTAATTTTTATTTCGTTAACTTTTTTAAGAAAGGTTGCTTGTTTCTATTCGCCCCGCAATGGGACGAATAGAAACAACTTTAAACAATTTTCGATATTTTTTTTCAATTTCAAGACAAAAATAACTTTTAATTCAAATAAACCTCTAAGACTAGATTATAATAATTCACCTAATGAATAAAAAATTGTCGAATGTCGAAAAATACTTTAGTCTGTGAATACATACCGAATCGGTAAAACGCAATTTCAATGGCGGAAGTTTTTTTTGCCTCTAAATCTATACTTTGCTTTTAAAAATTTTCACAAAAAAATTAACGGAATTATCATCTCAAAAAAGGTTATTTGAAACACTGGTAGCATCCAACTAGCTAATCAAATTAAGTTTTGATGAATTTTAAAACATAATTGCCATCTTTTTACAAAAAGTTATTTGTTTCTATTCGCCCCATTGTTTCTATTCATCCCGTTTTATGGTACCTTCTTTAATTATTTTAACCTTCCGAAGGTGTTCAAAAAAAGTTACGTTTAAGGTGTTCAGGTCATATTGACCCGGATTTGGTACAACGATTTCACAGTCATTTCCCAACTAACATTTTCAGCGCTATAAGCTTCAGTCATTTGCTTTCTGTTGTGTGACCATCGAGTAAAAGCAGTCAACGCTGAATAAAAGGAAAGCTAGTCAAATATAAAGCATAAGCTAATACACGACTGCAAAACAAGCACCATCCAGCTACCAAACTCGGTTTTCAGAAATCCATTGCTTGTCACTGGGGCTGCCTTTACTCCACTCTATTCCAACTTCGGGAGTTTTCCCGGAAGATGTGAAAACTTGATTGAACACATCGAATAGGAGTCCCCACTAACAAAACAGCTGCTACTATACAGTACAATTCGTTATACTGACAAATCCCCAAACCAGCAGCGCTTTAAAGGCCGTTATGCGATTTCATTACGGCTAGAATCTTTAATAAATAAACTGTTGGTTTACCAACACGGCTTGTCGGATGTAAACATTATTGTCAAAACAAACTTTAAGCGGGATATATAGCTACTACACAAATTCTTTACAGCTATCCATCTCTGTGCTGTGAAATTATTTGGGTTGCTTTTATTGCACTTTAATTCAATGCCGGAAGATGTGCAAATCGAGTAAGAGTCCCAGCCACTACAACAGCTGCTTTTATACAGTACGTTTTGTAATGTTGCCAAAACACAAAACAGCAGCCCTTCGTAGCCGTTTAAAGAACACTCTTTCAGCTAGAAGCTGTGAAGAAGAATCTGTTGGCGCAATCACACAGCTTGTTCAATGTAAACATTATTGCGTTTGACGTTTCACAAGCTTTTGCAGCAAGATGAAGTTGGGTAAGGTTTCTTGTGGCACAATTATTAAGCCTTGTCTGGAGTAAAACAAAACGGGCTATTTTCTATGTTATTTATATATAGCAGTGTGGCAGCGAGGACATCATCGGGACCAATGGATACGGAGATCGGGAGTTCGATTCCAAATAGCGGCAAGTACTTTAATTATTCAATTTTAAAAGTGATAATTCCAGTTCCACATGTATTGCGTCACGATATCCATAACCTAATTATATTTAAAAGTTTAGTTTGGGGATGCCGTATAACTATTATTTAACAACTGCGAAAAGGCTGAAAAAGCGCCTTCTCAAGATGTTATTCAGTTAGTAGTTACATAGGAGCCGAGAAAAGAGCTATGACTTGGTGGCATAGAAGCTTCTCGCACAGCATATACAGGCTGATTAAGTTCGCCAGATTCATTGGTATAGGGCTTGCATAGAAGCTTCCATCTATATGTACAACACAGTAACTCAGCATCAAGCCGTATTGAGGACGCTTTGTTGACGTTTACATTCACAATAAATGTTAGTTGGGTTCTCAATAAAATAATAAAGTTTTTGTACTCAAAATTATCGTTAGGGCTTAAATTTTGTATATCCGGCTCAAAACTAAAGTTCAGTTGGATGTGGCCACTTGGAACCGACGCCAGAGGGACCATGGTTTGGCCATTTTCGCAGGAGAGTATTTTTCGCAATAAGTTATGAAAATGCAGCTGATTTGAATGTTTGGAGAGCTAACTGCTCCGGGAAAAGCAGCATCACACTGCCCCAACCACTAATCTAACTGACCAGATGAGTTTTGGTTATCAGGTGGCCACGGCACTAAATCTTGAGGCCTCGGAACGGCTTCCCGGAGACCCCCGATAGGTGACTATTTTGCAAATATGGTGAATCCGTGCCGTGCGACATATTAAAAGTTGCAGATTTTTTGGAGAATACATCAGTGACCATGTCAGAAGCCAGAAGCAAGATTGGCCACTTGGTGGTCCCGGAACCGATTCCCGGGACCCCAGAAATGAGGTCAATTCTCGCAGTTTGTATGACCTTGCCGTATGACACATCAAAATTCGTAGAATTTCATAGATAATTCATCCAACCAGCAACTGAAGACAACATTGTCCGCTTGGTGGTTCCGGAACCGGTTCCCAGAGCCGGTTCCGAGGACCCCGGAAATGTGGTCAATTCACATTTTTTTTATTATGCCGTGCGACATATCTAAATTTGCAAAATTTTGTTGCCAATATATCAGTGGCCACATCAGACACGAAAAGCAGGTTTGGTCACTTAGTGGTTTCCGGGACCGGTTTTCAAAACCCCGGAAATGTGGTCAATTCTTGCATTTTCTATAATCATGTTGTCTGATGCATCGAAATTTGCAGAATTTTAATGCGAATACATCAGTGCTCACATCAGATATCAGAGGCAGGATTAGCCACTTGGTGGTCCCGGAACCGGTTCCCAAGAGCCCGTGAGTGTGGTTAATTCTCGCAGTTTGTATAACCTTGCCGTATGAGACAACAAAATTCGCAAAATTTTATAGCTGTACCCGGCAAACTTTGTCTTGCCTACTACGTTTTTTGACGTTTCAAGTTTCTAGCCAAGACCAAGTCCCCGGTCAAAATGTATGGAAGATGGATTTTTATAAACTCTCAATTTTTCCACGTTTTTTGCCTCATAAACCTTCTTTGGGTTAAAACTAACAAAACAAAACTAAGACGGCCAAAACCGGACCTTCCGTTCGCAAGTTATGCGCGGTCCCACGTATGCCACTGCATTTTTATATACATATATAGATTTGGCCGGGGTTCTGCTAAACCGAACTAAGCGCCAAAAAGATAATTCCGAGATAATTTAGCTTAAAGTTCAACCACTCACAAATAAACAACAGCGAAGATTATTTGAAACTTTTCCGCACACATGTAACTTACAAGCCTTCATTCACCATCAGAAATGAAGAATACATGTAAATTATTTGGAATCACTGATATAATTACATTTTATTTCTTGGTACTTTGCACTCAGTTCACTCTGGCCGATCAAAAACATTAGAAAATGGTTTATAATTCAGTTTGGCTGAATGTGTTTTTTTTTGTTTCAGATAAAACCAGTAGGATAGTGAACAAAATCTCGATTTTTCATCGTCTATCAAGTTGAAATCGATATGACTCACAATCCTCTACATGAATCAAAGAGGACGCGTATAGTATGCTAGCACGAAGGTCTCAAAATAGTTTGAAATATGAACAGCTCAGCCCTTCCCACCCATGCTTTTTCTTCATAACCGGTGCATGTGGAGGCACAGAGCAAGAGCGATTATTCAAACAATGTCTTTGCATGCCCTGAGGTCCTGAGATGTAAATGTGGAGCAATTTATGTACTTTAAATTCATGCTGGTCGAAGAAAACCATGAAAATGGTTTTCTTCGCTGGTATTAAAACCAGTTGGTTTTTGTATTGTAAATTGATTCTAAGATGCTGTGAACTTGGTTCGGTCTGGCTGAATGTGATTTGGAAAAATGGCGAGCAGCGCCATCGAAACATAATTGGTTCCTCCAACACCCATATTTCTAACAACGTATTCATTTCTCTCACGATTGTTTCTATGAGTCTGTTAGAAGTTAGAAATCTGACGGCGATGAGGAGAACTTGAAATGTTCATCACCTGAACCAAAACTAAAATATGTCGCTGATTCTATGGAATGGTTTACAGTTCACTCTGGTTGGATGCGAAATAATGTTTTGTATGTTCTGCCAAACAGAAATTTTGAATTTACTCCACAAAGAGCTGTCAGAATCACTGGATTTTTACATGGAAGGAAGTTCGAAGTTCATTATTTTCTTCACCCAATGGTTAAGAAAACTCAATTTAAAAAAAATGGTCTTTGGTTCGGTTTAGCAGAACCCCGACCATTTATCAGTCATCAACATTGTCCACTTGGTGGTCCTGGAACCGGTTCCCAGGACCGGTTCCGGGGACCCCGGAAACTTGATCAATTCTTAAATTGATTGTGAACATACCGTGCGATATATCGAAATTTGCAGAATATTGATGCGAATATATCAGTGATCATGTCGAATATCAAAAGCAGGTTTGGCCACTTGGTGGTTCCGGATGCCCCGAAAATGTGATCCATTTTGGCATTTTATATGACCATCTCGTGTGACACATCAAAATTTGCAGAATTTCATTTAAAAAAATCATCAGTTTTAAAACCTACTAAGGGAAACAACATTATACACCTAATGGTCATGGGACCGGTTCCCCGGACCCCGGAAAGATTCTCTCATTTTCTATGATCCATGATCTACCCGATATATAAAAAGTTGTAGAATTTTGATGTGAATACATCATTACTCACATCAGATATTACAGGCTGGATTAGCCACATGGTGGTTGTTAACTGCGCTACGTCTAACAGCCCGTCGAACTCTTCGTGCCCCATTGCCGTCAACGACGTCTGACACTGACAGGCTCTGTACCTTCGACAGCGAACGATATCCTAGAGTGCTGCAAAACAATCGAATATGCAAATCACGCGAAGACTGCTAAAGTGCAAACGCTCGGAATATATCTCCTCAAATTAATTTGTTTGGTTTATATGAGTTTTCTAGTTAAATATTTATATCAAGTTTATTGAATTCGACATAACAAATATTCTAGTTTTCGGATTCTATATCTAAAAGTAAGCGAATAATTCCTCATGAAGTGCACAGAAACTTAACCCTAATTATTATTGTTTACTTATAGTTAATGATTTCTTTTGTCTGAATTTGTTGAATTACACAAACATTATTATTATATACACATTCCTTAACTTGTTGGGTAAGTTTGCTGTGATTTAAGACGTGCCAATAATGCTAATCTACATATTCCTTAGTCCTTAGTGTGAGCCATAGAATTGGTTTAATTAAAGCAGGACAGCGCATACGAGTCTGACTACTGATAGTATAGGTGAGCGAACAAACCGATAAAGACATGAGGATTTCGATATTAACTGCAATTCTTAACAGACTAGACAATACGAGGACTACAAATTTGAATTCGACGAACATAAGTTGAGTGGTAGCAAGCACCATAGTAAGATTATCAAACCTATACATGTTATAATATCTAACTGTACCTCTATTCTACAGGAATTTTGTAATTACATCTCGGTCGAACAATAAATTAACAAAATCTTCTGCCCGCTACTGCCCAACATTTTACAAAATTCTATGCGACCAATTAGAGACGATGTCTAACAGAACTCCTACGTCCGGATCGAAGCTAGATGAGGCTGCCGCAAGCAAGAGTGATGTAGCGTCGGCAAATCCAACTACAGATGCTGCTGTAGTCACCGGAATCACCAATCTCACTATCGTGGAAAATGCAGTTAGCGGAGCGAAAGCGATTGAGGTGACGTCGGTACTAGGCACGACGAGTGCAACAGCTGCACAGCAAGTGGCTCTTCCGTCGAGCGCTCAGGTAAATGATCTTCCTCATGACATTAACGCTGCTCACATAAAGAGCAACAGGCTGAAGGACCGAGCATCGTTGGGTGAAGCCGGAGTAATAGACTGCGACCGTCAACTCCAGGGAGGCTGCTTCAGTGCTAAACCTCCAAATGCAACTATTCGCGTGAGGGTGACTCGGTTTAGTCACTGCGAGATGTGCAACGACCGTGATAATAGCAAAATGGTACAATGTGACAGCTGCGATTTATGGTACCATTTTGCATGTGTGGAAGTAACTGGTGGAATCGCTAATCAGAGTTGGAGCTGTCCAATGTGTTCGGAAAACGAAATCAATCTACCGCGCTTGGAAGACGCTCCAAGAGACGACCACTCTGAAACATCACAACGAGCACCACTCTCAAATCCTCCAAACTCGAAGAAAACCATTAGCCAGACAAGCAGCAAACGCAGCGAACAGCGAAAACTGGATAGGCAGTTACAAATGCTGGAGGAAATGAAGCAAATAGAACAAAAATATCTGAAAGAAAAGTATCGACTATTGGATGCAGCAGATGATGATAACATAACAGTGACCAGCGAAGAAATTTTGGGAAGCGAACATTTGTACAAAGTGCAAGGTTGGTTGCGGGATACAGAGAACTGCGGCGAAGACTGTGATTCCGGGCTAGTTGAAGAAGGTCTTCATCGCGAATTATTCTCAAGTAAAGCGAGAGCAAACTGTAGTGTCTACCTAATGGTTGTGCGCACACGATATCTACCTACATGAAATACCATTCATTACAGTACCTAAATATCTAGGTATGATTCATGATGTCTACCTAAGGTAGTATAAATACGGGTGGTCATTGGACCACACAGCAGATACTGCACAAGCCTTGGACTGTTAACATCTTTAATATTCTTCTTTTGAAGGATATAAAAGTGGCGACGAGGATCAAGGAACGTGTAATTTCTTTTGAGTTATTCCGAAATTATTTTCTTTTGGTTTTCAGGTTGTTGTAATAACAAATTGTTATTTTTGTGGAGAACGGAATTGTTCTTTTATAGTAGAATTGCCATTATGTTGTGAACAAAATGTTCTTTTTGGCCAATGTTGCATTGACGAAATTGTCTTTTTGTTTTGGTAATAACGAAATGTTATTTTTTGTGGTGAACGAAATTGTTCTTTTGTGGCGGAATTGTCATATGTTATGTTTTGGTGAATGGATTTGTGTTATTTGTATTTTTTGGTAAAGTTGCCGATGTTGGAATAGCGAAATCGTCTTTTTGTTTTTGTAGTTTTGTTAACGAACAGATATGTTCTTTGAAAGTGACGGACTCGTCAGTTAATTTGTGTCATCATTATTTTGGTGAATAATGTTATTTTTTTTGAAGTTTTCTAAAGGGGAGAGGACTGTAGTGTCTACCTAATGGTTGTGCGCACACGATATCTACCTACATGAAATACCATTCATTACAGTACCTAAATATCTAGGTATGATTCATGATGTCTACCTAAGGTAGTATAAATACGGGTGGTCATTGGACCACACAGCAGATACTGCACAAGCCTTGGACTGTTAACATCTTTAATATTCTTCTTTTGAAGGATATAAAACAAACATTAGTCAGCCTAGTAATCAGAGGCAGGCAGCTGATCCAACGAACATGTTAACCCAGCGAGGGCAGCATACGGCACAGCAGAGTTTTGTTCCCAACCTACGATCTACTCCGCGGGAAACAGTTGCACCATCCATGGCAACACGTCAACAAGATCCCCATCGAAGTAACCTGCGGCAGCACAGCACGTTGGCTCTAAACTCCCAGCTCCATACAGCACCGGTGACAGCACCAGATGATCGATTCGAGTTGATGCGGGAAAGCTCTCATCAGGGGTCTGCTTCTGCGCCCGTGGTTTCGAGACTACAAGTTCCTGGTTCCCAAACAGCCGCACCTCAGTTCGGCACAGCACTACCGTTCCGGGCTGCAGTGTCGTTTCGCCATCCTTTCACGTCGGAGATGCATAATCGGAACCATGTGACGACGCAATCTGAGCTAGGCAATCAACAGTTTGGAAGACCAAGGGGCACACGAAATCCATCTTCCGTATGTCAGGAGTCGAATGCATCCGAGGACAACGCGTATATCCTGAACCGCAGCCAATTAGCAGCACGTCAAGCTGTATCGAAAGAGTTACCTGAGTTCAACGGGAACCCTGAGGATTGGCCTTTATTTTTCTCAATGTATAATACCTCCACGCAAATGTGCGGCTTTTCAAATGAGGAAAATATGCTGAGATTGAGAAAGTGCTTGAAAGGAAAAGCCTTGGAAGCCGTTAGATGCCGTCTGCTACATCCATCTAATGTCTCCAGTGTCATCGCTACATTAAGAATGTTATACGGTAGGCCTGAAGCTATCGTTCAAGCGTCGATCAGGAAGATACGTTCTTTACCACCACCTCAAGTTGAGAAATTTGACACTCTAGTCAATTTTGCGTTGACAATTGAAAATCTCGTCGCGACCATCGAAGCTTGTGGCGTCGATGACTTCATCTATAATGCGGCCTTAAAATATGAGTTGATTGATCGTCTCCCACCCGTTTTGAAACTGGATTGGGCCAGGTACTCCAGAAACAATCCAGCCCCGAATTTAGTGGACTTCAGTCACTGGTTGTATGCAATCGCTGAAGATGCTTCTACGGTCATGCAAACATCAACAGGAGCGTCAAAAAATCGATGGACTAAAAGCGACGGGTTCATTAACGTCCATTCCGAAAGTGAGTCCAGTGAGATGCAAGAAAAAGAGCAAGGAGAAGCGCATGCAACATCTTCAGTACACATGACAGAATGCGTCGCTTGCAAAGGTAGTTGTTCGTCAATAGCCAAATGTCCCCGCTTCTCACAACTCAGCATCGACGCAAAATGGGATGTAGTGCGTGTAGGGAGAATTTGTCGCAAATGCTTGCGGAAGCACAACGGATCATGTAGACAGCAGAAACCTTGCGGTGTGCACGGCTGCACCTTTCTGCATCACCCCATGTTGCATAGTGAGAAGCAAACGATGTCTAGCTCCACTACCGAAGGTTCAATTAACGATACTGGAAACTGCAATGTTCATCAAACACAAACCAGTGGTGTCCTGTTTAGGATTGTTCCTATTGTACTGCATGGGCCAGAGAAGTCAGTGCAGACGTATGCATTCATTGACGACGGGTCTGAGCTAACGCTCATGGAAGCGAGTTTGGCTGAAGAATTAGGTATCACTGGTACACGATCATCGCTATGCCTAAAGTGGACCGGAGGAACCAAGAGAGTGGAGGATGAATCTCAACTAGTCGACGTAGAAATTTCAGGCGTAGGACAGGATGCCCGAAAATACAAGATGGATAAGATACACACTATTCATGGCCTACAACTTCGACCCCAAACATTAGTTTTCTCCGACTTGCAGCAGCAGTTCGACTATCTCCAAGGATTGCCAGTAGCATCCTACAATGATGTTAGTCCCAGAATACTGATTGGCCTTGACCACGCTGAGCTAGGTCATGTTATGAAAAGTCGTGAGGGAAAGCCAAGTCAGCCAATTGCTGTTAAAACGCGTTTAGGATGGATACTCTACGGAAGCTACTCTCAAACAAGCTCGGAGCTCAGCCACGTCAACGTCCACACCATAACTCTGTGTGAATGTAACAACGAAACCGAGGATGCCCTTCATAAAGAAATGAAACACTACTTTGCCATCGAAACTCTCGGGATTTATAAGTCCGAGGAAGCTTTACGGTCGATAGATGAACAACGCGCCTTTGATCTTCTTGAAAAAGGAACTCAGCTAATAGAGGGTCGCTACGAAACGGAACTTCTCTGGAGATACGATCACATTCGTTTTCCAGAGAGCAAGCACATGGCGTACCGAAGGTGGTTATGCCTTGATAGGCGTATGGAGCGAGATCCTAATTTCTCAGAAACAATGAGATCAAAGATCGCAGACTATTTGTCCAAAGGCTACATTTGTAAAGTGACAGATTGCGAATTAAACGAACACCATCAAAAGAAATGGTATTTGCCAATATTTCCGGTGTTGAATCCTAACAAACCTGGTAAAGTTAGGATTGTGTGGGATGCGGCCGCTAAAGCAAACGGCATTTCACTTAATTCGTTGTTACTAAAAGGACCCGACTTGTTGTCATCGCTTCTGACGGTCCTTATTCAATTTCGGGAATTTCGGATCGGAATATGTGGCGATATCAGGGAAATGTACCTGCAAATACGTTTGAAAGGAAATCCCCAACTATGTTTTTTCTGGAAAGAAAACGAACAGGACACTGAACCAAGCATCTACGCCATGCGGGTGCTACCATTTGGCGTGTCATGTGCGCCTAGCATTGCGCAATATGTTAAGAACGTAAATGCGCAAAGGTACGAAGAAGAGCATCCCGCCGCCGTAAATGCTATTGTCAAACAACATTACGTTGATGACATGCTTTCTAGCGTTGAAACGAAGCAAGAGGCTACGGAATTAGCATGCACCGTGAAAAACATTCACGCCGAGGCTGGTTTTGATATGCGTAACTGGATTTCAAACTGCCCTGAGGTGTTGGCTGCAATGAACGAGCAGCAGATCATCGAAAAGGAATTCAACATGGCTGAAGGAGTCGGCACCGAAAAAGTTCTTGGAATGTGGTGGAATACGTCCTCAGACTGCTTCACGTTCAAAATATCTCCGCGGTACGATCCTGACTTGATTTCCGGTAGCCGCCGTCCAACAAAGCGGGAGGTGCTTAGAACGTTGATGATGATTTTCGATCCGCTAGGTTTGATCGGACATTTTTTGATGTTTCTAAAAACAATTTTGCAAGAAATTTGGAGAACATCGATCACTTGGGACGATCCAATCGAACAAACCCAATTTGAGCTGTGGTTACAGTGGTTGAAAGTCCTTCCTGAAGTGGCAATGGTGGAAGTTCCTCGATGCTACAGGACAGCTACATCAGTTGAAAGCTCCAATGATATCCAGATGCACATATTTGTCGATGCAAGTGAAAAGGGATTCGCTGCTGTTGTATATCTGAGGTTTCACGAAGGAGATAGGATCGAAACAGCTTTAGTGGCTTCTAAAACTCGTGTAGCGCCGCTAAAATTTCTGTCGATCCCACGGTCTGAGCTTCCAGCTAGCGTTATAGGAGTTCGTTTAGCGACTAGTATACAGCAGTCTCTCTCAATCAAAGTTAATCGACGATTTTTCTGGACTGACTCTAGTGACGTCATTAGTTGGATAAAATCGGATCATCGCCGATATAGTCAGTTTGTAGCCTTCAGGATCAGTGAGATACTTGAAGCTACGGAAGTGAACGAATGGCAGTGGCTACCGACCAAAGAAAATGTTGCTGACGAAGGAACGAAATGGAAACGGGTTCCCGATATGTCTAGGACCAGCCGCTGGTTCAATGGACCGGAATTTTTGAAGAAATCTGCTACCGAATGGCCTTTAAAGCAGCATACCAAAGAAGAAACTAAAGCAGAACTGCGCCCGCATCTGCTTGTACATATGCTGATGCCAACACCAATCATCGACCCAATGAAATTTTCCCAGTGGACATCACTACTGCGTAGAACAGCGTTCGTGTTTCGCTTCATTAGAAACTTGAGAGCACCAACACCAGAACACAAAAATACGGGAGTCCTGACACAATCGGAACTGAATGCAGCTGCAAATTATCTGTACCGGGTAGCCCAAGGTAGTACATACGCCGATGAAGTAGCAGTGTTATCGGATGTAGGAATGTCCGGTAACAAGAAAACCACAATTCCAAGGAATAGCCGTATATACCGACTTTGTCCGTTTATGGATGAACACCGTGTATTACGCGTGCGTGGTAGAACCATCGCATGCAAATATATCGACACAGATGCAGTGAATCCAATAATCCTCCCAAGGCAAAATCAAATTACCAAACTTATCGTGGCCCATTACCATGGTAAGTACCATCATCAAAATCACAATACGGTTGTCAACGAGCTACGACAACGATACAGCATCCCTCGCTTGAAAGCAACATACAACAGGATTCGGAAGGACTGTCAGCTGTGCAAAAACGAGCGTGCTAAACCACAAGCACCCCTAATGAGTGATTTGCCCCTGTCCCGCCTAGATGCTTATGCTCGCCCCTTCACACACATGGGCGTTGATTATTTTGGGCCATTAATAGTTAGCGTCGGACGGCGTCAGGAAAAACGATGGGTTCTACTGGCGACTTGCCTTACTGTACGTGCCATCCATCTCCAGATCGTACATTCCTTAACTACTGGTTCATGCATTATGGCGCTTAGGAATGTAACGGCAAGGAGAGGTGTTCCAGCAGTCATATACAGTGACAGAGGCACGAATTTTATAGGAGCAAGTAAAGAACTTAGGGTGGCAGTCGAGAACATCGACCACGAGCGGCTCGCGACAGAGTTCACTACACCGTATACAACTTGGACGTTCATCCCTCCTGCGTCACCGCATATGGGCGGAGCGTGGGAGCGCCTTGTTCGCAGTGTTAAGCAAAACCTTGCAAAGCTGCAATCACACCGAAGCGTATCTATGGAGGTTCTTGAAAATATGTTGGCTGAAGTGGAAAACGTTATTAACTCTCGTCCGCTAACTAACATTCCTATCGACGACGATCAATCACCGGTGTTAACCCCCAACCATTTTTTGCTGGGTTCAAGCAATGGTTTACGATCATGGGTTGCGTTCGACGACACCTCTTCAGTGTTGAAAAACTGTTGGCAGCTTTCCCAAACCATGGCGAATCAGTTTTGGAAACAGTGGGTTCGAGATTATTTGCCACTAATCACTCGACGGACCAAATGGTTTGAAAAAGTGAAACCAGTGGAAATTGGTGACATCGTCATTTTAGTGGACCCCAAATTACCCCGCAACACTTGGCCTAAAGGAAGGGTCATTGGCAGCAAACGAGGGAGTGATGGACAAGTACGAAGCGCTACGATCCAGACTTCTACCGGGATTTACGAGCGGCCAGCGGTCAAAATCGCCGTTCTTGACGTAGGCGTTTGTCATAATACGCTTCAGGGAATCCAGAAGCGCATTCCGGGGGAGAGTGTTAACTGCGCTACGTCTAACAGCCCGTCGAACTCTTCGTGCCCCATTGCCGTCAACGACGTCTGACACTGACAGGCTCTGTACCTTCGACAGCGAACGATATCCTAGAGTGCTGCAAAACAATCGAATATGCAAATCACGCGAAGACTGCTAAAGTGCAAACGCTCGGAATATATCTCCTCAAATTAATTTGTTTGGTTTATATGAGTTTTCTAGTTAAATATTTATACTAAGTTTATTGAATTCGACATAACAAATATTCTAGTTTTCGGATTCTATATCTAAAAGTAAGCGAATAATTCCTCATGAAGTGCACAGAAACTTAACCCTAATTATTATTGTTTACTTATAGTTAATGATTTCTTTTGTCTGAATTTGTTGAATTACACAAACATTATTATTATATACACATTCCTTAACTTGTTGGGTAAGTTTGCTGTGATTTAAGACGTGCCAATAATGCTAATCTACATATTCCTTAGTCCTTAGTGTGAGCCATAGAATTGGTTTAATTAAAGCAGGACAGCGCATACGAGTCTGACTACTGATAGTATAGGTGAGCGAACAAACCGATAAAGACATGAGGATTTCGATATTAACTGCAATTCTTAACAGACTAGACAATACGAGGACTACAAATTTGAATTCGACGAACATAAGTTGAGTGGTAGCAAGCACCATAGTAAGATTATCAAACCTATACATGTTATAATATCTAACTGTACCTCTATTCTACAGGAATTTTGTAATTACATCTCGGTCGAACAATAAATTAACAAAATCTTCTGCCCGCTACTGCCCAACAGTGGTCCTGAAACCGATTCCCGAGGCCCCGGAAATGTGACCAATTCCCTGAATTTATATGACCCTACCATGTGGCGCATCATAATTCGTTGAATTTCATGGATAATTTTCCAGTTATCAAACCAGCTACTGAAGAGAACATTGTCCCACAAGTGGTCCCTGAACCGGTTCCCTGGCCTCCTAGAATTATACCAGTTCTCGCATTTTCATTAACCATGCCGTCCGATAGCCAAGGATCACCGCTCATGCTTTACAATACAGTTGGAAAAACTAGAACAACACCTGGCCTGCATAAAGCACTAAAGCGGACCGGAAGTGACGGTGAGCCAGCCCCACCTATATTGTTTTCTTTTGAAAAATGCCCTAAAAATGTCTCATAAAAACACAATACATTCTACTGTTTTTCGCGAAAAAATGTATGAAAATTTTCTCAAAATTGTATGGTTAAGATACATAACGACCACCATTTTTTATTGTAAAACTAAAAATAATAAAATAAAAATATTTTCCGAAAAAATGATGTTGTAACAATAAAATTTATTGTATTTTTATGATATTTTTTATCAGGGATGGGAAAGCGAGTAGACTGTATTAAATTAACGAAATTTATTTAGCAAACTGAAACACGTCTGAACACGGCGCGTTTTTATTACTTTTTGAATTTTCCTTCTTCCTACTCTTCTATCTCTTTCCTATCTGTTTCCGCTCGCACTGAGCCAAATTTCCTCAAACTCTACACAACTAACTCCTATCACATACACGGAAAACTCATTGCTTTACATTTTTCTTTTACACTGAAATATACTCATTCCAAATTCAAATCAAACATTCTTTTCTATTTTAGTGTAACACTCAGCAAATGCTGTTCGCCGTAGTTTTTTTCTTTATTATAGTGTTTTTAAACTTACGCTAGTACGATCCATCGATTTGTCTCGGATTTAAACCATCTGATGGACCATCTCCCCAAGACGTGGGAGTTGGTCCCCATGAGCTATCCGCCATGACCCCCCACCCCCCCCCCCCCCCCCCTTTTGAGGAGTATTACCTAGTAATCCTACATTAAGGCTCCCCCAAACCGACGCGACTCTTTTCCAGCGACACGACTTTTTGTCGCTATGTTTTTGTCGCGAAATCGCTGCGCACTGATTTGAATGGGACCTTCTACACTGCGACGACGTCGTCGCAGGCGACAAGCGACAGTGCAGCGATTTTTGTACTTGTCGCCGGTGTGTCGCGGCGCTGGTCGCTGCATGCACAGTTTTCGTCGCTGTCGCGGGGCGACTAAGTTTTGTTTGTGACTAGTTTTCGCGTTGGTGTAGATGGTTGATGCGACGCATTTATCGCTATAGTCGTTGAGAAAAATCGCGGCGATAAAAAATCGTGTCGCCGGAAAAGTCGCCTTGGTTTGGGGGAGCCTTTATAGAGATCTGCGGAGGCGGCCATTGTAAGCCAATCGTGCAGAGAGAACTGTCAAAGTGTGAGCCAAATGAACATGCTTATCGTTCGTAGGAAGGCGTCGTTTGAACGGTATTGCAATCGGAACTGAATAAATTAAAATAATTTATTTTTAATATCGAGATATTGGCGGCATATGTATGTTTAGTAAAAAGATAAAAATTTATAGATTCTGCTTTCAAAAGCTCATGCTTATGACGACACTTTTGTTGCGGCACTTGTCGAAAAAACTTCCATTGCTGCTTCTTGCTTCACTTCTGCCGATATGATTAGCGTAACACTTTTGCATTGAATTTCAGATTTCTTCGATTGCTCCGCTATTTCAACAAAAAATTGAAAAAAAAAATTCTACCATAATTAGAAAATGTAAACAAAACAACTTGAACCACAACGAAGTCACGCATAAAGTTTGAACATCTAGCTTTGTAGCAAGTGTTGGCAGCTGTTGTAAACCAAAACAAACAGCGTTGCCGAATCGATGTATGTAACTTCCGCTCATCTCTATGTAGAGGATTTCTACTCATGAAGCAGCAGGTAAAGACAGCTAATTTTTTTGGCCAAAACATGTCAATACCAGTAGCATCCATATTATGGGGAATCATAGCCTACCTGATCGAACAAAAGCACCACGTTGACGCGTATGAGTGCTGGCACGTGGTTCCTCTTGTTACATGTTCGTGTAGCCAGAAAAAGTGATACTGATTCGATATTTATTGCAATTACAAAAAACTTTGTATGCAACTCGTTGCAAAACTCGATTTTTTCAGCACTCGTCGTATTTATCCAACTCGGCAAGCCTCGTTGGATAAATGTACGACTCGTGCTGAAAAAAATATCATTTTGCAACTTGTTGCATAAATAACCATTTAAGCCAGACCCAAAATGCAGCTCAATTCAAGACTTTCAATGCAAAATATGATGAATATTACATTATAAAATTGTGGAGTGTGATTTTTTGAATTATGTTTTACGTTCGGTCAATCGAACCTCATTTTTGTTTTCGATCGAATCCACTTTCGAACGAAAATCGTTCGCATTCCCGTTTACGCCAGCAAAATCAAATGGCCTACTGATTCGATCGAACCAAAAACGTTCGAAAGTGGATACGTCCGTAAACAAGAATGAGGGTGGTAAACTTTTTTCGATTTGGATGGTCTGATTGATACTTTGGTATAATGATACTTACGTGGCAAATCGCTTCCGTTTGGAACAGTGCTTTGAGGGGCATTAAAATTTGGCACTCCTTCGCTGTATCTTACTGCGGGTAAAGCTGAAACAAATTGTAATCATTTAAATAAAATTACGTCTAATGAAATTGAGTCTAATCTATTGATTAACTCATAGAAAATCACACAGACCGTCGTACAATCATACATAGAAAGGCATTACAGACCAAACTTGAAGACTCCAATAACAAATTCAATCTGTTAAAATGTTATGCACCACTGAAATGTTGAAAGATCCATAACAAAATTCATCAAAATACCTTATGACTTTTTGCTATAATTATTAAAAATTTTGGATGACATAAGTTTTGACAAATTTCATAAGATAGACTAATGAAAAGAGCAAAAAAATCTTAAAGGATGCAGACTGGATTCGATCGATGAACATCGAGATTACCGAGCTCGTGTTTAATCCTCACGGCTACCGACGCTTGAGAATACCATATTGCTTAACCCTCTAATACCCAAATTTTTGATTTTGATCTAAATATCATTTTTTGTCATCTAAAATCGATATGAACATGTTTTGGATTATGATTCTTTTTAATTCTCGATTTCGTGAATTTCAGTTTTTGATTTTTCTAATTTTTATTTTTGAACATCCCCACACTTTTATATTTTTCCTGGAAGCCAATTTGGGGAACAGATTTTTTGAGATGAAAACATTTTGAGATTTTATGATAAATGTTGAAATATTAATATTTCAATTTTTTTTCGCAGAAAATTTTATTTTCCGTGTAATTTTAAGGAAAATAATTTTAGAGTGTATTCGATTCCCTCAAAGTACTAAACAAGGATAAAATGATTTGGGAAAAAAATAAAATATGTTAATTGTAGCGATTCAATACAAAATAAACAATGACTTCTAAAAGGTGACTAAAATATCAATTTTTCAATGATTTTAAAAAAATGTAAATACGCTAAAATACACCAAAAACCATTTTGAGATATACACTCAGCCAAATAACCTTAAGATTTCCATAAGGCCCAACTTATGAAACAGCCTTTAAATAAATCATAATGATTCGGATAAATTTCATAAGGTCACTCTATGATGTAAAATCGTTTCACAGCTTGGCTTTTATTCATGTTTAGCATCATGGTTTTCTCAAACGTCGGTAGCCGTGTGGATAAAACACGGGCTCGATGATCTCGACGTTCATGGATCGAATCCAGTCTGCATCATTTCAAGATTTTTTTGTTCTTTTCATAAATCTATCTTATGAAATTTGTCATAGCACGATCAATTTTCATAAGGTATTCTTATGTCATCCATAAGAATTAGTTATAGCAAATTTTCATAAGGTATTTCGATGAATTTCGCTAGTTTTTTTCGCTGAGTGTACAGAACAGTTCTAAATATCAACCAAAAATATAAAAAAAAATGATTTTCCACGAAACAAAAATTACAAAAATGCTCAAACTATACCCCGTCTAAAGGCGGGATTGGGTATTAGAGGGTTAACATGTATAAAAGTCAAACTTTGAGTGTAGAATTAGCGTTATGTTAAAATACACATAAATAAAAATAAAAAAAAAAGCCAAGTTGTGTGACGATTTTTTTTGTCATAGAGCGACCTTATGAAATTCATTCGAATTATTATGATTTATTTAAAGGGCGTTTCATAAGTTAGGCCTCATGGTAATCTTAAGATTATTTGGCTGAGTGTAGAATTTGAGGTCGTCATTGACCGCTCATAGAAGAGACCGAAAGAGCGGAAAGAACAGAAGGCAGAAAAGTCCAAAGGCGAAAAACCTAGCAGATACGATGGAAAAGCCAAAAGGCAAGAAAGACTAAGAGACAGCTACCAAAACAAATTTCTGAGACACATAACAATAGAGGCAATAAACTTTAGAGGGAGAATGTTGCTACCGTAACATCTCTTAGTGGCGGAAATAGGGAGGGATTCGGACCCGTTCAAAAGATTCGTATCTGTAAAGTGAGTGAGTGAGCCGTAGATCTTTTACAGACAGAGCTGGGTCACTAGTTTACATGCTTCTGTGAGAAAGAGCCTAAAAGAACCGATAGGTTCTCTTTGTTTTGCTCTGGTTTATTTCCAAAGCATGTTTTTTTTTCGCGCCAAGCACACGCAACCAACAGCGGTTGTCCGGTTTCCTCCCCCTGGCCATGCAGCCGCAAACAACGCACACGATCTCTCGCTCTTAGCTCAAGCGGAAGAGCAGTACCGGCAGTCCGGTTCGGACAGAGCTGATCCGAACAACACGAACTCAACATTATCATTTCTTTCGTTCGGTTCTTCAGCAGCATCCAGTGTGTTGTGTGGTGCTGGCGCTGGGAGAGAGATAATGCGGGTATGACGGATCAAGAGAATGAGTGTGGGCTGCTATGTTTGAGAGAATAAACTGGAAGGAAGCAATCCCATTTGGTTCGGTGAAGCTTGGTCATTCATTCCATAGCTGAACCGCTGATCTGCTCAAAAGATCCGGTTCACTTATGTGATGGATCCACTTCGGATCCGGTCACTGAAGTGAGCCGTTTTGCCCACCTCTACTTAAATGCACTCACTCACTTGGTTGCCATAAAATTCAAAAATAATGAAAATTGATCCATTTATGGTTTATGTAGTCACAATTGCTGCCGCAATATGTAACTTATTTTTCAACTATATTAGGTGTAGTTTTAGCACTTTTGTATGCAGCTGAACGTCATTAAACATAATTTAAATTTTCGACTATGTATTTATTTTTGTTGCAAGGTTGTGTGCATACTTCTTAAAGTGTGCAGCAGTTTGACGTTTGCAGAATAGGTCTTCTTTGTCTTGAGGTTGGATGATTTCGCTGGATAAGCAATATTTAACAAGAAATCAAACATCTGTTTCGACAATAATGAGAAATAGTTGACCCTGTGTTCTGGAATCTTACCCGACTTCTCCACTAGACAGAAATGTCATGTCTTTTTTCTGGACAGATGTGTCATGACAGAAATGTTCTCCTACCGTCTGCATGGAGAGCAGCGGTGTTGATCACTTCTGTAACGTTTTCTCTTTCTGGCAGCAAAATGGCAAGACATTTCTGTCTAGTGCAGACGTGGGGTTGCACTCCCGTGCAAAAGTTTGGGGTCACCCCCTCAAAACATGGAAATGTATTTGGGTCATATCTCAGTCACCTTGCATTCAATCTACATGTTCTTAGACTCTATTGAAAGATAAAGGGTTAGATTTGATTCGTAGGTACTTACCATTCTTATGAAATTCATAGTAATAAAAAGTTTACCTAAACACATGTTTTTCTGTACGAAAAATTGTTTTCCGTTTAATTTAAAATTGGGTCGACCAAAGTTGCATTAGAACCCTATTTCTATCCTCTTTGAGAGCCATTCATTATATTTTAGCGGAAAAATTCATTACATAATTTAAATTATCGAGTTAGGTTTACAAGTCACAATGCAAAAGTATGGGGTTACCCCTTAGTATGTTGCATCATGCAAAAGTTTGGGATCACCTTCCAAATGAAATCTAAGTTGGATTTTTATTCACATCGTCATTTTTTGCACAACTTCAATTCCTTCTTTGATAGTTGAAAGGCAAGACACAGAAATGGTTATGAAATTTTCATAAACTAAGGCCGTTCGCAATGCTGTTTTATTTTGTATGGCGAGTTTTAAAAATTTTAAAACTCGCCATACAAAATAAAACAGCATTGCGGACGGTCTAAGTTCTAGAAAGTTATGGTAGAAAATGGTATATAAAACCATACTAAATCAGCTAAGTTCGTTGTATGAAGTGCGAAAGTGGATGGAAGTGAGATAAAAATGGCTGATTTGTGAATTCTTCCCTATAAAACTGTAAGTAAGCAGATGGTCATGGGTTCGATCCCAGACATCGGCCCTTAGTGCCGATTTCTTCACCTCGGCTTAACTCGTAAGCCAAGCTTACCCATATAGTTAAACCTGGCTTAACGCCTAAGCCAGGGTGAAGAAATCGGCCCTTAGAGTGTAAGTTAACCCTTGGTACCCTTGGCTACTCTATAAGCTACAACTTTACCGAACACCACATTCAAATAGGACGCCTCATTAATTAGTTATCGATTTCTCAAACTATGGGTCGCGACCCACTGGTGGGTCGCGGGCTGATTTTTAGTGGGTCGCGAAGGTTTAGGCGTTATTGTAATAAATATCTTCCTTAACTTCCTTAACTTTGGTTCCTCTTTGATTTTTTCCAGGGTTGTGCAGTTTCAGGATGGTCAATGTCGAATGACACTCGCTCTAACCATCACTTCATACGACAAACGCAGTCCATCAAAACATAATCGATTCACGCAAAAGCCACTCAAGCCAACCCTCGTTCAATTCAGAGTCAACCACATCCAACAGCAGCGATCGTCTCTTGTTTTCGAACCACACGATGAAACACCGAAGCGAGTTTTTGTTCTACGCTTTGCATTCTATTCATAGGGCGTGCTATGTTTGTGTTTGCTGCGCCATGCAATACTACTTATACCGTTTTTCTTTTTGATCCAGTTCCAACCTGGGTTGGAACTGGATGAGATCACAGTTTCAACCCCAACCCGACTTCGGTTTCGCTTGTACTAAAGTTTGTTTGAATTTGTTTGACGTTTGTTTGTTTACACATTTTCCGCCAATCCAGTTCCAACCCAGGTTCAAAAAGAAAAACGGCATTAATAAATTGACCTTCATCCTGGCATTTTCAGACGAGAGTCACCCAGCAGTGAGTGACATAGCTCTGCGTCGGAACGACGATTAAGAAGCGTTCGGCTACTCAAGAGATTTGCAGAGAAAGAGCGTGGCGGCGGCAGCCACCGTATCAATGCGTTCGTCTCCAATGTGTTCGATAGCAACATAGAGACGGTCGGCTGTAGCGTTGATGGAGGAAGAAGGGCAATGTTGATGTTGCGGCTTTTTTGTGTTATGATGGTGATAATGCACAAGACTGATTTTTTCCAAACTTCTGTATTATGAGTCACAGTCGAATCAAATCGAGTATTGAAGCTATTCTGTATTCTAAAATCTGTCTCTAACGATGAAATTCATTATAAGAAGGTCTAAAATTCTGTGAATGTTTAAGAATCCTCCAAATTTTCTGTTCTTGAAGGATAAGTTCAAGTTAGATTGGTGCTTGTAGTTTACATTTAAGAATAATTTTTTATTGATAGTTTCAGTAGTTAGAATTACAAAAAGTCGGAATGTCAAAAATCAGGCGGAAAAGCACTGGATTTTGAAAACAAACCATCGACTTTTTGGTTATGTCTACGAAACATATGTATATTTATAAAGGCTTCGGTTAAGCTAGGGTAAGAAATCAAACTTTGAACTAGTCAAATTGTAATCTTAATTTGAACCATTTCAAAATTCATCAAAACGACGTATTTTTTAGGCAAATATTGTCCCGAAAAAGATGGTAAACAGCTTTCCGTAATAAAACCTGATAACATGGACTTTAAATGCATTGAAAAATGCGTTTTTGTCATGGAAAACTGGCAATTAAAAAATCACTGTGATTCACCCCATTCCCCCCCAGAGAAAGCACATTTTCGGTGCACTCGTACAGCTCATGCATTGTATCACACGCAATAAGTGAACACGTCAAATGAAAGCTTATTTATCGTAGAATCGACCAACCGAATAATATTCCGCATTATTTGTCATAAAATTATCAAATTTAAGTAATTCTTACTTGGATAATCTTATCTTGAATTGAACCATTTGAAATCTAGATTTGAACTAGTGAATGGGGGCGAGCTTCCAGTGTTGGCCTGCAGACTGCGCTAGCGGTTGCTTTGTTTACTCTTGGGCGATGGAAAATTCCAAATTTAGTTTTCGAATTCCTGAAGAATTCCGAACATTCTGAGCTGAAATTCCACTGCCTAATGAAAAAGAGTTATGAGAATTAGCAGATCCATGTGATTTTTAGTTGTTTAGCATGAAATTGGCTGTTGCGGGAATTGCTCGAGCTGCTGCCGCCACTAGTTCAAATCTAGTTTAAAATTGGTTCAAATTATGATTACGATGGTTCAAATTAAGATTAAAATCACTATTGACAAATAATTGAATTTCTCAATGAAATTTGGTGCAAATGTTAACTTTTTGCCACTTTACGGAAAGCTAATACCCGTGGCTTTCATATACTTGAGACCTTACCGTAGTAAATTATTTCCATGTGGATGAAAAAATCGATCAAATGTGCCGCTGCTTCAGAAAGCCACAATTTGGTTCAATTCATGATTACACAGCGCAACATTTTTTTGTCTCAAAAGCAAACTTATGTGTCTCCGAAGGATTTTGGGCCGCTGAATCCGAATCCGGGCTCAGATTTGCTCTAACACTTCACAATTTTGAGCTATACCTCAATTTATAGGGCAAAATATGCGGTTTTGGGCTTTTTTGACTGCAAGCCATTAAGCAAGGAAATATTTTTTTAAGCAATCAAAAGGTTAATTGGTCAATTAACATCTAAATTAACGACTCATGCAAAATATTTCGTTATACCAAATCGAATTTGACAGTTTTAAGCGATCTATGTTAGGTGCGATATTTCCCATACAAGTCACCCTCCAAAAGTTGCATGCAAGTTTTCATGCTAACATAAAATGCTTTAATCTATTAAATTTGATTAGGAAAAACGAAATATTTTGCATGAGTCGTTAATTTAGATGTTAATTGACCAATTAACCTTTTGATTGCTTAAAAAAAAATTTCCTTGCTTAATGGCATGCAGTCAAAAAAGCCCAAAACCGCATATTTTGCCCTATAAATTGAGGTATAGCTCGAAATTGTGACGTGTTAGAGCAAATCTGAGCCCGGATTCGGATTCAGCGCCCCAAAATCCTTCGGAGACACATAAGTTTGCTCTTGAGACAGACAAAAAGTTAATTTTTGTTACGCTGTGTTACCTACCCTACCTATAAAAAATAGCTGAAATCGAAAGAAAATTCTTAAAGCTCTGCAGAAGGATTAAATTGCCATCATATCTTCGAAGTCCTTGTTGAAATTTTATATTTTCTTTATACTTGAATGTGTGCCAAATTCCTAAAAATCTGTGGAGTTCCATTGTATTACAATATTATGGTAAGTGGGGGCAGGATGGGTCACCTAAGAAATGGATCCCTATAACATTCTGAATATAAATAGCATTTCTCTGTTTTCTATCACGACTTCCAGATACACTAATCAGCTATGATATAAGGGTATAGAAAGGTCATACAGTTTGAAACCTGCTTCTTGACAAACAATTGTCAAAACATGACCCATCTTGCCCCACCTCATTTCTACGGGGGCAAGATGGGTCAGCTATCAGAAATTCGATTTTTCTCCAACAAAAAATACTAGATCTTCTAATTTTTCTCTATACATCTAAGCTTCACATACGTATAGATTACATGAAAGAAGTGTTGAAACATATCGGTAGATTATTCTCAGAAGTACAATATTTTTATTCAGGTAGCCATAAAAAACTTTGAAAACTTAAATCACTTAAAATCACTTTTTTGTGTATCCACGTCGTTCATCTGGGAAAATTATAGAAAGATTCAAAAAATAAATAGTACGGTTGAAAACGGTACTGACCCATCTTGCCCCCTGACCCATCTTGCCCCCACATACCATACATGGAGTCAAAAAGGTTCATTTTTTATTAGAAGCGTACCAGCTTATCTCAATGCCTTAAGGCACATGTTTTACAGAAGCATATTTCTTGGGTATTTTAACCTTATTTTGATTATCAGAAAATGAACGTTGTATATTAAAAAAAAAAAACTTAAACTATCATGAAGTAAATGTTACGTAACTCAAGCTAATCGCAACCTTGAATTAGTCACTTTTAACTCATATACTTAAGCATATGTAGAAGTGGGAGCTTCGGAATGAAACGGACACGGGTAAGTTTCGGAGTAACTTTATTACCGACCACACTGGTCGGAGTCTAGTCAAGAACTGACTGTTAGGAAAAATAACAAGGGTTGTCAAGGGTGTAACTAACCTACCCGAGGCAAGGCCTACTACGTCAACAACATATCTCACAACCATAGCGATAAAATATAATTAGTCCTAATTTTCTTAAATTACCTTTTTTTTGGAAAAAAAACTTGCTGATGGGTCGCCAAATTCTATTCCAATCCAAAGTGGGTCGCAGTCTAGAAAAGTTTGAGAACCCCTGGATTACACTATTCGATGGGCATCACTGCAGTTTGCCTTGAAAAATAGTAGCCAAGATTTCTGTGTACTATCTTTGGCGCCATATTATTACAAGTTTTATTTTTGTGTTGAATGTGCTATTTTAACTTGTAAATATTCGCCTAGAATTAATGCACATTTATAGGGCTCTGGCAGAATAGAGGCCCGCAATCCTATTTCGATTGCCAACATTCAGGCCCTTTCGGGCCGTGATTAAGTACTAGAGATGAAAACCTTTCCCTGGCACAGACTTCAAGTTATAGAACTCTAATGATGAAACCCGAATCGGGATGCCCCTTAGGATTAGAAATTCCTAGGCGAAACTCAAGCTATGAAAGCAACAAATGCTGCGAACGAAAGGCAACCTACCATAGAAAATACGATTACAGGATTGACTGATGGACCAACAACATTAATGAAACCTCGTCATCCTGTCATCGGAAATTGTTATCCACTAAGGTAACTGGGCAAAATATATGTTTTGTTTGTGTTTGTCCAATTGTGATGTCCTAATTTATTACGCATTTGTAAGGTTCCACTACAATATGTTATATTTTAATATGCATATAGCAGCGTCCATTTATTACGTAACGCTGAAATCGGAATTTTTCGACCCCCCTCCCCCCCTCCGCAACGCTTTTTTGTATGAAACTCCTAAAATTTTTGTATGGACCGTAACGCTCGGCTGGACTCCCCCCCTCCCCCTAGAGCGTTACGTAATTTGTGGACGGCGCCTATGAAGTGCTTCATTATATTTTTCGTAATAAGGTAAGTGTGTCAATTATGGTTATAGTACCAATCATTCGCCATAGTTGATTTTCACCCTAACGGTGTAAACCAACAAGAAAAAAAATTGTGAACAAGATCACGCTTACAAAAGATGGTTGCACTCATTTAAGGTGAATATAGAACGAAGCCACACCTTGAATTTTCAAAAGCACAAATCTGAAGAACCAAGTATCCCACAAAGCTGAAAAGTTGATCGATTGGTCACCACCAGCGGGTGACCAATCGATCAACTTTTCATCTCGGTGCGATGTTTGGTTCCTCAGATTTGTGCTTTCGAAAATTCAAGGTGTTGCTTCGTTCTACAGGGATACTCAAAATAACTGGGATAGGTAAAATATTCACTTTTCAATAAATGTTCAACTCGCTGTAACTGTAAGTTGATCAACTAGTTGTGTATCAGTGGTCAAAATTTGGAAAAGATCGGGCCATTTTACACAAAGTTATAAAGATTCTAGAAAAAGGTATAATTATCCGATGGCCAACTTTGAGCTATTATATCTCCGGATTCAATGAACCGAATGCAATGAAATTTTGATCATTTATGACTTATATAATGAGCTAATAAAAACATTTGACTAAACTTAAAATTCTTTACACGAAAGAAAATTATTACGATTGGTTTATTTTTCCAACATACCACCAATTTATCCAAAATTTCATCATCGTTTCAAAATTCGAGATAGTAATTATAGTTCATTTAAATTCCCTCTAATCGACTTCAATATGAATATGTTTTCAAAGGAAGTAACAAAATAATCGGCATTAAATTGAAAAAGTAATGGGATGCATATAAAAAATAGATAAATTTACTAAAAAAACATACATTTATTCTAACCGCCATAACTGTTTTTCTTATTAATAATTTCAAATTAAGTAAACTGTTTTTCAAAGTTCATTATATGAGTCATGAATGATCAAAATTTCATTGCATTCGGTTCATTGAATCCGGAGATATAATAGCTGAAAGTTGGCCATCGTATAATTATATCTATTTCTAGAATCTTTATAACTTTGTGTAGAATGGCCCGATCTTTCTCAAATTTTGACCACTGATACACAACTAGTTGATCAACTTACAGTAAAAATTTGAGCATATTTGATGCCCTTTTCGAAAAGTTACAGCGAGTTGAACATTTTTTTAAAAGTGAAAGTTTTACCTGTCCCAGTTATTTTGAGTATCCCCTGTATATTCACCTTAAACTTCACATTTTGCTCAAATTATGGTAGAAATAATTCATTTTCCTTAAAATTTCGGCATCCTTGCACCCTTTTTCGCCATAGTGTACCAATTATGGCTAATCCCATAAGGAATGCATGCAAATAGTGCGAAAAGGAACGGAAGTTAAAAAATGCAACCATAATTGGTACAGGGTTCCTATCATTGGCACACGCTGTAATAAATACTAAAAGTAGTTTTGGCTCCGTTTCTATATTTTTCCTGTAAAGTGTGGAAACCTAGTTATTTTTTCACATATTGATGACATTCGTTGGTCTTCTCGTGATTTTTGTACAAATAGTTTTCCTTAGTAGTGCCACAATTGGTACATCCACCCTTATATGCAGCAAACTTGTCTACTGGTAAGCTGAACGATCACTGTTAAAATTTCCCCAGTTGGGAGAAGAATAGAGCTAATAAACTATAGAGGAAGAATGTCGCTGGCGTCGCCGTTGCAACATCTCTTGCTGGCGGAGATAGGGAGGGATATGAGTGTCAAAGCGAAAAAGTATGCAGTTTGACAGATAGGTACCCGGCATGTTTGCGAACGAGAACAAAGGTAACAGCAGCGACATTCGTCCTCTATAGTTTATTAACACTTAAACTACTGAGTATAGACACTATAGATTCCATAGACTCGCGGAGACATGGTTGAGCAATTTAATTTTAGTGTGTTTTACCGTCAAATTAGAGTGTACCGAGCGAATATGACGTCACGCAATCCATTGTCGCTATTGAAATCGTGACGTCATGCTCGTTTGGCTACACAAACTGACAGTTCGTTTGGCTACAGTTGTCTTCGTCTCCGCGAGTCTATGGAATCTATAGTGTCTATACTACTGAGGGGGTAAAAACTCCCGCGAACTACCAAGGGTCCAAAAAAAGTCGGAAGTCCAACTTAGACAAGGCATTTCTCGGCCGTTTTTCAACCGATTTTAAAACTTTTTTTTGCGATGGAACCGGACAGGTTTCAAGAACAGCGTTCATCTTAAAGATTTTAAAATAGATGCGTCTACCCAAAGTTATTAAGCATAAGGCACTTCCTAATTTTTTTGAGAACGCATTTTTTGCACACATTGGTCAATAAAATAAAATTTAAAGCGATGACATATGATTTTTTCTACCCTAAATCATGCGTACAGCCGGAGTGAACATGTTTATGCAAAATAAGTGATTTTTCAGTACACTAATATTTTAATTCACTGAAAAAACTGCTAAAATAGCCTATTTTTCACATAAAATAAGCAATAAATCAAAATTTTAAGCGATGACATATAATTTTTTTGGTCTTAAATTATTCGTAGGATTGTACTGGACATTTTTGATTAACAATAAAAATGTGTTAGTTACACTCTTATTTTGGTTTACCCGAAGAACTACGAAATTTCCATATTTTTTACACAAAGTAGTCAACAAAACTAAAATTAAAACGATAACTTGTAGTTTTTTAGCCTTGAATTGTTCTTAGTAGTTTGGGGGTCATACTTGAGGAATAATAGTGATGTTTTCATTACACTCATATTTTGATTTACTCAAAAACCATCGAAAATACCACATTTCTCACACAAAGTGGTTAACAAATAAAAATGGCTTACAATGCATTGCAGTTTTTTGCCTTGAAATTATCCGTGAAAGAGTTCAGGACATATTTGATGAACAACAGTCACGTTTTTATGACACTTTTAATTTATTTTACTCAAAAAGTTACAAAAATGCCATAATTTTCATACAAAATAGTCAATACACCAAAATTTAATGTCATAACATGTAGTTTTTTGGCCTTAAATTTCCAATAGAATGTACTGGAAATGATTTTGATAAGATTTGAAGTTAACATTACATTAATATTTTATTTTATCAAAAAATTTATAAAAATATCACATTTTTACACAAAAAAGCCAATAAGCCAAATTTTAAATCAATGACATGTAGTGTCATTATCAGCCGGGTTTATTTAAACAATACTAGTGATGTTATTTTACACTCGGAATTTATTTCACTCGGTATACTAGAAAAATACCACATTTTTCACACAAAGTAGTCAACAAAAAAAAATTGGATTCAATGTATGTGGGTTTTTTTTTTGCTTTTATTCGTGAAAGAATACTGGACGTATTTGATAAACAATAGTGAAGTTTTCATGACACTCCTAATATATTTTACAAAAATTCAAAGCAATAACATATAGTTAATTGACTTTTAATTTTCCGTTGTACCAGGCATGCATTTGATAAAATTTTGATGTTAACATTACAATCACATTTTGTTCAACTAAAAAAATCACGAATGTACCCAAAAAATGTTCACACAAAATAGCCAATATTCCAAAATTCAAAGCGAAAACATGCAGAATTGTGTTCTTGATTTTGTTTTTGTACCAGTTCTAGGTTATATATTACCTGAAAAAAATACAAAGGAAACCTGAAATCCTCGGGGAATTTTATTTAACAGGGATTTTTTTTAATTTGTTTTAATTTGTGAATTTTAACATTCCCGTAACGTGGGTAGATCACCTTGGAATGGTGCGTTACGGTGTAAGATCTACCATTTCAAGTTTTGATCTTGCTATTTTCCAGCCTGGTTTATTTAAATGCAGGAACATTCCAGGATCAAGATTTGGTGTACTTTTTTACACTATTTATTTATTTTATTCTATTTATTTTTCATTGCTAATATACTATTTGTTTCAGAGGGATGGATGTAAATTTAAACTATATATAAATAACAATTTACAAAAATATAACAGTGGAGAACGTATCACAATTTAATACTTTTTTCTATTTCAGATTTACAAGCAGGCAATCAGCGATCAAAACGGCGAAGTATCTCTTTCTTTGAAAGGTCAAGATTACCGTTCGATACAGTGACAAGTAGACCACGTTTTCCGCGTCGATTTATTCGTGCCGAGTTCCATAATTTCGATATCTTTTTCGAACATTTACGATAATGTATTTCTGTTCATCACACCTTCAACTTATATTACGCGTTGCGAACATTCGCGGATAATAAATATGTACAACGGTTTTATTATCCCCAATCTTATTAACCCTCTACTTCCCATGGTTGCTCTAGAGCACCATCGATTTTCGACGAACTCCGGACAAATGGAAATAGATGAATATGATGCAATAATTTTTAGAATATGGTTACAACCTCATAAGGTTAACCCAACTACTAACTACTTGTTTCAATAGTTGAACTATTGATAAACAATCAAAAACCTATTGATTTACAACCAAAATTTTTTTCATTGATTTCGAAAAATTTAGCCAATTTGCAAAAACTTTTGTTCTACCACTTTTTTCGGAAACGCTGTTTTGGCATAGATATAGTCGTTCAAAGTCGTGGGAAGGAAAGGGTTAACACGGGAACGCGAAAAAATAGTAATACAAGAACATAGATAAAACTCAAAAGCAACGATTCTAGTTGTTTAGTTGTCCAGTTTACTCGTAAAGCTACGGCGCGGGTTTTGGTTTTTCAGCATTGGCAGTAACACTAAACGGAGTTGCATACAGTTTATTTTCTGACTGAGAAACGATAAGCTTAAAACGTGCGTTATTACGAGTGGATCCGACATAAGCGTGGTTTAAAAAATATTCATACCCGGTATACAATTAAATTTAATACACAAACATACAATAAAAATATTGTATTCTTCCGACAGCCGGCTGGCGGAAGACTAAACCATATCAAGGGTTGCATAGCTCACATCATTTGCCAATGTGAATCCAGATCTATGTAACTTTCTATCCCTTCCCTTCCTTTGTAACAAACTTCCTTCCTGTGACAACCGTGGGGATGCGGAGGTACACACGGTCTCTAGTAGCAACGGATGTCACACCAACATTCCTTCCCTTCCCCGATGACCGTAAGGACGTGGCCGGCGCCGGTACTGACAATATAAAGTTTTGAACCTTCAAAATTGCACATTGAGGATGGAAAGCTACACCCAGGCCCCATCCATTTGGTTCCCTGTGCAATGTTGACTCACAGACAAACAGACGTAACACTTCGAACATTTTTCGAATCATATCATAGTCACGGAAACATGTTCGCCCAATGCTAAAATGACTGAGTTTGGCTGACCATCAACTAGGTGGCGGTAGTGGGCAAACGTCAAACTCGAGCAAAAACGATGCGAGCGCCACGGGTGGTCAGTTGGCCAACTATCCAATTTTCAAATAGACCGTTAAATCGGTGTACGATGCAAAATATCAGAGTGTTACGCCTGTTTGTCTGTGGTTGACTGTTCTGGTCAGTAACGGAGTAGCAACTACGAATTGTACGGTCATCTCATGCTCATGCTCATGCTCATGTTTTAATTTGTGAATTTTAACAATGCTAACTCTGCGCTGTTATGAAATTTGCTTTCTTCCCGTCCATTACCAAAGCACAGATATTTGGGGCTAATCACTGACTATATTTCAACATTGACGTAGTTTCTCTAAGGCCTAGGGGTCACGGGTGTTAATGGAAGGTCCAAAGAATATGATTGGTCAAAGTTTAGGCACAATTAAGAATACATATACAGAAATAAGCTCACCAAATTATACGAGTTCCAGTACTCTTGCGACGAAATTGTCGACATCCATTTGCGCCTGCTGAACATGTAGTACCGTGCGGTACCCATATTCTGAACGGTTAAGGGAATCTCACAACAAACACTAAAATAAATTGAAGTTCTTGTTGCTAGAGATAATGCTTCACATTACCATCAAATGTGTTTGTTGTCTAGCTAAATGTATAAAATAAATTAAATCTCATAATAACTTCCAGTCTCTGATCTAGACATATTTTTGTTTGTGGACGACGTGTTCCTAATTATGGACACCATAAGAAGCCGTGGTCCTAATTCTGAACACATAGTGTTACTTACTATGTACAAACACATTCTCTACGTTCGCAGTTCAGTCAAAAACGATATGTTTTGTAACGATTGGATAATAGAGGGGCTTAATAAAATTAACACCTCAACTCTCGAATCAATATATGCTTCATAAAAGGAAAAACTATTTTGCGTTAGTCGACTGTTCAGAATATGGAGCTGTCTATAATATGGTGCTCGCACGGTAGCAATCACCAAAAAATACACGGAAATCCCGTACAAATGAAAAAAAGTTTCGAACTTTACTGCTATGAATAAAACAAGTGTTTCAGCTCGAGGCCGTCCGATCTATTACTTTTCAAAAGTTTGTCTAGTGTTTATTTCTTTCGATTATGAGCATCTACTACTACTTTTTTGTAGAAGGAAGTGTCAAACAAATATTTTCCCGAAATGCTGAAGGTTCTTACTGGAAGCGTGTCGTTCCGTGAAAAAGTTGAAGATTCTTCTGGATGATTATTCGAAAAGCAAGTTAAATGAAGAAATAATCTGTTCAACCGTGCTAGAGGAATAAGAAGAGGGCTCCTATATCTAGCACTCTAGCAGCTATTTCCGATATGCTGTCGATTTTGATACGATGCTGCAAATTCCATGTACATACAAGGATGTTTCCAGAATGCAAAATATGTTTTTCCGTTTTTAACTGTTTCGTTAAGTGTGCGTATGCACTTAAATATATTAAGTGCACTCTTACGAGCATTTCAAGGCCAAAAAAACTATATACTATCGCATTAAATTTTGATTCATATTTCTATAGATATAGGGTAGGGGTAGGCGGGGCAATATGGACACCCGGGGCAGAATGGACACCCTCAATATTTTGAAACATGCGAACTTTTTTGAACTTTTAATGAATGGAGAATATAGTCCATTTGTCTAAAACGTAGTTTCAGGAAAGAAACATTCGAAATTAAAATTATACTTGATTTTACACGAAAAAGTTGCGTCCTCCGTTTTTTGTGCATGGAAATTATAATTTTCACACCATCTAAAATAAGATTTAGTGATCAATTTATTGCAGGTCGATTAAAACCTGATATTTCTAGAACACATGCAAGTAGTTTTGCTGTATCTACATGCTTAACATGTTTGTATTTTCTTCTTTATTATATCAAAAATTAAGTTTGGAAATATCTTCTGCTGCCGGGGCAAAATGGACACTCACCTTTTTGAAAGAAGCGGCAAGGGAAAAATATAACCTAAAGCACAAACCAACCAAATTCTTCGATTTCAGTATATTTTCGGTTAAATGTTCACTATAGTAGACATATGGTGAAACAAATTGGTCAAAAAGCGACAGCAGTGGAAAATAGTTGTTCAAGGCACAGCTGTACATGCCGACAAAAATAAAGCTTTATCCAAAACAGCCTGAATTCAAATTAACTGAACAAAAATGAAGTACTTCGGCGTATTATTCATCCATAATAGTTGTTTTGTAATGAAATGACCTTATAGGTGTAAATAATGTACAAAATTCGTAATATTCTCATGGTGTCCATATTGCCCCATGGGGGTGTCCATTCTGCCCCGTATGCTTGAAGATGGTCATGAAAAACTAACATTTTTCATAACATATTTTGAAGTGGATAAATCATTTTTCTCCGTGGGCATTCTTATGCAATAGATGCTAAATAGACTTTAAAAGGATACATGTATCAAAAAACTAAACTTTTTTGACATCTTGCCAGGTAAAGTTGGCAAAAACCTTAGGGTGTCCATATTGCCCCGCCTACCCCTATTTCTGTTTTTTTAGTGACAAGAGAAGCATTGAAAGATTACTGTTGCTTATCAAACAAGTCTATTACTTTATTACGAATAATTTCGTGGCATTGATTGCCTTCAATTATTATTTGTTGACAATTTTGTGTAAAAAATGCGGTATTTTCCTAGTATTTCGAGTGAAATAAGATATGAGTGTTATAAAATCATCTCCAGTATTGTTCAACTAAATCCACTAAACTACTACGATAAATTCAAAGTATTAAAACTACATGTCATTGATTTAAAGTCTGGCTTATTGGCTTTTTTGTGTAAAAATGTGAGATTTTCGTATATTTTTGAGAAAAACAAAATATTCGTGAGATGTAAACTTTAAAATTTTATCAAAATCATGACCAGTACATTCTATTGGAAATTTAAAGCCAAAAGACTACATGTTATGGCTTTAAATTTTGGTTTATTGACTATTTTGTATGAAAATTATGGTATTTTTGTAACTTTTTGAGTAAAATAAATTAAAAGTGTCATAAAAACGTGACTATTGTTCATCAAATATGTCCTGAATTCTATCACGGATATTTTCAAGGCAAAAAACTGCAATGCATTGTAAGCCATTTTTATTGGTTAACCACTTTCAGGGTGTCCATTCAAATTCAGTTTTCCGATTCCCGGATTTTTCCCGGGTATGGACTAACTTCCCGAGTATGTACTAACGCATATTATGGTTGTAGTAGGGCGCTCCTCAGTGTATTTTTTATATACAGTTTTAATTTGGTCTATAACTTGATACGAATCTTATAGATTTCCTGATTTCATAAATTATGATTTTAAAAAAAACTTACTAACTCTACAATCACTGGTGTTAATTTCCTCTTCTAACACAAAATTTAGGATTAGAGTTAGTTGAAAAGGTCCTTTCTATAACAAAGAAATGGAATCTATATGAAAATATTATTGAATTATTATTATTATTGATATCACTGTGTCTGATTTTTTCACGAAATTGTTGTCGAATATCATAAAAAATCGGTAGAAAAATATCGAAACATTTTCGGTAAGCCTGACCTTTAGAAACTAATGTATCAATTATTTGCTACATTTTGTGAAAATCTCCATCTAACTTTTTGTTCTGCTTCCATCGTCATTTTAAACAATTTACTTGCCGAATCCAAAATCTTTTGACACCGATTTTCTCCGAATTTTGAAGTAAAACGTTTGAGTTCTTCTCCAATATTAAATAATATCTTGAGGACATTCAACATTTCTTCCTTTAGGAACTCCATGGGTACTGCAAAAAAAAAAAATCATGAATATTGTACCTAAAACTTTTTTTTAAAATACTTCGTTTGGCTGATACTGCCGTAAACATATCAGGGATTCTATTGCATACTCTTCCGGGGATCCGAGTGATGCTTACAGGAAGTAACATTTCGAAACATTTCTTCACAGATTCCATTGAAGATTCTTCTGTGGATTCTACTACTATACTAAGGAAATCTGTAGGAAATTTCTTATGGGATCCCGTCAGGGAGTCTTTCATGAGCAGTTTTTTCTTTGAAAACTCGCTGTAATTTACAGTGTTGTACTTACTCTTCAGAATTTTATTTGAATTTTACCTAAAGCTCCTCCAAAATTCTGTACAGAAGCGGATAGGGACAATATCACTGTTTTTCAATAATTTTCTCCTTGACTTCTGCCAAAGGGATCAAATTTAAGGGATCTGGCAGAAATGTATGAAAAGTTTCACTAAGAATGTCACCAGAATCCCTCCAGAAACTGACACATTTTTTTTTCTTCAAACGTGAAAATCTATTCGCCGTAAGTAACTTCTGCAGGTTCACTGAGTTCGCCAGGAATTCCGATTTTCCTAACAAGACTCAAAAAGTCCATCGCGAAATATTGCAGAAATCTGAAAATTTCGCCTAAGAAGTATATTTTGATTTCTTTAATATGAATTTATCAAGATCAAAAAGAAACTACTAAAATTTCTGAGAGGCTGCCTTTCTAAAAAACATATTCACCCGGCAACTCTGTTAATGTTGCTATCATTCTATTCAAGACTTGCTTGACACTTATGAAGTACAGATAGTAGAATAACTAGCCACAGAATGTCAATATCGCGAGCGTTCTTGTAATCAACATCTAGTTTGCCATGCCCTTGCAGCGTCAGCACCGGTCCTACAAGTGTCAAATCAATTTTCATAGCCAAAACAAAACATTCACAACAACATGTGTATTTAAAAATAATGGATAAATACATCTGAGGTATGAAATAAAATTAAATAATTTATAGGCTACAGCGCCATTAGAGATCTAATTTCTCATACATCTACTGTACAGATAGACACAATAAAGATTTTTCCCGGTGCCTTTTACAATTTCCCGTGTTTTTCCCGTATTTTTCCCGGTGGTTTCGTATTCCCGGGTTTTTCCCGGTTTTCCCGTATTTCCCGGATGGATGGACACCCTAGAAATGTGGTATTTTCGATGGTTTTTGAGTAAATCAAAATATGAGTGTAATGAAAACATCACTATTATTCTTCAAGTATGTCCCCCAAACTACTAAGAACAATTCAAGGCTAAAAAACTACAAGTTATCGTTTTAATTTTAGTTTTGTTGACTACTTTGTGTAAAAAATATGGAATTCTCATAGTTCTTCGGGTAAAACAAAATAAGAGTGTAATTAAAATATTTTTATTTTTAATCAAAAATGCCCAGTACAATCCTACGAACAATTTAAGACCAAAAAAACTATATGTCATCGCTTTGAATTTTGATTTATTGTTTATTTTATGTGAAAAATAGGGTATTTTAGCAGTTTTTTCAGTAATTTAAAATATCAGTGTACTGAAAAATCACTTATTTTGCATAAACATGTTCACTCTGGCTGTACGCATGATTTAGGGTCGAAAAAATCATATGTCATCGCTTTAAATTTCATTTTATTGACCAAAGTGTGCAATAAATGGCGTTTTCAAAAAAAGTAGGAAGTGCCTTTTGCTTAATAACTTAGGGTAGACGCATCTATTTTAAAATCTTTAAGATGGACGCTATTCTTGAAACCTGTCCGGTTCCATCGCAAAAAAAAGTTTTAAAATCGGTTAAAAAACGGCCAAGAAATGCCTTGTCAAAGTTGGACTTCCGACTTTTTTTGGACCCTTGCTGCCGGTGGAAGCATAATTGTCCCATGTGCATTTTTGGCAATATTGAGATTTTGCAGCCCATGACCATGTATCATGGGGTACTATCATATGGGGAAATAAAAATAGGTAGTTTGTTCCGAAAATTGTTGAAAAAATGCAAGGCCGATTTGTAACATTCGTAAAAGTGGACGCATAAGCGTCACGTTCCATTGGAAATCCTATGGAACTATAAAATCGCTCTGAAACAAAAATTAGTGCTCAAATTCAAAATTGGTTGATGTTAGAACACGATTCAGCACTTATACTTCATAGTTGAGACAATTTACTTTATTCGAACTTTGGACGCGATTTTCTCGATTGTCTGTTTTTGCACATGGGACATTTATGCGTCCACCGGCAGCTTGGTAGTTTAGGAGTTAACTCTATTGGGAGAAGGCATACAATCTGGTTATAAATCGAATAAGCGGTTTGGAGCAAAAACGAATTTTTGAACGACGCTCCATTAACAATATATAAAACTTATGGAGAATTAAAGAAAGAATATGTGATAAGTCAATCAAACATATTATGTGATTGATAATTGAATTTTATTGACTTTTCTCGGTGAACGTAATACTGTGTCTATTTAGAATGAAACTCGGTTCGAATAAGATCATTTGGACACAATAGGAGCATACGAGATGAAAGCGCGAAGCGCGAGCATACCGAAAGCAAAAGCCGAACAACATTTAACAGATCACAACCACGACCTTTTTTTTCAAATCTAATCCTTTATCTTTCGATAGAGACTAAGAACAAGTTGATTGAATGAAAGATGACTGAGATATGACCCAAAAACATGTCCATGTTTTTGAGGGGGTGACCCCAAACTTTTGCACGGGAGTGTAACCATATGTGGAATATGCTGGTTTACTTGGTTTGGCATACAATTTGTTTTGTATAATAACTATACAAGACGTATGAATCTAAATATGACGAACGCTTCATTCATTCTTGCGCCAATCACCACCAATTTGACACTTATGAACTACTTTTACGTCAAAAGTTATTCATCAGGTAAGCATTGACTAAATGAGGAATCTCGTTAAATCGTTTGATTTTCGATATTTGATCGAAAAATTACACATGTGAATGCTAAATGCTACTTTACTTATTGCTATGGCAAACTACCATTGTATCATACCACTGTAAGCCAGATGGTTATATGCTTAACGGCATGGTCCCGAAATTGGTTTTAATTTGGTATCACATTACAAGGAATAATACACACTTCCTGGATTGTTCATTCTTTCGGAAAGCAATTTCAATACATATTTCAACAAGGAAACATGTTTTCTTTTTGGGAAATGACATACCGTGAAATGACTTTCGGGAAATATGATACCACCATTATTGTAATAGACTTACCTGTATGTGTTGCAACAGCCGCCACTGGTCCTAGCGATCCATAGAATGGACACGAATATGAACCAGTAGTAGCATAAGCACAAGGCTGACCAGGATATGGCTGCGAATAGAAGGTTGTTGCCGTTGCATCGTACGGAAACTATTAAAAATAGATATAAGTTTCAAGTTATTATAATTTAACAGAAATAATAATGCTACTTACAGTATCGGAATAAGAATAACAGAACAGCGGATTCTGTCCGGGTACGCTAGATGTTGAGAATGTGTCGTAGAATCCAGATGAGGAACAATCCGTGTTATCCGTTTCCGTTTGAGTGTCAGTTTTATCGCTTTTGTTGAGCTCAGTTTTTGCATTTTGGGGGCTTTTTTGGCTGCTGTTATCATCTATTGTGAATGGCATGACGACCATTTCAATCGGTGGGATGTGGAAATCATGCATTCCATTGTAATGGCTCATATTGTAGCAACACGACTTGTCCGTCCCGCAGCAAGTCATATAGCCTTTTAAGTCATCATCTATCTGCTTTGTTTTTGGAACATCCATAAATTTAGACTGAAATTTTCGCTTCACAGCTGTACAAAAAGAAAAAAAGTTGTATTTAGACTGAGTGTAATGAGCATTCATATTTTTTTTTTCGGGTTCTTTGAATAATTTCGGATACGAACAAACACTGGGACTACTACGAAAGGCCGAATCACGAAAGGCCGAATCACAAAAGGCCGAATCACAAAAGGCCGAAAGCACGAAAGGCCGAAGGTAACAAAAGGCCGAAGCACGAAAGGCCGAATGGAACGAAAGGCCGAAGGTAACGAAAGGCCGAATGTAACGAAAGGCCGAATGTAACGAAAGGCCGAATTACAAAAGTAGCCATTTAATTACTTAACCCTTTCCTTTCCATTACTTTTACCATATAACAAGAAAAAAACATATAAGCAAATACATATTGTCCAACATAAATTCATTATACTCAAATCTTTTTAGAAGTTTGAACTGTTGTCTACAAATGTGACATGTATAGTGATAATTATACATAACATGGCATAATAAGCTTATAACAGCAGCACATAAATGATAGAAAGGCGAAATAGCTGGCCGAACAACTATGTTTGTTATATATATATATATATATATATATATATATATATATATATATATATATATATATATATATATATATATATATATATATATATATATATATATATATATATATATATATATATATATATATATATATATATATATATATATATATATATATATATATATATATATATATATATATATATATATATATATATATATATATATATATATATATATATATATATATATATATATATAGGGAAACGCTTGCTGTCCGAACTCGCTAACGCTCGTCGGACTTAAAAAAAGATAACAACTTCTGTTCGCATTATACCTAGCACACTATTGGAACTGCTGTTTTCCTTGGATTCGAGTCGACGCAATTACGGTGCATCGGTTATCGGATACTTCGGCGGCCTTCTGCCGCCTCAGTTCCTCAATCCTCCATGCGGCTACGCCGCATGGTTCACATTTATGTGCATTTTACGTTGGAGTGGGGAGTTATTTTTTAACTATTCAATTTGTGGTTATAACATACATACATACATACGAGCATACATACATTCTTTTAATTAATAGAGTATTTGACTAAACGGAAACCAAGTGAATATGCGTTTTTCGTAATTCGGCCTTTCGTTACGTTCGGCCTTTTGTTACATTCGGCCTTTCGTTACCTTCGGCCTTTCGTTACATTCGGCCTTTCGTTACCTTCGGCCTTTTGTTACATTCGGCCTTTCGTTACCTTCGGCCTTTCGTGATTCGGCCTTTTGTGCTTTCGGCCTTTTGTGGTAGTTATACTGGTTTCGGCCTTTTGTGATTCGGCCTTTCGTGGTTCGGCCTTTCGTGATTCGGCCTTTTGTGTTAATCCCCAAACACTTGGCTCTCAGATTGCGTGTAGGGTGGGGCGGGGCAAGATGGGTCACCTAAGGATGGATCATAGGGGTAGGCGGGGCATAATGAGTAGCTTAACCATTTTGCCACCAAATCCAGTAAATTAAGTGCAACCAATGTGTAATTTTATCGTTCAATCCTCATTTGATCCTTAACTGACAAAAAACAAATCGTTGAAATTCCGAATAAAGTTATAAATGTTGTAGAATTTTATGTTTTAAAAAACGTATAAAATCGCGAGTTGCGTTTTGGGGGTGGGGCATAATGAGCACCCTGGGTGGGGCAGTATGATCAATATCAGTTTTGTAGACAATAAAATGCTAATTGACTATTCTTGTCAATGATAAAGCATACCGGCAACCATCAATGAGAATTTGAAGGGATTACGGGGTTTAATTTGTAGGGAACTGTGGGGTTCCAATGAGTCTTCTATTGAGGAATTTTTAAACGGTGATAATATACAGACACTGAGATTTTACAGCTAATAAATTGAAAGTTACAGACAAAACCTTACTATATGCATCAAAACAGAGAAAACCAAAATTAAAATTTGTTTGTTGAAGATGTTTACCATTTTCATTATTTTTTTCACTAGTTGCTAATTCTGCCCCACCCTACTACCAACTCCAAAATAATTATACAAATAGTTCAAAAGTGTTACAAATACATTTCATTGGCCTAGGGAATATCAAAAAAATCGATAGATGCCCACTAAGTTGTGATTTCGATACCCAAAACCTTATTTTAGGTCACCTGATTCTTATAATATTTTCCCAGTATATGGCCACTTTACGCATTTTGATTAATATTTCAAGGTAAACGGATTTTTTGACTAATGTTTTGTCATCAACTCATTGGATTTTAGATAATAAGGCTACAATCAAGCAACTTGTTTTGTTAATTTAAAGATTTACAGTGAAAATACAAGGTGCTCATTATGCCCCACCTGCTCATTATACCCCGCCTACCCCTACCTCTGTAATTACAAATCGTATTGGTTTGTATGCGTCCTTTTTCTTCTTCTTTTATGGCTCGACGTCCCCACTGGGACTTGGCCTGCCTCGCTTCAACTTAGTGTTCTTTGAGCACTTCCACAGTTATTAATTGAAGGGCTTTCTTTGCCTGCCATTGCATGAATTTGTATATTGTGAGGCAAGGACAATTGTACACTATGCCCAGTGAGTCGAGAAATTTTTCCCGACTGGAACGGGAATCGAACCCGCCCTCTCCGGATTGGCGATCCATAGCCTTAACCACTAGGCTAACTGGAGACCCCACACTGAGCCAACTCTCCCGATCACAGTTATATGTCAGTCCTATATTACTGCACTATTGGAATATCATATGAATCTAATCTTGGGTTGAAAATGGGATGTGAGAGTTATATGCGACGCATGTGGTATGACTCTCAGATCGTCATCATATTGTTATATGTCTTGCATTTTGCTTCTATCATGTGGGCTAGGTGCGCCAATGTATATGCAACTCCAATAATATCCTTCACATTTTGAAAAAAAGTTTCCTCAGGCTGGAGCGGGAGTCGAACTCACAACGTCTAAATGACCGACGCTGCTAGCCGCACGACCACGAAGCTCACTTACTGGAATTGCGAAATTATGCAAAACGTATTCCACTTTATCTACCAATGTTGCTTTTCCACCCGGTCAAAGTTATATGCACAGCTAATGTATCGATCGTGTTATGTGCATATAACTCCGATATGCGCAAGTGTCATTGAATTTTATTAGAAGATTTTTCATTTGGAACTGTTTATGGTATGATACGTATAATGATTCATTTGAAGTGAACGTGTCAGACTAGGGGTACAATGTATGTGTAGTGTCTGATAAAATAGGCTCTTAGAATTATTTCAGTGCATGTATGCGTCCTCTACTCTTTAACCCTCGAGCAGTCGCGTCTTCGACTACCTGCAACGACGCCACGCTCACGCTTTGTATCACAAGTGTGCATTTTTCATGGTGCGTGTACTCAGTACACGACGCGACCGCTCCCGGGTTAATATATTAGTTAGCTATGCTAAAAGTCGATAAAAAAATAAAAAATATGTTTTTAATAGCAGAGCCTGGACGATTTCCCATCTTACAGGGTTGTTACGAGAAGGCTGGAAAAAATCCGCGCCAAATCCACGCGAGCAAAACTTGAATCTACGCCAAATCCGCGCAATTATGGAAACGAATTCGCGCCAAATTCGCGAGAGTGTGAAAGTAAATTTGTGTTTTTTTCCTACTCTAAGTTATTGAAGAAAGGGCACATTGATCTGAAATGGACTAGTTGAGTGCTGGATGAAGAATGAACTTTTGATTCTTAAATAAACGCAGCTTGTAAGCTTTCTGCAAGTGATTTTGAGGACATTTCGCCAGAGCTCTCGTTAATTTTTATTTTCCAAAAAACATTCCTTATCCATAGGGCGATTTTTGAAAAGAATCAGTTAGACAAAATCTCAGGAGAAACATACTAAAAACTAATGGTTGCGCGGAAAAAAAATATTGCTTTTTTCACTGAAAATTTTTCTTGCTTCGCTGAGCAACATGACGTTTCCTTCCAGCGAAGGCTTACGCGATACAGGAAATCAGTTAATTTCACACTAACACAACAGAAAATCTGTCAACAAGACCTCAATACACATGCATTTTCAACGAAAAGCTCTATTTGCGTGACAACAATCCACTCCCATGACTAATGCCTGGTTTACATGGGTCAACTGAAACGAACATTTCACTTGCCAACTCCTCAAATATATTCATTCGAAACGAATGATGTGTTTAGACTCAGCAAACGACTCGAACGGTCACTTGCATGCTCTTGAATGCATGTTCAGTTGAAGCAAGTGTTTACATTGATCAATTCGTGCGGTGCGTAAGCAAACTGAATTGAATTCAGCTCATTTGACAGATAACTTGAATTCAACTAACATGAATCGCAGGTTCAAACGGGGCAAGTGAGATGATTTCGTTTGACTTGAACGGAAAAGTTCAACATGTTCAACATTCGTTCAAGTCAAATCAGTTGCTCAAGTGAGATGAACGGTGGTGTTTACACGTTCAATTTGCATTCAATTGGGCATTTTCAACTGACTGGAATCAAGTCACTTGCACCGTCTAAACCAGGCTTAACGGGCGACCACCGTCAAATATCAGGGCTGCCAACTGCCCGGCGTCTGCTGTCAGCTCTCTTTGTCGCCGAATCTGGCGCTGGGTCTTCGGCGCGGAAACCCAAAGGTGGGAATAAAATTTTGGGGTTTACGCGCAATAATTTTGCTGGCGTGCTAGATAGGTAGCCGATCTGACAGTTCGATAGGTAGATTTGGTTTCACTCTTTGCGTGACTGTGTTATAAACAGACTGTAGTAGACACGTAAATAACACGCACGCTAAAAACGCTCAGCACCTAAAATGTGTAAGCCCTACTCATAAGTGCATAATTTCCAGACCACACCAAAAATGTGTAACAGCTACACATTCACAAAAACAGCTCGTACACTCTTCTAGATGCAAAAGTCGATTTTTTTTTGTTTTCCAAGGTCACTAGTAAACCTAGCTATCCGTACAATTTTTTTGCGAATTTCACAATCTTGCGGACGCATGAGCTGACTTTGTGAATATGTAGTTGTTACACCTTTTTTCTGTAGTCTGGAAATTATGCACTTTAATGCTGAGCGATTACAAACGTACAAACGTCAAGCTTCAGTTCACAAAACCAGAGAAGTTGTATTGAGGATTTAGCACCAAATTGGTGTCGGAAGTAACTTCATTGACTTCCGCTGCTTTTCCTGTGCGTTAAACATAACGTCGGAAGTAGTGCGCTGAATAGAGCATCAGATTTGCTATACAGCGCACTACCGACGTTATGTTTAACGCATAAGAAAAGGCAGCGGAAGTCAATGAAGTTTTTTCCGACACCAATTTGGTGCTAAATCCACAATAACAAATTCTCTGCACAAAACAACCATAAAAACTAAGGGTTCATTCAAATATTACGTAACGCTAAATTTGACAATTTTATACCCCCTCTTGACCCCCTCCCTCCCCCACGTAACAACTTTTGTATGGAAGTTTTCGAAATTTTGTATGAAGCGTAACACAGCGCTAGACCCCCTCCCTCCCCCCTTAGCGTTACGTAATATTTGAATGAACCCTAATGAACGGAAGAACGGTTCAAAAGAACTAGTTCTTTCTAAAAGGAATTGAGAATGGTACCCTTAAAAGAACTGTTTTGACCATCTCTAGTTGGAGGGAAACATCGGTTCCGCATACATTTTCAGGGAAGTAGATGCAGAAGTCCGCTGCAGCTGCATTCGAGTGATTGTTTTTCGGTTCGTCAGATCGTGTTTTCGCGTGTGGTGGAGGGAAACGACAGTTCCATTTTCATTTTGCAGTTGATGGGGCAATAAGGCTGACACAAATTTCGATTTTCTTCTAGGGTATCGCGCCACTTGGGCGGTGGCTTCTATATTCGTCTGTTTTCCACTATAACTCAGTCAATTTTGAACCAATTGACTTGAAATGTTGTACACTGGTTGATACTATACCTATCTCACCACATTCCAAAAGTTGTGTCAATGAATTAACTACATCGGCTGTTTTCCTACTCTCCGCATGGACCAATGTGGCGCTAGCTTCTATGCGTGAAAAATCGCTAAAAGTAAATCGCAAAAATATTGTATGGCGAATAGCATCTAAAGGCAAATTTATCGAAGTGGAATACATTATTCGAAAAAATATTTGGTAGTGGTTGTACACAATGGTAACTACTATTAAGCCTACCAAATATTTTTTCAGTAAAAGCTTTCTATTTCAAGTAATTCAAGTTTAGATGTTTTTCACCATACAAAATAAAATGGGTTTACTCCTGCTGATCAACTGTGGGTGTGCGCCAAGCGGGTAGTCCATTGGTTTAAATTTGACTGAGTTTTAGTGGAAAACAGACGAATATAGAAGCCACCGCCCAAGTGGCGCGATTCCTTAATTGTTAGGGTATTTTTTCATCAAATGCATTTATTATTTATCACCACCCCCCCCCCCCCCCCTCCCTGACGAGTCAGCGAGCACTGTGGCAAAAGAAAATGAGATTTGTTCCGGCCTAAGAGCGCATATCAATCCAAAACCGAAGATCAAGGAGGGGTTATGGCCGTAATAGTCCGTGCACGTCACGTCGATGCGGTGACTACGATTGCGGAAACAGTTCTCAACCGATTTCAACCAATTGTATTCAACCGATTTCAACCAATTGTATTTGAGTGTTCGCTGTTCATGTGTCGTGTCCTTGAACGATCAACATTTAAAAAAAAAAAACAAAAAATCATAGTGTTGATTTTTTTCATACGTTTTTTGCATGAAAAAGGTGTTTTTTGGAAAAAAATCGTCCCCGTTTGAAAATTAAAAACATTTATTTATATTCTGATCGTTCATGGACACCACAAGGTCCTCTAGTAACAGTTTTCTTTTGGGTTTGTGCTTTCAGTTGAGCCGTTAGACTGTAATCATAGTCACGGCAAATTTCTTTGAAGAAAACGCGTTTTACAGAAAATGTACATAATAACTTTGGTAATTAGCACTATTTTTCCGAGGTTCTCAAGCTGATTTTATACATAAAATATTGTACTATGTATAACGTAAAACGAGAATTTAAAAAAAATATGGTTACGTATGTTTAACAAAAGTTCAAACTTTTCCTTATTTTCACGCACTTCAACATATATAACCCCTTAAAGTGCTATTGGGTTAAGCCTTCCTATGGCGGCAAGATCGAATATCCAACCTGAAATATAATTGTACAAAAATATTACATAAAATCTGGAGCTAGATTTGAATAGGACGTATGAACATTTATCGATATAAAATTCGATCAGTTTATTTTAGTTATTGTAGCAATATGGAAGATATTTTGGAGACTTTTACTGATAGAACGGAAAGCCTGTTTTGTGATGATCCTGCTGTTTGTATCAACTTAGTTCAATTTCAACGGTTTTTGCTATAATAAGCGAATACAACTGATCGAATTTTTCATCGACAAAAGCACATAGGGTATGTGTGCCATCAGTAATCTCACGCTCCCATTTTCATCCTATCCGAAAACAAGCGAATACGGCACCGATTGATTCCGTTCTTTTTGTTTTCATGGGTGCTCACATCTAACAAAAAATACAAAAATAAGAAACAAAACAAACAACGCTTCAATCCTTTGATTTTTGTAGGATGAAAATGGGAGCCACATGCTTAATAAGGGAACCAATACCCTACGACCTTTTCAAATCGACCTCCAGGAATAGTCCTTCGACTCCAAATTTACTTTTCTTCGTCACTCAATGTCCATCACTAATCTATTTGTAGGGTGGGGCGGGGCAAGATGGGTCAGTGCCATTTTCGGGCGCATTACTCATGTTTTGATTATGTTAATAATTTTGTTAGATGACCAGCATGAATATACAAAAGTTTGGGGCATTGATTGAAAAATTATTCCCCCTCATTGGAAATAAAAAATAAAATGGTTTTTAGCCATTTTTCTTAAGCGATACATTCCATATAATCTCCATATACAAAACTTATATTTTGACGTTTTTCGTTGAGAAAATGTGAATTACTTAAAAGGTGACCCATCTTGCCCCGCACTTTTTTCACGGCGCAAAATCGATCACTTTTTAAAACTGCTTGTTTAACATCATATTTTGTATTTAATGAACTTTTTATCAACTTTTAGCATAGCTAACTAGTGTATTAAAGAGTAGCGGACAAATACAAACCAATACGATTTGTATTTACAAAGTTATGGTGATCCATCCTTAGGTGACCCATCTTGCCCCGCTCCACCCTATATAATTTGCATACAATTTTCCTTCGTGTCGGCAAAGTGAACAACCAAATCGTCCATTAAATTGAGCAGTATTTTGGACTTTCGGCCTTGTCACAGTGTCCATACAATTTTGCAAAACTACCAATTCATAATCAATTTCACTGATATTTAGTCCAATCCCTAGACGTTTTACCTCATAAAAAAAGTTTTTGAAAAATAAAGCTATGTCTGGTTCGCCTTTGCTGAGTCTTATTCCTGGAAGGATAATGTTGTTTTTGTTGAATCACAAGCGTAATGGTAGATTGTTTATTACAATAAAAATAGCTTATTTGTTGTCTATTTTTCATGCTGTAGCTCCATCGGCGTTGCCTGATAAATATATAATAATTGTTTGCTTTTTTCGCGTATTCATCGATTTCATTTCGGTATGAAATCATTGACTCGATTCTATTAGATAAACTATGAAATAATCAAGTTTCGTTTAGTTGGAATCGGAATTCAAACAAACGTGTTATTTGTGAGGGGGGTGGGGGAGCTAGAAATGACTGTTCTATGTAACTATGAAATGGAGATGTTACAATCGATAATACTACGCCATTAATAGGGGCCATATTCTGATGATATCGTATTTAAAAAAACAACTTCTAAATCATGAGATTCTTCTTAATTTAAAATGAAATCTCTAAATTTTTACTTACTAGCCCTTCAGAACGCGCGCTGTTGTAAAAAGTACAACACTACCAAAAAACCTCGCTCGTCGTATACAGCGGGAGCGCGGTCCAGTTTCGGTTGCTTGATGGCGCGCGTCCTGAAAGGTTAATGTTAATTAAGGCCTTATAAAATACCAAAACGAATACTAAATCTGTTATTAATTTTTAGTTATTACCCTATGGAATCAATAATTCGCTGAGAAGTCAAGTCGAAAAATGTGAATAACAAAATTGTTGTCAATGAGAAATCATATTGTTTTCAATTAGATATTCCAGTACATTATTTTGTTATGTTAACACTTAAGTCATACAAAATGAAAAATCATTTTGTTATCAAAATTCGTGATAACTAAATAACTCAATTTGTTTTCAATATGTTTTCATTCCCTACTCGGTTATGTACTCTTTTTAGGGAAATTGGGCATTTATAGGGAACTGGCGTTCAGAGAAATGACAACATTCATTCAAGTTTCACAACCGGAAGAAACAACTTGGTTTGAGCTCTAAAACTTCAAATCGTACTCTACTTAAAAAATGAAGAAGATAATAACAGATACTCACCTTTATCTTCCGAATTTTTTCGCGATTTGTATGTAAAGCTCCATGGCTTAGAATGATCTGTAGCCATCGGTCGCAATTGTTCGTATGAAACGGACCGACATTCGGCCAGTTCTTCTAGATAGACGACACAGGGTCCATTGTTAGGTTTCATCTCTTGTATATATCCGTGTAACAGCCGTTCATCATGGTTGTTCAGTTTTACCAAGCACCGCACACCAACCTGAACAAAATAAATAGACTAAAGCCCCTGCGTATTGAATTGTCAAGCTTAACGTCTAAAACCACATTCTATGTTTAAACTGTCATAGTATATTGAATTGTAACTAAATACCAGCACCACCGTCGTTTATGTTGATAATAACAGTTCCTGTTCCTACATAAATAATTAAAAAATCTTGAACCTTTTCAATATACTGATGTTACCTGCAAACCATTTCCACTGAAATACCAGCTTCTACATTTTAGTTCCCTGCGGATGTCACTCCACGAATCAAACTCGATGTTACGATATATGTTAGGATCCAACGCTTTTGCCACCTTGTAAGGAAAAGGAGTAATGCCTTCCTTCAACAATTGACGCACGCACGAAATTTTCTTCTCGCATAGCATTGGATTCACAAGGACAAGCTCTCGCGAAATAGGACCCCGTGAACCGTTAAGATTTACGTTTCGAATCTCTTTGACTATTTTATCCGAACGTTTGGTTCGATATACATCAACGATGTGCGCAAAATTTTCTCTGTTGTGGAAGTGGCATAACCGATAGTTGTCCAAAACACATTCTGTGGTCTCTAGAAATATAAAAAACATACATAAATACAAATGTTTACATACATGATGTTGTAGTGCAAGAATGTTTACCAGGAGTATCAAGAATAAATTCTCTTCCTTCGTAGGTAAAAATTTTTTCTTCAATCACATCTCCATTTTTGTCTGTGCCTTCGATGATTTTCATGGCCTTACCATTCGGATCGTGTAACATGCGTTCAACGGAGTACATAACATCTGGAAGCTTGAATACTCGAACATAGAGCACTTCGTACACCAATGCTGCAAATACAAAAAAAAAAGTATGGAAATATGGACAAACATACCCTAAGGATACGATAACCCACCTTGGCAATAAGCTGCTTGCTCGATAAAGGTCGTAGGGAAAATCGAATCAAAATGCTTTTCCGGTGAAAAGAATACCATCAACGTGTCTTCATAGGAGTCACAATTGACGAACCAGGTACCACAATTGTAAGGTTCGAAAAGTAACACATTACGTCTGTAATAATAGAACAGATAACTCAAACTATCCCAGATGCATACGGAAAAACATGTAATTAATTAGAAGGCACATAATGTTGCTAATTGATAAATTGAGAGTTGAATTTGTGAAAAAAATCGCGTTCTGGTGGGATTCAGACCCATGACTCCGTATTCGTTAGACCGGCGATACAGAAAGCCTAACTGAACCTGAGCCCACACCATGAACATTCCTTTTTTCACAAACCACCTCCGAATAAAAAATACAGTAGAGAAACCTAACGTTGTATTGTAACAGTACTATTTAGAACCATATTTTTACAATAGACAGCACTGTAAAAATAAAAAAAAACAAAAACAATAATGTAATGTAGACACCATACAGTGAATTGTAAATAGGATTTTTACAATATATTGTACTCTGTTCTACGCCAGATTGTCCCATGTTATATGGGGTTCCCAGGTAACATGGGACAATTGGGCGTAGAACGGCAGTGTACAGGTTGTTAAGTATCGTAACAATACAAAAACATATTTTTCTCCATATATAAATTTTTGCAAAACCATACATTTTATTGCAAATGAATTGTTCTAAATACTGATAGGTTTTTGTTGTTCGCCCCTGACTGTCGTCGCCCCCCTTCTGTTTGTCCTCTTCTTGTCGTTATCTACCGATAAAGTCCTTTCTTTTTCTCTATTACAGATATGGACAATTCGTCCCATCAATGTTTATAGTATAAGTTAGCAAATAATTTAGTTTTAAACCCATATATCCCTCCTTCCCAATTTTATTTATTTTTTTTATTTCTCTTTCCTTAACCTCGAAACAGCCGCGAGTACTTCGGCTTCCCAAACTAACATAGTATTAAGGCAGTAATAAATTGTGTAATGAAAAATCAATGTAAAAACAAAAGATTTCGGCTCAGTTATGCCCATGTGGCGCCCGAGCCTCCCAAATAAACGAATAAGTAAAAAAAAAAAAAAAAAAATACTGATAGGTGGGATTTAAAATACCGTACATTGTATGGTACATGTATGGTTTTAGTTTATGTTCTAACCTTGCTTCAAAATATTCTATCGGCAAAAATTGAAATAAATCAAGTTTGAAGATTTTTTATCAAATGAGGTATATTCAGAGCATAATTTGACGTTTTGCTATGCTCAGAAATATCTGTAGGGTCTCGTAGTCAATCCATTTCTAATAAGTTATTATATAAAGCAAGGCAGGTATTATTGATTACTTTTACGGACTCACATTTACGTCGTCTATCTATGACAAACAAATAATTTATTTCCAAATAACCCGGTTGTTAGTCAAACACCATTAGTTGTTCAGAACGTTTAGTCACATTATATTCTGGATACGTAGTTGCATACAGTTATGTGTCATTTTCGTTACCGATTACGCGCCCAACACCTACCTTGGCTCTTTGAAAAAGAAAAAAACTACAATAATCTTCCGGCATCCGATTGATATAACCAGCCCAAGGAAGTCTGCCGTACAGGCGCATTTTTCCTGTGAACCACAACATGAACATTATATTGCACGACTCTTGAAGTAACACTTTACAAATGATTAATAATTATGAGCTACATTAATAGTTTGGATGGATATTCATGCAAAAAATAATATTATTGGGTCTCTCATCATTGTTTAGATTTCTGTAATAATTTCACATTAATTCCGTGTAATTGTTATGCAACCAACGACCCTGCCATGAACTCAAGCGAACTTAACTTGTGTACATTATCCGTTGCGAAGTCGTATGGTCGACTGTGATAATAATGAATTCTGGCCGAGTCTAAATGGGTGCAAATGTCGCAATATGGTAAAAATTCTTTGTTTCAACCATTCAGAAGTCGAGCTGTTATATTTTGTACAACTCGTTTAAACAAACTTGCATGTTATACTGTTTAACCGTTGTGCTGTAATAATCGGAAGGTAAAACTTTTTTATTGACTTGATAAATTCCAATCAAAACTAGTAGAGATTGATAGTTTTACTGTTAATAAATGATCGTTTGGGCATTATTTGCCATGTTTATTTTTATGTTTTGAATTCCATGAGTGTACTCAGCATGTAATTTAGTCCCTTCGCCAACCCAAATGCTTGCATGGTAGTGATTTGTTTTCAATTTTTTTTTGGTAATAATGTTTGAGAACTGTAAAAATATTAAAATTTGCCGTATATGGGTTTCTTGCAATAGATTTCGTGAGGCTTTGATTGTAAAACAAATGTTTATGTTATGAACCAGTTTTTCAAAATTTGATAAAAAAAACTGATTGTGTTAGTGGAACTGTAAGTGAATCAAGTATGGGACACTGAAGACGACCTTACAGTTGATGTCGGAATATGAATCCGAGCGCGCAGTAAAGCAAAACAAACACGCTAGACATTAAAGCTGAGGGGCCATTTGGCCTGGTACGCGCATTTGCGCTCTAACTATACGCATGAGCAAATGTCTTGGGAATCCTTGGGATATTTAAGACCAACCTTGTTACACTGCACCTACAAAACACACGTTCTTTTGTTCCGACATATGAAATCAAAATTTCAAATAGGTCCGAAAACATTTTATCAAATTGAATACTGTATACGTAATGAATGTTTTGAAACAGCAAAATCAACTATTTGAACATCATTCATGGTAAATAGATCCATATAATAGAAAAGAATTCCATAGTATTTATCAGGCTAAAACTTAAAAGCAAGATACAATCAAAAAGATACTTTATTGTATGGCAAACATTTTACATAATACGTAACTTAAATCGTGCAAAGGCAATACGATCAATTGTTCTTCATCAGTTACATCCATGTAAAAAGACGATAAGGATGACGTCCCAAGTTGACTTCAAAAATTGAAGTTTACACAGATAAATGGCATGCCTCGTCTTCTTGTATACCGTGTGCCTTCCCACATACACATTGTTATTCTCGTTAAATCTTCTCATTTGTTTTCCACTCAATTGTTAGCAGAATGATGGCATAATTTAAGCTACCAAGCTATTCACGTAAATAAAATGTGATTAAATTAGGGGTAAAGAAGTTGGGAAATCGTGCCGGCAAATGTTCATGTTGTTTAAAATATTAAACAAATATGGCAATTCACACCGTCTTCAGCCAGAGGCTGAACAAAATGAACATTACTACCACCAAATTATAAACAACACACAGAACCCAGTTAGGAATTTTTCTTTCCAAGCTTCTTCCGACTCTCACTCCAAGACTTTTTTACACCACTTAAACATTTGACACCACTAATCGCACGACCACGAAGCTCACCAAAATAAATTAAGAGCTAATTAATCACGGCAGACCCCCTTGGGCTGATCATATAACACATATACCGGAGAAATGACAAGTGAATATAATGTTCAAAAACCTAAGAAGAGGCCATCGGGTATGTTACAGGTCACGCACGACGCCTAGTTGTTTGCAGTTCTGGATGATCAACAAAATTATGCTCTGGATATTCCTCATTTGATAGAAAATATTCAAACTTGATTTATTTCAATTTCTAATTGTTGGGCGGAGAATCCGATTATGAAATAATCCGGATACCCGTAAAAAACCCAATTGAAGCTTTAATGGGTAAAGTCCACTGTATATTTATTTATTTACTTATTTATTTATTTATGTAATCCAACTGACTTTTTCAGTCTTATTGAATATTTTAAGCCTAATATATTCATACATGAATCATAGAAATATATAATATGGTATGTAGTATCACATGCCAGATTCAAAGAATGAAGTACGAATGAAATGATTTGTCAATCGTTGGTAAATAAAAAAAATACAATCCCATACGAAAGTACGCTGATGAATATCGTAGAAACCCAATTCCACGCCAAATCCGCGCGAGGGCCAATTTCTATGGGTAAATCCGCGCCAAATCCGCGAAATCCGCGCTGTTGTAACAACCCTGCTCTTACCATGTTAAATTGGAGACAATAGTGGACCCCCTTAGGTTTAACTTATAGTGTACAAAAGTTCAAGTCAATAGGGTCCTAAAATGAAAAATATTTTCGCGCTTTTGGTGCATTATACGAAAGAGCTTGGTTTTCTGATCTCAATGGTAATTTTTCCGAGCTTGAACAATAACAGAATAGTTAATAAACTCGGAAATAAAATAATGATGAGCAAGTCTTGTTTGACATTTGAGGTCAACCTTGACGTAACGAAAGTGAAACGGCGGGTTGCAAAAGACACCACATTGGCTCACTTTTGACAACAAATGTTCCTGTTTGACATACACGGTAAACAAAATTTACCCAAAATTGAGTGCTAAACAAGGAGTGTTGCAAAAATTATTAAAATTTTTGAAAATATATTTTATGGGCTTTACCTAATTGGAATACTTAAAAAATAAGTAAACATGTCGTTTTAATCAATGCTTGATCGAATTATGCAGAAATTGAGATAGGCCTTTAGGAGCCTATTGGTTTGGAATTGACTGAGTTATAGCGAAGAGTGTCCAAAATACCGGCCACTGCCCAAGTGGCTCGCTACCCTAATCAAATTATCGCTTTCCAGATTAGTTTCATTTTCATCACATGGAACTGCTGTCTAGGGACATGAGCCATGGTCTCCCGGTGGAGGTCTACCGGTAGAAGCAGATTTGAGCGGGAAATTTCAGAATAATTGCTAGGGGTCCACTATTGGATAAAATACCCTAAATCCACTAAATCATTTTTTTTAAGACACGGACACGTTAAATACTTCCAGTGAGCTATTTGCTCTTTGAAGGAAGCACGACACTAGACAACGGACTAACATGCAACGCCCAGTGGCACAGCCGAAAACTTTTCCTGACAGCTGCGGCGGGAATCGAACCCGCGCTCCTTAGCACGATGCGACTAAAGGCTTGGTGACCTTAGCCGCACGACCACGAAGCCACAATTCCGCATCTTCTCTCCACACTTGCAGCAGCAAGTGAGCATGCTGATCCCCAGTCAGTTCGCTTCACAAGCCAATTGACCGATGACCAATTTCGGAATATCCAGAAAATTAACCACCTGGTTTATGGACAGCCCCCTAAATATTAAAAAAAAACTTACCGATAAGCATGCGCCAATGCATTCAGCTCGACGAAAGATCCATATGACCTGAACTTACTCATTTCGTCCAGGTATTCATCGTAATTTCCGTTAATTTTCTGTAAAATGTATGTTGCAGTTACTTTTTTGGAATAAGTTGTATTGATTGATTGTAATTGTAATTTATTATCATAAACGTAAGCCTGGTGGTGTATAACCATTAATCAGGCTTGCTTGTTAATTAAATGCCAATATCGTTTGTGATGGTCGAAATTCGATCGTTTGACAATTCCAATTGCATTCTCGATCTCGACTCAATTCAGGTTCCCTCGAGCTGAAATAGGGTCTTATACCATTTGAGCAGGTGTTTCTATTTTGGGCACTTGTCAATTTCCATTGCCGATACACACTACGAGCAAGAAGAGTATCCTGGTGCACGGAATACCGCTCTGGAACGCACTACCAACGGATGTTAAGGACAACCGTTTTGAATTCCTGCTTCCAGAATGCATGAGAACTTAAAACGCACAAATCTCAAGCAGCAAGCTTCAAACAACAGCGCATTTTATTATTCTGTGCTTGCTCACTTGTAATAAGCTTGAAATAAGAAGATCAAATGCGCTGGTTTTGTTTTCGAAGAGATTTGTGCCCTCGAAATCGTGAGTAGGTGCCAAAGTCGGCCATTGTGGCGGCCATCTTGGGTTTCTAACAAGAAAAAAACCAAGCCTTCGATGGAAACATTCAAAATAGCCCTAAGAAATATAAACCGATAAAGAATCAAATTCAATTTTTAAATTCACAATCGAAATAAGTATTTCTTAACAATTTTGTAACTAGATTAGATTTACCAATGTATTTTCAATTGTTTTTTTTTTCCTTGACCCGATGTAAAGCTTAAGCTAATAGGTTATCGTATTGCTAATAAATTACAATTACAAAAAAAAAAAAATCAAACCGATTGATTTGAATTTTTGTATAGAGTTAGATACTGTACGTGCCTAACTTTGTACAAAAATTCATATCAATTGCTTTGAAAATGACTTAGTAGTAGTTTGTAATTTGTAATTTTATTAAAAACGATAACCTGCCAGTATACACTTTAAATGAGGTCAAGGAAACTTATAGGAACTTATAGGAAAGTTATAGTAGCAAGTGCCCAAAATAGGTACACCTGCCCAAATGGTAAAGACCCTACTGTTTTTTCAGCTCCAAAAACTTTTTCCTTGACCTGATTTATAGTTCAATAACTGCCAGGCTTTCGTATAATTAATAAATTACAAATTACAAAAAACTATAGAAGCTGGCAACTTTTTGCTGGTTATTTCTTGCCCTAGAATAGTTACCTTTTCGTATAGATCGCGTCTTTTCCTCATGAATTGCACACAATCAGCTCTGACCTTGTCATGGTACAACTGCACATCGAAAACCTGCTCCGAGACCACCCGAAACAGGCAAGTGGAGTCACGAGCTGTATGTTTCCGGTAGAATCCTTCACGTTCCAGAAACTGGTCGTACGGGTCTGGCGCTTGACGGCTGCCTGCCGCGAATGTTCGGTTTGAAGTTGTTGGCTCCATTGAACTATAAAAGAACAAGGAACGGTTTAGTAAAAGCATGATATAATTTACAAATTGTTACCTTTTATTGATACTTTTCTCAATATTCACTATTCGCGGCAATTGAAAACAAAATTTGGAATTTTAATTTCCAAACTATTTGGAATCTCCGTCTCGGTTCGTTTGTTGGTTAGCTTCTTTTCTCCCGCTTAGGTTGGCTTGGATTAGATGGATTCTACAGACGCCAAGCTTTCAAAATGGATTCTTTGCATGCACAGTCCGACAAATGCACGGAAAAAAAAATTCCGCCACAAAAACGAAAACGACGTTTATTTTAGTATTTTGTATCCCGCGCCCGTACGTGGTGGCCGAACTCGCGTACCGAGATCATTAGCGCGAGAAACAAATTAAAACATAGTTATCGGACGAACGAATTAAAACGCGTTGTTGCGGTAAAACGAACAATAACAAACTAACTTTATTTACATTACATTCGGACAACATTCATTCATAACAATTACACATGTATGCGCTGTGTCGACATCAAAGGGTGACAGATGTTCAGTCGCCCGCGAGTCCAGCGGCGGCGGAATAGGTAGGGGCTATCCGCATTCCAGTTGTCCCCAACATCCCCCCTTCTCAATAGAGATGGTACGGGTCGAACCACTGCGGAGGCCTTCGTGCTCTGGAAGACCTTCGTGGAAGCTGTACCGGAGTAACTGGTTCGCTATCTGCCGATGCGAACTCTGGGGATGCTGACGTAGCAGACATAGATGACGATGATGACGAGGACATGGACGTAGACACCGACGAGGACGCAGACGGCACAGGTGGCAACGGTGGGAACTCTCTTGACGAGTCCGTGGGGTCCGTCGGGAACAAAGATGGTGTTGGGACTGGCGGCGCAGTTCTCGGAATGCTCCACGCATCCAGCAGAACGTCTAGCGGCAGTGCTGACTGCGGCCTGCTGCTACCTGGTGTAGTACCGCCACGACTGCGCATCTGGTTAACATGCGCTCGAACCATCCGCTGATCTTCAACCCAGACGGTGTACATCACCTTGCCGATTTTCTCACACACCGTTCCAGGTGCCCAGCGCCACTTGTTGTTGCTGTACACCTTCGCATAAACGGCATCGTGTGCAGAGAAGCTCCTTCGGTTTCCTTCCTTTTCGTCACTCGGTGGGCGCTCTGGTGGAGGGCGAAGCAGGTCCAGACTTGTCCTGATGCGCCGGCCGAACATTGCTTCGGACGGTGATTTACCTTCGTCGACCTGTCGATTCGGTGTTGTGCGGTAGGTCAACAGGAAAACATCCAACGCTTCTCCAACGCCGACCTTCCCCTCCTGGATCTTCTTCAACGCCCTCTTGAACGTGTCCACGAACCTTTCAGCCTGACCGTTCGACTGTGGGTGAAACGGTGCCGTGGTGACGTGATCGATGCCACTGTCGCTGCAGAACTGCTGGAACTCGCTGCTCGTGAACTGCGTCCCGTTGTCGCTGACGAGCGTTTCAGGCATTCCCAGCCGGGCAAAGATGCTTCTCAAGATGCTGATCGTGGCTGTGGAAGTGATCCGTTGTGTTGGCACCACTTCCGGCCACTTCGAATGCGCGTCGACTGCCAGCAAGTAGTGTACTCCGTCGATAGGACCGGCGTAGTCCACATGAACTCGCTTCCATGGGCCAGTTGGTCGAGGCCACGGAACGGGTGCTTGTTTCGGTGGACTCCTTGCTACGGAAGCGCAGTGCTTGCACGCCTTCACGTACTGGGCAATCTCCTCATCAATCGACGGCCAATACACATAACTTCTCGCCAACGCCTTCATTCGTAGGATTCCGGGGTGTCCCCGGTGCAGCTGCCGCAGACATCGCTGCCGATGCTTCTCGGGAATCACCAAGCGTTCTCCGAACATGATGCACTTCCCAACGGTGCACAGCGAATCTCGCCTTCCATGGAGCCGGCGTATCTCCGGATCCACGATCTTCGCCTCTTCCGGCCAGCCTTCTCGAAGATACCGGTACACTTTGCGCAGCTGTTCGTCGGATTGCGTCTCCTGTTCCACCGACTTGAAACTGAGCGGAAGACAGCTTACTGCTTCGTCCGCTACAAACCGCAAATCCTCCTCCAGAATCACGCTCGCAATCACGTAATCCTCGTCAGGCTTGGCGTGGTTGTTGATCAGCCTCGACAGGACATCGGCGTTCCCGAACTTCTCCGTTTGCACGTACTCGATGGTGAAGTCGTACAACAGCAACGTCAGCGCCCAGCGCTGAAGACGGTTCGCAGTGTACACCGGAATACCTTTCCGTGAGCCGAAGATCCGAACCAAAGGTGCGTGGTCGGTCTGCAAACGAAACTTCCTGCCGAAAATCATCTTGTGGAATTTCGTTACAGCGAACACCACTGCCAGTCCTTCGCGATCCGGCTGGCTGTAGCCCATCTCCGCCTTCGTAAGCGCTCGTGCCGCGTGCTGAACCACCTTCACTGAACCGTCGGGGAACCTATGACTGATAGTCGCACCGACGCCGATCGATGAAGCATCCGCCGAAACGATGATCTCTCGTCGCGGATCGTAGTGGGTCAACAGAAGGTCGGAACCAAGGATCTCCTTGAACCGATCGAAAGAACGCTGACACTCGGCGGTCCAACGGAATTCTCCTTTTTCCTTCAGCAGCTCATCGAGCGGGAACCGAAGCGTGCGCATGTTGGGCACGAACTTTCCATAATAGTTTATTGCGCCCAGAAAAGAACGAACTCCGCTGACGTCCTTCGGCGCAGGCAGCATCTGGATCGCTTCGATTTTTGCCGGGTCAGGCCGTATTCCGTGCCGATCGCACAGATGCCCCAGATAGCGGATTTGGCTCTTCCCGAAGCTACACTTTTCCGCTCGGATGGTGAATCCGAACTCCTGGATCCGCTGCAGCACCGCACGAAGATTCCTGTTGTGATCTTCTTCGTCGACGCCGCCAACAACAATGTCGTCCAGGTAGCCGCTCACTCCTTTCAATCCGACCAGCATCGTGTCGATCAGCTGTTGAAATGCTCCGGGCGCAGCTTTCACTCCCGGCGGAAGACGATTGTAGCGGTACAGACCACGATGCGTGTTGATCGTCAGGAGGTTACGAGAGCCTTCGTCCACCTCCACTTGCAGAAACGCATCCGTCAGGTCAATCTGACTGAAGACCGTGCAGTTTGCAAGATTGGCGAAGATATCCTGCGGCAGAGGTAATGGATACTGATGAGGTTGCAGCGCTTCATTCAGTCCCGTCGAATAGTCTCCGCAGATCCTGATCTTCCCATTCGCCTTACGAACCACCACAATCGGAGCTGCCCACTCCGAAAAATCTACCGGTGTGATGATCTTCGCACGTTCCAATCGGTCCAGCTCGTTGTCGACTGCCTGGTACATCGCGTACGCAACCGGACGCTTCGGCCGAAACACAGGGGTCACTCCGGTCTTCAGCTGGAACTGCACCTTCGCTTTCTTGCAGAGCCCGAGACTACCAGCGAACACTCGCGGGAACTCGGCCTGTAGCTTGCTCACACTGGCTGGAGTACTGCTGACACGGTTACAAATGGAGTCCAACGGAACCGACCACAATCCAAAAACATCAATCATGTCGGAACCCAGTAGGTGGAGCTCCTCCTTCGTAACACGTACCGTGCCACGCATCACTCGTCCATCAATGGAAAGATCGCATGCAAACTCACCTTCAATCTGCAGTTGCCTACCGCTCGCTGACTTGGCTACGACCGTCGACACGGTCATTGAAGGGCTGCCAATCTTCCTCCACGATTCCGAGGAAATGATGGTGATGTCGGAACCGGTATCAATTTGCAGACGCACTGGCGATCCGTTGATCCCGACCGGTACGTACTTTCGACGCTGCTGCACACTGCACGAGTTGACGGTCACTACTTTCGTCGATGCGACATTTTGCTTCCATCGCCGGGGCTTGACCTTCGCTGCACTCCTACAGTAACCAGTTTTATGGCCAACCTTGCCACAATCGCTGCACTTGCTGGTCCTGTAGCTGCACTCTCTGGCGTAGTGCATTCCTCCGCAGAGCCAGCACGCTAATTCCGGACTTGCCTTGCCGCTACTTGATCCGGAACCACTTTTCTCCCCACCGGACTGGTGGAATTTCGACGGTGATCCACTCTTGAACCGCTGCTGATTCGTCCTCAGGGCATTCACGGCGGTCGAGTGCTCCTCGATCATCGCCGTGTCGTGTCGCAAATTCAGCAATCGTTGACACTCCTCGGACAGCTGCTCCAACGTCACATCGTTCCGCTCCTCGATCTTCGACAAAAGTCGTAGCCGCACTTCCGCATCCTTGTCCGACTTCAGTCCACACACAAACACGAGGCACTTGAACTGCTCCTCCGAAAGCTTGGACAACTCGAACTCCACACATGATTTGTTGATGCGGCACGCGTACGACACGTAGTCCTCCTGCGGCTGCTTCGAAATCTGCAGGCAACGATATCTCCGACTGATGACGGACTCGGCTGCACCGAACAAAGCACTCAATTTCTTCACCGTCGTCGGAAAGTCGAACTCCTTCGGCGCTTTCGGTAGAATGAAACTGACGTACCTTTCGTGTTCCGACATCCCCAGCTTCCGCATCAGCAATCTCACTTTCGCTTCACCATCCAGCCGGCTGGCATCCTTCTCGAACAGGTCCTCATACCTACTGTACCAAACAGCGAACGTGACGTTGTTTTCCGGATCGTATCTGAACTCCTTTATATTGCTGGCGAGCGAGTCCAATATCGCCTCCGGATTCGACGGAACCTGCACCTGGATCGACGTCAGGATGCTCCGTATTACCTGTTCCTGCTGGGCCATGAATGATTGCTGCTGCTGCTGCATCACCTCCTGCTGCTGTCGAAGCACCTCCTGCTGCTGCCGGAAAAGTTCAGCAACATAATTCTGCTGCTGCTGCTGGAACCACAGTAGATACGGGTCCATCTGTCCGGGCGGAGGAAAACTCGCACTGGGAGGGGGCACATTCACTACCGGCGGCGGCCGAAACTGCTGCTGCACATTCGACGGAGGCTGCTGGTTCCCATTTTGCGACGGGATCTGACCAGCACTACCCTCACTCATTCTTCGCCGCTTCGCCGTGGGTGACACGGTGGCTAATTAATTAACGACTTTTCGCAATATTAACCACTCCCGAAGTCGCCACTTTTGTATCCCGCGCCCGTACGTGGTGGCCGAACTCGCGTACCGAGATCATTAGCGCGAGAAACAAATTAAAACATAGTTATCGGACGAACGAATTAAAACGCGTTGTTGCGGTAAAACGAACAATAACAAACTAACTTTATTTACATTACATTCGGACAACATTCATTCATAACAATTACACATGTATGCGCTGTGTCGACATCAAAGGGTGACAGATGTTCAGTCGCCCGCGAGTCCAGCGGCGGCGGAATAGGTAGGGGCTATCCGCATTCCAGTTGTCCCCAACATAGTATAATTTATTTAAGGTGTCTAAAAATATGCAAAAAAAAATCGATATTTCTGGAGCTCGATTTGAATAGGTCGTATGTGCTTTTGTCGATTAAAAATTCGATCTGTTGGATTCGCTTATTATAGCGAAAACCGTTGAAATTGAGCAAAGTTGATACATACAGCAGAATCCTCACAAAACAGGCTTTCTGTTCCATCATTAAATAAAAGTTTGCAAAATATCTACCATATTGCTACAATGACTAAAATAAACTGATCGAATTTTAAATCGACGAAAGCACATACGACCTATTCAAATCGAGCTCCAGATTTAATATCGATTTTTTTTGCATATTTTTAGACACCTTAAATAAATTACACTAAAATAAACGTCGTTTTCGTTTTTGTGGCGAAAGTTTTCGTTTTTGATTTTCGTGGGTGTAGCACTTTTTTCTGCACCGCTCGAGATTGTGCAGCACACAAAAATTCGGGAGTGTAGCACGAGCGCACCGTGTCCACCAATCAGCGTTTACAAAGTTGTCAATATTTTGGTTTTTATTCACGCACACCAGCGCAACTCTTGACGCAACTACACCGAAAATGTACATTTTTTTTCAGTGAAAAGTGTAACACGAATCGGTGTAATACCGTAATACCGCCGCAAAAACGAAAACGACAAAAGGGAAGATTCAAATATTACGTCCATCAATTTTTGGGATTTCTAGACCCCCCCTCCCCCCTCTGTCACGCACTTTCCCTATATCTAATACACGTAGTGTCACACTTTTGTAGACCCCCCCCCCCCCCTCCCCAAAATGTTGGACGTAATTTTTGAACATTCCCAAAGTTTGTTGTAGTTAGCATCTGTTAGCATAAATAGTTACCATGCATACACTGCGAATCTGGCATTACCCTTTCGGGTTCATTCAAATATTACGTGATGCAAAATTTTACCATTTTTAACCCCCTCTCTTCCCCACGTAACAACTTTTGTATGGGAAATTTAGATTTTTTGTATGAAGCGTAACGCAGTGCTAGACCCCCTCCCTACCCCCTTAGAGCACCTTTAACGGTGCGCTTCTATACCCCGTTTGGCAGCCCTCCATCATTGCAGCAAACTTTACCGGTTGCTGCTGGATGCGCTCGCAAAATAGTAGCGCTATGGGTGGGTGACCAAATATATTGTCTATCCGGTTGGAATCAAGACCGACATTCAATCTAAAATTGCCATTTTCTTGGTCCACAAGTGTCGCAACTGTTTCGCATCTAGTGCGCTGTATTGCTGACAACAACGGGGAGGATGCGCACTGCCTTTGACATGATTTAAAAACGTCGCGAGTTGGGTCGCGTCGCGACTTGATTGTGCGAAGTCCGGTTTGGTGGCGGCCCGACAATAGTAGCGGGACAGTTGCGCTGCTAAAAATTCTATGCAAATATGACAGCCCTCCCGATACGAATGAGGGTGACTAATTTGATTGCTACCGGTGTGGAAAAGGGTGGTTAAGTCAAGATGGAAGCGCTGCGCGGGTTGCTCGAATAGTAGCCGCCGTTAATGTTCCCAAGTAACCACGAAGCCGTATATAAGTGCATCAATTTTGCTATATATTTATATTTAAAATTGTGAATATAATGCTGCATTACTTTATACACCTCATTGAAGCAATATTAAAGTCGAAAAGGGCCCCACTAAAATCAAATTAATGCCACATATTGCAGCACGTTGACAGTCATTGCTAAAGTAACATAAATGCATGTGCTGTACATTTGCATTTACACATGCTAAATACGTGCAACACGAAAAACCAAAACAAAAATCTATTTTTAGTACCGCTTCATTATCGGCGCTACTAATTCCCCCACATATGAATGTTTTAACCATTATTTTTTGTCACCGGGTCAGGAGTCGAACCAGAATTGTTGAAGACCGCTAGATGAGTTCCATACGCGCTGTCCCCTTGGACCGTTTCTGCTGCAGTGATAACGACAGATATTTCATTAACTAAAAGAAGACTGTTCTTCTGTCTGAATCATTGCAGTAGAGGGCAAAACGACTATGTCATATGTAATAGAGTCCCTGTAATCACATTTTGATAATCACTGATGAATACATAATGCATTTTAGAATATATTTAATCAATATAAGAAAAGTGAAACACCCTTCGCATACTGCTCACATGCTAATTGTGGTTTCCATCATTATTTGGCATGTGATAGCAGACAACAGAAGAGCGAAGAGGTAATCTCATAAACAGGACTTTCTGAAAAAGTCGTCGATCGGTGGTTCAAACGCTGATTAAGTTGGTCGGGAGTCGAACCAGACGTGTTGATGACCGCTAGAGTAAAGTTGTTCACTCTTCTTGATTGCATTTGTTTACCATTAGAGTCAAGCTTTTATAATGAATTGTATTGTTAGAGCAACCTTTGCTAGTTTGTACATTGCATTTATTCAGTTTTTGCAGTGTTGAATTATTGAATTAACGTATATCAGCATTTAATACACCCTAATGTAAAGAAAAATGTAATGCATCATTCCATTGATAATGCCAATCTAAAGGATTATTGCATGACAAGTGTGGAATTACTGCATTTCGCATTGCAAAGGTTGATATTCAGTCTAATTCGTGCAATGATATAATGCTTGTGGTTACTTGGGTTGCTCTTAGCGTTACGTAAAATTGCGCATTGCGCGGTTATAAGTGCGACGATGAAGTGCGGAGTCTCAAATAAAAGTGCGATTTTGTGTCAGATCGTGCGGTGTCTTCACCGCACTTATTCATTAGCTCGTGATGAATAAGTGCGGTGAAGACACCGGAACGATTTGATGCAATATCGCACTTTTATTTTAGATTCCGCACTTTGTCGCAGTCCAGTTAGCAATGCAATAAACTATAAATACATTCTATGCAGCATTGTTTACTGAAAATGAGTACTTTTATTTTAGAGAGAAAAACAATCATCGCCCAATACAAAGAATGTGAAAGGGTTAACTGTTTATTCTCATATTCTCATCGAATTTGAAAGTGTCTTTCATTGACAGTTCCGCATACATTTTGTTTACTTCGGGGCGTATACGCCTGTGTCGACATTTTGTAAAAATAGAGCTTGCTAACGTTTATTCACCTTTCTCTTTCAAACATGCGCAGGCGAAATCAAGGTATTTACATATTCTAAGGTAGTCTTAGATTTCAAAACTGATTAGGCGGCCATTGTTTTTTCACCGAAATAGAAATAGTCTATTTTACGAAACGACAACAGTGTTGATATTGATATTAACACTGACGGCACAGACAAACAGACGTAACACCACAGACAAACAGACGTAACACTTCGAACATTTTTCGATTCAAATCATAGTCACGAAAACATAATATTATTCTCCCAATGCTAAAAGGCCTATGTTTGGCCGACCACCAACTAGGTGGCGGTAGTGAGCAAACGTCAAACTCGAACAAAAACGATGCGAGCACCACGGTTGGGCAGTTGGCCAACTATCAAATTTTGAAAAAGACCGTTAAATCGGTGAACGATGTGAATTATCAGAGTGTTACGTCTGTTTGTCTGTGCTGACGGGCTTGGGCGCAACCTCCTGTCAAATTGTCATTCATGAAATGAGCGATCAGCTGATCCGAAACGTCTCGTAAAATTGCTCATTCTGAAAACAAATCCCCCGCCTCCTCAAATTCCTTTGAAATTTCGCTTCATGCTCAACCTTACAATATATAAAAACCTTGGGCGAAATAGAATAGTTGTCATCAGGAAAAGTTTCCCGATGAAAACAAATCCTATCCCGCCTGCATGCATGAAAGAGAGAGGTGAATAAACGTCAGCAAGCTCTACACGCTAACCCTCAGTTACCCAGATTGGTGTCAAAGCGACCCAGACTGAGCAAAACTGCAGTTACTCTAAACTGAGTAAAGGCACCTTTATACCCCGGACAGACATGTGATACGAGTATGATTCCTGTACAACGGTACGCAGTGTCAAGAAAATTCTAACAAGACTGACTTGAACTGAGAGAATTTTCAGTATGGCACTCATTTCAAGCGTAATTGTACAGTGATTCTTGTATCACATGTGTGTCATAAGTATTACTCAAATCTGGGTTACCAATGTTGGTGGCAAAATCTGGGTAAACGATACCCAGCTCCTCCGGGGCCTTGATTTTGTTAATTTATTTTCAATTTAGATTTTAATTAAAAAGCTCTTAATTTCCATCGAGATTTCCATGTGCTGTTCACTTATGCTATGTTCAGACTACGCCGTTGTATCATGATACAAGCGGTTTTCGTGATACAAGGCCAATATCATGTTTCTGGAACGTGATATTGCCATACATTTTTGACACCTCCAATATCACCTTCCCGAACGTGATATTCTGAATATCACGATACAACTGCTCGAAATTGCTGCTCGAATGTCGATTTTCTGGCAACCCTGGCGGGAATTTGACAGAAATGTCATTTGGAAAAGTTTGTTTTTATTGTTGTTTTCCTTGACCGAAATCAGGAGGATTGTGCATTCCACGTTTGGCTGCTGAGAAGAAAGGAGGGTTATTTTTGGCGTTGAATTTTGGATTGATTTTTTTTTTAATTTTAAGTGGTTTGAAATAGTGAATTATATATACTGAATATAATAGTTTAGTGAAAACACAATCGAATATAGAAAGAGAAAGTGACAAGAAATAAAAAAGAGAAATTACTACCAACGCGGCGGAATCACTCCGCCAAATATCGGCCATTTTGTTTTGCGAACAGGAGGGAGAAAAAGCCTAGTGAGAGTAGTGAGGTTAGGGCGAAAATGTTGGAACCGGATGGTTCCGAGGGAGCCGTTGGGGGGACGGGGCCCCCCGTAATATGGCCGACAGGTGGACACTCCATGATGGGGAGACACCTCAACGAGAACAGGATGAATGGTATTACGAGAAGCGATCAGGAAAACTTCCAGTACACCCTGGGAGATACAGGACCGTACCGTATCTACGTCGAGCTGAGAACAAGAAACGCTGCTGACAGGAACACGAAGATCAACAAATTTTCGCTTGGCTCGGCCTTGCGAAAAATGGACGGTTTCCGTGGACACATAGTGGACATGAAATACCTGGGCAGATTCAAGATCATGGTCCTGGTTAACAATTTCATCAAGGCTAACGCATTGGTGGAAGCAATCAACACAGCTGAAGGAACATATCGAGCGTACATTCCTAGCCATCTGGTAACAATCGCTGGCATCATCGCTGGGGTCCCAGCAGACATCTCAGAAGAAGAAGTACTGCAGGGTCTGGACACCGAATGTCCCGTTGTTCGGGTGCGCCGACTGCATCGGAAGGAAAACAATGTTCAAATACCGCTAAACCGAGTAAGTGTTACTTTCCGCACATCGAAACTACCAGAAAAAGTCAAGCTATTTAGCTGCATCACCAGAATCCTACCATTCATCAGGAAGGTGGAGCTGTGTGAGAAGTGCCTGAGATATGGTCACAGGACCTTCAACTGCAAGGGAGCCCGACGCTGTAAAAATTGTGGGGACCGCCACGAAGAGGAAACCCAGTATGATGCTTGTGCAAACCCCGTGAAATGCGCCAGTTGCAGAATGAACCACCAAACGACAGATCCGACCTGCCCGGAGAAAAAGAAGCAAGCCAGCATCAACGCAATCCGTGCTAAGCAGAATCTCACCTATGCAGAAGCTCGCGACATGTGCTCGGTGTTCAGCCAAAACCCGTTTGAACTGCTGAACAATTTGGAGGACTATCCAACGATATCGGAGACCTTCGCTGAAGTCACGACCGAAAACCAGGAATCATTAAGGAAACAATGGGAGCGAACAAACCTACCTCGACAACCAATCCAACCGGCGGTAAAGCTGTACAAACCAGCTGTGAAGGAGAAGGACAAAAAGAAGAATACAAAACGACGACACACAGAAGAGGAATGCAGCACAGAAAAGCAAGCAAGGAACAGCGAACATCAAACCTGCAAGATCGATCGGGAGGACGGAGTAGGGCTTAACAACCCACACCGAGTCACCGACAAGGAACAGCTAGAAAGGATGATCAATGAAGAAAAGCGCAAAACGTTGGAGACCGCGCACCGCGATTTCCAGGAAAAGGTAATGAAGTTTTACTCGATGTGTATTGATCATGATATGCCAGACGATGTACAAGAGAAGTTCAAGAGCATCTCGAAGCAATGCTTCGACTTAGCTCAGACTTTCTTGTAGGGATCTTCACGCCAAACGAAGATAGCTCGTTTAGGATATTGCAATGCAATATCCAAAGCATGTATAAGAACAAAGCCGAACTGCAACGAGTTTTAACATCTGGGGATTACGACGCAACTTTGCTATCAGAAACATGGACGGATCTAACACTAGAGGATACCAACAAATACCGAATTTCCACGTATCACCAAATTCTACATTCTCGCTATGACAATTATGGAGGAGCGGCCATCCTCCTGAAAAAAGACTTCAACTTTTCTCTATTGACTTTACCCGGACTATCAGACTACACACAGGCTACTGCTCTGAAAATACTATCTTTGGAGTTGGTACTTGTGTCGATTTACATCAGCCCAATGGCCGATAACAAATCGGTAGAGGACGACCTAATCAAAATTTTCGGAGTATTGCGATCTTTTCGAAAGGTTATAATAGGAGGAGACCTGAATGCTCACCATTATTTGTGGGGAAATGATCGTTCGGATAAGCGTGGCGAAGTTCTGATGCAACTGGTGGAGGACTTCAACTACCTCATCTTGAACGATGGATCACCAACGTACGTTCCGATCAGACTAGATCAATCATCTACTGCTATTGACATCACTATGAGCACTCCCAACGTTTTCACCGACCTGGAGTGGAAGGTGTTGGACACGGGTATCGGAAGCCACCATCTAGCCGTAGAAATCAACTTCAACGCAGGGACAGTTAAGCGACCTGTTCGATATGTATACGACCAACAGAAGATCAACAAGAGCCTGGCAGATTTAGACAAAGAAGATGTAAGAGGGATAGAAGATTTGCAAAGAAATGTGAAAAGGGTGAGTAAGGCACATAGAAGAATAGATAAAAGGGAACCTAAATATTGGTGGACTCAAGAGGTTGAAGATGCATGGAAACAAAAATCGGAAGCGAGGAGGAAGTTCAACCGAGAATCAAATCTGGAAAACATGATGGAGTTTAAGAAGAAAGCAGCGATATTCCAACGAACAAAAAGGCAGGAGATGTTGCGTAATTGGAAAAGTTTTCCCGATGAAATCAATCCGTTCATTGGGTCAAAGGAACTTTGGAACAAAATAGGTCGGCTAACTGGAAAACGACATTTCAAAAAAGAAAACAACATCCTTTATGACTCACCGGAAGAAGCAGATGCATTCATGGACGCCCATTTTGGACAAAATGAATACCAACAGCTACATAGAGGAGTGGCCAAACAGGATCTGTTGAACATGGAGATCCTACAAACAATACTGAATCGAAAAAAGAAGAGGTCAGCAGCCGGAGAGGATCGTATCACATACGAAATGCTCCGACAGTTGAGTCCTGAGGTGAAACAGAACTTGATTGTGGATCTTAATCGGATGTGGAGAAATGGATGTCCGGACGACTCGTTAAAACTGATCAAAGTTGTGGCGATCCCGAAGCCTGGTAGGGACCAGAACACCGCTGCGGGAAAGCGCCCAATCTCGTTAGTTCCTACAACAACCAAGGTCATCAACACAGCAGTATTGGACCAACTACAGGACCACATAGAAACGCACAATATATTACCTCGAACATCCTTCGGGTTCCGGAAGCACTCTTCAACGAACAGCTGCCTCACATACGTCGTCAATCACATCAAGGCCAACAAACGGGAAGGATATGTATCGGCGATGATCTGCATTGACTTATCAAATGCATTCAACGCGGTACAAACGAACACATTGGAGCGAATACTGGATTCTTATCTGGTTCCAAGCGAAATCAACGTGTGGATTACAGGATTCCTCCGAAACCGCCGGATGATCCTGCAATTAAGAGAAGGAACGGTGACTAGGACCATCAGCAACGGGTTACCGCAGGGAGACGTGCTCTCGCCTACCCTGTTCAATTTGTACACGGCCAAACTACACGAGATATCCGATGGAGACGTCGTCCTGGTACAATACGCGGACGATTTCGGGATCATGGTTCGAGGCAAAAATATGGATGTTCTTCGAAACAAGGCGCAAGAGAAACTCGACGAATTTTGCTATCTGGCACAAGAGTTAAATTTCTTCTTCTTCTTCTGGGTGCTCTTTTGCTACAAAAGAGCGAAAAATGGCGCAGCGATCTAGCGCTATATTGCCAGTTAATTTTTCGTTTATACTCCGATCGAGTTTACTTTCTGGTGAGCACACCGCGATCACGATCGATCGTGTCGATCGCTGCAGTCGTACTGAGTTAAATTTCGAAATCAACGCAAACAAAACTAAAGCGATACTTTTCACAAACAACAACAAATCGTTAGATGTCAACATCGCTGACGTCCCTCTGGAAACAGTGAAGAGTCACCGGTACCTGGGAGTAACGATTGACCGTCACTTGAGTTTTGGACCGCACGTCAGGGAGACCCGAGCAAAAATAGCTGACAGGCTAAATATGCTCAAAGTAATCAGCGGAGTGAAAACAGGAAGTCATCCACAAACTCTGAATAGCATCTACGTCGCCATAATACGAAGCGTTATGGAATATGGGTGCTCAGTGACCAACAACGCCGGAAAGACCAACAAACAGCTGCTAAACGTTGTAAACAACCAATGTTTACGGAAAGTTACAGGTTGCACGCGCAGTACGCCGCTAAATGCTTTGACGGCTCTTGCAGGACAGGAACCTTTGGAAGAAAGATTCAACTACGTGACAGGCAAGAGTATAGCAAGATGTTTCGAAAGAAATAACGTGATAGCAGAGCAACTGAGGAACATAACCGAAATCGAAGACGGGGATGAAGGAAAATACTCATACGTAGAAAGGATGTACTACAGGAACAAACAACTTTATGACAACATAATGACGGTGGAGGCAATATCGACGAAGAGCCAGGAAGCAGAGGCGGTAGAAATAACCTCAACGCTGGAAGGAATTGTCGGTCATAAGAAAAGTAACTTGGCGCCGACAAGAATGAAACAAGCAGCATTAGTGGCGATGAACGAGACGTACTGTGGACGGGGCAGAATCTTCACCGATGCTTCGAAAGCAGACGGTGTCTGCGGAATAGGTGTATACATTGAGGACGTGGAGGTGAAACGATCGTTTAAGCTGGAAGGAGATATAAGCATTACTGCGGCAGAAATCCATGCCTTAGGCGTGGCACTACAATTCGTCGAAGAGGGACAACTGCTCAACTACGTCATCTATACGGACTCGATGACAGCGTGCTTGATGTTGGAAGAAGCAAGGGATTTCAACAGGGCGGAGACAGTGCTAGCATATGTGTTAGAAACAGCACGGAAATGGCGTATTAGCTTCCAGTGGATTCCAAGCCATGTAGGAATCGCTGGAAATGAAGTAGCGGATCAACTAGCGAGGGAAGGAGTAAACCAAACTACCGTGTTGGAGCACCAACTATTTGCGAAAGACGTCATGAGGCAGATAAAAGTACAGACAGCAGAATCAGCACAACGCTGGTACCAGGAGTATTCACAGGAGAAAGGAATACGGTTCTTCACGCTGCACCAAAAGCTACATGATAAGCCGTGGTATCATGGAAAAAGTTTTGGAGGTCGGGATATACGACTTCTGAATAGAATCATGACCGGCCACAACTACGCGAAGAGCTGGCTGGCCAGAATGAAAATTGTGGAGAGCGGAGATTGCGAGTTATGCGCGGAGGAAGAAACGGCAGAACATTCGATCCTGACCTGCCCCCGCTACAACAGTATCAGAGCTAGATACAGTTTTGGGAATGGATATTCAGAATTAGTAGAAGTGTTTAAAACCAAGAGCATGGAATTATATAAAGAGTTAGTGGATTTTGTGAAAGAGTGTAAACTAGACTTGTGAACTAACTACACATGTAACGACTATCATGAAAAACGGAGAAACAGGGCATATAGTCAAGTTGACTGGCCCTATACATCGACGAGTTGATGTGATCCCCATCAGCCCGCACAGAAAGAAGAAGAAGAAGAAGGAGGATTGTGCTCCAAAAGCAGCAAAAATATTTCATTTTCTGCAAAACTCTTCCGCTGCGGTTATTCCGGAAAATCAGACAGCAGGTGATGGACCCGTGAATATTGCTTCGGATTAATGGAAGCTCCAGTGGTGGCCACAACGAAAGGCCCTGTGAGTGTGGAAAATTGCAATGGGAAGGAAGGAATTACTGTGGCCCGGATAGTACGATGGACTGTCACACATCGCGACACGATCATCAGAACATCGCAATTGCCGGAGGAACTTCTTCTAGAACCCACATTTCAACTTCAAGCACTTCCCCGCACAGCAACGGAGCGCTGCGATAATGTTCTGCGGCCAGAGTTCAATTTCGCAAAAGTATATCAGCAGTCAGCACCCAGATAGAATTCCAAACAGCATTTTCGGGTAAGTTGAACGACGTCCCCGCAAGTTAACTGACGATAACCGCCGTTGTTTTCTCCAACAGCATCTCCGTCTTCGAGAGCGAATCGTTTGGTGAAATTATCAGCCGTATGAGAGGCATTCCGTGATGGTGACGCGTGCCTGTGGCTAGTAGATTACCAAGCAGCAAAAAGCAAACCAATTGGTGGAATATTAGTTAACTATCCGGAAGATGTCCACCTATCTAACTACCCACTAATCCTAGTTATGTGTGTTTGTGTTGTGTGCGTACCTAGTTAAAAAAGCCACAAATAAGTGTGATATGAAGAAAAAACTCAATGTACCAAGCAGAATTCCAAATAAACTTTTTTATTCGCTTTTGTTTACGTGAATTATTCTACACATTCGATCAGGAACTACTGCAAATATGCAATGATTCTTCTTGTGATTTCTCTAGCAAGTCTAAAAAGAGCATCTGTGAATTTTTCCAGAAGGAGCTCCTGGAGGAATCCTCAGAAGGAACTCCTGGAGGAATCACCAGAGAAAACTTCTGAAGAAACCTGTGGAGCAATCCCCCGAGGAAACTCCTAGTTGGAATACGTAGATAAAACTTCTGGTAGAATTCTCAGCAGAAACTCCTGGAGGGAACTCCCGGAGGAATTGCCACAGGGAACTCCCGCAGGAATCTCCAGAGAGAATTCCTAGAAGGAATTCTTGGAGAAGTTTTCATAGGGAAGCTTGGATCATGGATAAACATTGAATCTTTGGAGAATTCTTGGAAGAAGTCATTGAGATTTCTAGATAGCTCTTTAAGTGAATTCCTGACAAAATCTTTGGAGGAATCCATGGAAGAACTCCTGGAGAAAGCCTTGGAAAAATGTCTCGAATCCTAATATTTTGAAGAGAATAATCGTGGAAGAATCTTTGAAAGATTTTCTCAAAGAACCCTTGGAGAAGTTCTTGTAGGATTTTTTATTGTAAATTTTAAGAAGTAGGTAATCAAAGGAGAAAAACTTGAAGAATCATTTAAAGGCATCTTTTTAGAATGGTTATCAAGGAAATCCTAAAATAATTTTCTGGGGTACCGTCAAGGCACCATTCACCGTGGATCTAAAAGGATTCGGGGCAAATAAGGGCTGTAATTTGACACCAGTCTTATAAACATTGTTGGTGCCGCTTTTAATTGCCTTCATTGTAGGTTAAAATTAAAGCAATATCCACAGAAATAGAAAATTTTTCACAAAATTTGGTGATATAGTACAATTAGTAAAAGGTAGTAGGGTCGCCTAATTCCGTGGTAGGTCACCATTCACCGTGGTAGTAGGGACCCATTCACCGTGTATGAGAAATTTTATTCTACTTTGTTTAAAAATGATCAAAACAACCCAGCCAAGGGAATTTTCTTCGTTTAAATTCATTTCAAGTAATAACTTCCAAGATTTTATTAGAAAAACGAATGTTCAAATTTTCGATTTTTTCTAGATATATGGGACAATATGGGGCACGGTGAATGGAGACCATTGATTTTTAGGGTACCCATTTACCGTGCCTTTTTGTTTCAATTAAAAAGTACGAGTAATCGTACTTTCTTGTTAAACTTACTTCGGTAATGCAAAATACATACCTGGTATGTGAATTTAATTGCTTCTTGGTGGAATAAAAACGTTACTACATTTAGTTTATCGCTTAAATCACCTTAGCGCAGTTTTCGTTTTTTCACTATGAATGTAGTGACCGAACAGAAACTCACTACATGTAAAAACACTTTAGTGTCAAAATGATACTTTTAAATGTTTCTAATGAGCGTTTTGACATGGTAACAACACATTAGTGTTGTATTGGTGAAATTGAAGGGAAATTGTCATATCATTCAATCATAATATGGAAATAATGAAAAAATATTCGAAGGCACACGGTGAATGGAGCCCCCACGGTGAATGGCGCCTTGACGGTATATGTTATATTTCAAAACATTTTTGAAGGGAATTTTCAAAGAAATCTTTGGAAATTCTGGTGGAGTTTGTCAATCTTATTAAAATTTAAAGGACAGTATATTTAGGAATCTTGTAAAAAATACGGTCAAAATTCCTTAGAAATTACTGAGTAAACCCGCGAGAGAATTGTCAGAAGCATATATGGAGAAGCCTTGAGAGAATTCTAGGAGTAATAGTTTTTTTTCAGCAGGAACTTTTGAAAATTAAATCCTTGAAGGTATCCTAAATGGAATTTCTGAAGAAATATTTGAAGGGATTTCCCAAAACAATCCTTGAAGAAATTCTTGAATAAATCTGACAGAGTTCTTAAAGAAATACTTAAGAGAATCCTCGAAAAAACTTCTGAAGTAATCTTTGAAAAAAATCCCAAAGAAATTCTTGAAGTCATCCTTAAAGGAGCTCCCGAAGCGGTTCTAAAAGAAATTCTACAGGATTTTTTTATGAATTCCCATGGGAATTCCTAAAGGAATTCATGAAAAAATCCTGAAGAAGTACTAGGAAGCATTTCGAAGGAATTCCTGAAAGAATCCCCGAAAGCAGTTTTGACAAACATCTTAAAAGAAATCACTCAGTGATTCCTTCAGCATTTTTTTTTTTCAAGGATTCCTTCATAAATTGCTTCAAGAATTCCTTTATAAACTCATTCAAGTTTTCCTCAATATATACATTCAGGAATTTTTTCACGGGTTCCTTGAAAAAATTCCTCAAGGATTACTTTAAAAACTCCTTGAAAGATTCCTTCCGGAATTTTTTCGAGAGTTTCTTTAAAAACTTTTCAAGGATTATTTTTAGAGTGTCCATTTCCCGGCCAATTTTCGTGTCCCGGGATTCGGGACAAAATACTTAGCTAATCCCGGGAAATCCCGGGATCCCGGGATTTTTTAAAATTTCAATAAAACCCAGAAAATTGATATGTTTAGCTTTTGTGCAGTTGAAATATTCATTTTTTAAGTTATGGTTATTTCTGTATCCATCACAAGAAGTATTATAAAGTGTCTATACAATGTACTGCACTACTACTTGATGTACAAATGTCAATAACGAAATACATATAAAAGTATCAACGTTATGTTCGCCAAGAACAGTCTGTTTTCAACTATTTAGTAGTTAATTTATTGCAAGTAATTTTCTACCGATATCTAATAGTTTAAGAGAAATAATTATCATAATCTGTATTATATCGCTACGGAAGATGTTTGTATTGTTGATATATATCGCAAAAATCGCACTTCAATATAACTTTAGAGTACCTTTTGAACTCTTAGTTTCCGAATATTTCAATACAAAAGGTTGGACTCTTTTTGCAATTGCCGGTTTTCCATAATTTTAAAACTTTTGTACTTGTTATTGAGATTCATTGATTCTGTTCTGAAAAATTCAAATCATTTACATAATATAGTAAAAGTTTGGTCTCAGATTTCCAAAATTACAATGTAATATGGTATGTGGGCTATGTCCAGTTTGTTCTTGCTGCTACTGAATAAACCAATAAATAGAAAAAGATGAATGAAAAGCATAACATGATACCAAGTTTATCATGAATGATTGATTTTTTTTTTCAAGTATGACCTAGTGTCCAAAGCCCGATGGTGGTGTGTGAGAAAACCGCTCATATTTCGAAAGTGAAAATGGCCAGATAAAGTTTTTGCCTTGATATTTGGCAGTTTTATCTACATATTGTCTTCATCCCGGGATTCCCGGGATTGTCGGGATTTCTGAAATGATATCCCGAGATTCGGGAAATCCCGAAATCACTCAAATCCCGGGAATTCTTGTCCCGGGATGTCCCGGGAAGGACACTCTAATTATTTTAGAAATTTTTTCAAGAATTCCTTCAAGGATTCCTTCTCGAGTTCCTTTAATAACTCCTTCAAGGAATTTTTAAGGAGTAGGATTCCTTCACGAATTCCTTTAATAATAACTTCAAGGATTTCTTGAGGAGTTCCTTCAAGGATTCCTTTAGAAATTAATTCAAAGATTTCTTCAGGAATTTATTCAAAGATTCCTCCAGAAATTCCTTCAAGGATTCCTCCACATATTTCAGCAAGGATTCCTCCAGGAATTCCTTCAAGGATTTCTCCAGAAATTCCTTCAAAGATTTCTTCAGGCATTCCTTCAAGAATTTCTCAAGGAATTCCTTCAAGTATTCCTCTAGGAATTCCTTTAAAGAATTCTTCATGAATTCCTTAAAAGATTCTTCCAGCAATTTCTTCAAAGATTCCTCTAGAATTCACTCAGTGATTCCTTCAGGAATTCTTTCCAGGATTCCTTCAGAAATTCCTTATGGAATTCTTTCACGAATTCCTCCATGAACTCTGTCAATGATTTCTTCGGATATACCTTTAAGGATTTTTCTAGGAATTCCTTCAAGGATTCCTCTAGGAATTCCTTCAAGGATTTCTCAAGCAATTCCTTCAAAGATTCATCCAGCAAATCCTTCAAGGATTCCTCTAGGAATTCCTTCGAGGATTTATTCAGGAATAATTTCAAGGATTCCTCCAGGAGTTCCTTCAAAGATTCCTCCAGAAATTCTTTCAATGATTCTTGCAGGGCTTCAAGGATTCATCCAGCAAATCCTTCAAGGATTCCTCCAGGAATTCCTTCGACGATTTATTCAGGAATAATTTCAAGGATTCCTCCAGGAGTTCCTTCAAAGATTCCTCCAGAAATTCTTTCAATGATTCTTGCAGGACTTCCTTCTAGGATTCTTGCAGAAATTTCTTCAAGGATTCATCCAGAAATTCCTTCAAGGACTCCTCCAGAAATTCCTTCAAGGATTTTTCCAGATATTCCAGCAAGGATCCCTCCAGGAATTCCTTAAAGGATTCCTCCGGGAATTTCTCCAACGATTCCCCAAGAAATTCCTTCAAGGAACTTCCAGAAACTTCTTCAAGGATGCCTCCCGAAATTGCTTCAAGGATTCCTTAAGGAATTCTTTCTAAGATTCTTTCAAAATTTTCTCTAAAGATTCCTCTAGGTATTCCTTCAAGGATTTCTCCGGAAATTCCTTCAAAGATTTCTTAAGGAATTCCTTCAAGGATTTCACCAAGAATTCCATCAAGGATTCCTCCAGAAATTTCTTCAAGGATTCCTTTATAAACTCTTTCAAGGTTTCCTTAATAAATTCCTTTTGGAATTCTTTCACGGATTCCTCCATGAACTCTTTCAATGATTTCTTCGGATATTTCTTCAAGGATTTTTCAAGGAATTTCTGCAAAGAATCCTCCAATAATTCCTTCCAGAAATTCCTCCAGGAATTCCTTTGAGAATTTCTCAAGGAATTCCTTCAAAGATTCCTCCAGAAAATCTTACAAGGATTCCTCCATGAATTCCTTCGAGGATTTATTCAGCAATTCTTTCAAGGATTCCTCCAGGAGTTTCTTCAAAGATTTCTCCAGAAATTCTTTCAATGATTCTTGCAGGACTTCCTTGTAGGATTCTTGCAAAAATTCCAACAAGGATTCATCCAGAAGTTCCTTCAAGGATTCCTCCAGAAATTCTTTCAAGGATTCTTCCAGATATTCCAGCAAGGATCCCTCCAGGATTTCCTCAAAGGATTCCTCCCGAAATTCCTACAAGGATTCCTCCAGGAATTCCTTCGGAAGTTCTTTCAAGGATTCTTCCAGGAATTCCAAGGAATTCCTTCAAGGATTCATCAAGAAATTCCTTCTAGGGTTTCTCCAGATATTCCGTCAAGGATTCCTCCAGGAATTCCTTCAACGATTCCTCCAGGAATTCTTTCAATGATTTCTTCAGAAATTCCTTCAAGGATTTCTCTAGGAATTCTCCAAGGATTCCTCCAGGAATTCCTCCAACGATTCCCCCAAAAAAATCCTTCAAGGATTCCTCCAGAAAGTTCTCCATAGATTCCTCCAGGAATTTCTTCATGGATTCCTCCAGGAATTTCTACAAGGATTCCTTAAGAAATTCTTTCAAAGATTCCACCAAAAGATCCTCTAAAGATTCCTCCAGGAATTCTTTCAATGATTCCTCAAGGAATTCCTTCTAAGATTTCTTCAAAAAATCCTTCAAGGATTTCTGCAGGAATTCCTTCAAGGATTCTTCCAGGAATTCCTCCAAAGATTCCCCCAAGAGCTCCTTTAAGGATTCCTCCGGAAATTTCTCCAAGGATTCCTCCACGAATTCCTTTAAGGATTCCATAAGGAATTCTTTCTAAAATTCCTCCAGGAATTCCTTCAAAGATTTCTTCAGGAATTCCTTCAAGGATTCCTCCAGGAATTCTGTTTAGGATTCCTCCAGGAAATTCTTCAAGGATTCCTTAAAGAATTTTCTCTGAGATTCCTCCAGAAATTCCTCAAAATTCCAAGGATCCCTCCAGGAATTCCTTCAAGAATTTCTCCAGGAATTCCTTCAAGGAATTCTTCAGGAATTCCTTCAAGGATTTCTTCTGGACTTCCTTCAAGGATTCTCCAGGAATTCCTTCAAGAATTTCTTCAGGAACTCCTTCAAGAATTTGAAGAATTCCTTCAGGGATTTATCAAGGAATTTTTTCAAGGATTCTTCCAGTATTTTTGTCAAGGATTCCTCCAGCAATTCCTTTACGGATTTCTCAAGGAATTCCTTCAAGGATTCCTCCAGAAATTCCTTCATAGGTTTCTCTAGGAATTCCTCCGATCATCTCCTGGAAGTTCTTCCTGGATTCCCTTAGAAATTCCTGCAACGATTCCTCTAGGAATTCCTTCCAGGATTCCTCCATAAATTCCTTCGAAGATTTATTCAGGAATCCCTTCAAGGATTTTTCCAGGAATTCCTTCGAAGATTACTTCAGGATATCCTTTAAGAATTCCATAACGAATCCTTTTCAAGTTTCCTCCAGGAATTCCTTCAAGTGGTTCCTTCAAGGATTCCTCCATGATTTTTTAAAGATTTTCTTCAGGAATTCATTCAAGAATTCCTTTAGAAATTCATACAAGAATTCCTTTAGAAATTCCTTTAAGGGTCTTTTAGAAACTTTCTGAAGAAATCCTTAAGGGAATTACTGAGGCTATCCTTGTAGGAATTTCTAAAGAAACCCTTGAGAGCTTTCTTAAAGGAATCCTTGAAGGAATTCCTGAAGGAATATTTGAAGGAGTCCTTAAAGAAACTCCTGAAAAATAAAAATAAATATCTAAATATAAAAACTCAATTCCTGAAGGACTCGTCGAAGGAATTCCTGAAGGAATTTTTAACTGAACTCCAGAAGTAGTATTTGAATTAATTTCTGATAAATGTCTTCTCTAAATTCTTGGAGAAATCCTCGAAGTAATTCCTGAAAAAATCTTCGGATGAATTCCTGGAAGAATCTTTGAAGGACTTTCTGAAGGAGTCCTTGGAGGAATTCCTGGAGAAATCCTCGAAGGAATTCCAGGAGAAATCTTTGAAGGAATTTCTTGAGGAATCCTAGAAAGAATTCCTGGTGGAATCCTTGAAGGAATCCCTGAAAAAATCCTCGAAGGAATTCCTGGAGGAATCCTTGAAGGAATTCTCGAAGAAATCCTTGATGGAATTCTTGAAAAAACCCTGAAGGCAATTCCTGAAGGAATTTGTAAAGGAATTCTTGGGGGAATTCATAAAGATATCTTTAAAGTAATAACTGTATCCTTGTAGAAATTTCTGAAAGAATCATTGAAGGCACTCACTCCCAAATAAATCTGGAAGGCATTCCTAAAGCAATCCTTGAATGAACTTATACAGTAAGGGCCCAATTTTGTCAGCCACATTTTGCGGCAATCTTTTTGCTCTCATTATCTTACGGTCACATTTTAGGCAATTGATACAGGGATAAAAAGTTTGAAAAACTGTTTAAGTTTTTGAAGAGAGCAAAAAATGTGTTCCGAAAAGGGGCTGACAAAATCGGGTCACTTATGTAATGGAATCCTTAGCAGAACTGCTGAAAGAATCCTGAATGAATCCTCGGAAGAATTCCTAAAGGAATCCCTAAAAGAATTCCTATAGAAATCCTTCAGGGCATTCCTGGAGAAATCTTTGAATGAATTTTCAAAAGAATTCATGAATGAATTCTTGATGGAATTTCTGAAGGAATCCTTGTAAGAATTCCTGAAGGAGTCCTTGAAGGAATTTTTGAATGAATCCTTGAAGGAATTCCTTAAGGAATCGTAGAAGGAATTCCTGAAGAAATTTTTGAAGGAATCCTCGAAAGAATTCCTGAATGAATCATTGAAGGTATTCTTGAAGGCACTCCTACAGAATTTCTTAAAGGAATTCCAAAAGCATTTCTTGAATGAATTTATAGTCCTTAACAGAACTGCTGAAGGAACCCTGAAGGAATCCTGGAGAAAATCCTGAAGGAATCCCTGAAATAATCCCTGAAGGAAACCTATAAGGAATTCCTAGAGAAATTCTTGAAGGAATTTCCAAAAGAATTCATGGATTAATCCTTGATGGGGTATCTGAAGAAATTCCTGAAGAAATCTTGAAGAATTCCTTGAAGGAACCTTTGAGTAAATTCCTGAAAGATTCCTTGAAGGAATTCCTGAAGGAATCCTTGAAGGAATTTCTGAAGGAATCCTTGAAGGAATTTCTGAAAGAATTGCTGAAGGAATCCTTGAAGGAATTTCTCGAAGGAATTCCTAAAGAAATCCTTGAAGGAATTCCTAAAGGCATCCTTGAAAAAAAAAAATATAAAGGAATCCTTAGCAAAACTGCTGGAGGAATTCTAAAGGAATCCTAGAAGGCAACCTCGAAAGATATCGTAAAAGAAACCTTGAAGGTATTCCTGAAGGAATCCTATAAGAAATCTTGGAAGGAATTTGATGGAAAATATTGATGGAATTCCTGGATGTCTCCTTGAAAAAAATTCTAAAAGAATCCTTGAAGGAATTCCTAGAGAAAACCTAGAAACAATTCTCGAAGGAACTCCTGAAAGAATTAATGAAGGAATTCTTGAAAGAAGTCCTGAAGGAATCCTTTAAATCCGTGAAAAGATCCTTGAAGGAATTTCTGAATTGATTCTTTAAGGAATCCCCAGAGGAAACTTCTGGAGAAATCTTCAAAGGGAGCTTCTGGAGGAATCCCCAGAGTGAACTCCTGGAGTAATATCCAGAAAGTGATCCTGGCGGAATCCACAGAACGAATTTCTAGCGCAATTTTCAGATGGAACATCTGGAGGAATCCCCATAGAGAACTTCTAGAGGAACCCGCAGAGGGAACTTCAAGAAAAAAAAAATCCAGAGGGAACTCCTGGGGGAATCTTCAGAGATTTTTTTTTGGAGGAACGCCCAGAGAAAACTCTCGCAGGAATCCAGAGAGGGAACTCCTGGAAGAATCCCCAGCAAAAACTTCTGGATGAGCGCCCAGAGGTAACACCTTGAAGAATCCCCAGAGGAAACTCCTGGATGAATCCCCGGAAGGAATTCCTGCAGAAATCCCTAGGAGGTCCGCTAGAAGTCCTCGCCAGATTGAATTCCCAGAAAAATTTTCAAATTGATCGCTGTGTGAATCTGCAGAGGGAACTCGGAGGAAATCTCCGAAAACAAGTTCGTGGAGGAAACCCCGGAAAGGATTCCTGGAAAAATCTTCGGGAATTCCTCCAGGCCCGGATTTAAGGGGGGGCAATGGGGGCAAGTGCCCCGGGCCCCCCGATTGAGGGGGCCCCCAAGAATCCCCAAGCACTACATATATTTTGTTCAACGAACTTATATAAAACACAGTTGTCTTAGAGTAGCTGTAATTGGGTTACCAGAAGTATCGAGATTATTTCATAGTCTGAAATTTGACTTGAGAGTAAATCGAAATCCTAAACTTCATGATTTTTGGTGCACTGGCACTATTTTTAGAATGGATTTACAGTTTTTCTTCTATATAAGCTGCCATTCCATAAAACCGTTTTGTCAATATATTGATAAATGCAAAACAATTTAAATTTAAAAAAAAAAAAACAACAACTAAACGATTCAATTGTTTCTCCAGAGGGGTATACAATATTCAACAGTTGGATAAAAAGAAGTTTCTTGTTTATTATGGCGTACACGAGCTTCTCTAAAATTTCTTGAAAGTTTTTATTGAGTTCTGTAGAAAAAAAATAAAAACGTTTCTTAACAAAACCAAAGATTATTTTTTTCAGAGTAAATTAAACGATGTTTGTGTATCAATAGAAATGTCATTTCATTGACAGTTTAACAATTCAATCACTTATTTGACAATGATTGTGCACGCTTCTGATGATTATACGATTATATTCTGAAAACACATATTGACACGCGACAATCGATTTTCCTCCAAATCCATACGTGAAACCTAACGTCGGACGTAGTGCGCTGGGCAGCGGATCTGGCCCTCTATCCAGCGCATTTTGCCCGACGCACGGTTGAGGAGAAAAATCAATTTTCGCGTTTCAAAAATTCCGATTTTCAACTGCACGAAGAATACTCAATGCCCATCTGCATCAGTTCGTTGAGGACAGATGTTTTTATGGGAAAGATATGATAGTTATTCCAGGAGATGTTTAGGAAATTCGGATCAATTTTGGAAACCTAGCTTTCTAAATCATCTCAGAGCAGTGGTTTTCCATATCTATATGTCTATATTTTGGGTTTCATCGACGTTTTCGTAAATTTATTGCTACAGTTGCCCCCTAAAGACCTAACTTTTTTCAGTCTTGAAGTACTCGTAAAATATTGCAATCACAAAAAAAAACAGTAAAAATTAAAAAAAAATACGAATTACAAAACATTGACAAACAAAATAATATAAGGTTTACATCTTTAAAATCTTGCTTTTAGGGGGCCTCTTCTAAAATGTTTGCCCCGGGCCCCCCGAAGCCTAAATCCGGCACTGCCTGGAGGTATCTCTGGAGCTGCTAAATAAATCTCCAAGAGAAATTGCTGGGGGCAGCACCGAAGGATTTCTTCCCGTGAGTAATTCCTTGATAAATCTTTGGAATTAATTCCTGGGAGAATGCTGGAATTAATTACTAGAGGAATCCCAAGAGGGTACTCCTGAAAGATTCACCGAAGATTGAGGAGTCTCTGAAAGGAACCCTCATAGCTATTCCTTGTAGGATTCTCAAAAGGAAACTCCTGCAGGATTTGCCAGATAAAAATCGTCGAGAAATTGTTAAATGGATTCCTTGCATAATCTGCAGAGGGAATTTTCAGAGCACTACGAAATTTTGGAGGGTACTCCAAAGTGAATTGCCAGAGGAAGCATATAAAAAAGAACACATCCAACAAGGATTCCGGTAGCTTGATCCGAAGCTTCATGCGAATACCTTTTTTTTGGCCACAGTAGTATTCATTCAGTTGTAAGACATTCTAGGCGTCTCAGAGCAGTTAAATGTCCACATCACGTCGTTGCTCTGGCAGCTGATGATGTGAATTCTGCAGTGTAGGTTTCGCGCGTGGATCTGGGCCTAGGTTCCGGCTAAAAATCCACAACACTAATAACCAGAACATTTCAAAACAAATTGTCTGATGTAGAAAAACACGGGATAAAACAAAGTGGAAATGAAAAAGATGAAGAATTGTAAACATGTTTACATCTGAATATCACCTGTCAAGCAATATCACCTAAAGCCCAGTGTGAACGGTTTCGTGATATTGTAATATCACTTTGCTTGTATCATGATATAACTCTGTAGTCTGAACATGGCATAAGGGAGCGTCCATAAATTACGTCACGCTTTTAGGAGGGAGGGGGGGTTTAGCAAAATGTGACAATCCATACAAAAATTTCAGAGGTCTCATACAAAAAGTGTGACATAGGGGGGAGGGGGGGTTGAAAATGAGCAATTTTTGCGTGACGTAATTTATGAACGCTCCCTTACCTGATGCTGGAAAACAGTTCCCCGGAATAATTCCACTGTTTTTCCGTCATTTATCGGCACACACTAAGATCAGCTCGGTATTTTTCCCATCTTTTTACTACGAAGCAAATTACCACAGTTGATCATGTGCGTGAAGCGCCGATTTTTTAACATGGGGAAGTATAGGAAGTCAATTTTAAAATGCTTCTAAAAAATTCAAAACATTATTTAATTAAAAACGGATTGATGTACGGGTTAAGAATCTTCGTTTTCTACACAATCAGTACCTAATCTGGGAAAAAACTTTTTAATCAAAATTATATGCTAAAAAGTTTGCTAATTGAATTTCTCATCACGTACACCAACCCGCTTTTAATTAAATATTGTTTTGAATTTTTTAGAAGCATTTGAAAACTGACTTCCTATTGGGGACTACGAAGCAAATTACCACAGTTGATCATGTGCGTGAAGCGCCGATTTTTTAACATGGGGAAGTATAGGAAGTCAATTTTAAAATGCTTCTAAAAAATTCAAAACATTATTTAATTAAAAACGGATTGATGTACGGGTTAAGAATCTTCGTTTTCTACACAATCAGTACCTAATCTGGGAAAAAACTTTTTAATCAAAATTATATGCTAAAAAGTTTGCTAATTGAATTTCTCATCACGTACACCAACCCGCTTTTAATTAAATATTGTTTTGAATTTTTTAGAAGCATTTGAAAACTGACTTCCTATGCTTCCCCATGCTAAAAAATCGGTCCTTCACTCATACAGTAAACTTTTTCCAGGTGGCAGCAGCGTACCTTCGAACTCTCGAATGCTTCCCCATGCTAAAAAATCGGTCCTTCACTCATACAGTAAACTTTTTCCAGGTGGCAGCAGCGTACCTTCGAACTCTCGAATTGTGTTCTTGTAAACAAACGTCAAAATCTTTTGCTTTTTCAGTTTGTTTCGTTTCAGAAGCGGATGGGATTGGAACTGAAAGTGCAGGACCATGTTTTCGGTGATGGGTCACCCGGGGGGGCCCGGATGTTTACGATATTGTTAAGTGAAAATCGAATAATATTATAAGGAACTGAAAGTTTTTCGTTCCATTGGACAGCTGTGTGCAAAAGCAATCACAGTAATCAATCTAATCAAATAGACAGCTTCCAGCGGTGCGTCGGACAGAACAGACATGGTTGTGAGAAGGAAGAATTGTCGGCTGTGCCTGGCTCCGGAAGAAGAGTGTGTTCCAATTTTCTCCAACTATGCCGCCGATCGGCAACGTTTGGATCAGAAAATTTTCTCCTGCGTACGGATCAAGGTAAGTTGAATTTTCAATTGTTTGTCTATCAGAAGCTCAAGAATTATAAAAACATGAATTTGGAAGCACCTTTTAGTGGGAAAGCGAATCCTTCCCAATGAGTTGAGAAAGTAAGAGGCCATCTTGGTTTTACTTTCTTGCGGAGAAGGATGAGTGCGGATGGTGCGGGACGTCTCGGATAGCTTCTTCTTGTTAGCGGTGAGGAGGTTAAATATATGCCGCTTGTATGAAATACAGCAAAACAAAATTTTGGCTATTCCGGCTTCCGGAGCACCGCTGCTTCGCATCGCGCATGAGAATACCAACACGGATCGATAGCTGGTGAGGCAATTGTTTCTTTATGCATGCCTGATGTGCAAGGCAATCTCCTCTTCTTAATTGCCCTCCGACGTACCCCTATCTGACCTGTGCCTACCCTGAAGCCAAATTTCCTTTAATATGTGATGATTATTTTTCTAATAGGTAGTACTTTATTGTTCAACGTAAACCTGTCAGTTACATTAACTTTGACAAAGTTAAGAATCAAGTCAAGCACTAGATTATATTTTAGTGCGTTTTCATAGTAATAGTTATTTGTAATTAAATTTGTAATTGAATAAATTTTATTTATTAACGAAACGATACCCTGTTGGCTGTGAAACCTTATTTCAGGTCAAGGAAAGGCACATTGATAAATACATACTTAAGGAGCTAGTAACTGAATTACAGTTTGCAAGTGTAACTAACTCTAACTAATTGTAGATAAAGTCGTGAGAGGAATGTAACTAAAATCACAATGTTATTATGTTTCCAGTTCAAAACCGAATAAGCCACATTTTTTCTTTGACTTCCGCTGCTTTTGCCTTGCGTTAAACACAATGTCGGAAGTGGGGCGCTGTATAGAGCACCAGGTGTACAATACAGCGCCCCACTTCCGACATTGTGTTTAACGCAAGGCAAAAGCAGCGGAAGTCAAAGAAAAAATGTCGCTAATTCGGTTTTGTACTGGAAACATAATAGCTTCTTCTTGGTTACAGGCTTCTAATGGCCTGTCTGAAGATGACATAGTTGGTTTTTGCTTGATTTGTAAGGGGAGCTCATTCCATGTTAGAGCCCCAGAAACTAGGATGTTTTTCTTGTGGGATGTCGTATGCCTAGGGATGGTAAAGGATCTGGTGCGTTCCTGCGTCCCCCGCTGTAGGTGCTCCATCAGGTAGTTCGGCACATTGTTGGTGTAACCTTGCCGCATGAAGCAGCATATGCGGTTACGAAAGTTCGTCGCTGGGTCATGTCCGTTATGGTGTGGCGAAGCGCTGCGATGGACTCTGCGGCGCATCCTGTATACAAAATGTACCGTAGCCTTGAAACATCGGTTTAACTGCTCCAAGTGCTGCTGACAAGCCAGGGTAATACACTACATCACAATAAGTGAAGAATGGCATTGTGTACGCCTTCTCTTCGCAAATTGTTCGAAAGCTTTTTGGCCCGAAGGTCCGATGAGAAGAAACGTTCGCCGTAACGCTTTTTAGCGTCAGACACCAAAACGGCTGCTCTAGCACGTTTTTAAAATTTAATGTAGTCTCGCCAATTTGCCAAGTTTTTCAGAAATATCGGTGGAATCCCATCTGGTCCTGATCCTTTGTTGACATCTAAATCCTTCAGACCTGTCAATATGTCCCGTAACAAAATTAGGTTGACACCAATATCACTGGTCAAATCGGAAAACTGTGTGAAATATTCAAAATCACGATCTGCATCCGAAAGTTTACTATAAGTTTCTTGGAAAAAGGTTGCAAATTTGCTCGGAATTTTCGCCTACTTTGCCATCCAATGACATTTTTGATGGAAAAATACTCGAGTTCAACCTAGTTTTTGCACAATTGAAGAATCTCTTTGCGCACGATTTTACTTCATTCTCGGTTTTCCTGTTATACTCTTCAAGTGCAGCCGATACAGCTAAATTAAGATGATCACATGCACTCAAATACTTTTCTAAATTTTCTTGATTTTTGTTTTGTCTGTAAACTTTGTGAAATTTTTGTTTTCGATTTTTTAAATTGATAATTTGCTTGTTGAACCAGACTGGATTTTTAGAACTATTATTTCGACGCTTCTTTATGAGTGGAACCTCAGAATGAATTATTTCCATCAATGTTATAAAAGACTTCTACGGCACAGTCTACTTCGCAATGTTTCAAAGCGGATTGCCAGTTTGTATTATTTAGTTTAATTCTAATGTTGTCATAATCGGCATTATTGTAGTCAAGTCATAGACATCTTCATATTCCCAACTATTTATGAAAAGTGAACCGTTCAGTACCTCAAGATTTGTAATACAAAAACTTACAATAGTTTTCAAATCGGTCCACTAGGTTTAGGATTACCGTAACAGCACTTCTAAGAGCAACCTTAACGGCGGCTACTATTCGAGCAACCCGCGCAGCGCTACCATTTTGACTTAACCACCCTTCCCCTTAACCAGCAATCAAATTAGGGCCGATTTCTTCACCCGGGCTTAAATTTTAAACCAGGCTTAGCAAAATTTTAAGCCGGGCTTAACTTTTTTTCGATTTCTTCACCTCGGCTTAACCACTAAACCCGGTTTAATAAAGCTACGGTTTACGTTAAGTGTGGCTTATTTTAAGCGGTGCTCTGAGGTAGCTTAGCAGCGCTAAGCCAGGCTTAAGCCGCAAATTGCAGAGTTTGGGTTTCTTCACTTGCTTCATGAGTAAATTTTTGAAACAGCAGAACATATTTTTAATTAAATATGTACATTTAGGAACTATACAATTGTAAAGCGTTTGGATACGGATGGAGGCGATGATAAAAAATGATAATCTACAGCCGGCGCGTCGCCAATATAAAATAGGGTGCGGGCACCGGTTTTGGCCAGTCTAAGGGAAATCATTTTTATAAAAATAACCAATAATCCTATGAAAACAACCAATGCGTCAAAAGAAAGGCTTCAATCTATATTTTGAAGGAAAAATGCAGAAATCATGCCAATACTTGATTTTTGTATTAAAAGTGGCACTGGCCAAAATAGAAGCTCTGCCGCAGTTTTGGCCATATTCTTAAGTTTGGTTTCTATTTTGGCCAATCACGTGTATTTCTTATGGGAGTGGCCAAATTAGAAGCACCCTGGCCAAAATAGATATATGGGAGCAGATTTTTTAAGGAAATATATTTTTTTCTTCCAGTTTTTAATCAAAATGTGTGGTTTTCACAGCTGTAATCATCATATTGTATTAGGATCTACTAGTAAAAAATAAATTTACGCCGATTTAGATCGCAACAGGCTCAATACCGCACTATGGCCAAAACTCCGGACTGGCCAAAACTGAAGCTTCTACCCTATTCAACATCGGTTTTTTGAAACAACCAAGTTTTAGGGCCGATTTCTTCACCTACCCGGCTTAACGACGTAAGCCTGGTTTATCTTAAACCACACTTAAAGTTAAGCCAAATTTTTAAGCCAGGTTTAAATATTTGCATTTCTTCACACCGGCTTAGCAAATGAAGGCGATGGCTTACGCTAAGCCAAGCTTAACGAATTTTCCCATATCATTCCAGTGACTTTCCAATGGAAACGTCATTTTAAGGGCGGACGGGACGATCGAGGAAATACCCGCCATTGCTCTGTGGCTACTAAGATGGTAATCTCAGATTCTACTTCATATTTTGCAACAAAAACCTATCATTGTGTATGCTCACTTGCAGTGCATATGCTGATTGGTTTTCAGCAGCTTCAGTGCGATAGAACTCGAGATTACCATCTTCAAAATCGCGAGGCAAATTGTTAGAAAGAGAGGCAAGATAGGAAAAATAACACGGCGTCCCGTTTCACCTTAAGCCGCCGATATTTTGAATTACCCGTTATATGCAGTATGGAGTAACAACAACAAAACATCCGCTGAAATTTGAGCAGGAAAAACGAAATCGCTCGGTAAATTTTTCGGATGCAGAAGGAAATTAATAATGATGAACTACCTAGACTGTTGATATTTTACCCAACGCTAGTATCGAAGATCTTCGATTTAGTACCTGCTTCATATGATCGTTCCACAACATTTGGTGTTCGAATTTTCATTTCATTGTACAAAGTTGGAGTGCCACATTGCAGAAAAGGCGTTGCAATGTTGCTTTATGTTTTGATATCCAAATTGCCTTCAAATAATAATCTTCATTATCGCCTTGTTAAAGTTGCATTTCGATAGTGACTTTTTGAAAATGTGTTGGTCGTGTGATGTTTCAGAGTCTAGACCATTTTTCGAAGATGTTTAAAATTTTGAACTGTTTACATTCAACGAAAGCCACAGCAAAGTTCAAGTTCAACTAGAAACTGAAATCTCTTAAGGAGTGTAGAATTAGCCTTTAAGTTAAAATACACATTTCCTCTAAGATTCCTCCAGGAATTTGCCTTGCGATTCCTCCAGGAATACCTCCAGGGGCTCCTTCAGGAATTTTTCAAGGACTTTCTCTAAGGGGTCCCTGCGGGAATTCCTTCAGAAAGTTATCTACGATTCCTACAGGAATTCCTGCATGAATTTCTTCCAGGGATTCCTCAGGAATTATCCCAGGGATTCCTAGAGGAATTTCTCCATTTTGTCCAGGAATTCCTTTGAGATTTTACCAGAGATTCCTTCAAGAATACCTTCAAAGTTTCCTCTAGCAACTCTTCCAGGAATTCCTTTAGGATTTTTTAAAAGGATTCTTTCAGAGATTTTTCCACTAGATCATCCAGGAATTTCTTCTGGAATTCCTCTGAGATTCCTCCCAGAATTCCTCAAGGAATTTGCCCAAGGATTCCTCTAGGCACACCTCCAGGGGTTCATTCAGGAATTCTTCCTGAATTTGTTTAAGGAATCCCTTCAGGAATTCTTCCAGGAATTTATTTCTATTTATTCCTACACATTTTTTCCAGAAATTCTTGCAGGAATTTCTTTCGGGGATTCCTCTAGGAATTTCTTCAAGAAATTCTCCAGGATTTCCTCCATGGATTTCTCCAGAGATTTCTTCAGGGATTACTCCGAGATACCTCCAGGATTTTTCCAGGGATTCCTCCAGAGATTCATCCAGGAATACATCCAGAAATTTCTTTCGGGGAGCCCTTCAAGCATTCCTAGAGGAATTCCTTTATGTTTTTCTCCAGGAATTCATCTGAGATTTTTCCAGAAAATCCTTCAAGACATCCACCAGAAGTTTTTCTAGGAATTCTTCTGAGATAGCTCCATGAATTTTTCCAGAGGTTCCTCTGAGATTCCTCCAGATATTTGTCCAGGAATTCTTTCAGGAACACCTCCAGTTATTGCTCCAGAAATTCCTCCAAGAACTCATTCAGGAACTCCTCCAGGGGTTCCCCCTGGAATTTCTTTAAGAGATTTTTCCAGGAAACTTCTTTCTAGGAATTTATCTGTGATTCCTCCAGGAATTCCTCTGCAACGAGTTGCAAAACATTTTTGCAGTGAAAAACAAATCACTAGAATATGATTGTTTCTATCAGTACCATCGTGCTTATGAATCATATTGCAATTTTTTTGGTATAGTATGAAAAACTAGTCCGTTGTGATACGGCAAGTATAAATCAAATTTCATAGTGCTGAGTTGCGAAAAGATATTTAAAATCCACTTGCGTCATTTTTAGGTAGTGGACTTATGTATTTTCGGCAGTTTTGTTTTCGTCGTCATAAAAGGTTTTTTGAAACCTATTGAACTCAAAGTTGGCCACAAATCCTTCCAAATTAAGCTGAATGATATGGCAATGTTTCAGGCATTTTGGCCAACGAAAAACCCCCACGACAAAAAGAACAAACCTGCCGATAATAGCCATCGTCACCCTATTAGGTATTCAAAAAAAGTCATGTTTAGAAGTACACCACGACTAATACTTTTTTATATTTAGAACTATGAGTCAAAATGTTGAATATTCGATGGGCTAAACGTGCTTTGAACTAAGTTTCTGTAAGAAATCAGTGTGTAAAAAGTTATTTGAGGATTTTTTTTAGTGTAATTTGTTTGTTAAAAAAATAATATCTCTTGAACCATAACATTGTTCATTGTGACCTGACATTATGGAAAGGACTGGATTAAAATAAATAGAAGCTTCATTTCAAATGTGCTTTCGATTTCCAAATCAGGGTGACAAATTTGCAAACACGGTGCCTTTTTGAAGACTTTCAATCTAATGTAAAAACTTGATTGTCTCAAAAACCGATGTTGAATATTTTATATTGACGACGCGCTGGATGTAGATTATCATTTTCTATATGATCGTCTCCATCAGTATCCAAAAGTTTTACAATTGTATTGTTCCTAAGTGTACAAGTTTCATTAAAAATATGTTCTGCTGTTTCAAAAATGTATCCATGAAGCAGGTGAAGAAACTCAAACTCTGCAATTTGCAGCTTAAGCCTGGCTTAGCACTGCTAAGCCACCTCAGAGCACCGCTTAAAATAAGCCACACTTAACGTAAACCGTAGCTTTATTAAACAGGGTTTAGGGCCGATTTCTTCACCTACCCGGCTTAACGACGTAAGCCTGGTTTATCTTAAACCACACTTAAAGTTAAGCCAAATTCTTAAGCCAGGTTTAAATAATTGCATTTCTTCACACCGGCTTAGCAAATGAAGGCGATGGCTTAAGCTAATGTCGAATTCGTTTATTCCCGACGGTGCACTGCACCGGTGTAGCAATTGACACCGGAAAAACGAACGGTTTCGGTGCAATTTGTTGACAGCTTATGATGGTATTAGTAAGGGCCGATTTCTTCACCTCGGCTTAATCGGTAAGCCAGGCTTAGGGCCGATTTCTTCACCTCGGCTTAACGCGTAAGCCAGGCTTACCCATACAGTTAAACCTGGCTTAACGCCTAAGCCAGGGTGAAGAAATCGCCCCTAAGAGCGCGTGAGCGCGTCAATGAAAACAATAAAGGATATCAAATCAATGTTTTCATGATTTCCGTGATGAACTAAATTATTTTTATTTTTTACTTTCTATACACAATTGAACAATTTTAAAAGTTTTCAGTAATCCTCTTGTACATAATAAACTTGTAATGATAAATGTTACTGGAAAATTGTTATCCAATGTTTTAACACTCCTACATTATTTATCTTCTTCAAATTCTTGTATTCTCCGTGCAGTTCAAACCCGGAATTTTCGACTAGCGAAGTTGGATTTTTCTCCAAATTCGTGCGTCGGACCTAACTTCGGAAGTGGTGCGCTGTATAGCGGACCAGGTTTACTATACAGCGCACCACTTCCGAAGTTAGGTCCGACGCACGGATTTGGAGAAAAACCCAACTTCGCTAGTCAAAAACTCCGATTTTCAACTAAATTGAGAATAATATCATAATTTTTCAATTAAAAGTTACTTTTTAGAATTTAACAATTTCCGCTGCCCAATAAAAAAAGTATGCTAACATACAATTGTAAAGATCTACGTGCACAAATTTAACACAAAAAATGTTAAAGGCAGTTCAATAGAAAACGTTTAGCTACAACGTAAAAAGGAAAATAAATAAATGCTTTTTAAAACATAACGTTATTGAAACGCAACTCATATTAAAAACGCTTTAATTATCCTTTAGTGACATTTGTTTGACTTTCAATGTAATTCAAAAATTCAATATTTGTTGTAAAAAAAAATAGAATTTACGGTTTTTGAAACTGTTTTTATTTTATTCTGGGCATATCAATTCTTTATTACTTAATTTTTTTTCATACATCATAGATCACCATGCGACAGAAAATTCTAATGATTAAAATCATTCAATTAATCCACATATTTTTGATAATAAAAAAAAGTGATGGGAAAAATATACGTTGAATCAACTCTTTGAAATTTTATGTTACCGATAAATTTAAAAATTTATTCCTCAGAAGTTGTAAGACGTGATAATTATCGATCAAGTTTAAATAATTTTTAAACGCACAGATTTGCTGTTTGGAAATTAAAACATCTCAAAATAAATGAATATCCAAGAAAACTGTATACCTAATGCCGAAGAGAAAATCATCATTCTTACCAAAACAAAATCACGATACAAGTTCAGCGATATGCATGTGTTGGTAAAACTAGCTTTGTACCTGCTACACCGCGCTCAAACTGGGTGTAGCATTTTCTTGCACCGGTGCCAATCGGGTGTCAAAACAGAACAGTACCTGCGAATAAACGAACGGTTTCGGTGCAAGTTTGCTACACCCGGTGGCAAAGCGGTGCAGCCGGTGCAAATAAACGAATTCGACATAAGCCAGGCTTAACGAAATTTCCCATGTCATTCCAGTGACTTTCCAATGGAAACGTCATTTTAAGCCGCCGATATTTTGAAATGCCCGTTATATGCAGTATGAAGTAACAACAACAAAACATCCGTTGAAATTTTAATAGGAAAAGCGGAATTGCTCGGTAATTTTTTCGGGTGCAGAAGGAAATTAACAATAATAAACTACCTAGACTGTTAATAGTTTACCCAACGCTAGTGTCGACATTGCAGAAAAGGCGTTGTAATGTTGATTTTATGTTTTGATATCCAGAATCGCTCTTGCCGTGACAACTCTGGTTGTGAATCAAACAATTGCATTATGATTCATAATACAACCTAAATCAGTTGCTTTATGAATCATATGGCAATTGTTTGGTATAGTACGAAAAACTAGTCCGTTGTGATACGGCAAGTATAAATCAAATTTCATAGTGCTGAGTTGTAAAAAGATATTTAAAATCCACTTGCGTCATTTTTAGGTAGTGGAACTTATGTATAAAATTTGTGAATATAATTAGTCATTCCGATCCTCATATAATGTATTACTGTATAGTAATATGCCGATTCGTTCGTTGGGGGCTCGTTAGGATGGGCTGTCTCGTTGATTGGGGGCCATACACAAATTACGTCACGCTCTTAGGGGGGAGGTGAGGGGGTGTTTGCAGAACGTGACGACTCATACAAAAAAATATGAGGTCCAATACAAAAAGTGTGACATAGGGGGTAGGGGGGGGGGGGGGGGTTGAAAAAGGTAGATTTTTGCGTGACATAATTTGTGTATCACCCCTTGAATGTTCACTGGTTGGGGCAAAACCCAACTAAAAAGCACTGTCAGTGTCAAAATCGATGTCAAAACGAGTTTGACGTCTGACCGCCACTGCATCGCAGCTCCTATACACTGAGAGATCAAAGTACTCTTTAAAGAATGAAAAAGTACTTTTTTCGAGAGTAACTAGGTGAACTCATAAAAAGAGTAAACGGTCTTTACTCTTTAAAGGGTAAACTGCTTGTACGTCAAATCAACGTGTGATTTTTACTCTTTTTCTGGAACGATTTCAAATTATGAAGAGAGTAAAATTTACCCTCTTTTTCATTTTATGGGGACTTTATGAAATTTTTGAACTTTTCAATAAATAAATAAAAAACAACTTTAAAATATTTTTTTTTGCAAACTTTTTATTAATTTTTGTTATTTTACCTTTTAATGTTTATTTATTCATGTGGGCTTTGCCAGTCGGACCACGGACAACTTATATTCCCGCGCCTGGTTGAAGGAATCCTGGGCCTAACTTTGATCCAGGTGGAGATTAAAAGGAAGGCCACTCTCGGAGCCATCGACATCCTAATGAAATACAGAATTTACTAATTAGTTCGCGACTTAACAACGCTGTTGAATATTTTGTTTCACTTACCCGCAAAAACCAGCAAAATCACTTACATCAGTACTGGATGCACCTCGAAAATGCTCAACAAAATTTTCACTCATTGAAGAGTACTCGGTTGGAATTAAGATAAGGGCAAAATTTACCCATTTTCAAAATTTGACAAGTACCCTTTATTTTGACAGTTTCATATACTAGCAAAAAAGGGTACTTTTTATTCCTTAAAGGGTAATGCCGGATTCGCAGTGTATACAGAACGTTTGTGCAAGTACACTCAGCGAAGTAAACTACCGAAATTCATCAAAATACCTTATGAAATTTAGCCATAACTGTAAAGTATGGATGCTATAAGAATACCTTATGAAAATTGAACATGCTTATTATGACCTAATTACATAACATAAACTTATGAAAAGAGCAGAAAAATCACAAAATGATGCAGACTGGAATCGATCCATGAACGTCGAGATCACTGAGCTCGTGCCCAACCCACGCGGCTATCGACGCTTGAGAATATCGTGTTGCTAAATGTGTATAAAAGCCAAACTGTGAGTCGATTCTGCATCATAGACCGACCTTATGAAAATCGTTCTAGCCGTTATGAATTGTTTAAAGGCTATTTCATAAGTTAGACCTTATGATAATCTTAGGTTTATTTGCCTGAGTGTATGTGAGTGTTTCGTGACGTATTTCTCGTCACTTGCGTGTGCCTAGAGCATTCGGGTCAGTTGTCAGCAGGGATGCCACATATACAGATTTTTCTGTAATCATGCAGATTTTTTTGCAGCTTTTCATACAGAATTATGTATACCAATATTACAGATTTTTGGAAATGATACAGATTATACAGATTTTTCAGAAACTTACAGAATTTCAAACAGATTTTTCGCGAAATATTACAGATTTCATACAGATTTTTGCCAAAATATGGTGATACAGATTGTAAAGATTTTTGAAAGGCAAAATACAGATTTAAATGTGGCAGCACTGGTTGTCAGTTGCCCCAACGAACGAACACGGTTCGCTAATCGGGGCGCAGTCGTGACCCAAACAGCGAATCCAGCTGTGAAAGGACCGGATTAAAATAAATAAAAACTTTAATGCGAATGTACTTTCGACTTCCAAATCAGGATGACACATTTCCAAAACTATCAACACGGTGCCTTTTTGAAGGCTTTCAATCTAATGTAAAAACTTAATTGTCCCAAAAAACCGATGTTGAATATATTATATTGACGACGCGCTGGCTGAAGATTATCATTTTCTTTATTATCACCTCCATCCGTATCCACACGTTTTACAATTGAATCGTTCCTTATTGTACATGTTTTATTAAAAATATGTTTTGCTGTTTCAAAAATGTATCCATGAATCAGGTGAAGAAACCCAAACTCTGCAATTTGCGGCTTAAGCTTGGCTTATCTCTGCTAAGCCACCTCAGAGCACCGCTTAAAATAAGCCACGCTTAACGTAAACCTTAGCTTTATTAAACCGGGTTTAGTGGTTAAGCCGAGGTGAAGAAATCGAAAAAAAGTTAAGCCCGGCTTAAAATTTTGCTAAGCCTGGTTTAAAATTTAAGCCCGGGTGAAGAAATCGGCCCTTAGTGGTTAAGCCGAGGTGAAGAAATCGAAAAAAAGTTAAGCCTGGCTTAAAATTTTGCTAAGCCTGGTTTAAAATTTAAGCCCGGGTGAAGAAATCGGCCCTTAAAGTCTTCAAAAAGGCACCGTGTTGATAGTTTCGGAAATTTGTCATTCAGATTTGGAGGTCGAAAGTACAATTGCATTGAAGTATCTATTTATTTTAATCTGGTCCTTCCATAATTTCAGGTCACAATCAACATATTTTTATCTCTTATGGTTCAAGAGATATTATTTTTTCAACAAACAAACTTAGGTTGACACTAAATAAAAAAAATCTTCTAACAACTTTTTATACACTGATTTTTTACAAGTAGGCTCAGTGTACCAGTTATGGCTATAGTACCTCAAATTCGCCATAATTGATTTTCAACCTTTAACGATGCAAATTATCAAGAAAAAATATGTGAACAATCGATCACGTTCATAAAAGATGATTGCACTCATTCAAATTTAACATTTCGCTCAAATTATGATAGAAATAAATCATTTTCCTTAAAATTTCGGCTTCCTTGCACCCTATTTCGCCATAGTGTACCAGTTATGGCAAATCCCATAAGGAATGCATGTAAATAGTGCGAAGTGGAACCGAAATTAAAAAGTATGTCCATAACTGGTACAGGGTTCCTATCATTGGCACACGCCGAAATAAATAGTAAAAGTGGATTTGGCTCAGATTTTATATTTTTCCTGTAAAGTATGAAAACAAATCTATCATTTGACATATCGTCGACATTCGTCGGTCTTCTTCTTATTTTTGTAGAAGTAGTTTTCCTTAGGTAGTGCGATAACTGGTACAGGCACCCTACTTAGTTCAAAGCACGTTTAGCCCATCGAATATTCAACATTTTGACACATAATTCTAAATATAAAAAGTATTATTCGTGATGTACTTCTAAACATGACTTATTTTGAATATCTAATAGGGTGACGTTGGATATTATCGGCAGGTTTGTTCTCTTCGTAGTGGGGGGTTTTTGTCGGCCAAAATGCCTGAAACATGGCCACATCATTCAGCTTACTTTGGAAGGATTTAAGGCCAACTTTGAGTTTAATAGGTTTCAAAAAACTTCCCATGACGAAGAGAACAAAACTGCTGTACAAGAACTCCAATTATTTTCAAAGAAATGTATTCAATTCATGCATATACTTTTCGTGGCATATTGAAATGAGGCGGGAAATATATCAAATTTGTTTTAAATGACTTCGTGAGTGACAAAAATAAGATTCGCATTAGAAACAACATGGGACTGACATGCGAAGAGGGGCAGTGAATAGCTGGTATTATACTTTCAGATTATGTAATAAAAATGTTCAAGTTTTGATCACCCACAATGTATACAGGGTGTTAGGTTCCTGAGTGCAAACTTTTTAAAGGGTGGTAGAGGACCATAAAATGGTGAAAAAAAATTTTCTACGCATATGGTCAAATCTCAACCGTTACGTAGTTATTGAACTTTCCATGTTTTTGACTCTTATGGCTTTGACTGGCTATTGTAGTGTCTACCTAATGGTTGTGCGCATAGGATATCTACCTACATGAAATACTATTCATTACAGTACCTAAATATGTAGGTATGATTCATTACACACTTATTTCTGAATTGCCTGTTCGGTACTTTTTTGACGAGATTATAACAGCAGTACGATCTCGGTAGTTTCGGTAATCGATTTTACTGAGGTTCAGTAAAACAACTGTCAAAATCGTATGGAAAAGGTAAACAATGCATTTTTGCTGAACGAGTTCGGTGCTCAGCAGTTTTAATCTCGTCAAAAATTTACCGAACTCGGTAATCAAAATTAAGTGTGTATGTCTACCTAAGATAGTATAAATACGGGTGGTCATTGGACCACACAGCAGATACTGCACAAGCCTTGGACTTGTTAACATGTCTAATATTCTTCTTTTGAAGGATATAAAAGCTATAACTTGAAATTGGTCAAACTTATCACAGTTTTTTAATTCTTATTCGATAGATTATTGAGGTGTCTATCAAACGGCATCTTTGAATCGATTGGTTTTTTTTTTATTCCTTGTTGGGTATCTAAGTCACTGCGACCAGTTGATAGATCTATTGTGACATATGCCCCATTTTTATTTAGCTTAGTCAAGTCGACGTATCACCATTGGTATTGGTAATAATCAGACTTTGACCAGAAGCGATATCCCAACACGGTGCCACACTTCGAATGAATTGGACCACCGTATTTGGGTTTGTCCTCCAGACATCAAAGGGTTCTATTAGCCCTTTGTCGAAGAACTTAATTCTTTTAGTTATAACTGCCGGACAACGGCATAACAAGTGTTCCGAGTCTTCTGTATCTATGCCGCACAAGCGACATACATCATCTTGAAGTTTTCCAATAACCTTCAGATGATACCGGCTCGGACAATGACCTGTTAAGAGGCCAGTTAAAGTACTAATATCTTTTTTGGAAAGTTCCAGAATTTTGCGAGTGTTTGCAACGTTTGGCTTTATAAAACGCTTAGACTGCCTCGCAGTTGTGGTGTTCTCCCAAATGGATTTTATTTTCTGCTGTTCCCAAGCTTTAAACTCCATTCTGAGAGAACATCCAGATATGCTACAAAATGGTTCAGGCCCTATGAATTGATGAGACGACCCAAGTCTTGCTAGCATATCGGCTTGCTCGTTTCCTTCAATTCCACAATGTCCTGGAACCCAAAACAGCTTTACCTGATTACGGCAAGCCAATTGTTGAAGTGATTGGATACACTCCCAAACATGTTTTGAAGTGCATGATGCTGATTTCAAAGTATTTAGAGCTGCTTGACTATCAGACATTATGCAAATTTTTGAATGCCTGTAATTTCTACGTAAGCAGATACTACAACATTCTAAAATTGCTTGAATTTCAGCTTGAAAAACTGTTGGCCACTTACCCATTGGTATTGATACAATAATCCCTGGGCCAGTGACACCTGCTCCGACTTGATGATTCAATTTAGAACCATCAGTGTAAAAAACGATCGATCCTGGTTGTAGCTGTGGGCCACCATTTTCCCACATATTTCTCCCAGGATTGATCACTTGGAAAGAACGCTGAAAATTGTATCGTCTGCTCATCCAATCACCATTGCTTGTGACTAGCGAGTTGATACTAATTGTTTTTTGAATACTGAGGTGTCCTCTCAGGTCACCTTCAAAGAGGTTTTTTGATCTTTTTAGTTTCAAAAGACTCTTTGCAGCTTCTAATTGAACAAAGTGATGCAATGGAAGTAGGTATAGTAAAGTGTCTAGCGCTTTAGATGGAGTACTTCGCATTGCACCAGTAATTGAAAGAGTAGCTATCCTTTGAAGTTTTTCCAGCTTCTTTTGAGCTAACCTTTCATTAGTTTTTGGCCACCAGACCAATGACGCGTAGGTAACTCTGGGTCTCACGATCGCCGTGTAAATCCAATAGATCATTTTCGGCTTTAGTCCCCATTTTTTACCAAATGTTTTTTTAGTTATCCATAGAGCATTTATAGCTTTAACAACTACTTGCTCAAGATGTAGATTCCAGTTTAGTTTATTGTCAAGATATACACCGAGATACTTGACTGAATCTGAAAGTTCCAAAAGAGTTCCTTTCAATTTCAAATTACTTATCGATATTTTTCTCTTCCGCGTAAAAGGTACGATCGTGGTTTTAGAAGGATTCACATTTAGTCCTTCTTTTTCGCACCACGAAGAGACTAAATTCAAGGCAGTTTGCATTCTGTTAGCGATGACATTGTCATATTTGCCACGAACTAATATGACTATATCATCTGCGAAGCCAATTATTTCGAAGCCTTGTGCTTCCATTTTTTTGAGAAGATCATCGACTATCAAAGACCACAATAGAGGTGATAGCACGCCTCCTTGTGGGCACCCCTTCATTGCTTTAACTCTAATAGAGGAGCTGCCAAGGGTTGATGATATTTCTCTTTTTGATAACATTTCGCCAATCCAATCAACAATGCATCTGTCAAAACCACGTTTTGTCATAGCATTCTTCATTGAAATGTAAGACGTGTTATCGAACGCTCCTTCAATATCGAGGAACGCAGCAAGTGAAATCTCTTTTGCTTCGAGTGATTTTTCCAATTTTGTAACCAGGTTGTGAAGCGCTGTTACCGAAGATTTGCCTTCCTGATACGCAAACTGATTTTTGCTTAAAGGCATTTTAATTAGGTATGACGATTTAATATGCTCGTCTATAATTTTTTCCATTATTTTTAATATAATGGACGATAAACTTATCGGTCTGAAGGATTTTGGTGATGCTTTATCCTTCTTATTTGCTTTGGGAATGAAAGTGACCCGCACTTCTCGCCAAGCGGTAGGAATGTAGCTTAACGATAAGCTTAATTGGAACAATTTAGTTTAAACGGGTGTTAACATTTCTTTACCCTTCTGCAGTAGTACAGGAAAAAATCCATCCCTACCAGGCGCTTTGAAGGGTTCAAAGGAATCAATCGCCCATTCAACTTTTTGCTCCGTAAAAATGTCTTTGGCCAAAAGACATGTATCACTCCTGGTGCTTTCTAACTCAGTTGAATCATTATCATTATGATTATATCTCCTGATTTCATTAGTACCAGTATGCGATACAGATGAATTTTGGTCTTCTATTGAAACAAGAATAGAACACGGAAAATGGGTTTCCATCATTGTTTCTAAAATTTCATAGGCGCTCTTAGTAAAAGAACCATCTTCTTTTTTAAGAGTTCCAAGGCCAATTGAATGGTCTTTAGCGAGGACTTTTTGCAGTCTTGCAGCAATTGGAGTACTTTCAATGTTTTCACATGTGTGCCTCCAATTTATCCTCTTCGACCTTCGAATTTCCTTGTTATAATTTGTGAGAGACTCTTTGTATTGTTCCCACTGTTGTGTTCTTTTAGCCCGGTTAAACAGCTTCCGGGTTTTATGTCGCAATTTTTGCAGATTACTATTCCACCAAGGAACATCTCTATTTGAAGAGCGTTTCTTTGGTGCGCAACTGTCATGAAAGGCCTGTTTTATTATGCTCGAAAGTGTCGAAGCACTTTCTTCAAGCCCATGACGAGAATTTGGAATGTCATTTAAACTGTCCAATCCCGATATAAGTTTTGTGGTGTATTGCTCCCAGTTTGTTTTCCTGGGATTTCTTGTAGTTTCTACGAGTTGATGACCAGCCTCATATTGAAACAATATTTGCTTGTGATCAGACAAAGAAACTTCGTCTGACACATGCCAATTTGTAACTTTTTTCGAAAGTGTAGGGCTACAAAAGGTTAAGGTGAATATATGACGAAGCCACAACTCGAATTTTCAAGAGCACAAATCTGAAGAACCGAATGTCGGTTTGCGCTGAAAAGTTGATCGATTGCTCACCACCAGCGGGTAACCAATCGATCAACTTTTCAGTTCAAACCGACATTCGGTTCTTCAGATTTGTGCTCTCGAAAATTCGAGGTTTGGCTTCGTTATATATTCACCTTAACCCGGGAGCGGTCGCGTCGTGTACTGAGTACACGCACCATGAAAAATGCACGCATGTGGTATACAGCGTGAGCGCGGCGTCGCTGCAGGTAGTCAAAGACGCGACTGCTCGAGGGTTAAGTCAAGAACTTCTTGCCTTATGGCGTTTATAAAAGTAGGTTCATCGCCTCTGTTACATATATCAATTTCATTCTTTGAAATGAAATCCAAAAGGTGTTCGCCTCTATTATTGATGTTTGTGCTAGCCCATACAGTATGATGAGCATTTGCGTCACATCCAATAATGAAAGCTTTATTATGCTTTCTACAATACGAGACAAAAGCTGCTACTTCTGGTGGTGGTACATCATCCACGTCTCCCGGAAAGTATGCCGAAGCAATACAAATTTCCGTTTTTCCATGGGTTGTAGGTACCTCTACCATAATTGCAACTATGTCACGGTTTATAAACTCAGTAATTGGAATTGCGGTTAAGAAGCCCCGAAAAAATGACCACGTGGTTTATGGACAGCCCCTTTGTCAATTATCTTTAAAAAATGCGTAATAAAGAAAAGCTCTTTTTTGCGCACTGTGCCGTACATTTAAATCAAAATTGCAAGAAAACTATAAGAGCTAGAAGTTTGGAGTCAAAAAACGAATTGTAATTTATTACGCATTTTTCAAAGATAATTGACAAACATAAATTAAAACACACTACTTTTGAGCTATTTGCTCTAGAAAACTTAGTTATTTAACTAAACCAATCGATTCGAAGAAGTCATTTGATAGAAAATTCAATAATCTTTCGAATAAGGGTAAAAAACTGCAATAAGTTTGACCATTTTAAAGTTATAGCCAGTTAAGGCAATAATAATCAAAAACATGGAAAGTTCAATAATTACGTAACGGTTGAGATTTGACTATATGCGTAGAACAATTTTTTTCACCATTTATGGTCCTCTATCACCCTTTAAAAAGTTTGCACTGACGAATCTAACACCACAGACAAACAGACGTAACACTCTGATAATTCCCATCGTACATCGATTTATCGGTCTTTTTCAAAATATGATAGTTGGCCAACTGCCCATCCGTGGCGCTCGCATCGGTTTTGTTCGAGTATGACGTTTGCTCACTACCGCCACCTAGTTGATGGTCGGCCAAACTTAGTCCTTTTAGCATTGGGCGAATTTGTTTCCGTGACTATGATTTGAATCGAAAAATGTTCGAAGTGTTACGTCTGTTTGTCTGTGCTAACACCCTGTATAATCCCTTAAACACGCAAAAACGGCTACGCTCAAAAATGTGTTCGGCCTGCACATTTTTAGTAAACATCCATGCCGCACATGACTGTGTTGGAAACACACATTTTTTTAAAATTGCTCGTACGCTCACATGAGCATGTATTTTGCAATAATTTCGACATGGCAACCTCACTGGGTTTATAAACCACCTTCAAATACCGAAAAATATTGATATTTTGCAAAAATTTGAGCGTACGAGCAATTTAAAAAAATGTGTGTTTCCAACACAGTCCCTGTGCGGCATGGGCGCTACTCAAAAATGAGAGCTTTTATTTTAGAGAGAAATTAGTGGCGCAGATAAAACAGCAACTTCTCCGGGCCAGCTGATACGTTCAGCTGCGTAATCGTCCTGTGATACCAACTGCTATGATGTTTTTGAGCTGGTGCTGGCGACCTACACTTCTCTTAGCGGGCAGACTCCCGTCCAAGTACCCATTTTGTATTGCTGTCTCTGTCACTCTACAAGAGGCTTCATTTAAAAATACCCATTATGAAGTTAAGCGGCTTAACTACATAATGGATATTATGGAGCCTTTTGTAGAGTGACAGAGAAGATAGCAATGAAAAAATGGGTACTTCAATGGGAGCGTGAAGGAGTTGGTATATTCCCGCTCCCTGATACACTGAAATTGCCATTTTATTCGCTACCTTGTCCGCCGTGCATACCATACGGTCTCCGTGCCGTTCAGGAGCTCATCAAAATTCTTTTTCCAGTTTTCACCACACGTCTGTCCACCAAGAGGCTTCCGTCGTTATCCCTGTACACTTCAGCTTGCGCAACGAAGCCGTTGCGGAATGCATTGATTTTGTGGTAAAATTTACCTGTTTATACAACCCGATATTCGAGCCATCATTGAATTACAGAACTTTTAAGGAAACAAAAACGAGTTTTTTTTTATTTCAGGTCCTCCAAGAAGATGACTTGTCACAAAAAATTTGCCATGCTTGTATCAGCTACTTGAACTCCTGGCAGAGTTTCAAAAATCGTTGTGATGCAGCAGAGAAACGTCAAAGAAGTTGGACTGAAATAGATCGTGTCGCGATAAGTTCCGCTGTCGATCGCAATGCCGTCATCCAGCATGTTAAAGAACTGTGCCCCGGAGTAACGATTGAAAGCATTTCCCAGAAGGTGCCTCCGCGTTTGACTGACACAGCCGATAAATCACGCACAAGCCATGGCACGCTTCAGGAACAGCTGAAGGAGAATGGTGTACAGATCAGCAGCTCGTCAGCTAGCGGTAACTTGGTAAATATGTTTGCTCACAAACGAAGAAGTGTTATTATATAATTTTTTTTTATTTAGAATCTAATTAAAGAGGAACCTAAGGAGCAGGAAGATGACAACGACGAGGTACATAATCGAATCCGTCCAATAATATATATAGTAGCTAGTGTTTGGTTTACTTTGGGTGTATTTAGTAAAATGGTGCGTGATTGTGCACCCGAGAGAAATTTTCTTCGCATGTCCTGTTAGATAAATGGCTTTTGATCGAGTAAAAACGGAAGCGGGACATTTGGCATAAAGTCATTTAGCATGACGTCGTTTGGTATGTCATTTGGCATAATGGAGCTTTGTGGCCGTGCGGTTAGAGCCGTCAGTCGTCTAGGCGTTTAGTAAGCCTCGGAGTGTGGGTTCGATTCCCGCTCCAGTTGGTGAAAACTTTTCGTCAAAAATGAAAATTCAGGCCAAACATTTCTATAGGTGGCTCTCTTTAAATCTTCTCTCTTTTGATTATAACGTGCTTTTATTTATAAATTCTGATTTACTTCTTGCGTCAGAAGGTAGAATAACCAAACCTCTTCCGATCTCATCACAAATTGTCAAAATATCCACATCGTAATAATTTAAAGAAAATCGGAGCAAAGAGAGCCTCTCTTTTGCAGATTGGACCTTTAGCTACAGTGTATCAAACAATAGGCTCCTAAAGGCCTATCTCAATTTCTGCATAATTCGATCAAGCATTGATTAAAACGACATGTTTACTTATTTTTTAAGTATTCCAATTAGGTAAAGCCCATAAAATATATTTTCAAAAATTTTAATAATTTTTGCAACACTCCTTGTTTAGCACTCAATTTTGGGTAAATTTTGTTTACCGTGTATGTCAAACAGGAACATTTGTTGTCAAAAGTGAGCCAATGTGGTGTCTTTTGCAACCCGCCGTTTCACTTTCGTTACGTCAAGGTTGACCTCAAATGTCAAACAAGACTTGCTCATCATTATTTTATTTCCGAGTTTATTAACTATTCTGTTATTGTTCAAGCTCGGAAAAATTACCATTGAGATCAGAAAACCAAGCTCTTTCGTATAATGCACCAAAAGCGCGAAAATATTTTTCATTTTAGGACCCTATTGTCCGTACAGCAAATTTTTTGTCAAAATAATTTTTCATTCAAATTTTTATAACTTTTTTATGCGTCAATCAAAAATGCTGAAATTTTGACCAATCATGACCCAAATATTAAAGCTCCATTGGTAAAATTTTGAGCGAGATCGAATAAGTTTTCTGAAAATTATAGAACTTTTAGTAAAACTTATAAGATTTTTGAACACATTTTTAAAACATTATATCTCAATATGTACTCGATGAAATTTTTTCATTTCTTTTGTGTTACATCTTATACCTAAGGCTTTCTCATGCAGCTCAAACGAAGCTGCATATGAAAGCCTTAGGTATAAGCTGTAACACAAAAAAAATGAAAAAGTTTCATCAAGTACATATTGAGATATAATGTTTTGAAAATGTGTTCAAAAATCTTATAAGTTTAACTGAAAGTTCTATAACTTTCAGAAAACTTATACGATCTCGCTCAAAATTTTACCAATGGAGCTTTAATAAATGGGTTATAATTGGTCAATATTTCCGCGTTTTTGATTGACGTATAAAAAAGTTATAAACATTTAAATAAAAAAATATTTTCACCAAAAAATTACTGTATGGACAATTGTTTGATACACTGTATGTTTGTCGCCAATTCTGTTGTCCGTTGTCTAAAGTTAGGCTCTGTCTCAATTGGGATATTAAAAATAATTTTAATCAAATTTGACAGTTCGAAAATTATTTCAAAGCTCGAAAATCATTGTGCTGCCAAATTTCATTATTTTCTGGTTCAATTTAAACACGTCATTGTTGATCGATGTTGACAATGTTGCGTTGCCTCACCAAAAATGTTTCCGCTCAGAAATGAAAACTTCTCGGTAAATTTAAAAATAAAATATCATTTTGCCTTGAAATTTTTTCGATGCTTTCCTCATTTATTCCTCCAGGTTGCCTCTCACTAGAAATTCTCACTGATGGTTCTTCCGTAGCACAGTTTCTCCAGCATGTGGGGAGATTCCTGTAGAAACTTCTGGAAGAATATACAGTCAGGTCTTTTTTTTTACGCGGTTTTGATTTACGCGGCCATACAAACTCCATACAAAAAAAAAATTCCATCGTCTTACTTTTGCATGATTCGTCGAGAAATGGTGAGACTTTTTTACGCGGTTTTTCGAATTTTGAACTGAGTTTTTTTACGCGGTACGTATCTCCCGCATAAAAAAACCTGACTGTAGAAGAAATTCGAGAGGAATTGCTGACAAAACTTGAGGAATTGTTCCAGGGTGTCTTGAAAAATCTGGACAACTTCCAGAGGAGTTCCTGACAAAACCCTATGAAAGAAGTTCATGAAAAAACTTCCAGAGAAATTCAGGAACTCCTGGATCAATTATGGGAAGAATTTCCTGAAGTATCGCAGATGAGAAAATCATTGAGGAATTGTTCCATTTATTTCTAATCCCTGGAGAAACTTTAGGAGAGATTCCTGGACGAAATATTGGAGAAGTTTTGAGGATAAGTATTTATAAGAAGTGCGAAGAAACATTTCGGAGAGGAATTTGCTCCAGGTACACTGGAGGAACCCCTTAGATATTACTTGAATCTACTAGGGGATTTTTTTGGAGAAATCAATAAACCGAATACTAGAAGAATTCACAGAAAACTTTCTGGGGAGCTGAGAAAATTCCGGAATTAACATTCAAAGGAACTCCTAATAGATTTTTGGAAGGTCTTCTGAAGATTTTTTTGAATATCACGAGAAGGTCTTGTTCTACATTTCCTTCAAATTCCTTCTTGCACTTCCTTATGTTGACTTCACATACACAAAAAGGGAATCAAGAGGTAGCATGAATACGTTCGATCGTTTACGACCACTACCTATCAGGTATCAGTAGGTCGGCTCTAGAGGCACGTTCTCCTCCATTTGGAAAATTTGTGCCATCACCATGAACACGAGCCTATTCATCATTTACCTACGGAGAAGGGAAGGAAAAAGGATAGGACAGGGGAAAGGACAGGTAAAGGAATAGGATCGTCATACACGCAAAAGCGTGCCACAATGGGTTCACATAGCGTTCTGAAAAGGACACTGTAATAACGCATAAGCGTACCACAATGGGTTCAAACAGCCAGCGCCCTGAAAAGGGTACTGTAATAACGCATAAAGCGAAAGAGAGCCTATAGCTCTTTACCACAGTGAGTGTAGAATTAGCATCTAAGTTAAAATACACATAAATAAAAACTAAAAAAAAAAAATCTTTACCACAGTGGGTCAAGAACAGCAGAACGTCCTGAAGATTCAGGTTTCTGAAGTCAGTCACTTAATAAGTGTTTTTCGAGTACTCGGAAACGCAGTTTCGCAAAAACTGGACAGTTACATATTAAATGATACTAAGTTCCATAATCGGATTCACAGCTATCACAGGCAAATGAATCAGCTTGCTGAATATTCGCCATGTGATAGCTGAGTCGGCAGTGGCCAGTCAATGCTTTGACCAGCATGCTGCAATTCTGCTTTGACAGATTTGTTAGATACTTTGCAACCCCTATAGGGGCTCTATAGAGATGGCTCAGTACAATACGCTAGTTTGCAAATACCCATTAAATGGGTCCCTAGTACCCATTTTTTGCATCAGTACTGAGCTGTCAAATAATGGGTGTTTTACAAGCTTCAAATAATGGGTATTTTTTCCACATTTTGAAGTACTACCATCCAACCCCTCAATGGGTGAATAATACCCATGTAAAAGTTTGACGAACAACGCCGCCATTTTTAGAATCGTCCTTGTTTCGTCTTAAAAGTATTTTTGTTGAGTTTTATAAAAACCTTTTTCATAAATCCGGGACAGTCCGACAACTGGGTTTATTTGCGTCGGTGGTTGCAACATCCAACGGTGAACCTCGCTGAAATTATATGATCACGACATTAAAGACAGGCCGATGAAAATTCATTCCGGGAGCTGGAAGGTAAGTTTCCGAACAACTTTTTGTACCGCATCCTCAAAAGTATCTTTGACTAAATCTTATTTAATTAACGTTTAGGACAGAGTAATGTCAAGTGAGGCATCCCTGAGGATGGACTTGGGATGGACAGTCCCTGAGAATGTCGTAGACCATAAGGCAGGAACGGCAAGCGGCTCTGAAGCCCCACGCTGTTCGGCGGAAACGATTTAAAGTTTATTTTATAGATTGTGTAATCGTGTAATGTTACGAAATTGTTTAATTGAAATAAAATTCAAGAGAAAATTTTGCGTAATGCATTTAGTTTTTATATTTTCATTAGCATTGTGTTTAAAATTGTTTCTAATAGCTGGATAGCCTGGAAATTTTCCAAAAATGGGGCATTTTTACCCATTTTAAGTTAAAAAACAATGGGTCTAATATACCCATTTTTTGAAGTTCGAGTCGAATACCCATTAATGGGTAAACGGCAAATACCCATTAAATGGGTTAAGCCACTTTACTTCGAAATGGGTACTAAAATACCCATTAATGGGTATTTGCGAACTAGCGTGAATACAATTTTGTTTGACGACATGACTCCAAACTATTCCAGTATTGTTTATGCTGAGTGGCAGCCCAGGTGTCAATCTGAAGCTTTACCCAACACTTGGATACCGGAATAGCTGGCTCAGGGCCAATGAAGTCATGTGATGCTCCAGTGTGAGCTAACTCATCAGCCAATTCATTTCCAGCGATGGAAGAATGGCCAGGTACCCATACAAGGTGAACAGCGTTTGCTGAATTCAGCTCCTCGATTTGAGTTCGACAAGCGATAACTATCTTCGATCTGGAGTTGGCCGAAGCAAGTGCTTTAATAGCAGCCTGGCTATCTGAACAGAAGTATATTACTTTGCCCATTACGTGCTGCTGAAGTGCTGATTGCACTCCGCACATAAGAGCGAAGATTTCGGCCTGAAAAACGGTGAAGTGTCTACCAAGTAAGTAAGACTGATGCAACCTTAGCTCACGAGAATAAACACCAGCACCTGCTCGACCTTCGAGAAGGGAGCCATCAGTGTAACATACGATGCCGTCTGAATTACTTCTCTCCAGATAACCAGATGTCCACTCTTCCCGGGAAGGGAAATTCGTGGAAAATGTCCTATATGGAAAATTACAAACAATTGTAAGATCACTTGGAGCAAGGACAACTTTGTCTCAATTCATTAAAAGTGGAAACAACGAGGTGTGTGTTGAACTGCGGTTCACAGGAGTTTCCTCTAGTAGACCGAGTACCCATAGGCAGTAAGTGCAAGAAAGTGCTTTTTGTTTGAGATGAATGTGTAGTGGGGCAACGTCAAAGAGAACTTCGAGCGCTGCCGTAAGAGTTGAAGAGAACGCTCCAGACATCGCCATTAAGCACATCCTTTGGAGATGGCCTAACTTTGATTGGACCGTTCTCACTTCGCTCTTTTGCCACCACACAAGACATCCTCCTCTTCTTGGCGTAACGTCCTCACTGGGACAAAGCCTGCTTCTCAGCTTAGTGTTCTATGAGCACTTCCACAGTTATTAACTGAGAGCTTCCTCTGCCAATGACCATTTTGCATGTGTATATCGTGTGGCAGGCACGAAGATACTCTATGCCCAAGGAAGTCAAGGAAATTTCCTTTACGAAAAGATCCTGGACCGACCGGGAATCGAACCCGTCACCCTCAGCATGGTCATGCTGAATACCCGTGCGTTTACCGCCTCGGCTATATGGGCCCTCAAGACATCCATAGGCCAATATTGGACGAACAACAGTTGTGTAAATCCATTTGATATATTTGGGTTTTAACCCCTAAGTTGTACCAAAGGTTCGCCTTTACCTGTTCAGTCACATTGATTTCTGAATCAAAGAGACGTAAAGGTCGAACACCATTACGGTTTCACTTTTCCGTGAAAAGAACAATAGATGTTTTACTCGGATTTACCGAAAGGCCATATTGGCGACACCAACCCTCAACTACCTGAAGAGCGTTTTGCATCAGGTCGAAAAGGGTGCTGATGCACATACCGACTAACAATGTTAGGTAGTCGTCGGCAAAACATAAGTAGGAAAACCGCTATTATTGAGTTGCCCCAATAGCGTATCTGCTACGAGATTCCACAAAAGTGGTGATAAGACTCCACCTTGGGGGCATCCACAAACACTCAATTTCCTAATCGCCGCTTGACGCAATGTCGAGAAGAGATGTCGGTTTTTGAGCATTTGGTGAATCCAATTGGAAATCATTGGAGATATACCATGACTCCGTGCGGCTTCCAATATGGCATCAAAAGGCACGTTGTCAAAGGAACCCTCGATATCTAAGAAAACACCCAAGCAGGATTGCTTTTCAGCGAATGCCTTCTCGATATCGTAAACAACTTTGTGTAAAAGAGTCACAGTGGACTTTCCGGATTGGTAAGCATGTTGGTTCACATGAAGAGGCACATTGGCCAGATGAACATCACGGATGTGATGATCGACAATGCGTTCTAAGCATTTCAGAAGAAAAGAGGTCAAACTGATAGGTCTGAAGCTCTTTGCTTCTTCATACGACGCACGACCCACTTTCGGAATAAACTTTACAGTAATATCCCGCCAGGATTTGGGAATATACCCTGTAGCAAAACTGCAAACAATTAGTTGTTTCAAAACATGTTTGAAATGATCAAATCCCTTTTGGAGCAAAATAGGATAAATCCCATCTGCCCCAGGAGATTTGAAAGGCGCAAAGCTATTAAGTGCCCATTCAATCGATTCTGAAGTTATGATACTCCGAGCCGAAGCTAAAGAATCATAACTACAAGAAAAGACATCAGGTTCACCCGAAGATGTAATATCCACACATCCGGGGAAATGTGTATTGATTAAACATTCCAAAACTTCCTCATCAGAGGAAGTGAAATCACCATTTGGTAAACGAAGTTCGTTCACTTGAAAATCCTTAGATTTTGCAAGGATTTTGTTCAACCGATTGGTTTCACTCAGACTGGAAACATTTGTATAAAGGTTTTTCCAGCCGGATCGTTCAGCAGACCGAAGAGCTTTCTGGTAGGCCTTGCGAGCCGACCTGAAAGCCTCCGATCCAGCAGAACGTCGTCTGTTCCAACTCTTTCTACATTGTTTCCTGAGCTTCGCCAGATCAGAGTTCCACCAAGGGGTTCTTCTTGTGGTCTTCACAGACCGCAGAGGGCAAGCTTCTTCAAAAGCTTCCACGATGAAGGCCGTTATAGTATCAACGGCATCATCTAAATCACTTGGATTTTCAATGGATGTTGAGTATCCATGAAATTTGGCTGCAACCAAATCGGTAAAGAGATCCCAGTTGGTTGACCGGGGGTTCCTGAAATGCAAAGTTTGCGAAGTAACATTCACATGTTCAAACAAGATGTAGCGATGGTCAGATAAAGATTCTTCATCTGGCACATGCCAATTGGTCAGCTCGTGACTAATTCTGCTAGAGCAAAGCGTTATGTCTAACACTTCCTCTCTAGCAGATACCATGAAGGTTGGGCGGTTGCCTATGTTATGTTAAGTAATCCAAGATCTGTACTACTTAAGTATTCCATCAAACTGGAGCCTCTCAAATTGATGTCTGAGCTGCCCCAGATTATATGGTGAGCATTAGCATCACTACCAACAATTAGCGGAAGGCCTTTTGAAGTGCAGTATGCAATGACTTGCTTGAAAGCATCCGTAGGGGATGGTTCATCATGCGGTAAATAAACCGAACAATATACGTATTTCCTGTTGAGGTTTCCAACAGATACATCGATTGTGATAGCACATACATCTCTAGCAGTTAGTTCAGAGATGAGTGTAGCAACGATTGCGTTGTTGACAAGCACACATGCTCGAGGCATGACACGTGAGTTTGCCATTTCATTTTTACCGAAAGTAGCAAACGCCGGATTCACAAGGTTTCCTAGATAGAAATTCCGCTTATGAAAGTAAGGTTCTTGGACTAACGCCACTTGGGCTGTACCATTTTGCATAAGTCTACAAAGATTGATCGTTGCTGTTCTTTTGTGCTGCAGATTGATCTGAGCTATCCTAACCGTAGCCACTACCCAAACTAGGCAAGATTAAACTCCTAACAATCACAGCACGAAAAAGAACAGCAACAATAAAGCCAGATCGGTATCGATTTGAGTGCGCCAAAGGCGAGGGTGCACAGAATGCACTGTGTAAAACGCATAATGCGAAACCATATAGGTGAAAATTTAAACTCATTATAACATCTTCATAATCCCGCCCTTATTCAGCCTCAAGTATGAGATTGAAGAAGGGCAGCTGATTGTCTCGTAGAAAGACAAGGTCCACCGCACTATTGCTCCGGTTAGCTTATTTTGACTTTACATACACAAAAAGGGAATCAAGAGGTAGCATGAATAAGGACTGTTCATTTTATAAAGAGGACACCTTATTTCGGCACCAACATTTCAAAAGGGCGTAACTGCATTTTGAAACAAACCCCTCTTTCACATCTGTGGATTGTATTTCAATGCCGCCATGCAAATCACCGCCAGTATAGGAAAGAAGAGCAATTTCTCTGTCTAATAATGTTTGTGAATTTCGTGGGAAACTTAAAATATGACCCACAGATGTGAAAAAGTGGTTTGTTTCAAAATGCAGTTACGCCCTTTTGAAATGTTGGTGCCGATTTGTGTGATATCTTTTTTATTTTTCAATACAATCATTATCGGTTTTTTGCATAAATTTCCATAGCTATTCTACAGTGTAGGAAAAATATAACATTATACAAATTGTCCTTAGTTATGGAACTGAAGCGGTTTTCGTTAAAACTCAATAAAACCCCATTTCTCAAAATTCTACATAACTTTCCACACACATAACTTTAAAATTTTCATGAACTTTTCAATGTGTTGGGGTCTCATACTATTCTTCTAAAGGTAGAGTGTAATAGTTGGTCAGTAATAATGCACCAAGCATTATACAGCTTGATATAGTGAGTTGCCTTGTTATCAATGAAATTGATAAAAAATACTTATTCAAGTCCAGTGATGCAATAACACTACGGAATCAGTTCAAAATTTTTCCAGTATAGAAGAGAATCGCATTCTAAATGATACCGAAGAAAAATATGCTTTAAAGTACATTCTTCATCATAAATTTAATACTTAATGATGGCCATAATGAAAAATTGCATACTTTTTGCTCCATAAATGCAAGTTTTTGATTCTAGAGAAGCTTATTATTATTTATTTTCAGCAAGGTCTGACCCTATGTGATTATATAACTGATTTGAAAATAACTACATGTTAATTTTTATTTTCGACATCATTGTTAAGTTGTATTTGCAATAGAGTACATTGTTATTTAGAAGTACCTTCAAAGAACGAAGCGGTTTTATCTCCGGTAACTGCCATGAAGCACAGTAACCAAGCCAACAATGCTATCAAGAAGCGGTTTTCTGCATTTGAAATTGCATTATTAGTACTTTCGACTAGATCCATTGAAAACATTCGAAATTTAATATTTTTATACATTTTTGTTTAACAAATAAATTTTATTCTGAAAATCGAGTCCAACTTGTAACTTTAATATCTCAACAACCATTATTCCGATTAGGTTTATATTTTGCCAGAATATGTATCACTCAAACTGCTGCAGCATGGCAAACACTTTTATGCAATTAAAAACGATACACCGATGTTTTACAGAAATTTAGTGTTTATCTTTAGTTTTTGGGAATTGAAAAATAGATCTCTCGAATCACTTTGCCACATTTCTATGAAGTTTAATATTTTCAACCCAATTTATTTATGGTTATTATCTGCTAATATAATGTACTGAACAACTAACCAAGGCTGCTCAAATTTGAACTACGCGTTTTCTTTTTATAGCCTTGCAAAGTTGTCCTCTTTATAAAATGAACAGTCCTTACGTTCGATCGTTTACGACCACTACCTATCTATATCTATTAGACCTTTTCATAAAAAAAAAAACAAAATTCCTGGAAATCAACCAGTCATCCCCACATCTGAATTCTAATGCTAAAACAAACTTCTGGTCAAATTTTTAGCTAAATTGGTGAAGATTTCAAGGTGCCTCAAGTCAGAAATGTGGTTTTTGGTCATTTTTTACCTTAAAAATGTCCATGAAGGCTAGAAGCCATATAAAATATCGCGGCCGCCAGTAAATGAAAGATTTTTTCATTCCTTACAACTTTTGTGAGCATTATGTACTGATCGGAGAATGTTTTGATCATATCTATTCGATTTTCAGTCATGCAAGTACCCTAAAAAGTTACATTTTTCAAAGGTTTTTGTGCTACGAAATTCAAACATATAACTTTTATAAAAAGTACCAAATCATTAAATAATTACCCACATTTTTCTGAACAATATTCTGCCGTGAATCGCAAGTCAGTCCCATCTGCATTTTGGGCAAAATTGAGTTAATGCCCGTTTTCGACCTTTCTTCCAATGATCTATCAGCTACGTAAATAAAAATATATAATTTGTTCAGTAAAATCGAAAAACAACACCAAGTCAGATTGTCCCATAATGAAAAGTAATCGCAAGTCAGCTGCGTAGCTTCCAATACAAAATTGTAGCTTCCAATACAAAATTGATCAATGTTTTTGTTACTTTAAAATTTTCTACAGTTAGGGTAAAAGCACTAGACTTCGCCACTCCTCTAGTCTTCGCCCCCTCCATACAAATTCCATTTTTTATGTATGAAGTGGCGAAGATTGAAGCAGAATTTTAGGGGGGCGAAGTCTAGTGTTTTTACCCTACTTCTTTACGTTTGAAACAATTTGTGAAAGTTTCACTATGATCGCAGAAGTTTTCAAGTCACGGCAATTTTTTGAAGTTTTTTATATTAATCGAATTTGAAAACTGCAGGGTCCATTTTCTCAATGCCTACTTTTTACATATGGGACTGACTTGCGATTCACGGCAGTATTGCCATACACCATTTTATTATCCGATCTACGAAAAAAAATCACAAAAATCGAAAAGTAGAAGCTTTTCTGAGTTTTTTGATATCTGGGGTTGACGCAACTGTTGGTAGACAGAATATTTAAACATAGTAGCTTTGCTTTTTCTTGATGATTACGATGATTGATCATTGATTCATGTGACAGGTAGGGACAAGCATACATTGCTTTAACAAAAGTGACGTATTATGTGTCTCAGTAGAATGTGAGGAATGGCACAGATGGTAAGGCTATGGACTGGACCAACCCAGGTTGGAACTGGATCAAAAAGAAAAACGGCATAATACAGCTTCATACTTGGAACACTATACGTCAAACACGTTGGTGGTAGGTCATTTGATTTTTCGTTTCGTCAAGTGGAATAGTGTAGATGTTATTGGAGCTTCGTCTTCATTCATCAACGGCTGCTCCGCAGTCGCAATGTACATCGACTCCCAAGCGTTGAGATGTGAGACTTTCCTCACACACTTTTTCAGCTTAGCGTGATCCCAGTTTACTGAATGGTTTAGTTCTGTAGTGTGTGCTGCTACGCTCGAATCATGGGCTCTCTGATTTTCAACTGCGTTTCTGTGTTCCCTCAGACGTGTTTTGAATTTTCGTAAGAGTTTGCCCAATGTAAATAGCTGGGCAGCTTTTACATGGAATTTCGTAGATTCCGGACAGATCTTCCTTGGGAACTTAATCCTTCAGGGAGCAAAGACGGTCTTTCAGAGTATTACTACTTTTATAAACTGTTTTAAATCCATGATGTTTCAGAGTTTTCTGGATTGTGTTAGTCACCTTCGGGTAGAAGGGTAAGCTAACCCTTTGAAGCTCTTCGCGATCTGGTTGTAATGTAGTGACGTGTTGTCTATGTATCTTCCTCTCGAGTTTCCGTTATATTTTGTTAACGAAACCTTCGTCGTAACCATTCAATATAGCGGAATCGTGGATTTTTCTTTTCTCTTCTAAAAATCAATCCTTTCCATTGGAATATTGTAGAGGCGGGGAGCCATTAAATGATACGCGGCTTGCTTTTGGGAGCCAAAGTGATTAGAGTCTGAGGTAATATAACGGTCAGTAGATATTGGTTTCCGATAGATGTATACAGTGTATCAAACAATTGTCCGTTCAGTAATTTTTTGGTCAAAATGATTTTTTATTGAAATGTTTATACAGTCCGGATTCGCTGGTTGGGTCACGACTGCGTCTCGATTAGCGAATCGTGTTCGTTCGTTGGGGCAACTGATCAAAATGCTCTAGACACACGCAAGTGACGAGAAATACGTCACGGAACACTCACATACTTGCGTAAACGTTCTGTATACAGGAGCTGTGATGCGACGGCGATCAGACGTCAAACTCGTTTTGACATCAATTTTGACATTGACAGTGCTTTTTAGTTGGGTTTTGCCCCAACCAGTGAACATTCAACCATCGAGACAGCCCATCTAACGAGCTCTTAACGAACGAATCGTCACTGTAACTTTTTTATACGTCAATCAAAAACGCTGAAATTTTGACCAATTATAACCCATATATTAAAGCTCCATTGGTAAAATTTTGAGCGAGTTCGACTAAGTTTTCTGAAAATTATAGAGCTTTTAGGAAAATTTAAAAGATTTTTGAACACATTTTTTGTTACCAAACCATAATATTAAGCAGATACCACAACCAGCCATAAATCTTATAGCATATTTGAATTTGAATTGTATTCCCTATCAAAGTAGTCATGTGGTTCTGCAGTATCCATAGCAACGGAATTTTCACTCTGTAATTTTGAGTTTGTAATTAGCTTTCAATAAAATCAGACGCTTTGTAAAAGCACGTGTAAAAGTTAATCGCAACATTTTTAAAACAATATGTACTCAATAATTTTTTTTCAATATTTTTTGTGTTTTATCTTATACCTAAGGCTTTCATATGCAGCTTCGTTTGAGGTTTTATATTTACTACAAAAAATATGAAAAATCTGTATATGTTCAGAGTGTCATTTGGAAGTTTATCATATTTTGTTCAATGAAAGTGTCAAGTGTTTTCAACTTTTTTAAACTCTTTTAATGTAATATTTTTATACAGGACCTACTAAACTACATATGAAGAGTAGGTCCTATGGATTTTTTGTTCAGTTAATACACTTTTAAAAGTTAAAACGTTTGACAGATTATATGTGCAAAATATGGTAAATTTTTAAACATCGTCAACTACATAAGCACAAAGTTCGGAAAAAGTAAATTGTCTCAACTATGAAGTATTAGTGCTGAATCGTGTTCTAACATCAACCAATTTTTAATTTGAGCGTGACGCTTATGCGTCCACTTTTAAGAATGTTACAAATCGGCCATGCATTTTTTCAACAATTTTCGGAACAATCTACCTATTCTTATTTCCCCATATGATATTACTCCACGATACATGGTCATGGGCTGCAAAATCTCAATATTGCCAAAAATGCACATGGGACAATTATGCTTCTACCGGCAGTACAACACTCAGCGAAAAAACTTACAAAATTCATCAAAATACCTTATGTTTTTTTGCTTACTTATAGCATGGATGCCATAAGAATACCTGATCATGCTTGCTATAACAAATTTCATAAGATAGACTTATGAAAAGAACAAAAAAATCTTAAAATGATGCAGACTGGATTCGATCCATGAACGTCGGGATCACTGAGCCCGTTATTTATGTACGCGGCCACCGACGCTTGAGAATACCATGTTGCTAAACATGAATAAAAGCCAAGCTCTGAGACGATTCTACGTCATAGAGCGACCTTATGAAATTCATCCGAATCATTATGAATTATTTAAAGGCCGTTTCATAAGTTGGGCCTTATGGAAATCTTTAGGTTATTTGGCTGAGTGAATGAATTCTTCCTTTGCGGGAAAACTTTATAAAGGTAAAATTTGTGAATTACTTCGGTTGGCCATATCCAACTTCATTTGTCTTTAACCCTCTAATACCCAAATTTTTGATTTTGATCTAAATATCATTTTTCGTCATCTAAAATCGATTTAAACATGTTTTTGAAGATGATTCTTTTTAATTCTCGATTTCGTGAATTTCAGTTTTTGATTTTTCTAATTTTTAATTTTGAACATCCCCACACTTTTATATTTTTCCTGGAAGCCAATTTGGGGAACGGATTTTTTGGGATGAAAACATTTTGAGATTTTATGATATTGTTGAAATATTATTATTTTAAATTTTTTTCGCAAAAAAAATTATTTTCCGTACAACTTTTTCCCTTGAACTATTAAACAAGGATAGAATGATTTGGGAAAACAATAAAATATGTTAATTGTAGCGATTCAATACAAAATAAACAATGACTTTTACATCTAATGACTAAATGACTAAATGACTAAAACATAAATTTTTCAATGATTTAAAAAAAAATGTAAATACGCTTTAAAATACACCAAAAACCATTTTGAGATATACAGAACAGTCCTAAATATCAGCCAAAAATATATAAAAAAAAAGATTTTCCACGGAAAAAAATACAAAAATGCTCAAACTATACCCCGTCTAAAGGCGGGATTGGGTATTAGAGGGTTAATTTAGAATTATGCCAAATAAACATTATGCCAAACGACTATTATGCCAAATGACTTTATACCAAACGACCTAAAATGTGAGAAAATTTATAGTACTGTAGAACTCTCGTTATTACCTTACGAAAGTGCGAATAGTTCAAATTTCAAAATATTTGACAATATGTTTAGATTGAAACTGTTTTAATTAACTTATAGGGGAACTTTTGTATTCTGGGCAGTTTTGTTCTTTTCGTCATGGAAGGCTTTACTAAACTGTTGAATTCAACGTTGATCTCAAATCTTTCCCAACCAAGCTGAGCTATACGACCAAGTTTCAGGTAATTTGGCCGATGAAAAACCCCTCAACGAAGAGAACAACCCTGCCAATAATAACCAGTCACCCTAAAAAGACTTATTAAGTTCAAGCCAATTGAAATCAATAGCTTGACCATTACCCAGAATCATAAATTATAAATTCTGTGTCAACATGTAAGTACAATACTCAGGTAGATTAAACAAGCATTTTGGGGGCCGTTCATAAACCACGTAGACTTTTGGGGGGGAGCGGGGCGGGATGTCTGGCTTAAGTCTACGCTCCATACAAATTTCAAAATTTATGTATGAACAAAAGTCTACGAGGGAAGAGGCCAAATTTTGGTCTACGTGGTTTATGAACAGCCCCTTGTGAATATAATTAATGTGAATAAAGCATATTATACCTATTTTAGATTTTTGAAATCAAATTTTGTTATCATTGAGTTTTTGAAATGATAACAAAATGATATCTCAATTTGATATTAAATAAAAACAATTCAGAACGAAAACTTGTTTTGATTTCATTTTGTTATCAATAACAAAATGAGTTATCAATTTGTTATAGGTTTGTTCTCATTCCCTGCTCGGGTACTGCCCCCACTCGCATAACAGTCCTATCTTTGCTGGGATTCCTATTCATATGGGACAGTTATGCGAGTGGGGGCAGTATAGATGTATAGACAGATATAGTTCTTACGTTGCACTAATCTCAAAAAATGGGAGTATGGCAATATTGTTCAGAAAAATGTGGGTAATTTTTTAATGATTTGGTACTTTTTATAAAACTTATATGCTTAAATTTCGTAGAACAAACACTGTAGAAAATATAACTTTTTAGTGTACTTGCATGACTGAAAATCAAAACATTCTCCGATCAGTACATAATGTTCACAAAAGTTCTAAGGAATAGAAAAATCTTTCATTTGCTGGCGGCCGCGATATTTTATATTGCTTCTAGCCTTCATGGGCATTTTTTAAGGTTAAAAAATGACCAAAAAACACATTTCTGACTTGAGGCCTCAAGTTGAGGCATCTCGAAATCTTCACCAATTTAGCTGAAAATGTGATTAGAAGTTTTTTTAGCATTTTAGTTCAGATGTGGAGGTGACTGGTTGAATTCCAGGAATTTTGTTTTTTTATGGAAAGGTCTAATATCTATGTTCAGTTCGTATTCATGGTGGCTGTGTTCACAAGCAGAAAAAGTTACGAAAATCAACACATAAGTTAGAAAATTGCTTAAATACTGATTTTTTTATGAGCTGGGAAGAAAATCAACACGATCGAAATGAAATTATTCTAGAACAATGACGCAGCAATGACCTCAACAGTTGTCAATCCACCACTTCTTGGCAAGACAAAGTTTGCCGGGACTGCTAGTGCTAAATAACAGAATCAAATAAAATTTTTGAATGTGCCGCTATGAAATATTATATTTATCCATTGCCGACTTCTTGAACAAAATTCAACGGAAAGCACTTCGCTATCCGTTGCCAATCAAGCTACGGACTTCAGCAGAATAAAGTACCTTTAAGCAAAATTTCATCCATACCAAATCCATACACATATTTCTAGATAAAAAAGATGGCATTACAATGTTTTTTAACTGTAACATCCATCTTGCTGTGATTTTCTGTCAACAAACAGAATCATATTGAAAAAAATAAAATAAAAAAATGTCAGACTGTGACCATCACCTTATCAACAGGGTACGAAAAACGGATCACGTCAAAAAACAAACGCTTTGTCCTAAGCGGTGCATGTTGGTAACAAAGGCGCTCCGCAACAAACGCATGTCAGGCGATGAGAGCAATAAAACAAACATCGCTTGTCGTGCGTGTACTGATATTCCGGCATTTCTGCTGAAATTTTCGGCCCACATTATCGCATTCATAAGCATTTGGACGGAATAAGACTCTTGCAAACCTCAGAATTGAGTTTTTAAAACTTGTTGTAAAACAATGCGAAAATCACGATGTGAATAGAACGAGACAAATATTCCTACCGTTTTTGTTGTGAACATACTCGGGAGCGATTTTGTCATTATCTGCTAACGAAAAAACAAAGCGTTGTTGCTGTGCCTTCTTTGTTGCCTATTTTTCGCTTGCGGTGGCATATTCTGCGTACACTGCTTATCAATCAACACCCAACCAACCCCCCACCCCACCCCATATTCCGCTCCCCCTCCGCCTATCACCACGTGCCTAAGTGAAGGCCTCTTACTAGAATCAGGGTTACCTGAAGTCAATTTGAATTACCTATGTGAAAATAAAATATAAACTTCAAACAATATCACTTTCTCCGCAACCATGCGGCTCCATTGTGACCTGATAGAAAAAAAAATTTTTTTTCGTGCTTTTAGCGCGAAAATGCGCAAACAGTATAGGTCACTGTTTGCACATTTTTGCGCTAAGCACAAAAAAAAGCCAAAAACTAGACAAAATTGCACGTCAGATCCAGGGCACGGCGTCGTTTTCTGATGTTTCCTAAACAAGTACTGGATCTCTTTAATACGAAGTTTTTCTTCAATATTTCATAAAAGTCAATATTTTTGCATGTTGTAAAAACATAATAATTTTGTGATTAGATTCCAAACAAATCCTAAAATGTAATGGTTATTTATACCCAAAAACAACAATAATATTGTCACATTATCCAAATCTTCTTAAGTTTAACAATGAGCTCATGAAGAAAGCTCATTAAATAAAGACAAAAAGCACTAGTAGGGGTAGGCGGGGCATAATGAGCAGCTTAAGCATTTTGCCACCAAATCCAGTAAATTAAGTGCAACCAATGTGTAATTTTATCGTTCAATCCTCATTTGAACCTTAACTGACAAAAGCTAATCGTTGAAATTCCGAATAAAGTTATAAATGTTGTAGAATTTTATGTTTTTAAAAACGTATAAAATCGCGAGTTGCGTTTTGGGGGTGGGCATAATGAGCACCCTGGGTGGGGCAGTATGATCAATATCAGTTTTATACACAATCAAATGCTAATTGACTATTCTTGTCAATGATAAAGCATAGCAACATTACCGTAGTTCAAAGTCGTGGGAAGGAAAGGGTTAATGCCTGATTGCTGCTTGTTTTTCTGCTAGGTTTGCACATGATGTAACATTTTCTCAAGTATTATTTTCATTTTAGAGGGGTGTAGTGATGGAATTAGATCCTTCACAGTTCTTGATTCAGTCACAAAATGAAGAAAACTACGACGACGATTTTGACGAAGGTGATATATCAGGTGGTCCACCTCTTCTGGAATCGCTTGTACTACACCACAACAACAGTGATGATATTGTAAAGGTATGTACTATCGCAAAAATCCGAATTCGTCGATTAACAACTCTGTCTTTTCTAGCATCCATCCGACAATGAAACAGGTGACGATGTTGATGGTATGCAGCACCAAATGGTAGCAGCTTGTTCCGTGTGCGAAATGACTTTCTCGAATCGAGCCAATGCTCGCCGTCATGAGCGTAATATACATGGCCTAAAGCAGAATCCAGTAAATCCCTTATCGGCACAGGTACCGCAAGTTACTTTGGAATGTGTCGAAACTCGAGTACATCCTAAATCAAGCGACAATACGCCAATTATTTCAACTTCAACCGGTATCCCCAGTATCGACTTGAAGGCCAAATTCAGAATGAAGCTCAAATCGGAAAGGGAGACATTTGATTACAGTGATCCGTCCAAATATCGCCACCTAGTAACCCCAAACAGGTTGGCATTTATATTGCGAAATTTGGAGTTTTTAGAACAAGCACAAGAAATGAAGTGCAAATGTTGTAACAAAATTTACCCATCCTACAAGTATTTCATGGGACACATGCGCAAGAAGTATCCAAATTTGCCTCGGAATGTGTGTTTTAAATGTTTGCGACAGTTTGGCAGTAAAGGACAATTCATCGGTCACCTGAAACGTAAGAGCTGCATCAACTTGTACGCGATAGTAATGGCCGATGAGAGCGTTCCAAAGGCTGCTGCTATGGCGTCATCAGTCAACGAGGTTCCGGGAACTAAGGAGATCATCGCTAACAAAAGCTACGTGAGTTTTTAAGCATAGTTTTTGACACATAATGGATTCTTTTTTTTGCGTTCATGTACATTTATTTTATTTTCAATCACTTAACCTAATTTACAGCTCTATTGTCCACTAGGCCACTGCGTGAGCGATTCCAATTACAGCTTATACACTTTGTACACCGCCTAAATGTATTCTATTTTAATTGTACTTTATCAAACTGGTTGCCGTTGTGCTGCCTTTCAATCTCTACCTTATCGTGGTAGAATGATGATCACGAGGATGTGTGGCTGGTCCTGTTTCCAGTCCGATTTGGGGTCCAATATGGGTTGCCGTTCGCCGATGTCCAAGTATCCGGGTTCATTTGAGCCATGGGATCAGAAGAGGGTCAGTGTCAGCTGCTCTCAGGGGGAAAGAGCAAATAACGAAAGTGCCGGGGCTGGGATCGAACCCATGACCATCTGCTTATGAGTCAAACGTGTAGCCACTACGCCACGGGCCCCAGCATTTATTTTATTTTCTGGTTGTGCAAAAAATACGCAAATCTAATAGGGTAAAAGCACTAGATTCGTCCCCCTAAAACATTGAACTAGGGTAGAACTGGGTAGAAGCTTCAGTTTTCGCCAGTCCGGAGTTTTAGCCATAGTACTTTATTGAGCCTGTTGCGATCTAAATCGGCGTAAATTTATTTTTTACTAGTCGATCCTAATACAATATGATGATTACAGCTGTGAAAACCACACATTTTTGATTAAAAACTGGAAGAAAAAATATATATCCTTAAAAAATCAGCTCCCATATAGGTATCTATTTTGGCCAGGGTGCTTCTAATTTGGCCACTTCCATAAGAAATACACGTGATTGGCCAAAATAGAAATCAAACTTAAGAATATGGCCCAGTGTTTGAACGAAAAAGTGATAATGTCGAATTCGTTTATTCCCGACGGTGCACTGCACCGGTGTAGCAATTGACACCGGAAAAACGAACGGTTTTGGTGCAATTTGTTGACAGTTTATGATGGTATTAGTAAGAGCGGGTGAGAGCATCAATGAAAATAATGAAAAATGACGAAAATAAACCTAATCAATGTTTTCGTGATTCAGTGATGAACAAAATTATTTCAATTTATTTATATTTTCACTTCCTATATCCAATTAAACAATTTTAAGTTTTCAGTAATCCACTTGTACATTATAAACTTGTAATGATCAATTGTCTGTGAATCAATGATACTTGAAAATTATTATCCAATGTTTGAATACTCTTTTGCAATTAAAAGCAGAATTTAAACATTTTCGTTGGTGAATAAATAATGCTAACATACAATTTTAAACGTACACACATTTAACACTAACAGTGTTAAAGACAGTTCAATAGAAAACGGTTAGCTACAACGTAAAAAGAAAAAAAATGAATGTTTTTTTAAAACATAACGTCATTGAAACGCAACTCATTTTAAAAATTCTTCAACCATCCTTTTGTGGCATTTGTTTGACTTTCAATGTATTTGAAAAAATCCGTATTTGCTGTAATTGAAAAAATAACGTTTATTCGTTCCTAAACGTCGTTACCGCTGCTAACTGAGCAGCAGTTAGACGCAACGACGGTTAACAACGGAAAATATATCCTCATATTTGCGATAACAAAAAAAAATAGTGATGGGAAAAACGTTGTAGCAACTCTTTGAAATTTAATTTCAACGATAAATTTTGAAGATTCCTCAGAAGTTGAAAGCCGATCAAGTTTAAATATTGTTTAAATGCACAGATTTGCTGTTTGGAAACAAAACATCTCAAAATAAACAAATAATCCAAGAAAATTATTTACCTAATGCCGAAAAGAAAATTATCATTCCTACCAAAACAAAACCACGATACAAGTTCAGCGATATGCATGTATTGGTAAATCTAGCTTTGTACCTGCTACATCGAGCTTAATCTGGGTGTAGCATTTTCTTGCACCGGTGCCAATCGAGTGTCAAAACAGAACAGTACCTGTGAATAAACGAACGGTTTCGGTGCAAGTTTGCTACACCCGGTGGCAAAGCGGCGCAGGCGGTGCAAATAAACGAATCCGACATAAGGGGCTGTCCATAAACCACGTGGTCATAAGGGGGGGATTCGGCCAATGACCATTTTGTATAGAAGGAAAAAAAAAATTTGTATGGACTAATGACCACGCGGGGGGGTTCAGAAGTCCCAAAAAAATGACCACGTGGTTTATGGACAGCCCCTAAGTGAACCACTCGGCAGTTTTTCTTCCATTCTGCTGGTTCTGTTTCAATTACCAAAGCGGTGTATGTTCTTTCGTCGAGTCGCATGGTTCACAAAGAAACACAAAGAAGATACTCCGATATAGACAAGCTGCGGCGATGAGCGGGCATCGCCAAGTGTAACACTTACCGATGATGTCTCATCGTTGGTTTGGGGCAACCCAAGTAACAATTTCATTGCTGATTGGTTTTCTTTGATTTTATTAGGGTTTTATTACAGCAATAATTAAAACTCACAGTTTTATGACTGTTTTTATGGAAACCATTGATAAAATGTTTTATATTATACTTGAAGATATCCATAAAGACAGATTTTAAGAGTAAACAAAACTTTCCGATATGTAAACCTTCTGGCAATCATTATTACCACAATAAAACTGTTAAAACTCTCAACAGATGGCGATCCGTTCGATTAGTAACGACATCTGTTGGTGGAAAAGCAGAACCACGACACTGCTAGGTTTTATTGCGGTCATTATAAAAGTAAACTTGCTTTCGTTTTATTTTCGCTGATTATGGTTGTCGCCATATTGAAGAATTAGCTAACATGAATGGAAAATAGTTAATTTTGCTCAAATTAGCAATGAATTGATAGTTTGCCACCATTTCCATAACATGCTCACATAAATAAACTCTCTGCTGATTTTTCTTGTAATTCGAGATAGTTTTACTAAATGAGTAAATTGATTTATTTCATTCCAAGATGATAATATTCACTATTTTTGAAGCGCATTAATTTTATGATTCTGCAACCCCAATATTCACGGTAAAATTGAATGCGCATTAGCCTACCAACACAATAACTACTCAAATATTACTTTGAAATAATTATGACTTCTACTTACGAATGTTGTATCGTCCTGAACTTTACGTGCCATCGAAGAAGCTTCTCTGCATCTGAGCTGTCAAAGTTTTTGTTGAAAAAAAAAAACAACAACAATCGAGAATGGGCAATTTTTCAACTAGGTTTTAAAACGGTTTAATTACTACTCTTAATGCGGTTTGCAAAAGCTCTCCGAGAGTGGTCCACTTAGCCGGAAAATGCTCTTAAAGAGGTTATCAAGAGGTTTTGATGTATAAATCAGTTTTATGGCAAGTTTTATAAAATTAGTCATGAAGATCTCTTGTAGAGCCGAACAAAACTTAAAATGTTACTTGGGAACTGTGAATAATCGTTATTTTTATCAGTACTTAATGCGTCTTCGCTTTAAAAACTTGAACTACTATTTAATTTAACTGTATTCATGACGTTGCAGGTTGTGTAGTTACAATAAAAAAGAATTATGACAATAAAATATTCTTACCGTATGCATCGCTTTCATTAAGCTAGTATGACACTCTTTGACCAATGACAAATATTTGACCACTTTTGACAGTTAAATTTTGACCAAGGTGTACCTGGCAAACAAAAATATTTGTCACTTTCGAAAAACGAATAGGGACAAACAGAGCCAAACCACCTGCCAAAATTTATCTGTCAAAAGTGGTCAAATATTTGGTGAAAGTAATAGCACCCTTAGCGTCGTCGAGCATCTTCTCTCTTGATTGCGCTCTCGTATCAAACCGGACAAGAGAATGAACAGCATTTCGAGGAGCTGAGAATGGACCATTCAGTGGTTCGCGATAAAAATCCACACACTGATATGGCCAAAACTGCGGCAGTGCTTCTATTTTGGCCAGTGCCACTTATAATACAAAAATCAAGTATTGGCTTGATTTCTGCATTTTTCCTTCAAAATATAGTTTGAAATCTTTCATTTGATACATTGGTGGTTTTCATAGGATTATTGGTTGTTTTTTATAAAAATGATTTCTGTTATGTCGTTTTCGTTTTTGCGGCGGTTCTACACCGCTTCGTGCTACACTTTCCACTACAAAAACGAACATTTTCGGCGCAGTTGCATTGGTGTGCGTGAAAAAAAAAACCAAAATATTTACAATTTTGCAAACGCTGATTGGTGGACGCGGTGTACACCTGCTACACTCCCGATTTTCTGAGTGCTGCACTATCTTGAGCGGTGCAGAAAAAGTGCTACACCGGTGCAGCACGAAAATCAAAAACGAACAGTTTCGGTGCAAAAGTGCTGCACCGGTGTAGCACCACCGCAAAAACGAAAACGACATTAGACTGGCCAAAACCGGTGCCCGCACCCTATCTAACATATGTTTCCGATAATAACTATGTTTCTTTAGTGATTCTTGCTAATTCTTCTTTAATCAATCATAACCCTGCTCAATAGTACCATTAACCGAATTTACAGCTCTTTTGCCCTCTAGGGCACTACGTGGCCGATTCCAATTGGCAGCTGCTCTTCCACTTTTGTAGAGCGCCTAAATGTAATCTATTCTAATTCTACTATATCAAACTGGTTGCTTTGCGCTGCTGTTACTTTTCTACCCTGTTCATGGTAGAATTATGAGCACGAGGATATTGATGTGTGGCTCTTGTTCTTTTTTCATTCCGATTAGGGGTCTATTATGAGTTCCCATTAGCCGATATCCAAGTTTCCGAATTCGTTAGAGCGTATGCTCAGAAGAGGGTCAAGTATCAGCCGCTCTCGGAGGGAAGAGTAACTGACGAAAAATTGCAAGTGTCTGGGCTGGGATCGAACCCATGACCATCTACTTATGAAGTAAACGTGTGGCCACCAGAGATGGAAAATGATGAAGATTGCAGCTGAGCAGACACAAACCAAAACAAACTTACTCGTGAACAACAGGGGCCCGAGAATACTTGCACCTCTTTATTCGTGAGTAAACGAAGCTGGCAAGCACTCGCATTTGATTCGCGAAGCTTCGCGAGTTTTTTGCATTTTGATGAAAAACTTTTTCCAACAATTTAACGACTGGTAGTGCTGCTTTTCAGGAACAATGAAGCATAAAGTATTAGTTTATGTAGGATAATCACTGGATTTGCTATTATAACAATATAAAATGCACTTCCCGCACCTCCACTAGTTCTTCACGAATAAAAACTCATGAGTGTTTCTGTTTTTGTTTTGCTTCTTACTCACGAAGCAGGCGGGTGCGAATAAACTCACACACTGTTTACTCTCGGAATCGTGAGTAAGCCTTGTGTTGGCTTTACACTCGCGAGTTGCTTCGTGATGAGAGTAATTCCATCACTGGTGGCCACTGAGCCACGGGTTCCGGCTCTTTTTATCCTTTTTATACCATAAGACGCCTGGTTTTGATCCATAACGTGCCATAACCATGGGTCACAAGTACTTCTTCTTCTTTATGATTCGACGTCCCCACTGGGACTTGGCCTGCCTCGCTTCAACTTAGTGTTCTTTGAGCACTTCCACAGTTATTAATTAACGGGCTTTCTTTGCCAGCCATCGCATGAATCAGTATATTGTTAGGCAAGCACAATGATACACTATGCGCAGGGAGTCGGAAAAATTGTCCCGACCGGAACGGGAATCGAACCCGCCGTCTCCGGATTGGCGATTAATAGCCTTCACCACTAGGCTAACTGGAGACCTAATTTATTCAACTGATTAAGAATATTGGATAACGTGTATCTCGATAATTTTCTTATCCATTTGTTAATCGATTGGCAGTTAACAAGAGATATAATATTCCAGAATATGTAAGCTATTGTTTAAGCATTCCATACAAGATCAATGATTCTATTCTGGAAAGCAATCAACTTGATGCCAAATCTACAATATTTTCTGGAATGACCAAAAATCACAATCATGCAAAATAAATAGGTTATATACGAATAATAGAACAATCTGTTTAATAAGTGTAAGAAGGGTTATGTTCGCCATAGGTGGATTAAATCAGGAAACTTAAAAAATATTTTAAACAACAAATATATTTTAATCATCTTTAGTTTTTTTCATAAAAATTAAATAAATCGTTAATCGTAATCAATAATCACTAAAATTGGAATTTTAATTTATCAATGATTATTCATGATTAAATTTATTGTTAATCATGAACGCTCTGTGAACAATGCATTTGGAATCATGTATTTTTGACCCGTTGTCACCCTAACGACGGTACCTAGCTATAAAGAATTAAATGCTTTGGCTATTTTTTTTATTCTCCGCATCGATCAATGTGCCGCTAGCTTCTATGCGCGAAAAATCGCTAAAAAGTAAATCGCAAAAATATTGTATGGTGAAAAGGCAAATGTTGTCCTTCTGACTTCAGTTAGATTGAGGAGGTACGATCCGAGCGTCTGTTCACCAAGGAGGTGCGGCTCAAACAGCGTCTGTTCTGGCATCCAGCGGCTGAGTAAGAAACGCTGCACCACGCCCAGCTAGATCCAAGGTGGTAGCCCCATCAGCGTGGTCGTCCCAGTGTTGGTTGGGACGTTAAACAGAATTGGCACGATGGCCCTCCGGCGAGACAGGAGTGTTGGCGTAGGCCCAATAAGCCACCCGTAAAAATCCCCATTGCGAATAACATAGGAGAAAATACGACTCAATACAATCGGCAGAGACCCACGCGACGAAATAAGGACTGCGATTGGAAACTTGGAACATGGAATTGCAAGTTACTAGTCACTAAGTTTCGCAGGATGTGACAGGATAATTTACGACGAACTACATTCCCGCAACTTCGACATCGTGGCGTTGCAGGAACTTTGTTGGACTGGACAGAAAGTGTGGAAAAGCAGGCATCGAGCGGCTACCTTCTACCAAAGCTGTGGCACCACCAATGAACTGGGAACAGGATTTACAGTGTTGGGCAAAATGCGACAACGTGTGATCGGGTGGCAGCCGATCAACGCAAGGATGTGCATGTTGAGAGTTAAGGGCCGTTTCTTCAACTACAGCATCATCAACGTCCACTGCCCACACGAAGAGAGACCTGATAACGAGATAGAAGCGTTCTACGCGCAGTTAGAGCAAACATACGATTCTTGCTCGCCGCGTGACGTGAAAATCGTTGTCGGCGACATGAACGCGCAGGTAGGAAGGGAGGAAATGTACAGACCGGTAATCGGGCGAAACAGCCTGCACGCCGTATCGAGTGATAACGGCCAGGATGCGTAAACTTTGCAGCCTCCCGTGGTATGGTTGTCCGAAGCATCTTCTTCCCCCGCAAAGATATCCACAAAGCCACCTGGAGATCACCCGACCATCAAACAGAAAACCAAATCGACCACGTTCTAATCGACGGTAAATTCTCGGATAAAACTAATGTCCGCACATACCGCAGTGCGAATATAGATACGGATCACTACTTAGTAGCTGTCCCAAGTAACCACAGTGCTGAAGCCTTATTACATGCAGATATACGGTGTATTTAGTGCAATCATTACTTTACATGCAAACTTAAGATTGATTTAAAGTGGAAGTGGGCAATTATAGAATCAAATTAGGATTATAGTGGTATAATCTTGAAGCAGTCGCATAATTGCCCATTTCCACTTTAAATCAACTTTAAGTTTGCATGTAAAGTACTGATTGCTCTAAGTACACCGTATATCTGCATGCAATAAGGCTTTAGCACCGTGGTTACTTGGGGTATGCATGCGCTCAAAACTTTCGACAGTTATCACCTCGCGTCGAAGTCGAACGCCGCGACTCAACATCGAGCAGCTGCGTAACGTAGAAGTGGCTCAAGACTACGCGCAGCAATTAGCAGTGGCCCTACCAACGGAAGAGCAGCTTGGCGCAGCTATACTTGAGGATGGGTGACATCCGATCCGCCATAGGTAGCACTAGGCTTCGCGACTCCGAATGACAACGGCAATGTGAACAGTTGAAAAACGAAAAGAATGCTGCAACACCGTACGAGAGCGAATGAGGCACGTTACAAACAGGCGCGAAACAGGCAGAACTCAGTCTTCCGGATGAAGAAGCGCCAGCAGGAAGAACGAGATCGCGAAGCGATGGAACAGCTGTACCGCGCTAAGGACACACGAAAGTTCTACGAGAAGCTGAACCGCTCGCGCAGAGGCTTTGTGCCACAAGCCGACATGTGCCGAGATAATCACGGGAATATTCTCACGAGCGAGCGTGAGGTGGTCGAGAGGTGGCGGCATCATTACGATGAGCACTTCAATGGCGACGTTGCAAGTACCGAAGGTGGCGTGGTAACAGATCTAGGAGAATGTGCACAGGACGAAAGACTTCCGGCCCCTGACCTCCAAGAGATTGAGGAGGAGGTTGGCCGGTTGAAAAACAACAAAGCCGCTGGACCAGATCAACTACCAAGCGAGCTTCTACAATACGGTGGAGAAGCACTGGTGAGAGCACTACACTGGGTCATTACCTAGATTTGGGAGGAGGAAATATTACCGGAGGAATGGATGGAAGATATCGTGTGTCCCATCTACAAAAAGGGCGACAAGTTGGATTGCGGGAACTACCGCGCAATCACACTACTGAGCGCTGCCTACAAGATACTCTCTCAAATTTTATGCCGCCGTCTATCACCGTTTGCAAGTGAGTTCGTGGGGCAATATCAGGCTGGATTTATGGGTGAACGCGCTACAACGGACCAGATGTTCGCCATCCGCCAGGTCTTGCAGAAGTGCCGCGAATACAACGTGCCCACACATCACTTGTTCATCGATTTCAAATCGGCGAATGATACAATCGATCGAGAACAGCTATGGCAGATTATGCACGAATACGGATTCCCGGATAAACTGATACGATTGATCAAGGCGACGATGGATCGAGTGATGTGCGTAGTTCGAGTATCAGGGACACTCTCGAGTCCCTTCGAATCTCGCAGAGGGTTACGGCAAGGTGATGGTCTTTCGTGCTTGCTGTTCAACATTGGGTTAGAGGGTGTAATAAGGAGAGCGGGGATAAACACGAGTGGGACGATTTTCACGAAGTCCGTCCAGCTGCTTGGTTTCGCCGATGATATTGATATTATTGCTCGTATATTTGAGACGATGGCGGAAACGTACATCCGACTAAAGAGTGAAGTCAGGCGAATCGGATTAGTCATTAATGTGTCGAAGACAAAGTACATGATGGCAAAGGGCTCCAGGGAGGAATCCCCCAAATTTATATCGACGGTGATGAAATCGAGGCGGTTCAAGAATTCGTGTATACTTGGGCTCACTGTTGACCGCCGACAACGACACCAGCAGAGAAATTCAGAGGCGCATTGTGGCAGGAAATCGTGCTTACTTTGGACTCCGCAGAACTCTACGACCTACGCGCCCTTGGAGTTTTCGAACGGAAGGTGTTGCGCACCATCTACGGCGGAGTGCAGATGGAAGACGGGACTTGAAGAAGGCGAATGAACTATATGGTTGCGCACCATCTACGGCGGAGTGCAGATGGAAGACGGGACTTGAAGAAGGCGAATGAACCACGAGCTGCATCAGCTGCTAAGAGAACCAACCATCGTCCATACCGCGAAAATCGGGAGGTTACGATGAGCGGGTCACGTCATCAGGATGTCGGATAGCAACCCGACCAAAATGGTTCTCGAGAGTCATCCGACCGGTACAAGAAGACGTGGAGCGCAGCGGGCTAGGTGGGTTGACCAAGTGGAGGACGATCTGCGGACCCTACGCAGAGTGCGGAACTGGAGACAAACAGCCATGGACCGAGTGGAATGGAGGCGGCTACTATGCACAGCAGAGGCCACCCCGGCCTTAGCCTGATCGGTAAGGTAAGAAAAGGCAAATCTCGAAGTAAAACACATTAATCGAAAAAATATTTGGTAGCGGTTATGCACAATGACGACCGCTTTGGTGTCTACCAAATATTTTTTCTGGAAAAGATTTCATTGCGAGAAATTCGAGTTTATTTGCCTTTCGTCATACAAAATAAAATGATTTTACTCAAGCTGACCTACATTGGACGCAATCCCTACAGGCAATCCATTGGCACCATTAGTAAAAGTAATGGAAAGGGTTGAGTAATAAAATGACTACTTTTGTGATTCTTGGCCTTTTGTTACCTTCGGCCTTTCGTGCTGTCGTCCTTTTGTAATTCGGCCTTTTGTGATTCAACCTTTTGTGATTCGGCCTTTCGTAGTAATTCCCTTACCACCTTCCCACTAATAACAACTCCTACCCGGACAGTCGTGGAGAAGATGAAATGATCTCGGTCTTTAGTAGTAATCTACATCACACTAACTTTACTTCCATTCCTCGATGACCGTAAGAACGTGGCCGGCGCCGTTACCTACCTTGATACCTTGTTGGCTACAGAAAAACTTTACTCCAACGCCGAGCGTATAGTAGAGCACCATCTTCGTCAGTCTTGGGCGATGTTCCTCCAGTTTTCCCGAACGTGTAGGGATCGTAGATCTTCTTCAACCGCGTGCAGCCAGCGAGTTCGCGGCCGCCCACGAAGTCGCCTACCTCTACCGGGTTCTCTGTTGAATATTGTTTTCGCTATTCTTTCTTCCGACATTCGCACTTCGTGTCCAGCCCACTGAAGTCTGCCGTTATTGGCTTAATTAAGTTTGGAATCCTCGAAAATGCACATTGAGCGGTAGCTTCCAACTCTCAAGCTCCGTTTGTTGATTCCTTGCACAATTCCGATTATTCTGGTCAATTACGTAGTAACAACTACAAATTGTACAATCATCTATGCTCTGCATCATAACTACCTACGAAATTTTATCATACGTCTTTATTTTAAAAATCAGTGGAAATGAACCAACCATTACGCGGACGTAAATTTATCGTGTATGTACAAAATCGATTGTTTTTTAGTCATACATATCAATAAATTCCTTGGGTACCTGGTAATTTTCCTGCATTATACGGGTGTATTTTATGCTGGTTGCAATACGGTAAAGAATGTAATCGTTTTAATATTCAACACATTAAGGCTCAAGCATTCGTCATCATTTTTCGGACAATAAAAAGCAGTTTTCTCGCTGCAAAACAAAACAAGGATCATGAAAATATATTCACTGCACTATATTCCTCATGCGGAGTACAGTGAATATATTTTCATAGCAAAAACTTTTGTTTTGAACGAAAAAACTGCTTTCAAATGTTTGATGATGACGATGATTTCAATGACGAAAAGTTCAACGTTAAAACGATTAGATTCTTTACCATAGTGTACACAGCTATTATGGGAAGTTGTGTTTTAGGGCCTTTTTGGATCTGGCCTTGCATTTCAACGGTACGCAATCTCGTCTCTTTTCCATCACTTCAGGCGTGCCTCAACTCAAGGCAGTGTCGTAGGATCTTTAATTTTTGTGCTGTTCGTGAATGATCTCTGCTATCGACTGAAATCTGAGAAAGTTTTGTATGCTGAAGACCTAAAGTTGTACAGGACTATTTCGTCGCTCGTTGATTGCTGCGCGCTTCAGACCGATGTTAACGAAATTCAGCAGTGGTGTTTAGAAAACGGGATGGAACTGAACACCAAAAAATGCAAGTGCATCACATCCACCCGGCGTTCCTCAAGCATTCAATTTGAGTACGCAATTGGCCCGGATATTTTGGAATGTGCTGAATCTATTCGAGATCTAGGAGTCACCATGCATAAAATTCCGAGATATTTATGCATTGAAAACGCTTTACTGTTCGCTCGTTCGAAGCGTTTTGGAATACGCTGTTTGCGTGTGGTCACCCCATCACACTACGCAGTTCATCCGAATGGAGAGAGTTCAACGCTGCTTCATTCGGTACGCGCTACGTCAACTGCCCTGGGCCTATCCTGCAGACCTTCCTGACTATGGTAGTCGTTGCGCCCTGATAGCATTAGAGACGCTCTCTTCTAGACGCAAGAATTTGCAAAGACTGTTTGTATTTGATCTGTTAGTAGGCAACATTAACTGTCCGTCTTTGTTAGAAAATGTGTCTTTGTATGCTCCTTCCCGACTACTACGTGACCGTGACCTTCCGTTTGTTAGATTTTATAGGACATGCTACGGCATCAATAATCCACTGGACTCGAGGGGGGCGACACATCCAGATTATCTAATTTCCATCAAAAATCCGATACATCTTATACACTGTGCATTATCTGTTTACATCTTGCTATCTGCTTCCATCCAAAATCCATCTCAAAATCTTTTTTTCAAACTACTCACATCTCACACATCTGATGTGATCGACGAAAGCAAAGAAAAGAATGTTGTTGTCAAACTAAGATCAAAAAGACCAAAACAAAACAAGCTGGTCATCGGATCAGCAAGAAGTATAGCATCCGGAACAGGAACAACCGGAGCCGGAGCAACCCAGGGGCTGCGTCGGAGCTCGTATGGCTTGGTTGGTCGTCGGATCAGCAAGAAGCACACCTTGTCACAATTAGAAGAGGATCGAGCGGAACAACCCAGTGGACGTGTAGGAGCTCGTATGGCTCGGCTCGAGATTACTACGTCGGAACACAATCACAGGTCCCGCTAGGGTGCTACCTATGCTGCTGGAGCTATGGATGAAATGAAACCTGCAGCCGGATGTGCACTGGATTAGCTGAAATCATATAATTCTGGAGCTCGATTTGAATAGGTCGTATGTGCTTTTGTCGATTAAAAATTCGATCAGTTGGATTCGCTTATTATAGCGAAAACCGTTGAAATTGAGCAAAGTTGATACATACAGCAGAATCCCCACAAAACAGGCTTTCTCTTCCATCATTAAAAGTTTGCAAAATATCTGCCATATTGCTACAATGACTAAAATAAACTGATCGAATTTTATATCGACAAAAGCACATACGACCTATTCAAATCGAGCTCCAGAATTGATTGCCATCGGAAGCCGGGATTCCGTTGTTTTGTCTTTTTTTATTTGATTACTGTTTGCGTTCTTTCGGGAATTCCATCAAAAATTTGGAAGAAACTTCTAGTGGATTGCCGGAGGGTTTCCTAAGAGATTCCATAATGGGTTTGCTGAAGGAGTAGCGGAAAAGGATATCCGTTTATTCCAGGAAAACTTCCAGGCTAGAGGGTGATCGGGAAGTATTGGTTGGCTGATTTCCCGGAAAGAATATTGATGGAGGATTCTTGGGAGCGAAAGTTGTTGCATTGACCGGAAGGAATTGCAGAAATATGTTCCGAAAAGAGTTGCATAAGGATTGACCGATTGTTATAGGGATTGCTGGAAGAAATAACTACACAACGAATTGCTCCAGACTCTGGAGTCCAGAGTTTTTGGCTGTGATGAGCTCAGGAACTATTACCGGAGTTTCTTTCAGGAATTTTGTGCAAGGAGGGGCATGCCTATATATATTTCTCCCGGAAGACAATATAAATTTCTTCTCAGGGTACATTAAATTACTCATCTTCGGAGTAAGAATCTTTTTATCAGTTCCTTCAGGGATCGCTTCAGAAGTTGCATCGGGATTTTTTTGGGATTCCTTAAATCGAGCCTTAAGTGAATTCTTCCAGGAGTTCTTTCGGGAAGTCCTCCGGGAGTTCCTTCAAGAATTTCTCCGGATAATGACTATCTGGAAGGAATTGCTGGTGGGTTGCCTGGAGGTAATGACAGTTGTAATCTCTGGAGGATTTACCGGATGGATTTTTTGGAAGGAATTGCGAAAAAAAAATTCAGGAAGAAGTTACTGAAGGCTTATCGACAAGATTTGCTCATTGGCTTAAATATTCTCGAAAGTTAAGAACTGAAGAATTCCCCGGCCAGAAAGAACTGCTGGAAAATTCACTGGAAGGAGTAGCTGGAGCATTCCCTTATACGAGTTACCGCTGAATTCCTCAGAATAAATTGTTGATTTTTTTCGTCTACGCAATTTTCCATAAGAATTCGCTGGAGGTTTTGCTGCCCGGAGATAATGAGGAGTTTACCGGTAGAGGTGGCTGGAAGATTCCGCTACTGAACTGCAGGCCTTATCTATTTTGAAAACATAAACCAGCAAAAACTATGAAAATGATTAAGCATTATCAAGGGCATTATTTACATTTGTTCTGCTAACACACACTTTTAAAAAGAGCCTGTTTTTTTTCTACCAGCTCACATATACGTTTAATTTGTGGCGCTTTTGATATAATTATGCAACTTAGCTTAAATAAAATATAGGTAAATACTTTGATAAATATTTAATGTATGTGTTACTGAACATAGTTTGCGTGGATAAAGTTGAAAAGGTTGAGAAAACCTCTGAACGAATTATTTGTAAAAACCAAATAAACCCTTTTCACATTCTGTACTTAACTGGCCTTCGCTTATCTACATCCCATCCATTCACATCTCCTCCTATCTAAAGCAGCGCTCGGCAGGATTTGAAAGTGGATGCAGTGCAAAGTAGATCCGAAAATCTTGCAAGTAGCACACTCATCTAAAACGGTAGATGTATCTTCGTTGATATCTATTCGGAGATTTAGATGTGTCGCCCCCCTCGACTGGACTAATGTATTCGTGCTTTTAATAGTGTTTGTGCTCTGTTCGATTTTCATATTTTAAAGTTTGTCTTTAAAAATAGGATTAGAAACTTAGATTAAGATGCAGTCTGGGGAATTTGTATTACAATTCAAGACGGTGATAGATAAATAAATAAATAAATTTCGTCCTTCCGTAATGTGTCCCCGCTTCACGCCTCAATCCATCATTATTAGCTCAGCAGACATTTTTTTAGAATAAAATATGATTGGGTTTTCGGTTTTTCACATTTTATAGAAAAATAATATAAGATAGTTATGGAAATTATTTGCAAATTTTAAAAATATATCATCTGTACCTTAACAGCCTTGAAAAGAATCCAGTGTATGTGTTTGTTTTTTTTTAATTTCTGCAACTAGCTATGCTTATTTCACTTTAACGTACTAAAATATAACGTTTTAGGGATGCAAACTGTGCAACAAAGAATTTAAGCCGAAAATTAATCTTCGCCAACATGTACATGACGCACATCCAGAAGTGCAGAACAGCAAGGAAAGGTCGGAACAATCATGTGCATTCTGTTCGCAAGTATTTGAAGACGCCATTCTACGCCGAAAGCACTATAATAATCTAGAGTGCATCACGTTTATCGTGTGCTGTTCTTGTGGCGAACGATTTGAAGAGCACACTGCTTATGTCGATCACGTCTATCAGCATCATTTGCCACCACAACAAACAGGGCAAGACGAATACGGATATGAACTATTTGATCAGGATGGAAATTCATCGTCTTCCCATCTGCGCAATCCTCAGAGTTGTCCCGTTTGCAAAAAGCAATATAATAATGTAAGTTTGATTCACTTTTAAGACACACCGGGGTAAAAGGTTGAATATTCCAAAATTTCGTTTTCCAAAGTGGCATTCGGAAGTTGTTTTGTGAAACCTCGTTTAGTTGTTTCCAGTTCAATTTCAAATTAATTTATTTATCCAGAATGGTCCACTGCACAAATTTAGGCTGGCCTGTTTACTCCCACATAAAATTTGACGTTTGAGAAGTGCCGGCACCGCTCAAACGTCAAGTTTTCGGTCAGAGTAAGCCGGCCAGCATTATTTCGTGCAGTGGACCATTCAGCTTTCCTACAGGGGATAGACAAAATGGTAGGGACAGGCAACATTTTCATTTTTCAAAAAATGTCCAATTAGCTGTAACTTTTCGAAAAGTGCAGCAAATATTCTCAAATTCTCACTGTGAGTTGATCAACTAGTTGTGTATTAGTGGATAAATTTTGGAAAAGATCGGGCTATTCTGCACGAAGTTATAAGCATTTTAGAAAAAGGTAGAATTATCCGATAGCCAACTTTGAGCTGTTATATCTGCGGATTCAATGAACCGAATGCAATGAAATTTTGTCCATTTATGACTTATATGAGCTCTGAAAAACGTTTGACTCAACTTTAAATTATTAACAAGAGAAAAGGTTATAGCAATTTCATTTATTTTATGTTTTTTAGTAAATTGTTCTATTTTTAATATGCATCCCATTAATTTTTCAATGAATTGCCGCCTATGTTGTTACTTTCTTTCAAAACATATCTGTATTCAAGACTATCAGAGGGAATTTAAATGAACTATAACTAGTATCTTGAATTTTGAAACGATGTTGAAACTTAAGAAACTTTGGTGTTTTATCAGAAAAATAATCTAATCGTTATAATTTTCCGTGTTAAGAATTTTAAGTTATGTCAAACGTTTTTCAAAGCTCATCATATAAGTCATAAATGGTCAAAACTTCATTGCATTCGGTTCATTGAATCCGGAGATAAACAGTTCAAAGTTGGCTATCGAATAATTATACCTTTTTTTAGAATCTTCATAACTTCGTGCAGAATAGTTCGATCTTTTCCAAATTTTTTCCACTGATACACAAATAATTGATGAACTTACAGTGAAAATTTGAGAATATTTGATGCACTTTTCGAAAAGTTACAGATATGTAGCATCCACCCCTAGCTACACCACTGACTGTCTGGTACAGCAGTGTGGAGACAATACAATAAATATCAGTTTACTTACTGACTGCACACCCGGACGGACGCGCGTTTCATTACTACTTATTTACCGTATCACAAGTCTCGGTTATAATTCGTTATTTAGTAATTAGTTTAATCGAACCCAACACTCCAATCGTGTATATTTCAGTGGCGACGAGAAGTGGAGTAGTTTCGCGTCCCGGGAAGTGTGAAAAGTGCTAGTTTGCAGTGATTTTGGTGGTTTTCACTGTTGGGCGTTTTACTGCGAGCGAGCCATTCCCCATTCATCCCTTTGCGACGACGACGACGGCGGAGGGAACAGCAACAGTTTGTGCAGTACCTACACTGCCCTGGAGTTGGTTTGTTTCACCACTTTGCACAGGTTTGCTGCAAGAACCGTAAGTTTTTACCTCTTGAAAGCAGAAATAAAGAGAGAAATTGTGTTTTAATTTGCATGCCGTTTTGTGCCAAAGTGAGTTTCTGAACCATTTTCTTCTGCCTAGCAAGCAAAGAAATTGTGTTTCATTTTGTTTCCGTACAGTGATCTGGCTTTGTGTGTTGTAAACACGAACGACTTTTAGTCGCAGCCGAACATTTTTGTCACGTACGAACAGTTTGTTTCATCCAACATTGTAGTTTGTCACACAGTGTTGCGTCAAAGTTTCCCCGCAACAAAAGTTGTTTCGCAGATTGTTGTGCGACATCGTTGCATAGTTTATGCTCAGAGGAAAAAGCAGAAATAGTTTATGCTAGTTTTGAGCGACGATAACAGTTTAGTTTGTTTGTTTATTGTTTGTTTGTTTCACGTTTCGTTGATAAAGTTTGTTGTTGAGCACGATCATTTGAAAACAGTTTGAAAGTTTTCATGTTGACACAGTAACAACATAGTTTGCACTGTGGGTCAAAACTGTTGAAAAATTGGACAAAAAGTTTTCGCAAAAAAGTTTTTAAATTTTTGCAATTATTTTGTCAGCTGTTTGTTTTGATCAGTTTTCTCGATTATTACACTGAAAAAAAAAATCTAGTTTGGTTTTGTGTAATAATTCATCAAATCGTTTTCTAGTTTTCGTCGTTTGTTTTTTGCTGTCAGTATGCCGTTAGTGAATCACGTTGAGCCGTACGTGCCCGGTACGATTCCGTTTAGCCAGTACCTGGAGCAGATGGAATGGATCTTCATCGACAACAAGATGGAGGATCCGAATGAACAGAAAGCATCGTTTTTGGCGGCATGCGGCAAGGAAGTGTACAGCGAATTGAAGCTTCTGTTTCCCGGAAAGGATTTGAAGACAGTGTCATTCAAGGAGATTACGGATGCGTTGAAGAAGCGATACGACAAGACAGAGAACGACATGATCCAGCGTTACAAGTTTTATCAACGAGTCCAAGGTTCTACCGAAAGTGCGGAGGATTTCATCCTAGCTGTGAAGCTGCAAGCGGAGATGTGTGAGTTTGGCGAGTTCAAGGACATCGCAATCCGCGACAAGCTTGTGTGTGGCATTCGCGACCCGGATGTACAACAGCGTTTGTTCGATGAGGAAGGTTTGACGCTAGCCAAGGCGGAGAAGATCATCATCAACAGAGAGTTAGCTGGAGCGAACCGAAAGCTAGTTTCTCGTGAATCCGGTCGAGTGAGTGTTTTAAACAGGCTTGGAAAGCGACAAGAGCCAGCAGTTTCACGTGGTGGATACCGTAGTAGGAGTCGGAGCCGTGGAGCAAGCAAGCGGTACAGGAGCCGTAGTCCAGTTTCATCTAACCGTGGAAATCGTTCTTCATCCCGATCACGGAAGTTTCACTGTAGTTTCTGTGGCAGAGATGGTCACACACGTCGCTTCTGCTACGACCTGAAGAACAAAGAGAAGAAATCAGTGAAGTTTGTGGATTCTCCTGCAGAAAAACCGAAGATGACGGAGTATACGAAGAGTTTACGTCGGCGGTTGAACAGATCTGTCTCGGACGATGAGGACATGGAGTGCTTGATGATCTCTTCCATCGGCAAAATCAACGAGCCGTGTTTCCGATCAGTGTTGGTCGAGGGGATTCGTCTGGACATGGAGATAGATTGTGGAGCTGCAGTTTCCGTAGTCAGCAAGGACACCTACGAGGGAGAATTCGCCGACATTCCGATGCAGAAGTGTACGAAGAAGTTAGCGGTGATCAACGGAAGTCGTTTGGTGGTCGAAGGACAGATTCCAGTGCAGGTGGAGTTGAACGGACGTCGGAAGTTCGTCAAACTAGTTGTTTTGCGCTGTGGGAGCTCGTTCACACCGTTACTTGGACGAGATTGGCTGGACATCTTTTTTCCGGAATGGAGGAGTGCGTTCGGCAGTAGTTCAAACCTGAATCAGCTGTCGTTGCCGATGTCGGAGGAACGTGTCGTGGACGATATCAAGGGTAAGTTTGCCAATGTTTTTGATAAGTCTTTGTTTACTCCCATCAAAGGTTTTGAGGCGGATCTAGTGTTGAAAAAAGGAGCATCACCGATTTTCAAACGTGCGTATGACGTTCCATTGCGTTTAAAGGACAAGGTTGTTGAACATTTGGACAGTTTGGAGAAAGATGGCGTCATAACACCGATCGATGCAAGCGAGTGGGCATCGCCGGTGATCGTTGTAGTGAAGAAAGACGGTGGTATCAGGATGGTGATCGACTGCAAGGTTTCGATCAACAAGGTGATCATTCCGAACACCTATCCACTGCCGTTGACACAGGATATGTTTGCTTCATTAGCCGGTGCGAAAGTTTTTTGTTCCTTAGATCTTGCCGGAGCGTATACACAGTTAATGTTATCGAAAAAGTCTAGGAAAATTATGGTGATTAATACGATTAAAGGGTTGTTTTCGTATAATCGTTTACCACAAGGTGCTTCTTAAAGTGCTGCTATTTTTCAGCGAGTCATGGATCAAGTTTTGCAAGGCATAGACGGAGTTTATTGCTACTTAGACGATGTTTTAATAGCTGGTGAGGATTACGAGGACTGTTTAAGAAAGCTTTATTTGGTTTTGGAACGACTTTCTAAAGCCAACATAAAAGTAAATTTGCAAAAATGCAAATGGTTTGTGACAAGTTTGCCATTTTTGGGTCACATTTTAACCGATAGAGGTTTGTTGCCGTGTCCAGAAAAGGTCGAAACGATTCGGAAAGCTAATGTTCCGAATAACGTCACCGAGTTGAAAGCGTTTCTTGGTTTGATAAATTACTACGGTAAGTTTATCCCAAATCTATCCTCACGTTTAAGCTGTTTGTATCGTTTACTAAAGAAAGACGTTAAGTTTGTCTGGACCGATGAGTGTCATCGAGTGTTTAACGAAAGTAAGCAATGTTTGTTGTCTTCAAAGCTACTTGAGTTTTTTGATCCACAAAAGCCTGTTGTTGTTGTAACAGATGCTAGCAGTTATGGGTTAGGTGGCGTGATTGCTCACGAAATCAATGGAGAAGAGAGGCCCATTAGTTTTACCTCCTTCAGTTTAACTAACTCGCAGAAGTCCTACCCAATTTTACACTTGGAAGCGTTGGCCGTTGTGAGTACCATAAAGAAGTTTCACAAGTTTTTGTTTGGGAAAAAGTTTACTGTGTATACAGATCACAAACCGTTGATAGGCATATTTGGCAAAGAAGGCAGAAATTCGTTGTTCGTAACGCGTCTGCAGAGATATGTAATGGAACTAAATATCTACGATTTCGACATTGTTTACAGACCGTCAGCGAAAATGGGCAATGCAGACTTTTGCTCAAGGTTTCCTTTGCCAGATGAAGTTCCAGTTTCGTTGCAACGAGAGTTTATCAAAAGTTTGAACGTTTACGATGAGTTTCCTTTGGACCATGTTTTAATTGCCAGCGAGTCAAAGCAAGATGAGTTTATACAGACAATAGTTTTCTACATGAAGCATGGTTGGCCGAAGAAGTTGGAGCGTAGTTTTTTGGACGTTTATGCACAGCATCAAGATCTTGAACTGGTCGAAGGTTGTTTATTGTACCAGGATCGTGTGTTTATTCCTGCTAGTTTACAAAAGCAGATGTTGAAGCTGTTGCACAAGAATCACTCAGGAATCACCAAGATCAAGCAGATTGCAAGAAGGACAGTTTACTGGTATGGTATGAACAATGACATCGAAAGTTTCGTCAAAACATGTAGTGTGTGTTGCCAGATGAATGCAGTTGCAAAGCCAGTTCCAAGTTCCAATTGGATTCCTACAACTAAACCGTTTACACGCATTCATGCAGACTTCTTCTACTTCGACAACAAAGTTTTCCTGGTCATTGTGGACAGTTTTTCTAAATGGTTGGAAGTTGAATACATGAAGTTTGGAACAGATGCCAGGAAAGTCATTTCAAAGTTTATGAGCGTTTTCGCTAGGTTTGGGTTACCTGACGTAGTTGTTACAGATGGCGGACCACCGTTTAGTTCGAAAGAGTTTATAGTTTTCTTCGAAAAACATGGAGTGAAGGTGATGAAGAGTCCACCGTATAACCCATCGAGCAACGGACAAGCGGAGCGCATGGTTCGAGTAGTCAAGGAAGGTTTAAAGAAGTTTCTACTGGATCCGGATATGACTGGTTTAAGTACTGAAGACCTGGTTTCGTATTTCTTGTTTGGTTACCGGAATACTTGTTTAGAGGACGGAAGAACATTTCCATCCGAACGTTTGTTTAGTTTTAAACCGAAGACGCTGTTGGATTTGATCCATCCAAAGAATAGTTTTAAGCATCATTCGACGAAGCCCAAGGAAGTGGATAAGTGTGTTGTACATAGTCCTAAGTTTAAGAAGCATGACTGGATTGACAAGTTGCGTCCTGGAGATATAGTTTACTACAAAAATTTCAGACCTACGGATATTAGACGATGGTTAGAAGCCAAATTTCTCAAACGTATCTCCTCAAATGTCTTTCAGGTTTCTGTTGGAGGAAGAGTTTACTCTGCTCACCGCAATCAGCTCAAGTTGGTTGGCACCCCGAAGCGCCGAGGTTTGGTCTTGGGAAGGAGCGAGAGAATTCAGCGAAGAAAACGATCTAGAGAGGACGACGACGAAAGGTTTAGCGACGACGAAGACGAATTTTACGGTTTTCCATCCGAATCTTTCATCTACCGTGACGAGGACGTTCGTAACGGGGTCACAGCTCGTGGTCCTGACGTGGAGGTTAGTGTTCCGCGCCGAAGAAGTTTGTCACGAGAGGAAGATCAGCGAGAATCGTCAAGTTTGCCGCCCGAACAAGTCGAACCACAGGCCGGCCCGTCAAGTCGTATGCAGAATCGTTCGTCACCATCGAGGAACCGACAGGAGTTTATCAGGCGTTCAAAACGACCTAAGCGTCTGAAGAAAGACATCGACTTTGAATACTATTAGTTTGTTTGTTTATGTTTGTTTGTTTGTTTGAATTGTAACTTGTCATGAAGACATTTAAGTTGAATTAGTTTCCGGTATACTTGTTTCACCGATTTGCAATTGTTTTACGGTAGTTAAGTTTAGCCGTTGAATTGTATTGTATAAAAGGATGCTTACGGCAGTTAAGTTTTGCTGAACCTATAAATATGTTGTTAACTAAAAGGGGGAGAACTGTAGCATCCACCCCTAGCTACACCACTGACTGTCTGGTACAGCAGTGTGGAGACAATACAATAAATATCAGTTTACTTACTGACTGCACACCCGGACGGACGCGCGTTTCATTACTACTTATTTACCGTATCACAAGTCTCGGTTATAATTCGTTATTTAGTAATTAGTTTAATCGAACCCAACACTCCAATCGTGTATATTTCAAGATATTTAAAAAAAATTGAGAAGGGAAAGTTTTGCCTGTCCCTATCATTTTGTCTATCCCCTGTATATCTACTATTCACATTTACACTTCATAAATTTGGTTTACCTTTCAACTGAGAAAATAATTCAAATTCATTATATGAGACATAAATACACAGAACAAAAATTACTAGCTACGTTCGGCTATTTTAGGGAAAAGAATGCAAAAAAAAACCGTTGCCAAAACAAAGGGGCTGTTCATAAACTACGTAGACAAATTTTGGTCATCTCAGACCACCCCTCCCCCTCGTGAACTTTTGCCCTTAGAAAAATGAAAATTTGTATGGAGCGTAGACTTCTGCCAGATAAGACCGCCCACCCCTCCCCCCAAAATATCTACGTTGTTTATGAACAGCCACAAATGGAAGAAAATTTCATTCCTGCAAAATTGCAGGATAGTGACATATTACAAGAAATATATATAATATAGCTGATAATATATGTCAGTGTCATAACCCGAGTAAAATCTGATAGCAAATTGAAAACTAATTTTGATGTTGTGATATTGCAAATTTTGATAACTCAGGTTGTTGTCGTTTTGGTCGTTTTAACGGTTAAAACATCAAAATTGAGAGCAGAAAAATGTTCCTGTGACAGCAAATTGAAAACCATTCCTGCTATCGATGATAGCAAATTGATAACTGTTTTTGTTATCAGCGCAAAAAAAATGAAAAATCGTTAAATGTAGAGTTTTTCGGTGGATATCAAATCCTAAATGCAATAATATAATTGCACTAATGATATATCCCTAGAATTACTTTATGTAGTTTATTAAAAGATTTCTGGAGCTCGATTTGAATAGGTCGTATGTGCGTTTGTCGATTAAAAATTCGATCAGTTGTATTCGCTTATTATAGCGAGAACCGTTGAAATTGAGCAAAGTTGATACATACAGCAGAATCCTCACAAAACAGGCTTTCTGTTCCATTACTAAAAGTTTGCAAAATATCTGCCATATTGCTACAATGACTAAAATAAACTGATCGAATTTTATATCGACAAAAGCACATACAACCTAATCAAATCGAGTCCCAGATTTAAAAACTATTGTAACACTAAACATTTACAGTAATTCAAAATGACAGCAAACCGAAAGCAAAATTTGAAATCAAATTGAGTAAAGATAAAATGCCCTGGCCAAGTTCGCAGGGTTTGACGGTATTAAAGTGAAGGTTATTGTAATGTAGTATTCTTTAGTGAATCATATCACCTTTTTAACACTTTAATGCGCCTCCAACGGTTCATCACGAACCGGCTGCTGCAGATGGAGTATGGCTGATCATATGCATCAGACATGCTCGATAAACAGGAGGAACCGCCGGGGCTCAGTAGAGTCTATTCCCAAGCAATAGTTCCAAGTCGGTTGGATTGGAGAAGGTTTTGAGGATCGTTACACTACTAGAAATATTATAGGTTTTGTAACAGGTTTTGAAAACTTTTTATTGCCAGTAGACTTGAAAATGCTGTTTGGGCTTTCTTTCCCACGATTTTTGGTTGATTTTGATTTACTACTAAATTTACAATAATTTGAGTAATTTACAATAATTAAATATATTTAAATTAGTAATTTTATCAAAACAAATTTGTTTTTTTTTTTAAATATTACAATGATATCCAGTGATATTCTCTTTATATAAATCTGGTAAAATCAACCGAATAGTAGGAAGGAAAGTTGCAGCACATAATAGTGCTGATAGATTCGAAGCTAACGTGCGAACAATGGATTACTGCACGATACTACTGGCCTGCTTGCTCTCACACATGGTTTGACGTTTGAGTGGTGACGACACCGCTTAAACGCCAAATTATCTTTGGGAGTGAGCGGGCCGGCCCAAGTTCGTGCAGTGGACCATACTTTAACACTTTATTGACGTCCAATGCGTTCGACGTGACATTTTGGACAAAAACTGATTGTTTCTAAGTTGAAGGACGTTACTTGTGTATGACTAGGCTGACATTTCTAGGTTACGGGGAGAAAATGACTTGGTTTATCTAGGTAGGACCGATAGGACAAATGAACGGATTGGCTCTGTTTTAATAGTTAAATTGTTTTCGTTTCTCGTATCATTGGAAGCCCATGCATGACATGTTCAAAACTAGTGTCTATCATTGGGGATGGCACCAGTGCTGTAGGTGGCTACCAACATAGGTGTTATCGCAGTAAAGGTTGTTGTCTTCAATTGGTATTTGACCATAATTAATTCAACTATACATTTTACATAATATTTCTTGGAGATAGCATAGGCACAGTTGTCAACATAGACAGCATTTTGTGTTATGTTATTTCCAAGAAGTAACAGCAAGGATATAAACATTCCTGGTGCTTCATATACTTCACATGACTGAGGGCTAGACAGACATGACTAATACATCTACGGGAGGGAAAATGCAAAATTTTGATTAAAACTACTTAGGCACAATGTAAAAACTAGTGTTAAATTGGGCAACATAGCCTATTCCGTCTAAACATTGGTCTTGGTAGAGATGAAATTTAAATAACGGGTTCAGCCTTGACAATCAAGCTGTCACGCAGCTCCAACTGAAAACCCATAAAAAAAAAAAAAAAAAAAAAATTGAGTAAAGATAAAATGATATCAAAAAGTGATATCAATTTGTTGCTGAATACAAATCATGTTTTCAATTTGCTGTAGTTCTGCTGTTGGACTTTGCTCGGGAAGATTGACAATTTAAGCCCGGATCCGGGCGAGTAACTTCATTGTAATTGTAATTGTAGTTTATTAATTATATGTAAGCCTGTCAGTTATTGAAACTATAAATCAATTCAAGGAGAAATTCATTAGGAAACTATTAATTTTCTGTCTTAATTCAGTTATATACTGCCCCCACTCGCATAACAGTCCCATATGAATAGGAAACCCAGCAAAGATGGGACTGTTATGCGAGTGGGGGCAGTTTATTCTTTGTATATTTTACAGCAATAATCTTCTAAAACGAAATATTTTTTTATTTTAACTTCTTTATGTTTATTTTACGTAAATATTATTTTATTTTGGGAATGCTTTAGGCCATTATAAATATTAAGTGGTTAACCCATTTACGCCCAGTGATCTATTTATAGTTCAGTAACTTTTGAGATAATTGCGGTAAAATGAAGCATTTTGGAAGACTGGTGTCTTCAGTGTAGCACTCAAAAAAATAGGGAGTGTACCTGGTGCAAACCGTGTCCACCAATCAGCGTTTGCAAAGTTGTCAATATTTTGGTTTTTATACACGCACACCAATGCAACTGCACCGAAAATGTTCGTTTATTCAGCGAAAAGTGTAGCACGTGGCGGTGTGGTACCGCCGCGAAAGCGAAAGCGACATTAGTTTTTGTCTTTGTTAATGTTCAAGATAACTGCTTGAAAATTACCTCCTTTGCTTATGTTTTTGAATTAACTTTATTCTTGTAATGTCTGGCAGGTGATAGATTACAAATTGTGTTTTTTTCTTAATTATTTTTTTTTTCAATTTAAATTTAGATTTATTATTGTACAATCTGCTACTGAAAGGCGCAGACCATAGTACTTTGTTCTACAATATGCTTCAGAAATTTTTCCTTTGGTTTGTGCGGTCCGTCACTGTTGGTGTCGGCACAGAATTTTGCCTAAATATATCGAGTCCACGGTATCAAAGCAAGCACACTGCCGAGTTTTCACGGTCTCACCACTCTTCCAAACTGTGAGGTGTCACAATTATGTGTATGTGTGTTTTATGTACGTTCACTGTTACATAGATTACATTGCTTACCAAAGTGAATCCTGATTTATGTAACTATCAATCCCTCCCAACTAACAAAAACTCCTTCCCGCGACAACTGTGGAGGGCACAGTAGTATATACAGTGGGTCAACGTTATATTTTATTTATTTTTTTTTAATTTCTTTGTATTTGTGAATTTTAACTTATTGCTAATTCTTCACAAACATCAACGTTATATGGAGAAACTTTAAATTTGATCATATCAACCCGGAACAAAGGTTTTTCAATCTATATTAGCGTCCAAAACAACTGTGCAAAATTTGGAAGCGATTGATTGCGTCCCCGTATTCCGCATTGCGATTGAAATTTGTATGGAAGTTAGTATGGGAAAACGTACTTTTTTGCATTTTACTCATAAGTTGAAATTATTCGTCTAACACGATCTAACTAATGACGTTGAAGTATAGCCTAGGATATGCTGAAAAACTTTGCTGAAGACCGCAAAGTGATCCAAAATAGCATCATGGATCATGGAACCAATCGCTCCCAAATTTTGCACAGTTGTTTAGGACACTAAAAGGAATCGAAAAAGCTTTGTTCCAAAAAATCGACTTTGTTGACCCAGTCTAATATACATATACAACCTCTAGTAGCAACGGTTGTCGAACTAACATTCCTTTCCCCCCTCGGTTGACCATAAGGACGTGGCCGGCGCCGTTATTGACCCAATAAAGTTAGAGCTCTCGGAACGTGTAGGGTGGGGCGGGGCAAGATGAGTCACCTAAGGATGGATCACCATAACTTTGTAAATACAAATCGTATTGGTTTGTATTCGTCCGTTACTCTTTAATACACTAGTTAGCTATGCTAAAAGTCGATAAAAGTTCAATAAATACAAAATATGATGTTAAACAAGCAGTTTTAAAAAGTGATCGAAAGTGCGGGGCAAGATGGGTTACCTTTTAAGTAATTCACATTTTCTCAACGAAAAACGTCAAAATATAAGATTTGTTCCGCATTCATATATGATCCATATCCATACTGAGTTAACACGAGCTACTAGTAAACATTTTATAAATGTATTTGGAATATATAAAACTTTACGATTTGAGTGGTCCTAAGGCGACTTGCAAATTGATGTTTTCACTAAAATATTATCATAATTTTATGTTATAATGTTATAGTCTTGTAATAAAAAATAAATAACTTTTGAATGCTCCAAAAATACGTTCAAAATTGAAGGTGACCCATCTTGCCCCGCGGCCGTTTACATGGAGATTATATGATGGAATGTATCGCATAAGAAAAATGGCTAAAAACCATTTTATTTTTTATTTCCAATGAGAGTGAATAATTTTTCAATCAATGCCCCAAACTTTTGTATATTCATGCTAGTCATCTAACAAAATTATTAACAAAATCAAAACATGAGTAATGCGCTCGAAAATGGCACTGACCCATCTTGCCCCGCGACCCATCTTTCCCCGCCCCACCCTACATTGAGGATGTTGTGCTAATCCCAAGCCTCATCTATTGGTTCCCTGTGCAATTCCGCTAGCTCTGGTCAATCACGGAGTAGCAACTACGAAGTGTACGGCCACCAATGCTCATTCCCTTAAATTCCTTAACCCCCCATTTTCAAATTTTCCAAAAATTCGCACATTTTGTTAAATTTCTTCAATTTCTCCAAAAAATTGTCAAATTTGGTAATCTATTTGCGTAGCAGGCAGCAAGACAATGATCGGACTGTTTTTCCTGAAAGTTTTAAGTAGAACCCATAAATTAATGCGGACGAAAATTTTTTCCGTTCCTTAACACCCCATTTTACGGTAAGCTATTTTTTAAATATTCCATACAAGATTCTAGGAGGTGTCTGGCATTTCCATGATCCATGATGCTATTTTGGAAACCAATCCACTAGATGTCAAATCCACAATATTTTCTAGAACTTTTAGTCAATCGCACAAAATATATTCTATGTTAAATACAAATAATACAACAATAATTTTAATAAGTGGTTCTGTTCAGCATAGGTGGATTAAATCGGGGTTTTATTATTATTTTCGCTTGTTATCTTGCATGAGCTTTTGGCCAGTCTAAGGAAAATTATTTTTTATTAAGAAATGCTGACCTCATATAAAGTGTATACTAGCAGGTAATTGTTTTCAATAAAATTATAAATAACAAATTACAAACGAATAGGAATTCTATGAAAAATAACAATATGTTAAATGAAAGCTCTAAATCTAAATATTGTGGGACAAATGCAAGAACCGGACAAACATATTTTTAATAAACCTTACAGGTTTAGGTTGTAATAGTCAAAATAACTAGCTAATACCAAAACTGATTAACATAGTAGATACAGGGGATAGACAAAATGATCGGGACAGGCTTCGTGTGGCTTCGTGGTCGTGCGGCTATTGTCACCAAGCATTTAGTCGCATCATGCTAGGAGCGCGGGTTCGATTCCCGCCGCAGCTGTCAGGAAAATTTTTCGGCTGTGCCACTGGGCGTTGCATGCTAGTCCGTTGTCTAGTGTCGTGCTTCCTTCAAAGAGCGAATAGCTCACTGGAAGTACTAAACGTGTCCGTGTCTTTAAAAAAAAAGTTTCATTTTTCAAAAAATGGATAAATAGCTGTAACTTTCAGAAAAATGCATCAAAAAATCTAAAATTTTTACTTTAAGTTGATCAACTAGTTCTGTATCAATGGTCCAATTTTGGGAAAGATCGAGCTATTCTACATAAAATTAGAAAAATTCTAGAAAAAGTCAAAATTATCCGATAGCCAATTTTGAACTGTTATATCTCCGGATTCAATGAATCAAATACAATGAAATTTTGAGCGTTCATGACTTATATAATTGGCTTTAAAAAACTTTTTTCACACGGAAGAAAATTATAGCGTTTAGATTATTTTTCTGACATAACACCAAATTATCGAAAATTTCAACATCGCATCAAAATTCGAGATGGTAATGAAAGTTTATTTTAATTTCCTCGAATTAACTTTAATATGAATATGTTTTGAAAGGAAGTAACAAAATAACCAGCAATAAATTTGAAAAGTAATGGTAAGCATATTAAAATTAGACCAATTTACTAAAAAATCTTAAAATAATTGTGATGTATATTATCTGCGCACCCCTAGGGCATTCGTCATTCATACGAACGGTCGAGCCGAAGGGCTCTAAAGATCTTGAATCAAGAAGACGGTCAGTCTATAGAGAAACCCCAAACCTATCAGTTGTTCTAATCTGTACTCTAATATCATAATCACTTAGATTATTACGTATCACGATTAGCCTACCTTTAAGTCCACTCGCGAGTTAAACTGAAAACATAAAAGTGGCGACGAGGATGGGATAAGGTATCGGATATACTATAGCAGACATGTAGACATCCAAGTGAATTCGAGGAAAATAGCCGCGAGCTTTGAGCGTGACGCTCCTGGACAAGGGTCTAATAAGGATTCGATGAGGAGCGAGTTATGTGTGAATTATAGAGTTTCATCGAAAAACGCACGGAGCATCGCAGAACGAGATATGGTTTTCAAATCTTATTTAGGTATAACCAAGTACACATTTTTAAGATTTGATTTAAAAGATAGTTTATTTTCCGTTGTAAACAAACTGTGTTTGTACAAGTTATTCTTGAAAATTTTCAAGCTCTGATTAAATTGATAACATTGTAAAAGGGGAAGAACTGATGTATATTATCTGCGCACCCCTAGGGCATTCGTCGTTCATACGAACGATCGAGCCGAAGGGCTCTAAAGATCTTGAATAAAGAAGACGATCAGTCTATAGAGAAACCCCAAACCTATCAGTTGTTCTAATATGTACTCTAATATCATAATCACTTAGATTATTACGTATCACGATTAGCCTACCTTTAAGTCCACTCGCGAGTTAAACTTAAAACATAAAAAAATGAAATCGTTGTAACTTTTTTTCATAGTAATAATTTCAAGTTAAGTTAAACCCTCCCCCTGGATATTCGATCTTGACGCGATGGGAGGGCTTAACCCATTAGCACTTTAGCGCCAGTTCATTCACCACCGCTTGGACTTTGAGCTAGATATATCTAGTTTACGACTTGAGCGCAAGTGAAGGAATCTCCGTAAGTGCTAATGGGAACCAAAGGAGTATCCGTCGTGCATTTATCACAAGTCAAAAACAAATTATAATTCAGCTTGCATAGACCTAATCTTTGCATTCTTTGAATTTTCTCAAATTTATCAATAATTGTTAAATTTAATGTAACGCAAGAGTGGGTAGAGGAGGTCTCTGCGTTACACTCATCATTCGTTACTTAAATTCGTTAGTACACAGGACAGGGGACGCTAGGATAAGTTGACTTTCAGCCTTACAGATTAGATTCATTACAATTAGAAAATTATGGACTGATTAGGTAAAGATAAAACTGTTGATTATACGAGTTTATATTTGTATTTCTTATTTTTATGGGTTTTGTGAATTTATAAAAGTTGACAAATAATCATTATCAGTTTTTATTTTTGACAAAAATCAGTTGACTGAACTTTTTTGTCTTTATACCTTAGACGGTATTATTTCACTGATCAAAAAAGCAGGAATTTAGTTAGGACTTAGGACGGTTGACATTGTAAAGGGTTACGATGGATATAATATTACTTTGGACTGAGATGATCACAGATATGCAGAAGACGACTAGCGAAATTAGAAACACAATTTGATACATTATTGACTATATTTTGACAAATAGGGTTTGACAAATTTCTTTACAATATCGAATGGAAGCTCAAAAAGTGTTATCTAACACTAATATGAGAGTTATTTGGGGATGATGCTGGTGCTGTCAATGACTAACATCGGTTATTGACACTATTGGTAATCAGCTTGAAATAATTTTCAGAATGTATTATAAAATAACTGAGGATATTATCTGATTATTGTTTGGGGAAGCTGTCAGAAAAACTAGTTGCCCATATCGGCTAAAAACGCTAGCTCTGGTAGCTGTCTGCGAATAATTTTCAGAAATATCAAATCTTTAAAAATTAGCTACGACACATTTTTTTTCTTTTTGCTCTTTGTATATTTCTTAAGAATAGTACTCTGAAGGCGTTAACATAGGCATAGACACTTTTTTTATCTCTGAATGTTGTCCAGTGACCTCGGAGATTTTCGATTATTGAAATATTGATCAATTATCAAATCATCTTGGAGCTTTCATTCGATCAAAACACTAGTGCGATGGGAAAAGTTAAAAACAGTATTTTTAAAAAACTACTACGACCCAATGCTAATTACTACACACTTTGCTCAAGTTGACGACATCGTCTAGTCCATCGTGAGTATTGGTCCTAGTAGAGGGAAAGTTGGGAAAGGGTCCAGGCTTTGCTATCAGCTGTCCTGCAGCTCCACCTGGTCACTCTTCAAAAAAAAAAAAAAAAAAAATTTCAAGTTAAGTTAAACTTTTTTCAAAGCTCGTTATATAAGTCATAAACGCTTAAAATTTTATTGCATTCGGTTTATTGAATTCGGAGATATAATAGTTCAAAATTGGCTATCGGATAATTTAGAATTTTTCTAGAATCTTTCTAACTTCATGTTTAATGCTTCAGCTCGATCTTTCCCAAAATTGGACCATTCATACACTACTAGTTGATTAACTTTAACTAAAATTTAGATTTTTTGATGCATTTTTCAAAAAGTTACAGCTTTTTGACCATTTTTTGAAAAGTGAAAATTTTGCCTGTCCCGATCATTTTGTCTATCCCCTGTATATCATTCTAGTCCTTTTTAAATAAATAAAATAAATAAAAGATCTGTTGGCAGTTAACAAAAGATACAATATTCCAGATTATGTAAGCTTTTTTCAACATTCCATACAATATGCTAGGAGGTGCCTGGCATTTCTGGTAGTTTGGTACATAGTCCATCATGATGCTAATTTGAAAACCAATCCACTAGATGCCAAATCCAAAATATTTTCTTGAACTTTAGGTCTGTTCGCTCCCAAAGCGAAGATCTATTTTGATTTGACCCCCTGTTCCCATGCAACTAACCTCGAGTCGCCGCGAGTATATTACGGCTCCAAACCCACTAACAATTACCCTATGACCCTCACACACACCACGTCGTTTGTCTGTGCCTGCCCACCAAGCGACGATGTCAATGATCGATCATGCAAGGATCAGCCGATCGACCACGCGTGGCCGCGTGTCCTTATGTGTCAGCCGACGACGACGACCGAACCATCACACCACCTCCTATGTGCATGGAAGATTCCATCCTCACCACAGCGCAGCGCAAGCAACAGATTATATACCTCCAACAGTCTCTACCGATCCTTCGAGAGGAGTGCGTGCGCAACAAATTAGTCTTCTAACCAACCTGTACAAACCTGAAATATATCTAGTTAAGTAGTTTTTAGTGCCACAACCGACTTTTCCTCCCCAGTGGAAGCCACAGCCCTTCCGAAGGCTAAGATTCCCTCCCTTCCTATCGATCTACCGGTCCTGTGTGTCTGTTCCTCCGACGGAACATTTGGTCCTTCGAGCCGGATAAAGGATCCAGTGCCCTGTGAAGCTGCAACCGCAGCTGTGTTGTCGCCAATCAGCCGATTGGGACAATTCCCTTCCATTGCTATCGCCGATAGCATAAAGCTTTCCCACCGAGTGGATTGCTTGTGTTCCTGCTCCGGTAGTTCGATCCCAGTGTTCAAGTGATTTTCCGTGGCTTTCTCTGGCGGAGAGAAAGAAACTGCGTTTCCCAAAGCAAAAGTGATGAAAAGCGAAGAAGTCCGAAACCATTCCTTCCGAAAGTCTCGCGCGCGTGTGTAGTGATTCTCAATCAGTAGTGGTTCCCAAACCTCAAAATGATTGGATTGGAAAATCTGTTCGCCCAACGTAGTCAAGTTGTGGCTAAAGTGAAGAACATCCAAGAACGAATAAGTGAAGAAGATTGTGCCATTCGCCCGACTTTGGCCCGATTGAAAACCTATCAAAGTGAACTCCAGTGCCATTATCGAGAGTACCAGAGAGTGTACGGTGAACTTTTGTCTGCACTCCCAGCCGAAAGATTCGAAGAGCTAGATGAGGATTACTGGCTCTTCGAAGACATCCACGATAAAGCCTGCGTTCTGGTGGAAACTCTATTAATTTCCTGCCCGACCACCAGTGACAAAGGTTTCAACAAGCGAAGGTCGTCATCCAGCTACTCCGTGACGACCACTACATGCTGGCTCAGCCATCCTAACCGAAGAAGCCAGTTGCCGAGCCAAACGACGGAACAGCTCGTTCCGAGTCCTGACGTGTTTGAGAGGTCACGCTCGTCATTGCCGAAAAAGGTGAGTACGAGTGTTACCAATCCAATCCAGACCGAAAAGCCGCACCGCGGCGAATATTCCACCGACAAGAAGATTCCTTTGCGTGGGCCAGCCGAGGTCCAACCTGAGAGTGATTTCGCCGAGGTCACTATTCCCGAGTCGGCAACCACGCTGGCCGATGAAGCAGCCAAGTGTGAAGAAGAGGTGACAGCCGTTGCCTTCGAGTGTCCAACGTATGAAAGTAAGCATCCTTCGACGAGCCAGGAGGATGTCCTTGTCGGCAACGAGCCAGCCGAGTTTGTCGGCATTCCATCCGAAGAACTAAAGACACCGACGTCAAGCAAAGCGCCTTCCGGAACCAACCCAGTGGTGAATACGTTCCGAATTCCATTCGACCCGACTGGAGTTCATCCGAAGCTGACGATTCCGATTCTTACCGGATGCCATCCGGTGCTGAAGCCGTTCCGACCACCACCAGGATTCCATTCCAAGCCCATGCGGATCCCGAAGCCAGCCGGAATGCCTCCGGTATCCCAGTATCCGACCGGATCGCTTCCGGTTCCACAACCGCCCCAGTGCAAGGCCGGTTCCCTTCCAGCATACCAGCAGCAACAGAGTCCGATCGGTCTCCTTCCGGTACCCGAATCCAGTTCGGTATCTCCGTCGCTCCAGTGTAAAGCCGGCTCCCTTCCGGCATTCCAACCGCAACACAATCCGACCGGTTCCTATCCGGTATCCCAGACGCTGCAGTTCGTGACCGAATCCCGTTCGGTAACCCCACAGTTCGAGTCTACGACCGGTTCTTATCCGGTACAGTTCCAGCGCGTGACCGGATCCCATTCGGCAACCAATCCGATCCTAAGGTCTACCGGAGCCAGTCCGGTGGTCGATTCCGCCCTGATGCCCGTCGATACCCGTTCGGCGGCCAAGATGACCAAGAATTCTACCGGTACCCATCCGGTGATTAACTCCGCCATGATGTTCGTCGGTTCCAGTCCGACGGTCAAACCAACCAAGATGCTCATCGGTGCCCGTCCGATGGTCAAGTCCAACGAGATGCCTGCCGGTTCCCGTCCGGTGGTCAATTCCATCCAGGTGTCTGCCGGTTCCTGTCCGGTGGACAAGCCACTCCTGATGTCTGCTGGTGCCAGTCCAGTAGGCAAGCCTAGCCTGCCTCCATCGTCTATCGGTACCAGTCCGGTAGTCAATCCAACCGTCGATACCCGTTCGGCGGTCAAGAAGTCCAAGATGTCTGCCGGTTCCCGTCCGGTGCTCAAGTCGCACGAAATGCCTGCCGGTTCCCGACCGGTGGTTAAAGCCAACCTGGTGCCCATCGGTTCCCGTCCGGTGGTCAAGTCCTCCCAGATGTCTTCCGGTTCCCGTCCGATAGACAAGCCACTTCTGATGTCCGCTGGTGCCTGTCCAGTGGACAAGCCGATCCTGCGCCCACCGTCTATCGGTACTAGCTCGGTAGTCAAGCCAATTGTCGATACCCGTTCGGCGGCCAAGACGCCCACGATGTTTGACGGTCCTCCTCCGGTAGCCACGCCGATTCCGATGTCCATTGGAACCAGTCCGGTGGGCAATTGCGCTCCTATGTCCGTCGGTTCCCGTCCGACGCTCAAACCGAATCCGATGTCCGCTGGAAGCAGTCCAGTAGACAATTCCGCTCTCAAGTCCGCCGGTTCTTGTCCGGCAACCAGACCGAATTTGAAGTCCGTCGGTGCCCGTCCGATGGTCGAGTCCTACCAGATGCCCACCGGTTCCTGTCCGGTGTTCAAGCCACTTCCGAAACACACTGGTACCAGTCCAGTGCGAAAGCGAGTTCTGACGTCCGCCGGTGCCCGTCCGGTGACGAAGTCCATCATGATAGCCATCGATATTCGTCCGGTGGTCAAGCTGTCCTCGAAGTCCGTCGGTACCTGCCCGATGGCCAAGACGTTCCTAAAGCTCGTCGGCACCAGTCCGATGATCAAGCCCAAGCCGTTTCCGAAGTCCACTGGAACCAGTCTAGTGGTGAAGCCAATCGTGATGTCCGCCGGTACCAGTCCGGCAGCCAAGCCCTTCGTAGTGTCAGCCGGTCTCCGTCCGGTAACCAAGCCACCGCTGAAGTTCGCTGGAAGCCGTCCAGTGGACAAACCCGTCCCGAAGCCTGCCGAAACCCGTCCGATGACCAACTCAAGCCTGACGCCAACCGGCACTCCTACAGAGAATCCGTCGGTTCTCCTTCCTGTTATGTCTGACGGCATCCAACGAATTGCGAAGCCCATCCCGAAGAATATGTGTCCAACAGAGAAGCTACCTCCAACGACAGCCGGAATCCGTCCGGCACCCAAGCGAATCCAGAGCCTAGAAGAACAAGTCTCAAGCCCGAAGATAACCGGAACCCGCCCGGTAGTGAGAGAACCTCCGGAGAAGAAGAAGTGGATCGTGGTGTTCTCAACGGTGAACCATCCACCACTGGATCCGCCGCCGGTCAGCCCGACAGGTGAATGCAAGCAGCTCCATTCCGACCCAAGGCCGAAGAAGCCTCCCGATGGACTATCCAAGCGATCCCGATCCAGCGAAGCCATCCCAGAGCGCGTGTCCCGAACGCGTCCACCCAACGACCCGAAGAAAGACGAGCCAGACGCCACAGGTGAGCAAGCATTCGATCTGTGGTGTGTGAATTTCCTATCCTGGCTTTGAGTGGTTTCCCCAGTCCTCCGTAGAAACCTCTTACGAAATAACAAAGTTGCCTTCCTCTGCCGTCATTGAATTGCCATTCCGTACCTACGTTGAGTTCCTTGTTGTTGATTGTTCCTTGAAAAACCCAGAATGAAATTCCATCCCATGATATAGTTCCCTGTGAAGTTTGAGTCCCTTGAATCTCCAAATAATCTAGAATCCAAACCATAACCCGAAACCTGATTGCCTTGTGATTTCGTTCCTCCGAAGATGAAGACCCTGCTAAAACAAAACAGATTGCCTATCCTTGAATGAAGCCCATGAACCCCTAGTTCCAAGTTCTACCAAGATATCCAAGTACAGCCAGAAATACAGTCCACAATAGAAACGATCCACCTCCGGTAGAATTTGTCATAGATTGTCCTCCTAGTTTCTTTCCTAGAGTCCACAATAATTCTCCAGAACATGAGCTCACTCCCTGCAGTTTGAAGTCCCTAGAAGTAGTTCTCCTCCTTTATCCTCCAGAGCTCATAGCGTTCCCGAAGAGTCAAGTCCATTGTCTAGTCAAGCCTGCAAATCCACCTCAAAGTTGCCTAAGTTGTCTAAGTTGTATGTCCTAAGAACCCTCGTGAATGAATAATCCTCCTAATAGACCATTCACAAGTTCCTTATTCCTGTTCCTCCTTTTGAAGATACCTATAACCACGTCTAAGAAGTTACCTGATTGTTAGTCCTCCTGAGATGCCATGTTGTGCCAATGTGCAAGATAAGTTGCCTCCCTGATGTAGCCATCCTAGCAAGTTCCACCTTTTCCGGCCCGGGAGTATGTTCGCTCCCAAAGCGAAGATCTATTTTGATTTGACCCCCTGTTCCCATGCAACTAACCTCGAGTCGCCGCGAGTATATTACGGCTCCAAACCCACTAACAATTACCCTATGACCCTCACACACACCACGTCGTTTGTCTGTGCCTGCCTACCAAGCGACGATGTCAATGATCGATCATGCAAGGATCAGCCGATCGACCACGCGTGGCCGCGTGTCCTTATGTGTCAGCCGACGACGACGACCGAACCATCACACCACCTCCTATGTGCATGGAAGATTCCATCCTCACCACAGCGCAGCGCAAGCAACAGATTATATACCTCCAACAGTCTCTACCGATCCTTCGAGAGGAGTGCGTGCGCAACAAATTAGTCTTCTTTAAACCACCAACCTGTACAAACCTGAAATATATCTAGTTAAGTAGTTTTTAGTGCCACAACCGACTTTTCCTCCCCAGTGGAAGCCACAGCCTTTCCGAAGGCTAAGATTCCCTCCCTTCCTATCGAGCTACCGGTCCTGTGTGTCTGTTCCTCCGACGGAACAAGGTCAATCACACAAAAAAAAAAGTTAAATACGAATAATACAACAATAATTTTAATAAGTGTAAGAAGGGTTTTGTTTACCATGGGTGGATTAAATCGGGGTTTTTAATTTCTTTTTATTTGTGAATTAGTTAATAATGCTAATTTTTCGCGCAACGGTTAATTCAGCGAAAAAGTTTAATGTTTGGCTTTTTTGTTTCAGTACTACAATGTATTACGCCATATGGAGTCAAAGCATCCCAATCAATTACCGCAAATTTACCAGTGCTCTAAATGCTCGGAAGGATTTCCTAGGCAGTCTGAGCTCAGAGATCATCTTCAAACTGCTCACGGAGAAAACATCAGTAAGCAACAGAAGCAGCTGCTGCCTACAACACAGTTTCCATGTAAAGATTGCGAGCAGATATTTCCATCGCTTACTGAATGGCTTGAGCACCAGAACGCCAATCATGCAAGATTTAATTGTCTCAACTGTGATTTCAACAGTGAAAATCGCGAGGCGTTCACCGTACACTGTTTTATGGAGCACCGAAATTTTAACACAAGCGCCACAAAAGTTCAGTTGTACTCCTGCAGACAGTGTACCAACACGTACAATTCAATAGATAATTTACAAGAGCACATCGAATCTCAACACAGCTCTGCGGTGAATCAACCAAGCAAGGCAAATGATGGAAATAAGCCAACACATTTATCGTTTGAGAATGATAGGGTTGAAGACAAGCCACCTGAAAATAGGATCAACCCACATGTTCTCGTAATAAAAACAATCAATTGCGGCCTATGCGGATTTGTTTTGACTGATTTTGAAGCGCTTAGGCAGCACATGAGCAAAATCCACGGTATGGATAAAAAGTTCTACTACTGTAATCAGTGCACAGCCAAATTCATGAACGACAAAGGCTTACGTGTACATTTGTTCCGAGTTCATGGTGTACGGGATGAGTCGATACCAACACCTGTAGTGAGCGCTGGGGCTTCTTTGCTGAAACCAATTCAACAATCAACGGCGGTTCATCAGCATACGATTCCACTGGCAACGATGAGTAGTGATCCGGACACAAGTGAACCTGACTCTAAAGCTTCAGTGGAGTGCAGTGTATGCCACATCGTGTACAGGAATAACGAACAGTTGAAATCACACATGCAATCCGTTCACTGTACTTTAGAAAAGTAAGTATACTAATTCGTATTATTTAAGAATTTATCTGGCGTCGTCTAGAAGATTCTGGTAATGTTTTTGAAATTTTAGCTTCATCGGATCATCAGATGATGTACTTGTTCAAGCTGCACCCGTGACCTTTTAGACTAAAGACACTGTATGCTATATGCATATAGCGTCTTTATTCTAGACCTCATTTGCGATGTCATGCTGGGTTTTGATAGCATCGACGATTGATTGTCAGGTCTCGGGGCTTAAACGTATCTTTACTCTACAGAGAGAGATGCTCATGCACACTCGTGGTGCCAACAAGAACCGATATTTTTCGCGATCAAACGAAAAAGCGTCACTGTCCTTTTTTGTTGTTCTTGATATATTTGATTTCTATTTACAGGAAGAATGTTGATACTCAATTTGTCCTTCTATTTTTTGAAATTATTATTAACCAAACTTCCAATATAGAAGACACAAGAAAAAGAATCACAAGAAAACTAGCATAAACGGTTCACTGAAAATCAAGCACCATATCGTTAATCTTGTTAATTTTTTGTGAAAATACGCAAAGGTAAATAACGTCGTGGCTTGGGCAGCGGTCGTACTCGCGTTGAGCTGCGCGTAAAATGCGTCCTTGTCATCATCAGTGCTTCCGGAGTGTGGGCTGTGCACGTTTATTATGCTGAAGTTGAAGAATCGGCCCTTGATTCTCAATCTGCACATTCTTTCGTCGATCGGCCACCAACCGATCACGCGCCTCTGCATATAATTCATCACGATGAAAGCTGTTCCCACCCAAGTAACCACAAGCATTATATCATTGCACGAATTAGACTGAATATCAACCTTTGCAATGCGAAATGCAGTAATTCCACACTTGTCATGCAATAATCCTTTAGATTGGCATTATCAATGGAATGATGCATTACATTTTTCTTTACATTAGGGTGTATTAAATGCTGATATACGTTAATTCAATAATTCAACACTGCAAAAACTGAATAAATGCAATGTACAAACTAGCAAAGGTTGCTCTAACAATACAATTCATTATAAAAGCTTGACTCTAATGGTAAACAAATGCAATCAAGAAGAGTGAACAACTTTACTCTAGCGGTCATCAACACGTCTGGTTCGACTCCCGACCAACTTAATCAGCGTTTGAACCACCGATCGACGACTTTTTCAGAAAGTCCTGTTTATGAGATTACCTCTTCGCTCTTCTGTTGTCTGCTATCACATGCCAAATAATGATGGTATTCATCAGTGATTATCAAAATGTGATTACAGGGACTCTATTACATATGACATAGTCGTTTTGCCCTCTACTGCAATGATTCAGACAGAAGAACAGTCTCCTTTTAGTTAATGAAATATCTGTCGTTATCACTGCAGCAGAAACGGTCCAAGGGGACAGCGCGTATGGAACTCATCTAGCGGTCTTCAACAATTCTGGTTCGACTCCTGACCCGGTGACAAAAAATAATGGTTAAAACATTCATATGTGGGGGAATTAGTAGCGCCGATAATGAAGCGGTACTAAAAATAGATTTTTGTTTTGGTTTTTCGTGTTGCACGTATTTAGCATGTGTAAATGCAAATGTACAGCACATGCATTTATGTTACTTTAGCAATGACTGTCAACGTGCTGCAATATGTGGCATTAATTTGATTTTAGTGGGGCCCTTTTCGACTTTAATATTGCTTCAATGAGGTGTATAAAGTAATGCAGCATTATATTCACAATATATAGCAAAATTGATGCACTTATATACGGCTTCGTGGTTACTTGGGCAGCTCGCGTGTGTTGCCGCAGCTCTGGTAGATGGTATGATTACATCTAAACGTTCGAACAGGTTCGCACCATGGATCCTGTCCATGGTGATTTTTCGTTACAATTGTTTTTACGGCTTGCTCGTAGCGGCCTGACACCAACCCCCTACTTTCCGGAGCACTATAGTGCACAGTTGAGCTTACAGTCGTTTCCTGGCATTCGGACGTTGATCAGCCGCCCCTAACATCAGATGCTCAGGCTAGCAGAATGGATTTCTGGGGATTAATATTTTGGGGAATGGTTTCCTGGTTTTTTTTGTTGCGCATAGCACGAGCGCTACCGGGATCAAAGCGGTGAGTGAGATAACAGAAGAAATGTAGTTCCATGTTCCATGGTATAGCTGTCACAGAAACTTACTGTGCCATTTCCGGTCAATCACACCAACCAGATTCTCGTCGATTACGATGTGCAGCGTTGACCGCTTTCTTGCGTCTCAGGGCTCTCAGCATGTTCTGGTGATCATTTGAATGCTATTTCGTAATAGAGAATAGTGATAATCACTAGTTTACAAAATAAAATGAAAGTCGTGAACTTGTCAATGACCAAAATTTTTGAAGGGCAATTTAGCACTGATTTCGAAACTGACCTTCAAGTAGAACAGTTTTTGTGTTTTAGCTCAATATCGAGTTTTACAACTTTTTAAAATATGAAATTTACTAAAATTTAAATATCTTGCGTTTTGTTCAACCAATTTTTAATCTTTTTCCATAAATTAAAAGTTGAATATAATTCCATTCGATCATCTAAATGCAGGTTTTGCGTCAGATTGATGAAATTCAAGATATTGGCGAGTTCTAGGGACGATCTGCTTAAATTTTAGCAAAATTTCCAAAAAATACATAAAGAAATGTATATTTTATCAAAAAGAAAAAAAAAACAGTTTAAAAATTCTTTCTTGCCGTTTATTTGACATATCATATATAGGCGAGTTACAATAAAAAATTCAGAGCTCGATAGGAGTATTCATTACGGAGAATAAGATGTTTGAAGTGAGCGAAAAATCAATTTCAAATAATCAACCTTGTATGGAAAGTCGAAAAAATTTGCGCTCTACTGTAATTTTTTTCTTTCGCATTTTTGAACTCAGGGCATGATTCTACACTAAAAATGATCATCAGCTTACCGAGTTCAAAAATGCCGTAAACTAGTGTAATTAGAGGGTAATCAAATTTTACTTTTTTTGTTGTTTCAGAGGTCAAACTTCCGATGAAAATGTACAGCAGGACAGTTCATCAATGTACTCCGCCCATCAACCGCATCTTTGGTTTCAGTGCCGGTACTGTGCTGAAAGCTTCAACACTAGCAAAAGACTGACTATACACATGAACACTCATGAAGAGCACGACAGAAGCGATCACTCTTGTAAAGATTGTGGCGGTATCTATAGTACCAAAAAATCATTGTGGGTTCACCGTTACAAGAAACATCCGAAAATTCCGGACGCTTCACCTTGTGAATTATGCCCACGAGTATTCTTCGACAAAACGGAACTGTTCTATCACACATCTCAAGCTCATGTTGGCGGCACCAGCTCGACAAATGGTGGTTCAAATGGAGAACAGTTTCATGAAATGCAGTGTGCCAGTGATGCTCTCTTTTCAATGTTGGACACCTCCATTGTTATGGATAATCGCAAGCCGGATGATACTGTTTATCAATGCGATATGTGCCCAAAAACCTTCCACATCTTGAATGCCCTTCAGGTACATAGAGGCTGGCACTTCAGATCACCGGATGGAAGAAAAGTTCGAGATCCAAACGATATATGGCAGCCCGATCAATTGCCACCAAGCAAAGTGAAAAGAATGTCTCATACAAATCGAACGCCGACGAACATGGTGTCAGTTCCTGTAACCAGCGGTAAGACTTTTTTTTACTTGGTTTTGATTTCTATCTACACATTGAAAACATACCTAAAGTTTAGTAATACGGGCGTAATGGCAGAAGTGATTGATTTCTTATTTCATCGTTTATCTTTATAGATTATTCTAGGAATGGGAAATACTATAGATAGTAGAGTAAACATAGATCCGTCGATGATGAATCCGTTGTATCCAAACGAACTGTCAAAATTTGTATCCAAACGAGCATGACGTCACGATTCCAACAACAACAATGGAGCGCATGACGTCATATCCAACAGTCGCACTCCTGAAAAATACTATTCGCACGCTTGAAACATTTTATTCAGTGATGTCCGCAGATCTATGTTTACTCTACTATCTATAGGAAATACTAAAGACGCTATATGCATAGGGTGGTCCTAAAAATCAAGGGTTTTAAAAACTATTTATTTTTTCAAAAAATCATAACTTTTGAACCAGTTGACCGATTTCAAACTCCTTTTTTTTTCGTTTAAAAGCTATTGAATTGTAGTTTTGGTGTCTTTGGTTAAAAAATATGCATTTTTTAAGTACTTTTTATGTTTTTATGGTCTCGGACCAAAAGGATACCCTGGTTTTATATTTTTATCAGAAAATTCAGAAAATTTGGCGTAACATATCAAAATTAGAGATACATGTTTTTTTTAGTTTTTGAGATATGATTTTTTTAAATATAGACATAGAGAGTCGTATATTTCAATATAAGCCGCTCTAAAATTGCCTGATATTGTAAATTCTCATAAAACTATGCTTTGTATTACTTTTGTTAGTGATTCCTGATGTTTTTGGACTCCATAGTTTTATAGGGATTCAAAATATAGTCATGTCATTAAAAAATGTTTTGTATGGAAACACTAGTTTTGGTCATTGTCCAACCAAAATCATAAGTGGCGTCCACTTATACTAAGCGCATAACTATGATAGGGTCAAGATTAGGATGAAATATAATAACACTTTTTAGTTTGTGTAGTTAGTTGAACTAGAGTTAACTTTTTATTGAGACATTTTCTGTAGGTTTATTCTGGATTACAATACATTAGCTGTAACACCGCTAGCTATCATGGTTTCCCATAGCGGAAATCATCATAGTTACAGGTCGCAAGCCCTGGTAAAGTGTGGAACGTTTTGATGGCTGCAGGGTGGCCACTCAACCGGGAATTCCGGGAAAACCGGGAATTGCCCGGGAATCGCAAACAACCGGGAAAAACCGGGAAAAAACCGGGAATTTGCTTAGAACATAAACCACCCTTAAAATTGAAGGTCCAGGATAATAATTTCTATTGCATCTACATGAGAATTTTTATTTTTTCTTAAACATGATCTATATTTTTGTAATCTAAAGATACTATATCGCAGATACTCGATACAGAGTTCAAAACTTAATGATAAGATTTATTTTAGATTTTTCTTAAATTTTGATGTTAAATCTTGGACTTTTTCAATAGAACTGTTGTAGAGAATTACATCTTTTCATTCGGGCCAGCCGCGTCGTCGTCGTCGCCGATTTGATTGTACACATCGTCGTACCCTTGTATAGTTGTAACGGTTCAGTGTGATTTCGGAGAAGAGGCCAGTTAGTGGAAGATGCTGCAGCACATACGCACTGGACACTTCGAAGGATGTTTATTGGTGAGCTCGTTCCATTTTATCATAATAATTACTGCTAAAGGATGTATAAAATTCTGCTCTGGTTTTTGTGTATTTATCTAACAAATATTGAAAAGTTCGTCACGTCATGTGTCGGCGCTAGTTTCCAATGCACATTCAGTTGATAATAAATATCTTTCTTTCATTTTTTTGCATTTACACAAAAATTTGAATGGTTCGTCATCTTCGGTGTCGACATCTGTAATATTTTAGTCAAATGTTTTGACTCAAGTAAAGGTTGCATGAATCATCACTTACCAAAGTGAATCCAAATCATGTGACTCTCCCCCTCCCCACTAACAAAAACTCCTTCCCGTGACAGTCGTGGAGAAAATGAGGTGATCTCGGTCTCTAGTAGCAACGTACGTCACACTAACATTCCTTTCCTTCCTCGATGACCGTAAGGACGTGGCCGGCGCCGTTATTGACTAATAAAGTCTGGAATTCTCGAACTGTGCACATTGAGAGCGGTAGTTAATCCCAAGCTCCGTTTGTTGGTTCCTTGCGCAATTTCGATTGTTCTGGTCAATCACGGAGTAGCAACTACGAATTGTACGGTCATCTATGCTCATGCTCATGCTCAGAACTGTTGTAGAGAATTACAATTGTTTTTGAAAAAGCTAAGGTATAAATGGAAAACTTTAAATAATGTGTCTTGGGTAGGACAGTCAGTGTATTGTATCATTACAGAAAAAAAAATATTGCCATATTAAAAAAATACCTTATTTTACCGCAGTGTTCCTTTACAATTACAAATGTGTATGATTTTAGAAATTCTGTTAGATCGATCGTCTTCAAGAATTTCATAACATTTTTTCCAGTATTCCACGTTGGACATGTTCTTTAGATAGTATATAATCGATTCTTCCAGGTTGCCTAACATTTCTCTTGATGATAAACCAAGGTTTTCTTCGCAGATTCGCCTAGAGATTTCTCCAAACATTCATTAAGAGATTTTACAAAATATTTTCCCAGGGATTTCTTGAAACGTCTTACAAGAAACTTTTCCAAAACAATTCAACCATATCAAGCAGTTTAACCAATAATTTCCTTTTTTTTCCAGAAAATTATTGATAAAATTATAAATAATTTCTAAAGACATTCTTAAAGATTTTACAAGCTTTTCGTCAAATACTTATGGAGTACCCTCAGTGTACCAGTAGCCGCTCGTGTTCCAATAGCCGCTCACGAGTGTAGAAAACAAAGTTCCCTGCAAAAATACATTTTTTTTCCACGGATATTCAAAATATGCATGTCAAATTATACACGGATGAAGACAATCATACATATTTATGCCAATAAACATCATTTTCAAGACGGTGAGCGGCTATTGGAACACGAGCGGCTACTGGTACACTGACGCTAATTTATTTGGGAATTCCAACTATATTTTACCTATTTGAATCCTCCCATGGATTTCTTCAGGAGTCCCTCTTTCATTAGTATACTGTCAAGCATCTCAACAGTGAACATTATCAAGGAATCCTTTAATAATTATTCCAGAGATTCCACGAACAGTTTTTACTTTCCAGATTACCTTTACAAGTTTCTTCAAGAGATTTTTCGAATAATCTCCCAGGGATTGCTCCAATAGATTCTCGAGAAATTGATTTGAGTTTTTTTTTCAAAAATTTCATTTGGCATTTCTATTAGAAAACTTTACCCTAACTTTAAATAGAGCATATCTAATATGTATAAAATTTCGAAAATACTTTCTTGAGAAATATTTTAAGTTTTTAAGACTAGAGAAAATATGAGCTTCTTACTAAATGTGGCCTATATAGGATTTTGTTTTTCCACCAAAGATGCTCTAATAGCAGGGCTCATTCGCTTCTAATTGTTAGGCATGATTTAGTTTTCGCTTTGTTCGAGATTTTACTAACGTTTTCTGAATTTTGAATGTTGGTAACTTGCACATAACAAAAGAACTTCTTGTACAAAAAATCGCATTCATGTATTTTAATGTCATTTTGAGCGTTAAACAGTTCAAGTTTAAAGCATAAATTGAACAGTTATGGTGTTATGTTATTGGGGAATTCAAAAAATATATAAATGTAAAATTTATTAAAGCCGCCATAAATTGTCAACCACCTAGAACGCGATCAATTGAGCCAAAAGTCTACTTCACTTGGGCTGTTTATGATGAATGATATTTTTTGACATTGTTAGACCTTTGACAATGGTGCGCTTCCAGTGTTAACCTTACCTTGTTTACAAAATTAGAAAAGTGAGAAAATAGAAAATAGCAATCAGTGTTCCGATTTAACCATATAAATCAATTTCTAGAAAACCGGGAAAAATTTTTTAGGTACCGGGAAAAACCGGGAAATAACCGGGAATTTATTTTACTAAATTGAGTGGCCACCCTGTGGCTGTGATCCCTGACCATCATGTAATCATAATCCCAGGGATACTCAAGTGACCATAGTGTTGGGTTGTGGGGGTTGCGTGTGTGGGGTGCATATATTGACAAGCATTGCTATGGATCGTTAGGGCTGAGTAGGAACGGGAAATGGTTCTACGATTGCTTAATTGCGATTATACCTACTGGTATGGTCGTGGTTTAACAGTGGTGGCGCCGCTTTTCGCTTGTGTTCGGCCTAGGTGGTTTGTTTAGGCGGTGTGGGTAGGTCTGTATGTACTTCGTACGTGCAGTGCGTACGGCTTCAGCATTGTGGTTACTTGGGTAGTGTAGGATAATTGGGTTTGGGACTGAGGGGGTCGTAATTGATTCTGCCGACACCATTGAGTGCTCATTGTTGACGGTTGTGTTGGTGACGATTTCTTCAGCTTTATAATCTCATTTATACCACGCACAAACTTTGGGAAGAGGGACTGCTTTGTAATGCAAGAGAGGGATTTAAACTCTGCGTTACGGGTTGGGTGAGGTCATGCAGATTGCAGATAGAAGCAACCCAGGTGACCGTGCGGCTCGGGTCGTGATGGATGCATGAGTGCAGTGTGTGTGGGGTGCGCTACCCTGTCGGTGCAGTTGAGTCTGGGTTGGAGTGGAAAGAGATCCTTCTCTACCCTAGATCGGTTTCGGTTGTACGGGCGGGGTAGTGTTTGTCTTATTTGTGACGTGTTGTGCGTGATTTGCGGCCCGAGCTGCGTGGTTACTTGGGAAGTATTGTGCTCTGCAATCTAGATTTTGGTTTTAAGGTGAAGCTATGGCTGGGCTGTGCCTCGAATTTGTTGGGCGCAGGTCGGGAGAGCTGGTGGCGGTTTGTGCTGGAGGGTTTGCTCGATTGGCTATTCACTGTTGGTAGCCAGTCGATCGACTGTTCGCGCAGCCTGTCATTTGGTTCTTGGGGTTTGTGCTCTCGAGATTCGGGGCGGTGCTTCATTGTATCTTCGCTTTAATACTAATATTCCTTGTTTGATTAATTGACTATTATGTACAGGCGTTTAACTCATTCTATTTCATAGATTGCCAGATTTAAGGGTAATGGTTCAATAGGGTGTTAGCAATCAGAGTGGATTAGAACGAGTTGGCGCCTACAATACACCAACACTAACACACATACACCAATACTTACACGCACACATGCACCTACAACTAGCTGTAAAAGACCAGTGGGCGGGACAATGGTGCCTACCCAACAGTTGTAGGTGGGGTGTTTGGCTTAGCTACATGACTTGGTCCGGCAAGCCCATAAACATCAATTGGTAGACGTATTGCCTAGTGAAAAAACAACGCAGATGGGCGAAAGCCAGGGGATGCGTTGATAATAGCAGAATAGCAGAATAGCAGATTACAATACATTAGCTGTCCTTTAACTGAATTATTTTATAACAGTAAACAACATTATTCCTTCTTGATAAAAGATGTATTAACAAAAGCATTTCAATGTGGACATAGAATTGCCAAACTATACATCTGATCAGATATTTTTCCGGTATTAAATTTGAAGTGGAGAGTTTTTGTATTTGTATTTGTATTTATTTCTCCATCCGCCCTAAAAGGGCTCAATGAAAACTTAAAACTAAATCTAACGTATTACATCACAAGGATATCAACCAATAAAACATTACATACAAAAGAAATTTACAACAACTTTTAACTACAGCATCAATAAATGCACTTTTCAAACAAGCATAAAATAGTACAATTCAACTTTCAAAAACGTAGCAAAAAAACAAGCAAAGATTCACAATCATTTAAGGCTTCCAAGTCTCATTATGCCGATTCAAAAATTCACGGAATTTGACCCCTTTAGGCCACGTTCTATCGTTCATTGCTAACGCTCTGCAGTTTTCATTTAAAACTAATTTAAAAGAAATATAATCTAGTTTCGTGTAATCTCTTCGTTTGGAAACCAACCTTATCACCTCAAAACTATCCGTCGAGTTCATGCCTTAACAACGACATACCAGCGAACTGATGTCATGTTCGGTCACGAGTGGATCAATATTAGTCAAAAACAAATCAAATGTATTGCTTTCGAGCGGGTGTATCTGCGACAGCTGATCGTCTGATTCGCACACATCAACATTCGTTCCTCCACGAAGACAAGGCGCCGACGTCACAGGAGTAGAATGACAATGATCCCTTTTTATTTAAAAAAAAAAGTAGTGGTATCACGCACATGCGGTGCTTGACGATCTCGATATTTGCAGAAGTCGTCCATGCAGCAATCACACAGCCAAATAATGTTATTTGCCAGTGCATTCCACTGATCTTCATCAACACCGACACATGTTGCGTGGAATCGGTTAGCGCATTTGCCTTCACACACAGTATACATTTCGCCTTTGTCGATGCTTTTGGAGCACTTTTTACAGTTCATGGCGGGCGGCAAAAACAATTAGCACTATCAGTTTAAAACGCTGCACGGGTAATGCAAATCAGATTTAATTGGTTTAATGACGGGTGAATCGATAACTTCCGATTATTCTCGATAGTAGGAGTTAGCAAAAACGTGTTTCAAATCACGTTACGAATTTAGGCGGCCGAAAAACTCACAAAATTACATTCAATTACGACTGATCCGTGTCTTTATACAAAGGTCGTCAACGATAGGCGTATGAACGTAAGTTAAACACTTACGGAAAATAGTTTTTCAATGTCAGACAAACATCACATGAACACAGCTACCAATGAACTAAACCTTCTCTACTGTCTTCTCATTTTGCCGCTTCCTATCCTCAATTGAACTTATCTGACACTAGTTAGGACTTCTGTGGAAGATTCGGGTTTCTAATTCTGTGTAGGACTTGTTAAAACGGGATGCCTGATATGTACTGCGGACAAATGTGCTGGAAGTACTGAGCAATCACAATTACTGTCGTGCTAATCATATTAAATGCATGCTTTTCTACTTATATCCCGAACGTCGCCAACCGGCAAAGAGGACATACGAAAAAACGCGAGATGGCCCAAACAAAAACTAGAAAGGCGATGAAAATGCAACGATATGGAAACAAAATAGATGAGAAATTATCGACCAAATCAAAATCTATGAACATATCGCTAATGTTTTTTATCATTCTTTCTTTTTCTCGTTTCAGCAACAAAATCGAAACCTCTCTACTATCTCTTCATTTCTGCCTCTTCCCATCCTAATCCCACATCTTCTTATATCCTCTACTCCATCTATTTAATGTACACTCAGAAATAAAAGTATACACGGAATTACTATTATTTATGCATTTTGTATCCACATCTCTCTCACTCTCTTTCTGTTTTCATGCTATCTGCCGTTTAGCCTGGGTTGAAGAGAAGTGTTTCGTCAACCCAGGCGAAGCACCAGATAGCATGAAAACAGAAAGAGAGTGAGAGAGATGCGGATACAAAATGCATAAATAATAGTAATTCTGTGTATACTTTTATTTCTGAGTGTATCTGACACTTGTTGGGACTGGTAACGCCAGCGCCTGCCTGTGGAAGATCCCGGTGTGCTAATTCGGTGTAGGACATGTTAACGGGGGAGGCTTAGTAGGTCCACATCTGCCTACAAGCAGATGGGCTGACAGTTGTCGGCCTGGGTGTGGACTGAGCAATTACAATTACAATTACAAAGTAGCCGTTTTCATATTAGAATCAACTTAATTGTCAAAAATTGAATGTCATTGAGAGACTAGTGGCAACGAGGAATAGCGCATTCAATAAAAATGTTTAATCTTATTCTTAAGTTACTCTTTTTATAAAACGGCTACTTTGGAGGCCGTACTGAAGCGACCGCTAGAATACAAGTAGCCGGTAAATCCACAATACAATATCTATGGAAAATCTGTCAGCACAGCTGTGTTGGTAACAAATAAAGTATTAACACGATTTACTCCAGTGTAGCTTACAACACACAAACCAATGTAAACTAAAGATAAATAATGTAAGTTCGTACGCGTTTCTTCCAGACAACAGACGTTGTTCTTTTATTCTCTCTCGCTGTGCATAATCCGCCAACAGGTTATGCGCCTCTGCGTGGTAGAGAGTATCGGGACGGAAGAAAATTTGACGCCATTTTGATTGATTGATTTGTCTTTATTAGAGAGACTTTCAGCCCTTGGCTGGTTCGTCTCTGACGCCATTTTGAAATTTTGTCGATTTTTGCGAAAATCGTTCATTTTTTGCCCAATATCGAAAGTTTTTCGCGCGGAAATGAATGGCAATCGGTTCAGCCTCCAAAAGTTGAATAATAACAACTATCAATAGAAATACACTAGAACTCCTATGGCGCTGTAGTCACTTTTCCCATTTAAATTAATTATTAACTTTTATTGTAATAATTAATTGTTTTTAGTATCCAGCTTGAAGAGCATTTTTTGTTTTGGTAAACAAAATTCATTTAACACTTCTAGTACCGCTGTTGACGCTGTAAAGGCGTGGCAAACTAGATGTTAGTCACACGGACAGTCGCGACATTGGACTTCTGTGGCTAGTTATTCTAATCAACTATCCCACCTGGAAATTTAAGGTGGAACTGCTCCTTATCCGTGAGGATCTGTGGCGTTACGTCGATCCCGGCGTTAAAAAGGCAGGAGAATCCGACAATGCCTGGATTGCGCTGGATGCGAAGGCCCGGGCAACCATTGGCCTGCTCATCGAGGACAACCAGCACGGGCTGATCCGTGCGGCTCCAACAGCGAAGGCGGCCTGAATCGCGATCCAGAATCACCACCAAAAAGCAACTCTAACCTCAAAAGTTTCGCTTTTGAAGCAGATCTGCGATAAGCGTTTCGCGGATGGTGAAGATATGGCAGAGCACATCTTTGCCATGGAGGAGTTGTTTGAAAGGCTGAGGAATGCAGGACAGGGACTGGCAGAGATTGAAGATTCTTTTGAGGAGTTTGCCGAGTTCCTACGATACCCTGACGACCGCCCTTGAGAGCCGGTCCGACGCGGATCTCACCCTGGAACTCGTAAAGCGAAAGCTCCTGGACGAGGTGATGAAACATCAAGGCGCATCCGGAAACGACCAAGTCTTGAAGGTTGCTGGGGTACAAGGCCGAAGCAGCAAGAAGAAGAAGCCTCTGATTTGTCACCGGTGCAAAAAGGAGGGCCATAAGCAGTTTGAGTGCCCGCAGCGCGCTCGTGATTCGGACGGTGACCAGAAGCCGAAAGGAGAACAACCCCCGAAGAAAAGAGAAGATTGTGTTTCGTTTGCCTTCGTGGCCGGCGCGTGTGCTAATTCCGATGAATCGAAGCCGTGGGTTGTGGACTCTGGTGCGACTAGCCACACAGTTGCCGATCGGAGCTTCTTTAGTGAACTGAACAGTTGTGACATTAAATATGTGAAGCTAGCCGACGGAAAATTGACGAAAGTGGAAGGCCAGGGGTGTGGCAGGATCGAGTGTTGTGATGAAAACGGACTACCAAGACAAATAAACATAAGTGTCGCGCTTTACACACCTGACCTTGCCATGAACTTGTTGTCGGTGCCGGCGATAGTGCAGAAAAATGCCGAAGTGATTTTTGATGCTCGTGGGTGCCGAATCACGCGCGACGGAACGACGGTGGCCGTGGCAACGTTGAAGCATGGACTATACCAGCTAAAGCAACCGGAGGAGGTGGCGTTATCTGTTAGCGGTCATCACAACAAAGACTGCCCGCACGTCTGGCATAGAAGGTTCAGGCACAGGGACTCGACAGCGATTATCCGGATGAAAAAGAACGACCTGGTAAACGGTTTGCAAATGTTTGACTGTGGCATCGATGAGCCTTGCGACTGTTGCCTGAAGGGGAAGAGCTCGCGGACCCCGTTCCCCAAGGAATCGTCAACATGCACAAAAACGACTATGGACATTGTGCACACGGACGTCTGCGGCCCGATTGAAGTGCCATCAGTCAGCGGATATCGTTATTTCATGTCTATGATTGACGATCACTCCCGCTACTGCGTGGTGTACTTACTCAAACACAAGTCAGAAGTAGCAGCCAAAATCCGGGAATACGCCCAAGTAACCACGGTGCTGAAGCCTTATTGCATGCAGATATACGGTGTACTTAGAGCAATCATTACTTTACATGCAAACTTAAAGTTGATTTAAAAAGGAAATGGGCAATTATGCGACTGCTTCAAGATTATACCAGTATAATCCTAATTTGATTCTATAATTGCCCACTTCTACTTTAAATCAACCTTAAGTTTGCATGTAAAGTAATGGTTGCACTAAATACACCGTATATCTGCATGTAATAAGGCTTCAGCACTGTGGTTACTTGGGCGTGGCAATGGCGCAAAATCGGTTCGGTCGGAAGCCCAGAATAATACGTTCGGATCAAGGTGGAGAGTTCACCGGGGAGAAGTTGCGTGGATTCTATAGGAAGGAGGGAATACAGCCGCAGTACACGGCGGGCTACAGTCCGCAACAAAACGGGGTAGCGGAAAGTAAGAACCGTTACCTTGTTGAAATGGTCCGCTGCCTCTTGTTCGACGCCAATCTGCTGGAGTGCTATTGGGCGGAGGCACTAAACACGGCCGTATTTCTTCAAAACATCCTCCCGACGAAGCCTGTTAAGTTATCACCATATGAGATCTGGTACGATTCCAAACCGGACGTGAAAAACCTGAGGGTTTTTGGATGCAGTGCGTGGGTGCATATCCCGAAAGAAAAGCGCAAGAAGCTGGCCCCCACTGCTAAGGAGCTCATTTTCGTAGGCTACTCAGTAGAGCACAAAGCCTACCGGTTTTTGGATAGATCCACGAAGAAGGTCATCGCTTCACAGAAAGCGCATCGGAAGTAGGAGCTGATGGGGCTAACCGGAAGCAGAAACCACTCGTGAGGCCAATATCCGTCCCCGGCCCGGAAGAGACAATAGTATTTGATTTGATCCAGAAGAAGAGCGATCCCGTCGTCGAAGTACATGTAGAGCCAAGAATACAAGAAGGTTCCGGAAACGATGTGTTCAACGAACCGGAGCCTCTGCTCCGACACTTTCCGCTCTGCACAAATCGACAGCTCCACCTCCGAGCAAGATTTTGAAGGTTTCAGTGACAGCGACGCCGGTATTGAAGGCCCCATTGAAACGGCCCATCGTGAAAGCTAACCGAGGAGGTCCGAACGAGTCACTAAAGGCATTCCACCGCACCGTTTCGACCAGATGACCAGTGTGACCAAACATTTCGTCAGTGAACCTCGATCGTTCGAAGAAGCGATCCAGCAACCGGAAAAAGCCATTTGGCAGGCAGCGATGAAGGAGGAGATTACAGCCCTTGCAGAGAACCAGACCTGGGAACTGGTGCAGCTTCCTCCTGGCAGAACGGCCATTGGCTGCAAATGGACTTTTAAACAGAAGGAGGACGAGAACGGCCAAATTGTGCGACACAAAGCGAGGTTGGTTGCACAAGGGTTCTTCCAACGCTATGGTACAGACTACGACGAAGTGTTTGCCCCTGTAGTAAAGCAAACAACTCTTCGCACACTGTTGACAATCGCGACAGGATGATTGCCAAACACCTGGATATCAAGTGCGCCTATCTCTATGCCAGCCTCGAAGAATACATCTTTATGAAGCAGCCTCCCGGATTTCGGTCGGATGATAATCTGGTTTGTCGGCTGAAACGCTGCCTCTACGTCTTGAAACAATCCGCGCTGGTTTGGAATGCAAAAATCGATGGCATTTTCAAACAGATGGGATTCGAGCCCGGCAAAGTGGATTCGTGCCTCTACGTGCGAAGAAACAAGGACGGTAAGATGTGCTGCATAGTGATTTACGTAGACGATATGGTCGTTTTCTGCCACTCAGAGCAGGAGTTCGGGGAGATTCAAGCCAAGTTGGGGCAACATTTCAAGCTGTACTCCCTAGGAGACCTTCGTCAGTTCCTCGGAATCCACATCGAAAAAGTCGACGGGCACTACACCATGTGCCAAGAAAGCTACATCGAGAAGCTGCTGGGAAGATTTGGACACGGAGATGCAAAACCCTCGAAGGTACCGCTTGACCCCGGGTACATAAAACAAAAGGAGGAGACAGCCCTGCCAACGCACACATCCTATCGTTCATTGGTAGGCAGTTTGTTGTATGTGGCGGTCAATACCAGGCCGGACATCAGCGTCGGGACTTCTCTACTATGCAGGAAGGTCTCGAACCCCACCGATCGTGACTGGACCGAAGCTAAACGTATGCTGAGGTACTTAAAGGGGACGAAAAATTTGCGGCTCCATCTAGGCGGCGGATCTGAAGGCCTCGAATGCTTCGTCGATGCGGACTGGACCGGCAACGAAAGCGACCGGAAATCGAATTCTGGCCAAATCATCAAGTTCGGCGGCGGCGTAGTAAGCTGCGCCACACGGAAACAGAACTGTGCTGTCCTCTCTTCCACTGAGGCCGAGTTCATAGCCCTGTCGGAAGGCTGCCAGGAAGTACTGTGGATGAAGAAGCTCCTCAAGGATCTGGCAGAGGACAACTCGGAACCCATAGTCGTGTGGGAGGACAATCAGTCCTGTATAAAAATGGTGGAGTCGGACCGCATCGAGCGTCGATCTAAACATATCGACACTAAACACGAATTCACGAAAGATCTACGTCAACGGGGAGTCATCGATCTCCGTTATCTACCGACGGATAAAATGGTCGCGGACAAATCGTTCTTTGAATGTGCATTTAATTTGCATTCAATGTATGGAAATGCATTTTTTTAATTTCCCATCAACTTAGCATTGATATATATGCGAATGTCAAACCACAGCTGTATTGAGAAAACCGTTATGATGTGTTTCATGTTCTGCTCAAAAGTAAACTATTGAAATGGACAATTTGGGCAGTAACCGTGTAATTGTAAGTTATATTAATATTTAATTAGCCATATTAAATTAACGGTTAACTAAGTCATGAAACCTATATCGTGAATTCTTATTGCAGGAACTGTCCTTGAATCGACTGGAAACGGCAGCTGGGCTAGTTCTCCCACTAGTGTAAATATACTGGACTTAGACTACTGAGTCTAACTGTAACCAGCTGGTTTGGGGAATAATGTAGGTTTAGAGCCGTGCCGTTAATACATACATATTGTAATTGTAATTTTTTACTGCAAGACGAAAGAGTCTAGCAAAAATTAAAATGTGTTTTTATTTTTGGTTGTTTTAGGGAGAATTGAATACGTCACGCTAAAATAGAGTATTCTCGACCCTCTCCCCCTTCGTATTGTAGCAATCCATGGGTTGCTCGTTTACTGAATGAATCAATGAATGCATAAAAATGCATTTGAATGCAACAAATGTTTTTCAGATGTTCCAAGAGTGATCCACCCCTTGGTCGCGGACATCATGACCAAGCCATTGGACAGGATCAAATTGGAGCGGCACCGCGAATCACTTGGTGTCAAAACTTCTATCGGTTGAGGAGGAGTGTCAGCACAACTGTGTTGGCAACAAATAAAGTTATTAACACGATTTACTCCAGTGTAGCTTACAACACACAAACCAATGTAAACTAAAGATAAATAAAGTTAGTTCGTACGCGTTTCTTCCAGACAACAGACGTTGTTCTTTTATTCTCTCTCGCTGTGCATAATCCGCCAACAAAATCTTTCGATTGATCTTCAACTTTGATGAAAATTCCGTCAAAAGATATTGATGAAATATTGACGCTCGTGTGGGGTCCGATCAATGACTCGGAACAAAATGGCGTACCGTAAAACGGGGTGAATAGAAACAATGGGGCGAATAGAAACAAATAACTTTTTGTAAAAAAGATGGCAATTATGTTTTAAAATTCATCAAAACCTAATTTTATTAGCTAGTTGGATGCTACCAGTGTTTCAATTAACCTTTTTTGAGATGATAATTCCGTTATTTTTTTGTGAAAATTTCTATAAGCAAAGTATAGATTTAGAGGCAAAAAAAAACTTCCGCCATTGAAATTGCGTTTTATCGATTTGGTATGTATTCACAGACTAAAGTATTTTTCGACATTCGACAATTTTTTCTTCATTAGGTGAATTATTATAATCTAGTCTTAGAGTTTTATTTGATTTAAAAATTTTTTTTTGTCTTTTAATTGAAAAAATATCGAAAATTGTTTAAAGTTTTTTCTATTCGCCCCATTGCAGGGGGAAAAGAAACAAGCAACCTTTTTTAAAAAAGTTAACGAAATAAAAATTAGTTTTGAATCCTCATTACAGCAATTAAAAAGGCAGGTGGGACACAAAGTTGAGACCCTTGCAACTGACTTTATTACGCACGGTTCCAGAAATACTTGCCTAAGTATGCTGGAAAGTGTTTCTGTTCGTCCCGTTTTACGGTATTTCGGAATACAATGGCACCAACCACCAATTACACCACGTGTAATTACTAAGAAAATGGGCTTTTTAAACCAGCCACAATTCTCAACTTGTGAAACTAATGGAGCTGCCACACGCTAAATACTTGGTGCTGCTTAAGCTCACAGATTCCACTGATCGAAATGTTAATGCACAATCTCCGGTTCAAAAATGCCATTCACACACGGCCCAATTGTTTGCACGTGTCGTTACGTGTCGTTAATTGGAACGGGAGATCCGTTCACATTAAGTAAAGTTTTCGAACGATTAATATTGGCCCGTATCGAGAAACGCATTATTCCGAATGAACAGTTCGGCTTCCAAAAGGGGCATTCTATGACGACCAAATTGTTCGACTAGTGAAGAAAGTGAGACTGATTTTTCAACAAGGAAAGTCATCAGGATTGATACTTGTCAACGTCGGAAAAGCGTACGATTCGGTTTGGCACGGAGCAATATTACACAAAACGCTTCATGGAAATTTCTCTATGCTGATCCTCAAAATGGTTCGCAGTTTTATGAAGGACCGTACATTCCAAGTCTCCGTAAACGGCAGTACTTCTGACCGGAAGCCTGTTCCATTTGTTGTTTCTCAAGCGTCTGTCCTGAGCGCTACAACGCTATACAACATCCGACATAGTTAAAGTCAACGGCGGAGTCGAGTGCTATTTCTTCGTAGACGATACTACATAAAGCTATTTTCTTCACCCAATATCGAAGCCCTCGGTTTACCCCTAAGACGAATTTCGCGCCAACCCTTCTATGGGGCTGGCAGCACCCTCTCAGAATCGAACGAAACTTTGTGGCCATAAACAATAGGTCTTTCTAAGCAACTTTGCATATTTTGTTTTTCGAAATTTTTCAAGAGTAACATTTGAAGAGGGCCTATTTTTTTTCATAGATTTTTTTTCAAATCGATGTAACTCAAAAATGACAAGACCTACAAAAAAGTGTTGTATGGCGGACTATCGTGAAATTCCATGAAGTTTTTTAGAAAAATATCCAAAAAATACAAAATTAATTCCTACACTGAAAAATAAAGGTTTAAAAAATTTAAATCGATTTTACAGAAAAACCCTATGTTTTAATATTGATGATTTTTTTTTTCTGGAGAAAGGTATTTCAATTACCTACATTTTCTCCAAACAATGTTGCTGTGACATATTTAAGGGAAAACAGTTTTTCTAACAAAAACTTTTTTCATGTCCACATTGAGTGAATATTTTTCATCGTGTTTCGTGCCAACATGGCCATATATAGGTTCAGCAGCCTCTCGTCAACCAATGAAACTTTATGGATGTTTAGAAGCAATTTTGCATAATTCAACATTTATCTAGACTACCATTTGAAAAGGGCGTATTAGGGTGGCCCACACTTATATGAAAAACATAAAATTCGAACAATGACAAGTCTTACCTCCTGTATCGATTGTTTTGGACTCCCAGGAGCTACGTTCAGCATTTGAGCGGAAACGAGTTAGTCTAAGGGGTGATGCACAAATTATGCCACGCAAAATTCGTCCTTTTTCAACCCCCTCCCCTCCCCTCTATGCCACGCTTTTTATGTGGGACCTCACCACTGTTTGTATGGGTCGTCACGCTCTGCAAAACCTCGCCCCCTCCCCTTCTAAAGCGTGTCCCTAATGGGGCGCTCAACGAGCTTGAAGTTTGTATGGGAAAACTTGACCAAATGTATGCAGAAATCTTAAGCTTTTGATTTTTGCCGCTAGGTGGCGCTGTAAGCGTTAAATTAATAAGAGCTTAAGAGCTTAAGATTTCTGCATACATTTGGCCAAGTTTCCCATACAAACTTCATGCTCGTTGAACGCCCCATTAGGGGCCATGCACAAATTACGTCACGCTTTAGGAGGGGAGGGGGGTTTTGTAGAACGTGACGACCCATACAAACAATCGTGAGGTCCCATACACAAGGCGTGACATAGAGGAATAGGGTGCTACTCTATGACACGGACGAGGGCGAAAAGAGGTACAACATCACCGCGGGAGTACCACAAGGGTCAATCCTGGGCCCGGTACTATGGAACGCGGCGTACGATGGTGTATTGAGGCTCACACTTCCACCGGGCGTAAAGCTGGTCGGCTTCGCTGATGACATTACCCTCACGGTATGCGGCGAGTCGATAGAGGAAGTGGAACTGACAGCGGCGCATGCAATTGGCATAATAGAGGACTGGATGAGGTCACGTCAGCTGGCACTCGCACACCACAAGACGGAAGTGGTGGTGGTGAACAACCGTCAGTCGGAACAACAGGCGGTGGTCACCACAAGCGGGTGTGAGATCAACTCCAAGCGCTCATTGAAGCAACTCGGAGTCATGATCGATGATAAGCTGAACTTTGGTAGTCACGTAGAATATGCTTGCAAGAGGGCGAGCATGGCGATCGCGGCATTATCGAAGATAATGTCAAATAGCTCGACAATGGACTACCCGCTTGGCGCACACCCACAGTTGATCAGCAGGAGTAAATCCATTTTATTTTGTATGGTGAAAAGCATCTAAACTTGAATTACTTGAAAAAGAAAGCTTTTACTGAAAAAAACATTTGGTAGGCAAAATAGTAGTTACCATTGTGCACAACCACTACCAAATATTTTTTCGAATAATGTATTCCACTTCGATAAATTTGCCTTTAGATGCTTTTCGCCATACACTATTTTTGCGATTTACTTTTAGCGATTTTTCGCGCATAGAAGCTAGCGCCACATTGGTCGATGTAGAGAGTAGGAAAACAGCCGATGTAGTTAATTCATTGTCTCGAGTAAGCGTAGACTTCTCGCGACAGTAGCGGTCTCCATACTACGGTATGGTGCCGCTGCATGGTCGAGCGCGCTAGAGGTCAAGCGAAACGTAGAGAGGCTCGAAAGTACACACAGATTGATGGCCCTTAGGGTCATCAGCGCATACCGTACGGTGTCAAAGGACGCGGTATGCGTGCTGGCGGGTATGATGCCCATAGCACTTGTGGTGTCAGAGGACGAGGAGTGCTTCGCGAGACGAGGCACAAAAGGCGCGAGACGGATTGCCAGAACATCGTCGATGTTGAAATGGCAGAGAGATTGGACAAACTCCAGCAAGGGCAGATGGACACACAGGCTCATACCGAGCGTGTCCAAGTGGACGAGCAGGCCCTATGGCGAGGTGAATTTTCACTTGACACAATTTCTGTCAGGCCATGGGTGCTTTAGGTGGTATCTGCACAGATTCGGACACGCTGGTTCTCCTTCATGTCCGGAGTGTGCAGATTACGACGAGACCGCGGAGCATGTGCTCTTTGAATGCCCACGCTTCGTGGAGCAAAGGTCGAGTATGCAGGAGATATGCGGTAGAGACATCACTCCCGACAACATTGTTGAAAGGATGTGTACGGGGGAGGACAAGTGGGATGCCGTTTCTTCCTCGGTATCTCGAATCGTCCTTGAACTACAGAAAATGGCGAGCCGAACAACAGCTAGTTGAGTTGGCTTCCCCTCCCCATCCAGGAGCTTAAGCCCAACGGGTAGTCTATGCACTAGCCAGGGCCCGAGCCTCCGGGGAAGAGCGAACAACTTAAGGCGGTAGCAGGTGGAACGCTTACCATTAGAGTGTACTCATTGTACGAAGTCATCCCCCCTTCTCGAAGTCATCCCTAACGGGCGTACCGCGAAGGTAAGGAAGAATTGCTACACCGACACTTGCTGACGAACCAAACAAACTAGACAAAATTTTGGATGAAGTGCTTTTTGTCTCTGCTGCTGTGTCTAATATATCTAATAAAGCGGTAGCTTGTTCGCCTAAATCGAGCCAGTCTTTAGCAGACGAACTACCAGAAAAACAACAGCACCATCATCAACAACAACAACAACAACATCAGTTAACAGAGTCAGCGCTAAGCAATCCTTCAAGCCACTTACCTACTGACACAACAAAGTGCGATGCCATTGCTGAGCTATTCGCTGAACGTAGAGCAAAAATGCGTATTTCACAACCACCAGACAGCGGTTGGCGGTTTGTAGACAGCGGCCGAAATCTGCTTTGGCGCAGACACTGGCCCAAGCTTGATGCCAAAAGTGCTGAAAAGGTGCCTCGCAATAAGAGACGTCGTAAGCAGCATCCACATACAAGCAACAACAACAACAACAACAACCACATTAATAACAACAACAACAACAACAACAGCGACAACAACAACAACAACAAAAACAACACCACAACCAACAACAAAAAAACAGACAAGCAGCTGTTGGCTATTGCCAAAACTAAATTTTCCGGACCACCCTCTACCACCGAGCATTCTATCTCCGGTCTCTCGGTTCCAAAACCCATCACCTTTAAAAGGAGTGAAAATATCAACCCATATCGGACAGAAAAACAAGGACCTACACCAACTAACCAGCAAGAACAACAACAAGCGATGGACAGTCAAACAACCCCGATGAACAGTCAGCAATATCAACTACAGCAACAACAACAAAATCAACCACATCAGAGATGGCACTTCACCGTAGCGATTCACTGCAGCGTCAGTTTATCGACCACACTGGGGATAGGAACATTTTTCACCACACCAAGAAGCCAGTTTCTCTTGTTTTGGGTGGTGGGTAGACCAAGCGCTAGTGTGTGCTCTTGCTCGTTCGCCTTGGATCGAGTGTGGCTCACTCTTTCGCGCGCATCGCTCTCACGCGCTCTCCCGTGTTTTCACCCAGCAGTCACCGAATCATTACCATGGTGTCACCGGGGCCAGAACTCTCTGGTGTTTCACTGCAGCGCGCACTCTGGCGCAAAAACCTCACTGGAGCGCGCGCCCGGGTGATTTTTTACACTTTCACCGGAGAGAATTTTAAAGCGCTCTCGACGCACTGTTGTGTGGCCTAGTGCTCAGGGAGCTAAGAGATTTATTTCTACCCACCAAGCTTGCGCGCATCCAAATCGCAGTGGTGGATCCACATATAAGAGACGGGCTCCTGTTGAGATGCACAGCGTGAGTGGTGTATTTTCTATTTCTCTTTTCCACACTGAGGATATGGACATCTCTGAACCACATCACGACATTCAACTCGACCCAATGCATCCACCCATCGTACGTCTCACAGAGCAATCCGCCGAGGGTGACGGTCGATTTCTGAAAGCGAGACTCCGCGATCCTAACATTATGAGGGTTGTTCGGTTATTCCTCGCTTACATGAAGGATCAACCCGAAACCGTTTGTATTGATGGGATGACAATCACCAGCATACGAGTTCTTCTTGCGTCTGAAGGCCTGCCTACCGATCCTGCACATCTTCTACGAATTTTTAACGCCGTTCATCAGGAGTATGGAGTAAGCCCTGCTGAAGCTGCGTCGGACTTATCTTCTTACCGCCAATATCTCAAAAGCGGATGCACGAACCGACTGCAACAACTGCGGGAAAGTTCAAATAGATTCTACTCGCCCCTGCCGGAACGAAATTTTATGAAGTAAGGACGCTTTCTTCCTTGGAAGAAATAGAAGTGGAGCCGGTAACTATTAATATTTCTTTAACCGGTAATCTTCAATCTGACTGTAATTTAAATATTTCAAAAACCGACACACTTCCAACTATTTCTTCGACTGAAAACAATTCGACCGAAATTTTGATTTATTGTCAGAATTTCAATCGAATGAAAAGTCCAGCCAAAATAAAAGAAATCTATAAAAATTTATTAAGCACATCATTCTCGGTAGTTTTGGCAACTGAGACAAGCTGGGATGAAAGTGTTCGAAGGGAAGAAATTTTTGGAAGTGATTTCAATGTATTCAGAAACGACCGAAACTTTCATGTGTCCCAGAGGAAATCAGGAGGAGGAGTTCTTGTAGCTATTTCGGTCAATTTTAATTCAGAAATCATTAACACATCTAAATTTAAAGAATTTGAGCATGTCTGGGTGAAATCTCACATAGCAGGTGAAACACATATTTTCGCCTCAGTGTATTTTCCACCAGATCATGCGAATAAAAATACATATGAAAACTTCTTTCAATGTGCTGAACAAATCATGTCTCAACTTCCTCCCGAAGTTAAGGTCCACATATATGGGGACTTTAATCAACGTAATGCTGATTTCATTCTGGACTCTGAAAATGAAAGTATTTTACTCCCAGTCGTTGGGGAGAATGAAACCTTGCAATTTATTTTTGACAAAACTGCAAATTTAGGTCTAAACCAAATAAATCACATAAAAAACCGCCAAAATTGCTACCTTGACTTTTTATTAACGAATATCTTTGACGACTTCTGTGTTAGCGAATCATTGTCTCCGTTATGGAAAAATGAAGCTTTCCACACAGCAATCGAATATTCTTTGTTCATACATGAGCACAAAATCCCCAACGACTGCGAATATGAGGAAGTGTTTGAATACAAATTAGCGAAGTACGAAAACATTAAATGTAAATTAAGTAGTATAGATTGGCAAGCTATTCTTAGGAATGAAGGAAATGTCGAATCTGCCGTAGAAGAGTTCTACAAAATTTTAAATGAAATTATTGGGCAAGAAACTCCAATAAAAACGAAACGTCGTCATATAAATTCAAAATATCCAATCTGGTATAATCAACAAATCAAAAATCTGAAAAATCGCAAACAAAAAGCACATAAAATATACAAAAAAATATAAAACTGATGAAAATTTAGCTAAATATTTGAACCTATGCGACCAATTAAATTTTGAAATTAATAATGCATTTGAAGAATATAATACGAAAACTGAACTCGAAATAAAGTCCTGCTCAAAGAACTTCTTCAATTACGTAAAAACCAAATTAAAATCTGACAATTTTCCATCCGTAATGCATCTTGACGAAAAAGTTGGGGACACCCCGGAAAAAATTGTAATCTATTTGCTGATTTTTTCCAGGAAATCTATACAACTTTTTCGGAAGAAGATCGTGACCGCGATTACTTTGCTTTCTACCCTGATTTTATTAGGAATGTTGGTGTGAATCAAATTCAACCAAATGAAATTTTTGAAGCACTTTTGAACTTGGACTTTAGCTAAGGAACTCACTGCTCCTTTATTTTGGCTTTTTAAAATATCACTCGATACTGCAAACTTCCCAAAAATATGGAAAAGCTCTTTTTTAGTGCCTATTTTTAAATCTGGTCGTAAATCAGACGTACGTAATTATCGCGGCATAGCCATTATCTATTGCATTCCAAAACTATTTGAGGCAATTGTCAACAAAAAGTTATTTCTACAAATCAAAAACAGAATAACTAACATGCAGCACGGCTTTTTTAAAGGCCGATCAACTTCAACAAACTTGCTTCAATTTGTTGACTATAGGTTTTGGCCAGTCTAAGGGAAATCATTTTTATAAAAATAACCAATAATCCAATGAAAACTACCAATGTGTTAAATGAAAGGTTTCAATCTATACTTTATTAGAAAAATGCAGAAATCAAGCTAATACATGATTTTCGTATTAAAAGTGGCGCTGGCCAAAATAGAAGCATTGCCGCAGTTTTGGCCATATTCTCAGCTTTGGTTTCTATTTTGGCCAATCGCGTGTATTTCTTATGGGAGTGGCCAAATTAGAAGCACCCTGGCCAAAATAGATATATGGGAGCTGATTTTTTAAGAAAATATATTTTTTCCTTCCATTTTTTAATCAAAATGTATGGTTTTCACAGCTGTAATCATCATATTATATTAGAATTTACTAGTAAAAAATAAATTTATGCCAATTTAGATCGTAACAGGCTGAATACCGCACTATGGCCAAAACTCCGGGCTGGCCAAAACTGAAGCTTCTACCCTATATTGAATGCAATGGATAATGGAAACCACGTGGAAGCTTTTTATACGGACTTTAGTAAGGCATTTGATCACATCGACATACCAATGCTGCTTTTCAAATTGCACAAAATTGGAATTGAACCAGGTCACCTGAAATGGCTTGAATCATATCTGACTGACCGCCAACAAATAATTAAATTTGATGGATACAAATCAAAACCAATTCAAGTCACTTCCGGTGTACCACAAGGTTCTCATTTGGGACCTCTTCTTTTTATCATTTATGTAAACGACATTTCCTTCATTCTCAAGCAATTAAAAGTGTTAATTTATGCCGACGACATGAAGCTCTTTTTGGAAATAAGAAATGATGAAGACATCAATGTATTCCGCAATGAAATAGAAATATTCTACACATGGTGCAACAAAAGCCTATTAGAACTGAATGTTAAAAAATGCAATTTAATATCATTTAGCAGAAAAAGAACAACACCGAATGTCTCAATTGCATTAGGAAATAAGAATGTGGAAAAATCTGAAAGGGTTAGGGATTTAGGAGTAATCTTAGATTCTAAACTTACATTCGTTGACCACTACAACACAATCATTCACAGGGTTAATAATATGCTGGGGTTCATTAAGCGCTTCTGCTATAACTTTCATGACCCATATACAATTAAAACACTTTATATTGCCTATGTTAGATCTATTTTAGAATACTGCAGCACTGTCTCCTTTTTCAACCACGCACGAAGAAAGATTAGAATCAGAGCAAATCTTCAGCAGCGTTGCAGTGTATATCGATTCGAAGTAACCGCTCGAAAATCGCAATGCAAGCCTTAAAAATCTCTAAACTCGTCCTGCACGATCTTTGCCCTAGTCTGTTCAAGTTGGGACAAACTTTTGTCGCATTGGGTAGAATGTCGCAACAAATTCAGGTTGCGACATTGTCGTTATTGTTGCGCGATGGTTGAATTTTGATTCACTGTGCAGGAGGTAAGGTTTGGCATTTTTTGAATTTTATGTTTTTCATATAAGTGTGGGTCACTCCAATACGCCATTTTCAAATGTTAGTCTAGATAAATATTAGATTATGCCAAGTTGCTTCTTAAACAATTTTTTGAACTTCCATAAAGTTTCATTGGTTGATGAGAGGCTGCTGAACCTATATATGGCCATGTTGGCACGAAACGCGATGAAAAATATTCACTCAATGTGGATATGAAAAAAGTTTTTGTTAGAAAAACTTTTTTCCCTTAAATATGTCACAGCAACATTGTTTGGAGAAAATGTAGGTAATTGAAATACATTTCTCCAGAAAAAAATCATCGATATAAAAACATAGGGCTTTTTGTAATATCGATCTAAATTTTTAAAACCTTTATTTTTCAGTGTAGGAATCAATTTTGAATTTTTTGGATATGTTTCTAAAAAACTTCATAGAATTTCACGATAGTCCGCCATACAACACTTTTTTGTAGGTCTTGTCATTTTTGAGTTACATCGATTTGAAAAAAATCTATGAAAAAAAATTAGGCCCTCTTCAAATGTTACTCTTAAAAAATTTCGAAAAACAAAATATGCAAAGTTGCTTAGAAAGACCTATTGTTTATGGCCACAAAGTTTCGTTCGATTCTGAGAGGGTGCTGCAAACCGTTGGTCGAGTTGGCGCGAAATTCGTCCTAAGCCCATTGTATTTGATAAGATAGAAATAAATGTTGAGCTGAATAAATTAGTCGAGTTTTCATAGAAAAAAATATATATATTCTTTTTACGCTTGTTCATTCATATTTCCAGGTACTTCTGCAGAGAAACGATTACCAACTTGTCCATACTGCTACTCTACATTTGCCAGTGGTAATAATTTGAAGCGACATATTGTAGAAGTACACAAACGGAATGAGTCGAAAAATTCGACTCCAGAAAATTCCTCAATATCATCTGAAGTTGTATCCCCATCGTTTATTGAAAAGTTCCGAGAATGTACGGCATGTTCTATGAAATTCAACACGGTGTCAGAATGGATCGACCATAAACTGAGCCACGCTCGAGTACAAAAGCCATCGCAGACATTTGAATGGAATTGTGAAATTTGCGGTAAAGCATTTACTAGAAAGGAGCGTTTACTGCAGCATATGGTTTCTCACCTTAACGCTAAAGAGCACGATGATGATAATTCTGAAGAGATAGTAACCGAAGATTCAAAGCACCATGTACACGGTGCTACGAATGCGGCAGGTAGCCATGAGTCGCAACAAGTCACTTCGTCTGTTGAAATAAAAACGGAAGATGATGAGTAAGTATACTTTACCCAATTTAGTATTTTACAATTTGTTTCGTATGGGCAGACATAACATGAACATCAGAGCGCAAAGTGAGAAAAAGAAAAATACACACTACACGTAGTCATCAGGATGAGTAAGAGTGCTTTTCAAGAATTATCTTTTGTCTACTCTAAAAAAAATGTGATACAATGTGCTTAACAACCTTTTCGAGCTATCATCTTGATCACACGGGATGATACAATCAATCACCTAATTACAGTGAATAATACATTTTTGTTAGGGTAGTTCAACTGCAGTAGTAATCCAACATTAAAGTGCCCCACACAATGCATACGTTTGCGTGTGCGTGACAGTAGTTTGAAATATTTCCCATGGGAAAACTGTCAAAAAACGTAAACTTCGACGGAACGGACGCTGTGTTCCAGGCTCAAGGGATATATGCGGCTGGCGGCCATTGCATTGTAAACCAATCGTGCAGAAAGAACTGTCAAAGTGGTTCCACCTATAATTGTTTTCGATAAATTACAAACCCACCAAGTACCGTGAGGTGCCCATATTTCGTGCACTTAAGAATTCTCGAATTTTTATGAACGACTGAAATTTTACCATAAAGTATATCAGAATAATGTTTTCAATAATATTTGTGCTGGCACTGTAGCTCCCAATAATTAGGCAACTTCACATTATACAAGATAGTTAGAGCTTCGCCACGGAAGTCCTCATCGCTATCCCTATTATACCACTCCTTGTCGGGTGCTATTTTAAGATAGCACCCCACCTTCCCACCAGTGGTTTTTATTTTGGGTTTAGGGACTTGAAAAACATATTGATTTTCCACCGTGCGTTGCTAAAAGTGGTCCTTACTTTTTATCGGACGTAGTACAAACTGAAACAAATAAAATATGTCCTTATGGCTTTTGATGAATCTTGCATAAAATCACAAAGGCATAAAGGGTCACAGACAAACACACGCAACACTTCTAACATTTCGTCACAGACAAGCATACGTCTCCAGTCTCCCTCTAGTCATTTCTTATCGTTTTATTTTTTAAAGAATATTTAAATTAAATATTCTGTAGTATGCAAATTGTTCGCAGACGGCGCTCACATAATTTTTGCTCCTGTTTGACGTTCGCTCACTACCGGCACCTACTGAGCATTTTGTGAAATAGCGTGTTTGGCATTGGGGATTATGTTTACATGACGATGATTTTAATAGCAATTTCTTTCAAGTGAGACGTTTGCTATTCAAAATCATAGTCGCGGAAACATATTTACCCAATCTAAAAGGACTAAGTTTGGCCAATAGAGTGACCAATCATAAACTAGGTGACAATAGTGAGCGAATGTAAAACTTGAACAAAAACGCTGCGAGCGCCACAGATGGACAGCTGGCTAACTATTAAATTTTGTTGAATTTTTGGTGTACGTGGGAATTATTAGTGTTGCGTCTGTTTGTTTGTGATAGGGTTCTGGAAAACATCTATAGTCACGTAATACCCCGGACAGACATGTGATACGAGTGTGATTCCTGTACAACGGTACGCAGTGTCAAGAAAATTCTAACAAGACTGACTTGAACTGAGAGAATTTTCAGTATGACGAGGCCCTAGCGTTAACAGGCAAAGTCGTCGGTTTTTTTTCGCTCTCGCTAAAGCTTTAAATCTATCTACAAACGTTCTCTAAAAGACTCAACCTGGGCAAGCCAGGTCAGAATCATGCCGCGGGCTCCGCGAACAACGAATCTGGTCCATCTTCCTCCATGATTCGGAGAAATTACGATAAAAGTAAAGTGCGGTTGACTCCGGCGGGGATAAACGCTATGGTTGACAATGCTCTATTGACACCTCATGGTCGCAGACAAAGGCAGGACAAACAACAAATAAACGCGCAGACTGCAGTGAATGTATCCACGCAAAATAAATATGATGTGTTCACTATGGACGATGATACGCAGCAAGAAGACACTATTCCTAACAACAATGCTGGTTTCGTTAACCACCAACAACCGCCAAGAACCAAAACTCGTTGTCCACCCATCACGGTGTACGGCAAAAGCGTTGTTGATATTAACAAGACAATGGCTACTCTCAGCATCGAAAAATCCGAGTACAGAATGAGGTTAAGCAATGGATCAATTCGGATCCACATAAACAAAAAACAAAATTTCACCACAGCGGTGGAAGCGTTGAGGAATACCAATGTTCTGTTTTATACCCATGGAACAAACGACGAAATACCAGTAAAATACGTGCTATCTGGGCTATCAAGGTTCGAAGTGGAAGATATACATGAAGAATTAAGTAACGAAGGAATAATACCGTTGGACGTCAAGCTGCTACGTGTCTCTAAAACCGGAGACGATGCACTCTACCTTGTGTCCTTTCCTAGAGGATCCATTCGGCTGCAGGAGCTGCAAAAGAAGACTTCGCTGTTCAATGTGATTATTGAATGGCGACACTACACCCGAAAACCTACGGATGCTGTCCAATGCTTCAGGTGTCAGAAATTCGGCCACGGAATGCGTTATTGCAACCTTGAGGCAAAATGTGTTAACTCTCTACTTCCCATGGTTGCTCTAGAGCACCATCGGTTTTCGGCGAACTCGGGACAAATGGAATTAGATTAATATGATGTAATAATTTTCAAAATATGGTTATAACCTCATAAGGTTGATCCAACTACTAACTACTTGTTTCAATAGTGAAACTATTGATAAACAATCAAAAACCTATTGATTTACAACCAAATTTTTTTTCATTGATTTCGAAAAATTTAGCCAATTTGCAATAATTTTTGTTCAAGCACTTATTTTGGAAACGCTTTTTAGCATAGATATAGTCGTTCAAAGTCGTGGGAAGGAAAGGGTTAAGTGTGGCGAACTGCATCAAACCAGTGAATGTGTAAGGACATTGTGAACCTACTTTAAAATGTTTATCATGTTGATATGTTTTTTGTTGTGCTGTCAGTTGTCATGCTGTCAGATGGGTGCAGCAAGTTTGACTGCAACGAAATATCGTAACTAGGCTGCGTACTTTTCAAGCTTACCGAAGACACCACCCAATAATGCGACACCTAGTGTTTGAACAAGTAAACCGGATGGAATATTCCAATATTCAAATTTATTACGCAGTAACATGCCAAATTGCGTCGTAGAGAATAAATCGGTGCGGTATTGTTTAAGAATAGCGAGAAATACCTAATGCAATCAAATCTCTCTCTTAAATCGAACAATAGACGGGATTAGCGCTGCAGCGATTAGGATCTGCCCAATCTAACTCGCGTCGGGTTGATCATAATTGTGGAGTGCGTACAACTGAACAGTCCAACTTTCGAAGTGACTTTAAAGTTTGATTAAAGCTAATTCTTATTGTGTAACACTAAACTCGAAGTAAGTTCGCGGTCGTTTCTTGTCTATTTAAATAAATTAAGTGTATTTAATGATATTTTTCTTACATTTAGTGATTCAATTAGTCGAGTGTGATAAAAGTTTTTAGAGAAAATCCCACCATTGGGATAATTTGTGATAATTCGTGCTTTGGATTAGTGAACATTCCTAAATTCAGGTAAGCCTAGTGAAATAACGTGAAATAATTCGAGCAAATAGTGAAATTATCCGCGTTGAGCAGGAAAACGAGCCCAGCCAACGTGGGCGGTTTGTGCGGAGTGACTACGGTCCAACGGTTGCGGAAGCACGTGCGTCGTCGTTTGAATTTCGCACCGACGCGACGCCAAGGGGACGCCCATCGAAGCCCACATCTCGTCGCATAGCTGTTTCGACAGTCGTGCAACAAAACCCGCACGTGTGACACGACTCGCAAGTCCATCAGTCGCGTGGTGTCAGCCGTGACATTTTTAACGGAAACACTCCACAGTGCTAGGGGATATCTGTACCCCGAAATAAGACACCTGCGCGCGAGTCCTGTGGGTGGCGTACATTGTTGGCTCGAAACTGCCGCATTGAGAGTTTGCTACGTAGTCTGTGCCAAGTCCAAGGACATCCGACGTGGGATCGCCGGAAGAAGACAAGGTCAGATCTGCCCTTTGCTCGAAAACTGTTTCTAGAAACAAATCCAGTTAATTAGAATTGAATTGAGAACGTGACGTCACACACGGTTAGGGAACTAGGCTTTCCTTAATTTAATAAATCAATTTCTACCTATTGCACGGTCATTACTCGAAAAATTGATCGCTTCTATTATTTCGCGTGCGTAAATTGAATAAAACGAATAAAATTACTTCTAGTTTAGACCACACTCCACTTTGCTTTCGTCACGGATTTTTTTGATTAGATTTAAGGTTGAAATTTTCCTATTAGTTGCTAAGCTTTTTTCTTATTGTTTGATTTTTGAGGTTTGTATATATTTTTCTTAGTTTTTGTGTTCAATTTGAAGTTGGTAAGTACTGAATTGGTTTATTGGCTACGACGTTTTGGTGTTGTTGAAGTGCGACTTCGGTTCTGGTGGAACTTAAACCTGCCCTGAGTTGGCAGTCTCATCCGGGTAAAACTTAGCAGAGCTAACGGTCCTTCTTTAGAGGAGGTGGCGCTTAAGCCGCTAGCTTTTGGAAACAGGACGGAACGTTACATTTTGGCGCCCAACGTGGGGCCGAGTTGATTAGAATTTGCCAATATTTGAAGTTTGATAGGTTTTTTCGAATTAGTTGATTGAATAATCAGTCTGTTTGGAATCTAGAAGTTAAGAAATTTGGTTAGGTTTATTGAATTTGGTTGGTTTTGGTTAGATCTAAGAATTGAATTCGAAATTAGTTTAAAATTTGAATAATTAGTTGAATAAGTTGAATTTGAATAATTTTTCCTCTACTTTTGCTAAGTTTTGAGCAAATTTGCTTGAACTCACAAACAATTTTCAAATAGTGCTGTAATAAAGTTGAATTGTTTTGTTTCTGCTGTCAATTTCGCGGTTGTCAAAGAGTTTGTGATTGGTTTTGTGGTTGGAACAGGAATTATATGAACCTAACTGAGTTTGATAGTGATAAAAAGTAAATTTTCATAATGGAGTGGTACCGAATCTATGCCGATGACCTCGATAACGAAGAGCTGGACTATGAGCTGGCAATTCGCGCATGTCCTCTTGTAGGCGGCCAGGAGACGCGTCGAAGGGAATTGAGGAACCTTCTCCGTGGTCCGAATTCGTTGAGAACGCTGGTCGTTGCCGATCACATGATGCAGGCGGATCTCGAGATAGTACCGTACAAGCTGCAAGAAATCGAAAGGATTATGATTGATGAATCGAGCAGAGGTATGCTGTCGAGATTGGTCCATTACCATCAGAGAGTTCGTCGTTACGTCCCGCATAATCCAGTAGAGCTCGAGAATCGTCGACGTTTGTTGGAGTTGGTCGATGATTTGGCCAGAAGGTACTTCCAGGTGGACTTCCGTATGATGGAGACTCCAGTACCGCAGGACGAAATCAGGGACTTACCGGCAGCGAACTCGCCGCGGTTTATCATGCAGCCACCGGATGCCATACGTCCAGGAGATGGTGAACAGGTTAGAAGTGGCTCGTTGATGAATCCCGGTCGGCCGAATTCCACAGGCTCGATAAATTTGGAAGGTGCAGTGGGCGGTGATATCGGATCCGTTTCAGTAAATCGTCAGCCGGCACTGAACAATCCCGAACCAGCAGTGGTGCATCCTAGACCAGAAGGAGGTGCATTCCATTTGTGGCGTACCGGAGGTTCCCAGCCGCAGTACACAGGAGCGATTCCTCGTGCTGCTAGACCATCCGCTCCGGACTTTGTACAGTCGCCACCGCAGATGGTTTCGTCGGTTAATTTCAATCTACAAAATCCACAAGGCCCTGTACGCAGCATTCCTAATTCGTATCCAGCCCAAGAGATCATCGAGAATCATCAGCAATTCAGACGCCAACAGCAGGAAGTTCTGTCGCAGCCGAGGAGTGATCAGCGTCCTCAAGGAGGCGATGAGATGCGTCAGACACCGAGGATAGCGGCTGAAAACATAAACATGAATGAGTACGTGCATTGTTCACAGATCAAGGCTTATGTGAAGAGATGTGTGGAGCAGATAACCCAGCAAGGAACAAGATATTCTATTGGACAAGACAATTTGATGAACAACTTGGCAGATGAAGTCGCGCAAGTGCGTTTCGCGGACCAGGAGGTGCAGAACAGTCTACCAAACCGAATAATTCCACCGCAGTTAATGAATTTGCGTGAACCGAGCCCGCCTCTTCAACTAAGTGGATCTCGTCCGGATGCTCGGAGTACACCGAGACAAAATACCGCGAATCTGCATCGAACTTTTGCAGCTGAAGGAGATCGATTTGTTCCAGTTCAGTTTGGAAACATTCTTAATCCTAGACCGGCCGTAGCATCACCTGGGATACCAAGATACCAACCTGATGTCGATGGCTATCGTGGAAATCTACCGCCAAGAAGACAACCCCATCAACAGTGTGCGATCATCGAGAAGTGGCCAAAATTCACCGGAGATACGAATACCGTTCCCGTTACCGACTTTTTAAGGCAGATCGACATTCTATGCCGATCGTACGATATCAGCAAGCAGGAGCTCCGTATGCACGCCCATCTTTTGTTTAAGGACAACGCTTATGTTTGGTACACGACATACGAGGAGAAGTTCAATTCGTGGGAAACGCTGGAAGTCTATCTCAAAATGAGATACGACAATCCTAACAGAGACAGGCTGATACGCGAAGAGATGCGCAATCGTAAGCAGCGCCCGAACGAGCTCTTCAGTGCTTTCTTAGCCGATATGGAGATGTTAGCTCAACGTATGATCCGGAAAATGTCAGAAGCCGAGAAATTTGAGATGATAGTTGAGAACATGAAACTCTCGTACAAGCGGCGTCTAGCGTTGGAGCCAATTCAGTCGATAGACCATTTGGCCCAGATGTGCTACAAATTTGACGCGCTTGAGAGTAATTTGTATCAGGTTTACAACCAGTCAAAGTCTGTACACCATGTCGCGTTGGAAGATGAGGGAAACGAGGATTATTTGGATGCTTCAGAAGCCGAAGTTTATGCGCTGCGTTCCAAGATGATGCAAAACCGAAATAAAGCACCAGGGAAGACAGCTTCGGAAACCAAGTCTTCCAATGAGCAAAAACCATCGGAAATGACTTGCTGGAACTGCAATACGGCGGGTCATCTATGGCGCGATTGTGATAAACGGAAGAGAATCTTCTGTCATATTTGCGGAATGATGGACACAACGGCGTTCAAGTGTCCAAACCAGCATAACCTTCGTTACGAAGACGAAGAGCCAAAAAACGAGTAGTTGAGGACGATTCTGGGAATCATTGTCCTCCTACGAGTGATGTGAAGATTCCCAACGCTGTATTTTCCTACTTTGAACGAGTTTTTCAAATCAACACTTCCGTTTCCCGATGCCCGCATTTGAAGGTCAGAATATTGTCAGAAGAAATCGAAGGATTAGCCGATACTGGAGCCAGTATTTCAATCATCAGCGCCTTAGACTTAATCGAAAAGCTAGGACTCCAAATTCATCCAGTGCCTCTCCAAGTTAAAACCGCTGATGGAACTGGATACCACTGTCACGGATACGTCAACGTCCCATTTTCATTCGGGAATGTCACCCATGTTCTTCCAACAATCATCGTTCCAGAAATTACCAAGAAGCTCATATTGGGAATGGACTTTCTTAATAAGTTTGGTTTCCGTTTGACCGCCTCTAAGAACGAATCAGTGTCCAACAGCTCTTCAGAAACCGTTTTGCCTGAAATAAATCAACTAGACGTTGGCTTCGTGGAAGACTATTTTGGGAATAACAACGAGACGATTTGCTTCGAATTACTTCCTTGCGAAGTAAACGAAACGCCTAAAATTGAGTTGGATCCAAGTTTGGAAATGCCCACGGTGGAAATTCCAGAATCGCACATGCACCATGCCGAAGATTTGCAAACGGAACACCCTCTGAGTGAGGCGGAACGGCAAATGCTCTTTGATGCTGTCCAGACTCTCCCTGCGACAAAGGAAGGACAATTAGGGAGAACAGCTCTATTAAAACACCAAATCGACCTTGTTCCAGGAGCAAAACCAAAGAAATTTCCTTCCTATCGTTGGTCCCCGTCAGTTGAAAGCGTAATCGATGCAGAGGTTGAGAGAATGAAGAAGTTAGGCGTCATTGAAGAATGTCCTCAAGCCGTTGATTTCCTGAACCCATTACTACCCATCAAAAAAGCCAATGGGAAATGGCGCATATGCCTTGACTCACGAAGGTTGAACCAGTTCACCAAACGGGATGAGTTCCCGTTCCCGAATATGATGTCCATACTGCAGAGAATACCGAAATCCAAATATTTCACGGTAATAGATCTTAGCGAATCGTATTATCAAGTGGCCTTGGATGAATCTTCAAAGAACATGACCGCATTTCGAACGGCTAAGAGCCTTTATCGGTTTACAGTAATGCCGTTTGGTTTGTCCAACGCTCCGGCAACCATGGCTCGCCTTATGGCTCGAGTATTGGGTCACGATTTGGAGCCGAGGGTTTATGTATACCTCGATGACATCATCATCGTTTCTAATAGCTTGGAGGAACATATCGAACTGATTAGAGAAGTAGCTCGGAGACTTCGTAACGCGGGTCTCACGATAAATTTGCAGAAAAGTAAATTTTGTCAGACGAAGATCCGGTATTTGGGGTACGTCCTCTCAGAAGACGGCTTGTCCATGGACATTAGCAAGATACAGCCTGTCCTAGAGTACCCCGTACCCAAGACGATAAAGGACATAAGAAGACTCCTCGGATTGGCTGGATTTTACCAAAAATTCATACCCAATTATTCAGAAGTTACTAGTCCTATCTCCGATTTGCTAAAAAAGAATCGTAAGAAGTTCACTTGGACTGCAGAAGCTGATGATGCACTAACAAAACTTAAAACCCTACTCGTAACAGCGCCAGTACTCGCGAACCCGGATTTTACGAGAACTTTCGTGATAGAAACGGACAGCTCGGACCTCGCGATAGGAGCTGTGCTGACGCAGAACATCGACGGCGAAAGGCGACCTATAGCGTACTTTTCTAAGAAGCTATCAAGTACCCAGCGACGCTATAGCGCTACGGAAAGAGAGTGTCTCGCCGTCCTCTTGAGTATAGAGAACTTCAAACATTTCGTTGAGGGATCACAGTTCGTAGTACAAACCGATGCCATGAGCCTCACGTTTCTACGCAACATGTCCATCGAGAGCAAATCGCCTAGAATTGCACGCTGGGCATTGAAACTGTCCAAGTACGATCTGCTGTTACAGTACCGTAAAGGTAGCGAAAACATCCCAGCAGATGCCTTGTCGAGAGCGGTTAATACAGTCGACGTTGTCCTTGGGGATCCCTACATCACTCAACTGAAGAGAATGATCGAGCAGTTTCCCGACAAGTACCGTGACTTCAACATTCAAGATGGGAAAATATACAAATTCGTCACAAATACGTCAGTTGCTGAAGATAACAGCTTCAGATGGAAGTACGTGGTACCCTTCAACGAGCGACCAGATATCATGCGAAAAATTCACGAAGAAGCCCACCTTGGACCAGTCAAGACACTTGCCAAAATTCGTGAGCGGTTCTATTGGCCACGAATGGCAACCGAAGTGAAGAGATTTTGCTTCCGATGCGAAGTTTGCCGTGAATCAAAAGTGCCAAATTTGAACGTGACTCCTCGTTGCGGAAAACCAAAACTTTGCTCACGTCCATGGGAGCTAATCTCCTTAGATTTTCTCGGACCATACCCGCGAAGCAGGAAAGGAAACGTTTGGATTTTGGTGGTCAGTGACTTCTTTTCCAAATTCGTGTTGGTGCAATGTATGCGAACTGCAACAGCCCAATCAGTTTGTGCATTCGTCGAAAACATGGTTTTCAATTTATTTGGCGCACCTGCCGTATGCATAACCGACAATGCACAAGTCTTTAAAGGTGAATTGTTCACAAAACTACTACAAAAGTATGCGGTTACTCACTGGAACCTCTCCGTGTACCATCCAGCGCCGAATCCCACCGAACGTGTTAATCGGGTTATCGTCACCGCGATCCGATGCTCGCTGAACCATAAGAAGGATCACAGGGACTGGGACGAATCTGTGCACCAGATTGCGAAGGCGATTCGCACGAACGTACACGATAGTACGGGTTACACACCGTATTTCGTTAACTTCGGTCGGAATATGGTGAGCAGTGGAGACGAATATGAACTCCTGCAACGCGTCCAGGATAACCGGAGTTCAGAAGACCTAAAACGAGAAACAAGCAATTTGTTCAATATCGTCCGAGAAAACCTGTTGAAAGCATATAAAAGGTATAGCACACCATATAATCTACGAGCCAATACAAAACACCACTTCGCAGTAGGAGATGTTGTGTACAAAAAGGAAATGCATCTATCGGACAAGCAAAAGAACTTTGTAGGCAAATTTGGAAACAAATTTAGCAAGGTTCGAGTACGTGAAGTGCTCGGAACAAACACCTACGTAGTAGAGGATTTGGATGGGAACCGGATTCCTGGTAGCTATCACGGATCCTTCCTCAAACGCGCATAAGAAATACCAGCTATGACGGTGCATCCGCCGATGCACAGAAACCAGCCAACGAAAACAAAATACTCTTAGAGGTGTACGGCAATAATCCAACGTCGAGATGTCACATAGTGTTTCCTCCGTTGTTGATTCTTAGGTATAAACTAGTTCACAGTAAATAAAATACATTATCCTTTTAAAACTTTGTCATGTTAGTTAGTTCTAATTGGAATTTGGTTGAATGAGGGATCGATGCACTTTCACTTTCAATTTCATTTTTGTAGACACATTTTGCTTCGAAGAAAAAACACTCTTTCTCCCCATAGTTTCACTAGATACATACCTCATTCAATAGCCCGCAACTCCTTCCATCAATAGCCTATTAATTTTCTGCAATTGTAGCGTCAAATAGTAGTTTTCTCCATCAATTTCGATTATTCTATAGTTTTCAATCACCGATGCATCCAATCACTGTTTATTTTGGTTTTCATTTCACTTTCACTTTCGTTTGACAATAGCCCGGCCAATCATCACTCGAGTTCATTTGACAGATCCGTTTGACAGCCCATCTCTCTCAACGTCAGTTAACTCACAGCATCGCGTAACATTTCATTTGGTCCAAAGTATGGTTGTGGCAAAATTAGTGTACAGTTTAGGTAATAATGTTCAGAACAGTATCTGAAGTAAAAAGTAGTTTGAATGAATAGAAGGTCTCAGACATTTCTGAGGTTAATTGGATGAAAAAAAAAGAGACGCGTGATGATTGTGTGCTCAGACATTTCTGAGGTAAATTCGGTTTTGAATGATTAGAGTTCTCAGACTTTTCTGAGGTAAATTGGATTTGGTAGACTAGGTAATTATTATTTTTTTTTCTCAGGCATCCCTGAGGTTTCGGAAATTGCATTAAGATATTCGGATTAAGATTAAAGCCACAACATACCTGCAATAGGTGTCATTCACAACCAACCCGTAAAAAAATCATTCAGATTCTTCATTCAATCAACCATTTGTCGGTTTAGATGTGGAAATCGTGATTAATGTTAGTTCTTGTCATTCGGTTTGGAAATAGTAATTGTTGTAGTATAAAAATTTCGAAATACATTTCAAAATTTTTATTCAGTTAGGATGGGCGAGAATGTAAGGACATTGTGAACCTACTTTAAAATGTTTATCATGTTGATATGTTTTTTGTTGTGCTGTCAGTTGTCATGCTGTCAGATGGGTGCAGCAAGTTTGACTGCAACGAAATATCGTAACTAGGCTGCGTACTTTTCAAGCTTACCGAAGACACCACCCAATAATGCGACACCTAGTGTTTGAACAAGTAAACCGGATGGAATATTCCAATATTCAAATTTATTACGCAGTAACATGCCAAATTGCGTCGTAGAGAATAAATCGGTGCAGTATTGTTTAAGAATAGCGAGAAATACCTAATGCAATCAAATCTCTCTCTTAAATCGAACAATAGACGGGATTAGCGCTGCAGCGATTAGGATCTGCCCAATCTAACTCGCGTCGGGTTGATCATAATTGTGGAGTGCGTACAACTGAACAGTCCAACTTTCGAAGTGACTTTAAAGTTTGATTAAAGCTAATTCTTATTGTGTAACACTAAACTCGAAGTAAGTTCGCGGTCGTTTCTTGTCTATTTAAATAAATTAAGTGTATTTAATGATATTTTTCTTACATTTAGTGATTCAATTAGTCGAGTGTGATAAAAGTTTTTAGAGAAAATCCCACCATTGGGATAATTTGTGATAATTCGTGCTTTGGATTAGTGAACATTCCTAAATTCAGGTAAGCCTAGTGAAATAACGTGAAATAATTCGAGCAAATAGTGAAATTATCCGCGTTGAGCAGGAAAACGAGCCCAGCCAACGTGGGCGGTTTGTGCGGAGTGACTACGGTCCAACGGTTGCGGAAGCACGTGCGTCGTCGTTTGAATTTCGCACCGACGCGACGCCAAGGGGACGCCCATCGAAGCCCACATCTCGTCGCATAGCTGTTTCGACAGTCGTGCAACAAAACCCGCACGTGTGACACGACTCGCAAGTCCATCAGTCGCGTGGTGTCAGCCGTGACATTTTTAACGGAAACACTCCACAGTGCTAGGGGATATCTGTACCCCGAAATAAGACACCTGCGCGCGAGTCCTGTGGGTGGCGTACATTGTTGGCTCGAAACTGCCGCATTGAGAGTTTGCTACGTAGTCTGTGCCAAGTCCAAGGACATCCGACGTGGGATCGCCGGAAGAAGACAAGGTCAGATCTGCCCTTTGCTCGAAAACTGTTTCTAGAAACAAATCCAGTTAATTAGAATTGAATTGAGAACGTGACGTCACACACGGTTAGGGAACTAGGCTTTCCTTAATTTAATAAATCAATTTCTACCTATTGCACGGTCATTACTCGAAAAATTGATCGCTTCTATTATTTCGCGTGCGTAAATTGAATAAAACGAATAAAATTACTTCTAGTTTAGACCACACTCCACTTTGCTTTCGTCACGGATTTTTTTGATTAGATTTAAGGTTGAAATTTTCCTATTAGTTGCTAAGCTTTTTTCTTATTGTTTGATTTTTGAGGTTTGTATATATTTTTCTTAGTTTTTGTGTTCAATTTGAAGTTGGTAAGTACTGAATTGGTTTATTGGCTACGACGTTTTGGTGTTGTTGAAGTGCGACTTCGGTTCTGGTGGAACTTAAACCTGCCCTGAGTTGGCAGTCTCATCCGGGTAAAACTTAGCAGAGCTAACGGTCCTTCTTTAGAGGAGGTGGCGCTTAAGCCGCTAGCTTTTGGAAACAGGACGGAACGTTACAAATGTGAAATGCCAACAAGGGCTGAAGTGGCTGGTAATAACACCCAGTTACGTGAAAAAATCCGCTGCGCTAATTGCAGCCAAAATCATACCGCTAACTACAAAGGCTGCCCTCAAAGGAAGCGTTACATCGAAGCATTACAACAGAGAAAAGAACAGCTGGCAAACCGGAACACAAACATTTCTTCAGCTGCGGGAAGACGTCGTTCGTTTACATCATCGTTCGTCGTCAGTGGGTGTAATTTCGCTGAAGCCTTAAAATCAAACCCAACTCCAACACAGACTCAACAACAACTATTCACTCCAGATGAGTTTGTGAACCTGGCAAGGGATCTAATTACTCGCCTTTCAGAGTGTTGCTCCAAGGAAATGCAGTTTGCAGCTCTAGCCGAGCTTACAATTAAGTATGTGTACAACAATGCATAATCAAACTAGTCTTAAAATTCTAAATTGGAACAGTCGTTCTATACGCCATAAAACTACAGAATTTTTTGAGTTCCTACACCAACACGAACTAGATATTGCGGTCTTGACGGAAACGTGGCTGTCCCACCGAATATCCGTCTACAACGATCAATATGCTTGTGTTAGAGTTGACAGGAACAGTGAAGACGCCGAACGAGGAGGAGGAGTTGCGATATTCGTTCGAAAAGGATTAAAATTCAACCAAATGGAGCTGCAAACATCAGTCATTGAAACAGCTGGCATTACAGTTGAAACGGACTCTGCCAGGATTTGTATTATTGCTGCCTACTTCCCAGGATCCTCAAACACTCGTACTCTGAATCAGTTCAAAAGAGATGTTCGGAGACTCGTCCGTTTCGATGACCCATTTTTTGTAATTGGAGACCTGAACGCTCGTCACAGATCATGGTGTCCGATCACGGACACTGGACAGAGGTTGGCCGGCTCTTCCCACTGAAGAGGGCCGCAGGAACGAGTGCTGCAGACGATAGCTCGACGACTGAATAACTCTTAAGTGTTAGTCTTGTAAAAGGCTGATTATTCGGCTGTCCAAGAAAGAAGGCTTGAGGGATACGGTTACAACGATGTTTATCCTATGACTGCTTTACAAAAACTGATTCTCTTCGAGCAAATGCGATCACTTATATATCCCACCCCAGCACTCCCAAAACACACCATCCACCAATCAGCGCTAGCCTCGCTCGCATTGGTCGGTGCCCTGATCGACGCTGAGATGCGAACATGTCGCAGCGTGTTCTTCGCGTCCTCGTCTCGTTTCGTTCGCACGATGCTGGAATCTGGTCTCGCTGTTGTCGGCGTCGATGTGGGGTGAAAACATCACCGGCAGAAACTGGAAACTTCGCTTCGTGAGCGAACATACTCCCCGGCAAAGAATAAAGTTCTTTGTGTTGCGGTTGACGTTCAACGATAAAAGAGCTTAGTGATAGCTCGTCAGGTGGATTTCTCGGCTTCACAGTCGGATGAGATATCCTTACATCAGGGTCTGGAGGCTTTGACGGTTGATCCGATTCATTCAGCAGGATCATCAGCAATGCAGAAGCAATTATCTCGAGCATCTTCACTTGCTGCACGATGACTTGCTCGAGTTTGTGTGGATCTTTGTTCCCGGTTACGATAAGGGTCCTCTTGTAAGGCTGACATTGCTCCTCGATTTCGGAATACTTTTTCAAAAATACTGTAGTTTCATCAGGAGAAATTACCACTTCCAATGGTTGATTAAAGGAGAAATTACCACTTCCAATGGTTGATTAAACGGCTGATCATCCAACGGTACAAGAATCGATGTCGACGAATTGAGTTTCGTTGCTGAAGCTGGAATGGGCTGCTTCACCGACGATGTCAAAGATCGGGTTTCCACATCAGCTGGCAGTTGTTCACAAACAGGCTTACTAGATGCAGCAGCAGACACGCTCAACTTCTCCATCAGTATACTCACATCAGAATGTTGGACCTTCAACAACTCGCACTCCACAAAAAGCTCGGCATATTCTGGCTCTGCTCTGTAAAGCATCAGTAGGGAATCCACTTCTTCACACTCATGTCCACATTCTTCCACTTGATGCTTGAGGAATTGCATGAACACCTCATTTTTCTCTGAATCAAAACAGATATTGCTGAGGGCCTCTTCGATGCACGTCAGCTCCACTTCAATCTCACTAATTTGTAACAAAAGCTCAACTTTTTCGGCCATGTTCAAAACTCACTTCCACACTGACTTTTTCTCAAATGTTTTTCAAAACACCAAAAGCTTTACTTCATTTATCAATGTTCACAATTTCAGTACGCATTCACTTAATCGATTAACACTCCTCTCCACATCGGAACGAAACGTGTTCGGACAAGTTCAGATGTTTTCACTCTCTGGCATCTGGAAACACTCGCGCGCGATCTGCTTGCGGGTTGAAAATGTCGGACTGATCACAGTACCACTCGCGCTCGGTTTACTTTCGGGTTTGAATTTTATCTGACTTGAAATTTGATTTCCATTCACAAAATCACTTGGACATCGCAATAGATTCACGAACACACTCTGGCCGAATCGCTAGGAAAATTGGTTCGTCCCAATCCGCAGACTGGCGACACAACGTTGCGGTTGCAAGAACACGGCAACAAAAATCGCTATTCGATTTACTTCCACTCACGACTGGTTCACCTGAACCGGAACTGTGATGCGCCTCTCGCACCACGCAGGAGCAGAACGTGCTCGGACACGTCAGGGAAATACTCTACCACTATCACTGTCGGCGTTCACGCCGAAACTTCGACCACTCGCGCGCGACTTACTTTCGCGTTTAACAAATCGGACTTTCAAACTTTCACTCACTGGTTCACATTTGAACCGAAACTGTGATGCGCCTCTCGCACCACGCAGGAACAGGACGTGTTCGGACACGTCAGAGAAACACGACTCTTGGACAACCAGAGGAAAACCAGCTCTGAATAACTGCGCCGGCTATCGTCTCAGCGGAACGGGTATCGTCGCAATCGTCAGATTGGCGACTGGGTAGTGGACTGTATGCGGGGTGGTGCCTCAATCGTCAGATTGACGACACCCCAAGCAACACACATGTTATATAAAAGTTACGACAGCGCAAGTTTTGGTTGTATAGAAGTTTATTTTAAGTTATTTCAACACAATGTTTGAATTACGTAAAATAAACTTCTATACAACCAAAACTTGCGCTGTCGTAACTTTATTATAACATGTGTGTTGCTTGGGACGCGTACGTTGCGGGTGCAACACCAAAACGGATCGCTCGTGGATCCGCCCAGACAACCAGTAATCGTATAATATGTTGCATAAGATGATAAAGTGGAGGCCATATACGTACATGCTCCCATTTAGGCGCATGTAAAATGTACGCATATCACATCCACTTTAACATCTTATTCAAAATCTTATACGATGACTGGTTGACTGGGCGGTTCGAAGGACCAAAATGTCCGATCACGGACACTGGACAGAGGTTGGCCGGCCCTTCCCACTGAAGAGGTCCGCAGGAACGAGTGCTGCAGACGATAGCCAATCAACTAGGTGGCGGTAGTGGGCAAACGTCAAACTCGAGCAAAAACGATGCGAGCGCCACGGGTGGTCAGTTGGCCAACTATCCAATTTTCAAATAGACCGTTAAATCGGTGTACGATGCAAAATATCAGAGTGTTACGTCTGTTTGTCTGTGCCGGAACTATCGTCATGCTGATTGGCACAATTTCTCCAACGTCGTGCATCGAAGTCTTGACATCAACTCAGGTATTATCAACAACCTAAACACAAAAGAACAAATCGACGAAGCTGTAGCACTGTTTTCTTCAGTAATGGTAGAAGCTGAGAATACTTCAGTTCCACTAGTCACACGCACCACTCGTAAACAGCCCAGGTAACCACTAAGCACTGTTCTGAGCATTATAACGGCCATTAAACAGCTTTTCAGTGCTAAGTAGCTCTATATAAGCATTCCTAATGCTTATAGGCACTATAACCAGTAAGAACTAAATTAAGCCCTGTAAGCCTATATAAAGCCTACAAGCTGTAAAGAAGTTTGTCAGTGCTGTCACAGGGCTTGGAGCACATGACGTTTATATCAATCAAAATAGATTTCGACCAAAACAGACTCGAGTCGGTCATTATCAATACATTTTAAACATCCATGTCGGACGGGATTGACGAAACGGGATTATTTTTGGCACATTTACCGGAATGGTGTTGTTAAATAGATAATGGAATTTGGTTATCTTGATTATTCCATTTTTTTCAATCAAGACAAACTCCAGCTCGTTTCCCTCTTCTTGTGAAACGTTTCCCGACCATTTATATAAACATTGCTTCTCCTGCATCAATTCCTGCGTTCGTTACCACCAACCTTACCACTGAATCATCCTCATCCCATATCATTTTCAACCCTCGAAATGCCCAAACTATTTTATTTTTCATGGTTTAAATACTAGTTTGATCACACCATTCCCATGGTGCATTGGTGGAGCAGATGAGAAAGGCAACGGACTTGGACTTGATCAGGAACTCGGAGGACAACAGTTAGAATCTGGATGAAGTAGCAAAAAAGCAACTTCAATGGAAGCGAAGGAAGTTAGAAAAGAACAGGAGATAAACAATTTTTTTTTCTTTTTTCTTTGTCTCACTTTTGACAACTTTCGCTCCAGAGACTTGGTACGATATTTTAAAGTTGGCCGTATATCAGCCGAATAATTCGCCAAAAGTGGCTTTTGAGCAGCTCTATAAGAGGATATAGAACCAATTAGCTCTGTTAGCCAGCTTCTACATTCGACTATAGAGCCGACTTAATGCCATTTTTACGGCTTAATGGTTACTTGGGAGGAGTTACCGGAAAACGTAAAGCTGCTTATTCGCCTAAGGAACGTTCGCCGCCGTCAATACTACCGTACCAGGGACCCATATCTTAATGCAGTGGTCAACGAGTTGAACAACCGAATTCGCGAAGAATGTGCAATCTTCAACTATAGGAATTTTGAAACAACGTTACGAAATCTAACCAACAGCAGTGACAAATTTTGGAAGATAAGCCGGAACACGGTAAAATACCAACCTCCCCTGAAAAGCGGAAACAAACTCCTGGTAACGAATGCAGAAAAAGCCAACGTCCTAGCCGAAGCATTCTCTGCATCACATAATAATACTCTGCCTGGAGACACGACTACGGCAGAAGCAGTTAATCGCTCCGTAGAAGAAATTGTGACAATGGATAACGTCAACGAGGATCCTTCAACATCCTGTAAGCCTGGTGAAATAAGAACAATTATTAAACAGATGAAATGTCGGAAAGCACCCGGCCAAGATGGAATACGGAACCTGCAACTAAAGCATTTGCCACGCAAAGGATTAGTGTTTCTCTGCAAAATATTCAACGCATGACTGAAGTATGGGTACTTTTCAGATATTTGGAAAACTGCAACCGTAGTTCCAATTCCAAAGCCGGATAAGGATATAAAGCTTGAGTCATTTAATATCTGGACGCACTGTTCAATTTACTGTAGCGCCTCTGGTGGTCGGATCTGGAAAACTTTGACAGCAGTTTGTTTTGGAATGTTGCCTCCTTCAGTGTTGAAAATTTTGTCACGATTGGTTTCGTTTCCTAAAAGTTATACGTAATGGAAGCCGCGCATCGATAATTAATTTTGGACACACACTTCGAAAATCCAACGTGGTCAGGTTCAAAAATTGCGAAGTACGTGAAAATGGACAATGGTCAGCTTCCCGGACAATAATTTTATAAATCCGCAGGTCGGGGTGATGTCCCCAGTAAGTTCAAGTTTGTTTTTGCCAATAAGAAAGTTGATGATCAGGCAAGGTATTTGCAGCTGCGACCAAAAAACAAAGGTTTTCGTGACAAACAGGACCATGGATTCCAAAGTGTACAAGCAGGAGTGCCTGGAAAAGCGTGTTCTTCCGTTCTGAACAGCTTACAATGGACCTGTTAAGTTTTGGCCAGATCTGGCAAGTTGCCACTACAGCAGAGAAGTGCTACAGTGGTATCAATACAACGAGGTGGATTTTAACAAAAAAAAAATCAATTCATTAAATTGCCCTTAGTTCCGCCCAATCGAGAAATATTGGGCAATTGTCAAGCAGAAGTTGAAGAAGAGTGGAAAGGTGGTCGGGATGCAACATAGATGCAAAGATGGTGGAACTAAATAGCCGCTCAGGTGAAATAACAGACTGTCCAAGATATGATGAGTGGTTTTTCGGGGAAAGGTCAAAATTTCATAAAAATCAATTCGGAATAATTTTAAGGCTATTTTTCCTAGAAAGTTCAATAAATATCCTTGATTTTAAGTACAACATATTTTTTATTTCAATAACATATTTCCGAGACAGATCCGTTTTTTTGCGTCCAGATATTAAATGACTCAAGCTTTAATAATACCGAGTAACTATCGCCTCATCAGCTTACTCAGCAGTTTAAGTAAAATTTTGGAAAGGATTGTCCTTAAACGCTTGAACAACCACATAGAACTTGCTCAAGTAGTTCCAAATGAACAATTCGGGTTTAAGGCAGGTCACTCCACGTGTCACCAATTAGTGCGTGTGACCAAAATGATAAATGCCGGATTCGAAGCGAAAAAATCGACGGGAATGGTATTATTAGATGTGGAGAAAGCATATGATACAGTTTGGCATGATGCTGTTATACGTAAGCTTCATGTATCCCGTTGCCCAATTTATTTTGTCAAACTTGTGCAGTCTTTTTTGACACAAAGACAGTTCCAAATAACTGTAAACGGGACACTATCCGGCTGCCATAGCATCCCTTTCGGCCTTCCCCATGGTTCCGTCTTGAGCCCCACATTATACAACGTGTTCACCAGCGACGTCGAAAAGGTGGGCGATGTCGTGTATGGCTTCTTTGCTGATGATACGAGTTTCCTCACTACCCACGACGATGCCAAGATAGTGACTACCAAGCTCCAGCATGCCCAAAACAAACTGGAGGAATATCAACACCGATGGAGGATCAAGATAAATCCATTGAAAACCCAAATTGTCTTTTTTACAAAGAGGAGAGCTGTACACCATTTTCCATCATCAATGTTAAAAATCAATGGGATTCCCGTTAAGTGGACGACGGAGGGAAAATATCTTGGACTAATCTTAGACCAAAAATTGTTATTTGACAAACATATAAATGAAAGCATAGCTAAGGAGAATTGGCTAACCAGGGCATTATATCCACTCATTAATCGAAGGTCTGCTCTACAACTCGCCAATAAGTTGCTTCTGTTCAAATGTATTTTCCGACCAAAGCTAACATACGGATCTCCAGTGTGGCAAAACTGCGCCAGATCACACCTGAAACGCTTACAGGTAAAGCAAAATAAACTATTAAAATTGATCCTTGGATTACCCTGGCCAAGTTCGCAGGGGTTGACGGTATTAAAGTGAAGGAGTTTCATTTTGATTATTGTAATGTAGTGTTCTTTAGTGAAACATATCACCTTTTTAACACTTTAATGCGCCTCCAACGGTTCATCGCGAATCGGCTGCTGCAGATGGAGTATGGCTGATCATATGCATCAGACATGCTCGATAAACACGGAGGAACCGCCAGGGCTCAGTAGAGTCCATTCCCAAGCAATAGTTCCAAATCGGTTGGATTTGAGAAGGTTTTGATGATCGTTACAAATCCTAATAAAAGTTTTATAGGATTTGTGACTGGTTTTGGAACCTTTTACAGCCAGCCGACTTCAAAATGTTGTTTGGGCTCTATTTGCCACATTTCTCGGTTGATTTTGATTAGTAATTTATTAATGCCATAGTCGCTTTTTCGAATTTTTACAATGTTAGGTACTTGATTATATTTTCTTTAAATAAAGCAATTAAAATCAACCGAAAAATTAATAGTGGGAAGAAGATTTGCAGCACTTAATTGTGCTGATAGATTCGAAGCTAACGTGCGAACACTTAAACGCATTGTTGATGTCAATGCGTTCGACGTGACAGTTTGGACGAAAAACTGATTGCTTTTTATTAACTGAACAACGTTACTTTTGTATGACTAGGTTGACATTTCTAGGCCGCGCATGAGAATATGACATGGTTTATCTTGGTAGGACCGATAGGACAGAACGAATTTGAATATTTTTCAAGGTATTTGTAGGGGGATGAATACATAATAGTTGGCAAGCAATTTTTGTTTTATTAAAGTCAACTGACCAACTTGGCGTATTTTTGTTTATCTCTTAGATGGTGCTATGACACCAACAGAAAAAAATATCAGAAGTTCAGTTACATGTTAATGTGGGTTTTGGACCGATGACAATTTAAGGACACAAGAGATGAACACAGAGAAGTAGAAATCAAGAAAACAATTTGACACAGAATCGACTATATTTTAACATACGGGTGTTATATTCAAAGGTTTTCGGATTCGGCAGGCATCTGACTCGGTTAACAGTGAGAACTAAACTGAAATATATTTCTTTCGGTCGTATACATCATGCATGCTGAGTTGCCACTCACTTCTATCGTACATGTATTGATTATCGAAAGTAGTGTACACAGTGGAGTACACTACAACTCCTTTTCCCTTAGGATTGAAAACTATTTATCTTTTTATTCAGAAAAGTCAGGTTCTACAACACAATTCCAATCAGTCATTCAGAATGCAAAATCAGGTTTGATTTGCTCTAATTTAAAATGAAACACTTGCATCAGTAAGTGAGATATTAGACTAATAAAAAAAACTATTATCAAAACTGCTATTTTTATAATTATATAGTTGCATACTGCTACATCCATTTTTACTACCATTTAAGGTTAAAGAGTTGGTTCCAAGGTTGATTCTTTCCCATTTCGAAACAGTTCTCCATAGTTGGCGAAACTACCCTAGATGCTGCACAAAAAACCCGCAAACAGACTACACGTTAGAGATGTGGAAGCGCCAAACGATAATTTTCCTGATTGACTCCCGGCATCAGACACATTCAGTATAGCGTTTGCGTGAGGTGATCGTCATACGCCCTTCTCTCCATCGTCGGGAAACAGTATTCACATCAAAATTGGGCAACAAACACTCCCTGACGCACCGTTGTTGCTGAAACATCCTAATATGCCGAAGTGCGACTCTCTTGTAAATGATATCATTGTTCATACTGCTCACCGTCGTCAAGCAAAATAGCACAAAATGACAAACAATAAAATCTGGGTTCAAAAGAATCGTTGCTAGCGATTCAAAATGACGTTTATGAACAGTTCAATTAAAAAAAAACACACTTACAACAAAAAATAAAAAAAATACGCTGCACGATTGGAAAAATGATTTAGTTACCTATGTAAAAATCAACGACCTAATCGGCAGGAAAAAAAGTTGAAGTGCAAAACGAGAAAAAAAACGTCACCCAGTATCGTCACCGAAACAAAACAAAAAAATGCACAAAAAGATGCTGCCGAGCCAACATAAAATGCACAACACAAAATTCACGCGTTGTACGCATTTTCACAAACTTTTGCACGCTTTCACAAGAAGCAATGGCCGAAAAAAAATCACGCGACAAAAATGATAAACAATAAATCCAGTTCATCCTCGAGCCACTGTTATATTCAAAGGTTTTCGGATTCGGCAGGCATCTGACTCGGTTAACAGTGAGAACTAAACTGAAATATATTTCTTTCGGTCGTATACATCATGCATGCTGAGTTGCCACTCACTTCTATCGTACATGTATTGATTATCGAAAGTAGTGTACACAGTGGGGTACACTACAACGGGTTCGACTGATTCGATGAATCTATCTAGAAGAATCTAGAAGACAATTGACGCTAAGATTGGAAAAAAGCTTGCAGTTGGGACTAGACTACAATAGTGGCCGATAGGAAACAATGCGCTAGACAGCATTATTATTCAATTTTTAATATTTACCCGTAGGCTTTTCGCCGGTTGACAGTACAGTATTTAGCTGTGTACGAAGATACGGATTAGCTGGTGTACAGATGACCGGGTTCTCACGGGCAGTGCTTCAAGCGAGGCTTACATAGCAAACCTATTTTCCTTGACTTTCCACGCAATGGACATCCGACCGAACACACGTGTTTTCGTTAATCTCCTAAGCATTACATATTAAGACATGACGTATGTGCATGACGGAACAACTAGCAGGACACAGTTCTAGACGTCTCTTTTCAATAACGACATTCAGCATATTTCCAATAAAACTACACTTCAATGTAGCAAAGACTAAAGCTGCTGTGATAGAACAGATCAGAATGACTTAATTGACTATTACCTTGGAGATCTACTTCGAATGGCACTGGAAGCGTTCAATAACCCTTATTTTTAGTATTATTATAGGGAATTCTATGCGGAACATCTTTGTTGAAGACCGCTAAGTGATCCGACACTTGCTAAAAAAAGTTGTACCCTAGACTTAGTGTATCGAAAAAACAACCAGTTTTTATTGATGCTATTCGATAATGTGTTAAAATTACCACCAATTATTTGAATTATAATTTTTGAAGCATATCTGTATCATTACGTCTCGTGTATCATTATCGGGCTTTTACTTATTACATTTTACTGATTTCGTCTTATTTACATAACAAATAGTAGAACCCGAAATGTTATTGGGCGCGCTAGTGTAAAACATAGGATCTGAAAATATTTTCTCATACCACCACGTTTTTGATTATTATTGGTTTTATATTTTTCACAGTTCACTAGAAATATGGTGCATTTGATGATGCAGGATTTATATTTTTATTGCAACCCTTTGATGAAATATTCCTGTTTGAAGGTTAGTGCAAAATTACCGCACGCACCCTGTACTTTTATTTAAGGCAAATACACAAAGGGAAATATAAAAAGGCGCGTGATGTCTATTCTGTTTTAGGTGCCAGCCAGAGTGGACGCGTCACGCGGCGCGGCGCGGTGCAATGCGGCATTTGACAGGTCGCGCGTCGACGCGCGGCAGAACTCCGTTCATTAGAATACAGGGAAAACAATCAAAACATGCCAGAGTGCGCGCGGAACGATGCGAAGCGGAAAGCGTTTAGCCGCGCGACGCACGACAAAACAGTGCATGCACTGTTTTTGATGCGGAAGTCATGCGGTTGCGCGGATAATTTTGTATTTTTGTGTGGATTTCGTCCGTTTTTACAAAATCATGGCGCTAATTTTACGAAATTGTTTTTCAAATGTATTCAAAATTAATAAAATTAATAAAATATATTAACATGAATAATATCACATGTTTATTATCCGGTGGCGTCTCGTAACCTCACTTTTCACCTATTTTGCGAATCAAAATAAGTATTTCCTTCAAATTTATGATTAAAGACTTAACGGAAATAATCGAAATCTCTGTCATTCTACATCCATTACAAGCAGAGCTTTCACATTACCCCTACCCATGTTTCATGCATAAAAACGGTTGGCACCCTCTCGATTATTTTACTATCTCAAAGTATTCTACTAGGGCTGTAAGCTTAAAAAATAGTTTCAAAATAAAAATATACTATTTTTGAGTTACCAACTTGTTTTATTGCATTGCTGTTTAAAAATAAACGAAGGGGTGCCATTTTTTACGTATACAACCCTGTGGTAGCTCTGACTGCAAGCTCACTTGTTCATAAAATTTCAAAATTTGTACCTGTAGGGCGGGTAGATTTGAGGTTAGGAAATCACCATTATCCCAAATGTATACCTCTTCTGAATCATCTGAAAGAAATAGCAGTTGAAGGTAAATTAAGATAAATGGTTCATTTTTAATTTTAGGTTGAGCACAATAATCACATATCTCCTGGAAATCTTTCATCAGATAACTCTAGAAAACTGTTGAAATGTTATGGCTTTTAAACCGATAGAGAGGAGATAGCTCACTTTGATTGTGTGCTACTGGTTGTCAAGGCGAACCTGTCACAAACTGTCTCTGCAACCAGAGTTAGAAATTGTACATTGATGGTGTGAAGTGTTCCAATATCTAAAAAATCTTATCAAAACTTCTCACCGTTTCTTGTAATTCGAAAGATAAAATAAATATGGTGAGTTTAATAAAATAACATATATAAATAAAATAGTTATGGTCAGTATTTATGTGCAAAGATGGCGGAAATTATGAAAACTTTTCAGTTTGCTTTACGAACAGACGCTTTGCACCGCGTTCACTGTGGCTATCAAGCCGCGTTGGAAGCCGCGTCAAAAACGCGCCGCACCGCGTCGCGTCGCGTGACGCGTCCACTCTGGCCGCAGCCTTAAGCACGCTTCTCAGATCGAAATAAAAACACCACTGTACGTTATGAGATTTCAACTAGAACTGACTCGTCTTTGCTTTATTCACCTTTTTATCATAGCCGGCTCATACACAGCCAAACACATCTCGTTTCCGTTTAACGGAATCAGTCGAGCTTTTCGCTCGCACTCTTAAGACAGATCATACAGTTCTTCCCCTTAGGAAAGAATTACATTAACAATCTTGAGCAAATTCAGAAATAACACTTAAAACCTAGTTCATAATGATTTTAATTTTCAATGAGAATTCAAACGTAATTTTAAAATCATTTTGAGCTCAAATATACGAAACCTTTGTCACACTTAATTCTTCTAATCCTCTTAGATCTTCTAGGCATCGTTCCGGGTGATCTTTCCTCTGCTTCGACAGCATATTTCCGCTTTTGTCCTCGTTGCAATTCATCCTCCGAAAAACCGTGAAATTCATCACCACTGGACTGTCTTGTTGGCTGCGACCGTTGCCGACCCCACCGGATGGTTGGCTTCTCGAAATGGTTTTGATCCTTATTCACGCGAAGCTGATTTCGGTGGGCCATGGTTTGCGCGCTTCCAATGGAAATCAGAATACTCCGTCAGCCCTTGCCGACCCAATGGACTCCGTGGAAATGCCTGTTGGCAATTGCAGGAGCCGTCAGTTGACGTGATTCACCTTGATTTGCCACCCGGGTGTAACAATTGCCGTATTTGTTCAGGCAAAAACGCCACCGCCCACTGGATAGTATACTGCCCCTATTCGCATAACAGTCCCATCTTTGCTGGGTTTCCTATTCACATGGGACTGTTGTGCGAATGGGGGCAGTATAGCCCGCTCAAGCTTGCCTTTGTTACGCTTTCCCGATTCGGACGAATCAGCAACAGCCAGTCAATCCCCCGATGTGAAAGCGGCCAACTCCACCGTAGATGTTTTGGACTACGCGCGAATTTTACTTCTAAGTCACTCCCGCAGCCGTCGATCCAAAGTTCTTTCCAAAGGCAGGCAAATAAGTCCAGCAAAGAAAAGTCTTACTGTTCACCACTTTTTTTCCTTCGTCGCAACTATTCTGTTTTAAGCACGCTTCTCAGATCGAAATAAAAACACCACTGTACGTTATGAGATTTCAACTAGAACTGACTCGTCTTTGCTTTATTCACCTTTTTATCATAGCCGGTTCATACACAGCCAAACACATCTCGTTTCCGTTTAACGGAATCAGTTGAGCTTTTCGCTCGCACTCTTACCCGACGTCTCCACTAGACAGAAATGTCTTGCCATTTTGCTGGACAGATGTGTCATGACAGAAATGTTATCTCGCTGTTTGCATGCAAAGCAGCGATGTTGATCATTTCTGTTACGTTTTCTCTTTCTGGCAGCAAAATGGCAAGACATTTCAGACTAGTGGAGACGTGGGGTTAAGACAGATCATACAATGTCAAGTCTCTACTCGCTTCTACACATGGCAGGGTTGCCATGCCTTCAGATGCCATCTCTCCCTAGGCTACTAGTTACATAATGAACTAATCTTTCGTAGTTGTTTGACGAAAAACCATGTTAATACCGACTTCAGAACAGTGAAATTATGTCCAATTAATAGTGGAGCGGGCCTGGTGTAATGGTTAGAACACTTGACTATCACGCCGAGGACCTGGGATCGAATCCCACTCCCGACAAACTCACAAAATGTGAGTTCTTCCTTCGGAAGGGAAGCAAAGCGTGGGTCCCGAGATGAACTAGCCTAGGGCTAAAAATCTCGTTAATACAGATAATAAAAAAAAAAATATGTCCAGTTAGACACTCGTGATCAAATATCATCTTTTAACCACACGTTGCTAGGGATGGGAACACTCACTTGCAAAAAGTTCACTCACTTACTATTTTCTCAACATAGAAGCATGCTATCAAAAACAGAGTATGGGGGACTTTCACCTTATAGTTTTATCTAAAAGTTTGACAAATAAAGCAAGGGTCACACATGCATACCAAAGCCGTGAGAGAGCTATGAACTACCTCTCTTCGCATGGCAGTCCCATGTCGTTTCTAATGCGAATCATACTTTTGTCACTCACGAGGTCATTTAAACCAAATTTGATATTCTTTTCGCCTCATTTCACAGCTACGAAAAGGGTATGCATGAAGTGAATACATTTTTCTTGAACATATTCGGAGATATAGCACAAAATATAATAGGCGCTTTGAAAAACAACATGGGACTGATATGCGAAGAGGGGCAGTGAAGGCGACTCTCCACGAGGTGATTGTAAATTACACTCACCTTGTGGAGAGTCGCCTTAATAACTCTGTCACGACTCTCGTGTGCGACCCTTGCTCTGCTCGCAAACTTTTAGAAGATAAGGTAAAAGCTCTTCATACACTGTTTTTGATAGCATGTTTCTCAGATGAGAAAATAGCAAGTGAGTGTAACTCCTCTTTGCAAGTCAGTGTTTCCATCTTTGCACGTTGCCAGAATAACCGTTGTTAACCAGGATAATGTTTCCTATATTTTGTATAATTTGTAGGGTTGAAGATGCCGATGGTGATGACGATAACGTTATTGAAGCCGAATTTATTGATAATGAAGATGATGACGAGGAAGAGGACAATCTGAACGAAAGCAGCGATTCAAATGACGAAGATGATTCAAATAACGAAATGGAAACCGATGACAAAAAAAACATTAAACAATACTTTTGTGAGTTATGTCAAGTTCCGTTCAACTCAGCGGAGTTACTTAGGCAGCACGTATCAGAGCACTTCCTCAATGGAGGATTAGGAGGAAACGTTCAATTCTCGCATAGAACATCAACAGAATCCACTAGTTCCAGTAACAGTAGTAGTAGCAGCAGCAGTTCGTCTTGCAAGCAGCAAAGCAGCAGCGATGCTGTTGATTCAACAGAGATTAAACAAGAACCGACTTGATGATGCATTTTATCACTTTAATTTATCTCGTAGCAATGTAAACATACTTAACTTAATAAATTGCCATACATGTACGAAAAACCAAGTAGTAACATTAAATCAACATCAATGCAAATGTTTCATTCATTGCTCGCATCTAGAAGTACAGCATTTAGCATCTCGAAGCCTATTAACTATTAGTATTGGTCGCTACTGTATTGTATCCAATAAATAATAATACTAAAATATGTTATTTTTACTGCATGTTTTTTTTTTTGATGACATTCTTGCTAAGTTTCAGTACCAGTTATCGAGAATCAGCTGTCACAGAAGAACGCAAATCGCTCCTCAAGCTAATGGGCCATCCAAATTTAAAAATAATTTTTCATACTTCTTCATTTACTTGTTCAATTTTTTAACACTATATTGTTAGGGGCCGTTCATAAAAAACGGGGTGGGGGGGGGAGGGTCTGTGTTAGAGTAAAGACTATTGTCAGTACAAACTTATTTATTTTAATTCGACATTGACAATGTCAGAATTAGCGCGCTGTGTAGAGTATCAGGTATATTATGCCTCTCAAGAAAAATCAGAATATGGCGATTATCTGCCTCTGGCTTCTGATATAATAAAAGATAAGCGCGACAATACAATTGTTGGCCGACCCCGATATCTGGTCAAATTACACGATCGCAAAAGAAACACACGGAACACTTCTACGGATCACAGAACATTTATTCGGTGTTTCTACAGAAACAGTTGACTTATAACTAAAAGAAATTGCATTATAAACAACAACACAAGCCTCGATCTGTTATGGTTCGTCAGCGGCAGTGCTGCCAGTATTCATTAAAAACAAGTTATGAGGAGCGATCACTGACTATTCAACAACAATACAGCGCGCCACTTTCGACATTGTGTTTAACGCAAGGCATAACCAGTGGAAGTAAAATAATAGAGATAAGTGACATTTCAACACACGAACAGAGTAGTGTGCGGTAGTTCGGCAGCAGCAAAGTTTAACGCGCTCGCTTTGCTAGATTTTTGCGATTTTTTTTTTCCTCTTCCCTCTGCAGGGCTCCGACGACGGGACGCCAAGCAGTCAGTAGTGTGCGGTAGTTCGGCAGCAGCAAAGTTTCGCGCGCTCGCTTTGCTAGATTTTTGCGATTTTTTTTTCCTCTTCCCTCTGCGGGGCTCCGACGACGGGACGCCAAGCAGTCAGTAGTGTGCGGTAGTTCGGCAGCAGCAAAGTTTCGCGCGCTCGCTTTGCTAGATTTTTGCGATTTTTTTTTCCTCTTCCCTCTGCGGGGCTCCGACGACGGGACGCCAAGCAGTCAGTAGTGTGCGGTAGTTCGGCAGCAGCAAAGTTTCGCGCGCTCGCTTTGCTAGATTTTTGCGATTTTCTTTCCCCTTCTCTCTGCGGGGCTCCGACGACGGGATGCCAAGCAGTCAGTAGTGTGCGGTAGTTCGGCAGCAGCAAAGTTTCGCGCGCTCGCTTTGCTAGATTTTTGCGATTTTTTTTCCTCTTCCCTCTGCGGGGCTCCGACGACGGGACGCCAAGCAGTCAGTAGTGTGCGGTAATTCGGCAGCAGCAAAGTTTCGCGCGCTCGCTTTGCTAGATTTTTGCGATTTTTTTTCCTCTTCCCTCTGCGGGGCTCCGACGACGGGACGCCAAGCAGTCAGTAGTGTGCGGTAGTTCGGCAGCAGCAAAGTTTCGCGCGCTCGCTTTGCTAGATTTTTGCGATTTTTTGTTTTAGTCCAAATGAAAATAAGTGGTTTGATATTAATAGGGTTGCATGAATCACTCCACTTACCAAAGTGAACTCATATCATGCGCCCTTTCCCCTCCCCACTAACAAAAAGTCCTTCCCATGACAGACGTGGAGACGCAGAGGTGATCTCGGTCTTTAGTAAGCAACGCACGTCATAATAACATTCCTTTCCTTCCTCGATGACCGTAAGGACGTGGCCGGCGCCGTTATTGACCTAATAAAGTTTGGAATTCTCGAAGATGCACATTGAGGACGGTAAGCTACTCCCAAGCTCCGTCGGTTGGTTCCTTGTGCAACTTCGATTGTTCTGGTCAATCACGGAGTAGCAACTACGAATAGTACGGTCATCTATGCTCATGCTCATGCTCATGCTCATAAGTGACATTTCAACACACGAACACTAGCGCGAGTTTTTCCTAGAAATCCTCTACATAGAGATAAGCGGAAGTTCTGCTGGATATGTTGAGGGAAAGGATAGTTTGGTAAACGTTTTGAATGAAGCAGGTTAGGGCAGTGAGATACATGAAGGACACACGGGAAACTAAAATCAATGTTAGATAGAAGTATTGACATATCGATTGCACAGGTTGATAGATTTCTAAGGTTTAAAACTGATCATAGCAGTTGAAACAGAGAACAGATACGCGACATTATGGTTGCAGGGCGCATATCGCCGGAGCGCTGAACGCGCGGGTATTCAGCAAGATCATGCTGAGGATGACGGTCCTGTCCCAATGAGGACGTTACACTAAGAAGAGGAAGAACAAGAAGAATAGTGGAAGATTGAGTCTCTATAATTCTCATTTCTGCTACCACGGCTCTCATTGTGCTGATAGTACCGGTTCTTAAGTATGGTAGGGTTTGATTTGTAAACTTCACTCATTCTCTGCTTTCGGAGATGATAATGCCGAGTAGAGTTGTTTAGAGTTCGATCACGTTGGACAAGCATGACGTATACGTCTTCAGCCGATGCCATGCGTTTTATCTGCTGTTCCAAATGGAAAGGGAAATGTGCAGAGATGGTGTTGATGAACTGCCGCTGTGGTAGTGGTGGTGATAAAAAAGACACTCTGCGATACATGCCAGCGAAATATTTTCCCATCTTTGAAAATCGCCCTTTTTGTTGGTAGGATCCATAATAAAACTGATCTCGTACACGCCACTGAACGTCTGCACCCCAAAATGTGCGTAAGAATGACGACTTCATGGACTCATAGCTACGGTATCGGCGACCAAATATTCTACCCCAAACCGCCGCGTCATTTCTGAGGCTTGCCAGAAAAACGAAGCATTTCTCTTCTTCGGATATCCAGTAATTTCTCTCATGCATCGCCAGGAAGTTTTCCAAATCCTCGACGAACTCAGGTGCTGGATTACGATATACATTACCATCAAAGGTCGGTGGATTGATAAAATTATTCCAGGGAGAATACTGCATGTTGTATCCACTATGATGTTGATTAAAGCCAACCGAAGCATCGACCATCGATGCATAAGATGCTTTGATATAAACCATTTCACTTTTTCCAATAATGTGCACAATGTGGGATATGATCCCGGTTGAGCCCCCAAGCTGTCGATATGTCGATTCGGCAACGCTGTTCATTTTGTTTACATCAGCATTTTCTAATTATGGTAGATTTTTTTTTCAAAATTTTGAAAAAAATAGCGGAGCAATCGATGAAATCTGAAATTTATTGCAAAGTGTTAAGCTAAACATATCGGCAGAACTGAAGCAAGAAGCAGCAATGAAAGTTTTTTCGAGAAGTGCATCAACAAAAGTTTCGTCATAAGCTTGAGCTTTTGAAAGCAGAATTAATTAAATTCTATTGGGCTTAAGGTTTCAGTGGAATGAAATGCTGAGTTTGTTTAATTAACGAAAGAAACGGAACTTTATTTAACTACGTCTGTACACTTCGAATTCAGTTTTACTTTTGACAAAATGGCGCTCCATGCGCAATGATGCTGCTGTCACTAAAGACCCTCGAGAAAGAGGATGCAGCATAAAGAGGCCACCTAAAAAGAGGTGTAGCGTGGCATGCTCGTTGTATATATCAACAAATTCTATCTTTTTACTAAACTTACATATACCGTCAATTTCTCGATATTAAAAATAAATAATTTTAATTTATTTAGTTCGGATTGCAATACCGTTCAATCGACGCCTTCTTACGAACGATCAGCCTGTTCATTTGGCTCACACTTTGACAGTTCTTTCTGCACGATTGGCTTACAATGGCCGCCTCCGCAGATCTCTATAATGTAGGATTACTAGTCAATACGCACCCGTTCAAACGTCAAATCCGTTATGTCGTGTATTGATTGGTCTTATGCGATTTTTTTCTTTCCTTTTGCTCTGTGCTGTGGTTTGCAGGAGAGTAAAGATAAAATAGAAATCAATGTGCACGGATCATCGTATTCATGGTTGCCAATGATCATGTTTCTGCCACTTGGCAAAATGTACAACAATTATGATTTTATTTTGTGTGATATTATATAGTTTTGATGAAGCTGCTATCCCAGGTAACCACTAAGCACTGTTCTGAGCATTATAACGGCCATTAAACAGCTTTTCAGTGCTAAGTAGCTCTATATAAGCATTCCTAATGCTTATAGGCACTATAACCAGTAAGAACTAAATTAAGCCCTGTAAGCCTATATAAAGCCTACAAGCTGTAAAGAAGTTTGTCAGTGCTGTCACAGGGCTTGGAGCACATGACGTTTATATCAATCAAAATAGATTTCGACCAAAACAGACTCGAGTCGGTCATTATCAATACATTTTAAACATCCATGTCGGACGGGATTGACGAAACGGGATTATTTTTGGCACATTTATCGGAATGGTGTTGTTAAATAGATAATGGAATTTGGTTATCTTGATTATTCCATTTTTTTCAATCAAGACAAACTCCAGCTCGTTTCCCTCTTCTTGTGAAACGTTTCCCGACCATTTATATAAACATTGCTTCTCCTGCATCAATTCCTGCGTTCGTTACCACCAACCTTACCACTGAATCATCCTCATCCCATATCATTTTCAACCCTCGAAATGCCCAAACTATTTTATTTTTCATGGTTTAAATACTAGTTTGATCACACCATTCCCATGGTGCATTGGTGGAGCAGATGAGAAAGGCATCGGACTTGGACTTGATCAGGAACTCGGAGGACAACAGTTAGAATCTGGATGAAGTAGCAAAAAAGCAACTTCAATGGAAGCGAAGGAAGTTAGAAAAGAACAGGAGATAAACATTTTTTTTTTCTTTTTTCTTTGTCTCACTTTTGACAACTTTCGCTCCAGAGACTTGGTACGATATTTTAAAGTTGGCCGTATATCAGCCGAATAATTCGCCAAAAGTGGCTTTTGAGCAGCTCTATAAGAGGATATAGAACCAATTAGCTCTGTTAGCCAGGTTCTACATTCGACTATAGAGCCGACTTAATGCCATTTTTACGGCTTAATGGTTACTTGGGATATTACAGAGAAAAACACTGCTTTGAGCTACCATAGCACAGACATCTGACTTACCGGAAGAGATATCATTTTACAAGATTGTTATTGAACAACGAAAATGGGAAACTGCATTGATTAAAACGAAATTTATGTATCTGGTTTTCATAAAGAGCAAGTGACTCAAGATTTCATATGAACACATATTTCGTCTCGTAGAAAAAGGGAGATGTGGTATCCTATATGACTTGATACTAATATACGCAAATCTTGCTGATTGCGTTAATACTGACACGAAGTAATTAGTAGAGATTTAGAGTGTAGGTTTTGCTTAGCGAGTGAGAGAGACAACATTGGATCTGGTCGCGTTGCAAGACGCAAGAATGTGTGGATGGTGAAAACCTGGAGTCTTGTACACTGAACCCAAACATCATCCTTCATTCGTATTTTTCGTCATCCGCCTCATGTCTAAAATTAATAATTCTATTTCCATATGACAAAACCGAGCGTATGCACTATCACTGAAATAGCGAATCAAAATCATTCTTCATGCTTACGTTTATACTTCAGTTTTCGAGTGGTACTTCATTCGATACCTAGCCTGTACAGGTGCAACTGACTACCATCCCATGAATGGATGAACAGTATTTTGGTTGCGCCCCTTTACGATTGTCATTCGCTTTCGGGATGATTCGTCATCCGCGTTTGGAGTGATTGACGGTCGAGTTCTCGGTAGCGGTAGAGGTCGATGCTGAGTGCGCGATCATTTCTCCGCCATTTGTATTTTTACACGGAACAGACATGTTCTGTAAAACATGGAATAGCAGAAATCTCGGCAGAAATTTTATATTTTGAGGTAAGTAATTCGATTTTTATGAAAATCAATCGCTGCGATTGAAGTTTTATTTGCGTTTCAGGAAACCCAACTCGAAGCTGTGCCGGACAGAGGAATGGAAGCGGAGTTCGTACATCATTCATTGGCCGTCATCCATCTTCCCAGTGAATCAATGGGACCGTGCCAAGCAGCAGCCGCGCCGTTTGTTCTTTTCCTGCCGAGCCATAAGCATGCATAATGCTGTACGCAGCATGCCGCAAGCGGGATTCCCTCTGATTTGTTTTAATGAAAGTATGTATATTCAATATGTAAAATCGGTTAATAAATACTGGAAAATAAGAAAAAAAAAACTGTGTTAGTTATTGTATTCCCTCGCAAACAACAAATTTATTCCAAATACGGGTTTTCATACAAAACTCAAACTGGCTTTCATATAAAATTCAGAAGGTTTTCCATACTAAATTCAAACGTTATTCATCCAATTATCATATCAACCTCCTCTAAATAACGAATGACGCAACACTCGGTTTTCACCTGATCAATCATTCGATTTTGGGATGATCATCATTCGGGTTGTAGTCATTCGACTTTTAAGCATTCGGTTGGAAATCATCCGAAGAATGAATGATGTTCGTCAAGGGGCGGGTGCGTATCACCTTGCAGTCGATTGTAGGATGAAGCTTTGGTTCAGTGTACGGGTGTGCGTCGATCGGGGAACAACGCATCAGTTGACAGAGTACCACAACCCCAATGCATTATTCGTAACTTTTTTTAATGCCCGTAGAAGATTTAGTATGTTTCCTTTAATTTTATTTGCATACGTTGTTTGAAGAACTTTTAGCAAACAAGAATATCTTTCAATTCCTGCCGAAAGAATTAATTTTTGACAAGTTTTGGTGTAAAGGGCAATACGGTTTAAATTTGGTCACACAATTTGTTTCATTACTTGAGACTGCGTACACCAAAACAGCTGATTTTTGGACCAGTAATAATAAATTATATGTAGCTTATACCATACAATTTTCATCAAAATCGGTTTAGTATTTTAACTGCAATTTTAAAATTTTGCACAAAGAGGATTAAAAAATAAGAACACATTTTTATTCTTTTATTTAAATATAGAGCCAGAAATACTGAACCAATTTCAATGTAAATTTTTCTGTATGTAAAGTATACATATCAAAATGTTGTGTAAAAATTTCATTCAATTTGATCCAGCCGTTACAAAGTTATATTTGTTTAAGTGGTCAAATTTTGTCAAGTCAAGCCAAATTTTGGTCACACAATTTTTTTCATAACTTTAGACTGCGTACACCAAAACAGCTGATTTTTGGATCAGTAATGATACATTATATGTAGCTTGTACCATAAAATTTTCATCAAAATCGGTCTAGTATTTGCGGAGATAATATTGAACCCTGAGATCTGAAATATTAAAATTTTGTGCAAAGAGGATTCACAAATAAGAACACATTTTTACTGTTTCATTAATAGAGCCAGAGATACTTAACCGATTTCAATGAAAATTTTTCTGTAAGTGAAGTATGCATATCAAAATGTTGTGTAAAAATTTCATTCAATTTGATCCAGCCGTTAAAAGTTATATTTGCTTGAGTGGCACCCGGTAAGTTTTTTCGTATTCAAACTGCTACAACTTTGAAAGTATTCATACAAAATGACTCAAAATTTTACTAAGAACATATTTTCATAATAGTATTATACTGTAAAGTTTTGATAAAAATCGGAGCAGTATTGGTAGTTCTATAATCGAAATTGTGCTTTACTGACCTTAAATTTTCGAAAATTTACTATGGAGCGCCTTTGTACAAAATTTTAAAAAGGTAGGTCGATGGTTTTATCTATATATCAACCAAAACTTATTCGATTTTGATGAAAATTTTGATGAAAATTTTATGGTATAAGATACATATAATGTAGCATTACTGGTCCAAAAATCAGCTGTTTTGGTGTACGCAGTCTAAAGTTATAAAAAAAAGTGTGACCAAATTTTGACCGTATCACCCTTTAGTTATGATTTTTTGAAGTTCGAAAATAGTCGAAAACACAAAATTGATTTGATGCACCTCTTAAGGTCTGAGGTCAAGCTCGTCCGTTGAAAAATTGATATTGTCACGTGTTGTCGTTTAGAAAGCACGTTGAAGTTCTCTCAGAGAGGAAAACTTTCCCGCCTGATCAAGTGCGGCAGGGTGGCCAAGATTGTGTGGGGGGAAATCCCTAAAATGCTACAACATGAATCAGTATCATAACTCCGGTTTCTATTTGGCTCTTGGTAATCAGGTTTTCTTATAACATTTATTTGTAAGTTTTGTATAATTATTCAAGCAAGTGAATAATTGCATTCGACATATTCGAATAACATACATTCTGAAGAAAATAATTTTAATAATAACTGTGGAAGGGCTCATAAAACAGTAAGCTGAGAAGCAGGCCGTGATCCAGTGTACATACGTTAGGTAAAGAAAAAATAAGAAAAATAAGCTGCTTTCTAGTAATGAAAAGTAATGAAAATATCAGGGCAAGGATAGTTAGTATGGAATTACTCACGATTAAATTATTGTCAGTTTTGCATAATAAGCAATGTTAGCAACAACAATCTTTGATGTCTGACAATTCATCCCAAGTAACCATTAAACCGTAAAAATGGCATTAAGTCGGCTCTATAGTCGAATGTAGAACCTGGCTAACAGAGCTAATTGGTTCTATATCCTCTTATAGAGCTGCTCAAAAGCCACTTTTGGCGAATTATTCGGCTGATATACGGCCAACTTTAAAATATCGTACCAAGTCTCTGGAGCGAAAGTTGTCAAAAGTGAGACAAAGAAAAAAGAAAAAAAAAATGTTTATCTCCTGTTCTTTTCTAACTTCCTTCGCTTCCATTGAAGTTGCTTTTTTGCTACTTCATCCAGATTCTAACTGTTGTCCTCCGAGTTCCTGATCAAGTCCAAGTCCGTTGCCTTTCTCATCTGCTCCACCAATGCACCATGGGAATGGTGTGATCAAACTACCCAAGTAACCATTAAGCCGTAAAAATGGCATTAAGTCGGCTCTATAGTCGAATGTAGAACCTGGCTAACAGAGCTAATTGGTTCTATATCCTCTTATAGAGCTGCTCAAAAGCCACTTTTGGCGAATTATTCGGCTGATATACGGCCAACTTTAAAATATCGTACCAAGTCTCTGGAGCGAAAGTTGTCAAAAGTGAGACAAAGAAAAAAAAAATTGTCTATCTCCTGTTCTTTTCTAACTTCCTTCGCTTCCATTGAAGTTGCTTTTTTGCTACTTCATCCAGATTCTAACTGTTGTCCTCCGAGTTCCTGATCAAGTCCAAGTCCGTTGCCTTTCTCATCTGCTCCACCAATGCACCATGGGAATGGTGTGATCAAACTAGTATTTAAACCATGAAAAATAAAATAGTTTGGGCATTTCGAGGGTTGAAAATGATATGGGATGAGGATGATTCAGTGGTAAGGTTGCAACAATCTTTGATGTCTGACAATTCATCCCAAGTAACCATTAAACCGTAAAAATGGCATTAAGTCGGCTCTATAGTCGAATGTAGAACCTGGCTAACAGAGCTAATTGGTTCTATATCCTCTTATAGAGCTGCTCAAAAGCCACTTTTGGCGAATTATTCGGCTGATATACGGCCAACTTTAAAATATCGTACCAAGTCTCTGGAGCGAAAGTTGTCAAAAGTGAGACAAAGAAAAAAGAAAAAAAAAATGTTTATCTCCTGTTCTTTTCTAACTTCCTTCGCTTCCATTGAAGTTGCTTTTTTGCTACTTCATCCAGATTCTAACTGTTGTCCTCCGAGTTCCTGATCAAGTCCAAGTCCGTTGCCTTTCTCATCTGCTCCACCAATGCACCATGGGAATGGTGTGATCAAACTAGTATTTAAACCATGAAAAATAAAATAGTTTGGGCATTTCGAGGGTTGAAAATGATATGGGATGAGGATGATTCAGTGGTAAGGTTGGTGGTAACGAACGCAGGAATTGATGCAGGAGAAGCAATGTTTATATAAATGGTCGGGAAACGTTTCACAAGAAGAGGGAAACGAGCTGGAGTTTGTCTTGATTGAAAAAAATGGAATAATCAAGATAACCAAATTCCATTATCTATTTAACAACACCATTCCGATAAATGTGCCAAAAATAATCCCGTTTCGTCAATCCCGTCCGACATGGATGTTTAAAATGTATTGATAATGACCGACTCGAGTCTGTTTTGGTCGAAATCTATTTTGATTGATATAAACGTCATGTGCTCCAAGCCCTGTGACAGCACTGACAAACTTCTTTACAGCTTGTAGGCTTTATATAGGCTTACAGGGCTTAATTTAGTTCTTACTGGTTATAGTGCCTATAAGCATTAGGAATGCTTATATAGAGCTACTTAGCACTGAAAAGCTGTTTAATGGCCGTTATAATGCTCAGAACAGTGCTTAGTGGTTACCTGGGATAGCAGCTTCATCAAAACTATATAATATCACACAAAATAAAATCATAATTGTTGTACATTTTGCCAAGTGGCAGAAACATGATCATTGGCAACCATGAATACGATGATCCGTGCACATTGATTTCTATTTTATCTTTACTCTCCTGCAAACCACAGCACAGAGCAAAAGGAAAGAAAAAAATCGCATAAGACCAATCAATACACGACATAACGGATTTGACGTTTGAACGGGTGCGTATTGACTAGTAATCCTACATTATAGAGATCTGCGGAGGCGGCCATTGTAAGCCAATCGTGCAGAAAGAACTGTCAAAGTGTGAGCCAAATGAACAGGCTGATCGTTCGTAAGAAGGCGTCGATTGAACGGTATTGCAATCCGAACTAAATAAATTAAAATTATTTATTTTTAATATCGAGAAATTGACGGTATATGTAAGTTTAGTAAAAAGATAGAATTTGTTGATATATACAACGAGCATGCCACGCTACACCTCTTTTTAGGTGGCCTCTTTATGCTGCATCCTCTTTCTCGAGGGTCTTTAGTGACAGCAGCATCATTGCGCATGGAGCGCCATTTTGTCAAAAGTAAAACTGAATTCGAAGTGTACAGACGTAGTTAAATAAAGTTCCGTTTCTTTCGTTAATTAAACAAACTCAGCATTTCATTCCACTGAAACCTTAAGCCCAATAGAATTTAATTAATTCTGCTTTCAAAAGCTCAAGCTTATGACGAAACTTTTGTTGATGCACTTCTCGAAAAAACTTTCATTGCTGCTTCTTGCTTCAGTTCTGCCGATATGTTTAGCTTAACACTTTGCAATAAATTTCAGATTTCATCGATTGCTCCGCTATTTTTTTCAAAATTTTGAAAAAATAATCTACCATAATTAGAAAATGTAAACAAAACAACTTGAACCACTACGAAGTCACGCACAAAGTTTGAACATCTAGCTTTGCAGCAAGTGTTGGCAGCTGATGTAAACAAAATGAACAGCGTTGCCGAATCGACATATGTAACTTCCGCTTATCTCTATGTAGAGGATTTCTAGTATTGACTAAAAATAAACTCGTTTTTGGGCTGCCTTGATAACACAGCACCGCTCAGGAGTCAAGCGGGGATACAATTGCATCGATCGGTAGGTACAATGCTCAGCCAGCTTGTTTCGAGAGGATAGAACAATGAAGCACAGTAAAGCGGGTGCGTTTGGTAGCTGCTGAAACAGTAACAGTTGTTTAGGAAATAATTTCATGCTGTTCGAGCAAATTGCTCGAATATACAAACATTCAATGATATTATTTATGAGCAGTTTGAAGTTTGTATGAATAAATATAATAAAATGTAAGAGCATGCATTCAGCGCTACATCCAATCTGTGTAATACTCAACACGTAACAAATTAGACATTCACATAAACCATATTTCATTGAACCAGGAATAGAAATCACGACTGCTCGAAAGCTCTCATGGTCTGTAGTCGTTGATAAAACGTGGAACTCTGGTGCATGTGTGAGTTCAATGACCTTGCCCGAAAATTTTTGAAATATTAGTGTATTTTTGTTGATTTTTATGATGATCTGAAAATTCTGGTGAATATTTGAGTTCAATGAGCTTGCTCGAGGGTTCTTGAAGAATTTCTGAATATTTGTTGATTTTTAGAATGACCTGGGAATTCTGGTGGATATTTGAATTCAGTCAGCTTGCTCCAGAGTTTGTTGAAGTATTTGTGAACATTTGTTGATTTTTATGATGGTCTTGGAATTCTGGTGAATATTTGAATTTAATCAGCTTGCTCGAGGGTTCTTGAAGTATTTGTGAATATTTCTTGATTTTCATGATGACCTGGGAATTCTGGTGAATATTTGAGTTCAATCAGCTTGCTCGAGGGTTCTTGAAGTATTTGTGAATATTTCTTGATTTTCATGATGACCTGGGAATTTTGATGAATATTTGAGTTCAATCAGCTTGCTCGAGAGTTTGTTGAAGTATTTGTGAATATTTCTTGATTTTCATGATGACCTGGGAATTCTGGTGAATATTCGAGTTCAATGAGCTTGCTCGAGGGTTCTTGAAGTATTTGTAAATATTTGTTGATTTTCATGATGATCTGGGAATTCTGGTGAATATTCGAGTTCAATGAGCTTGCTCGAGAGTTTGTTGAAGTATTTGTGAATATTTCTTGATTTTCATGATGACTTGGAAATTCTGGTGAATATTTGGGTTCAATCAGATTGCTCGAGAGTTTGTTGAAATATTTGTGAATATTTGTTAATTTTTATGATGATCTGGGAATTCTGGTGAATATTCGAGTTCAATGAGCTTGCTCGAGGGTTCTTGAAGAATTTGTGAATATTTGTTGATTTTTATAAAGACCTGGGAATTCTGGTCAATATTTGGGTTCAATCAGCTTGCTCGAGAGTTTGTTGAAGTATTTGTGAATATTTCTTGATTTTCATGATGACCTGGGAATTCTGGTGAATATTTGGGTTCAATCAGCTTGCTTGAGAGTTTGTTGAAGTATTTGTGAATATTTGTTAATTTTTATGATGACGTGGGAATTCTGGTGAATATTTGGGTTCAATCAGATTGCTCGAGAGTTTGTTGAAGTATTTGTGAATATTTCTTGATTTTCATGATGACCTGGGAATTCTGGTGAATATTTGGGTTCAATCAGCTTGCTAGAGAAATTGTTGAAGTATTTGTAAATATTTGTTGATTTTTATGATGATCTGGGAATTCTGGTGAATATTCGAGTTCAATGAGCTTGCTCGAGAGTTTGTTGAAGTATTTGTGAATATTTCTTGATTTTCATGATGACCTGGGAATTCTGGTGAATATTTGGGTACAATCAGATTGCTCGAGAGTTTGTTGAAGTATTTGTGAATAATTCTTGATTTTTATGATGATCTGGGAGTTCTGGTGAATATTCGAGTTCAATGAGCTTGCTCGAGGGTTCTTGAAGAATTTGTGAATATTTGTTGATTTTTATAAAGACCTGGGAATTCTGGCCAATATTTGGGTTCAATCAGCTTGCTCGAGAGTTTGTTGAAGTATTTGTGAATATTTGTTAATTTTTATGATGACGTGGGAATTCTGGTGAATATTTGGGTTCAATCAGATTGCTCGAGAGTTTGTTGAAGTATTTGTGAATATTTCTTGATTTTCATGATGACCTGGGAATTCTGGTGAATATTTGGGTTCAATCAGCTTGCTAGAGAAATTGTTGAAGTATTTGTAAATATTTGTTGATTATTATGATGATCTGGGAATTCTGGTGAATATTCGAGTTCAATGAGCTTGCTCGAGAGTTTGTTGAAGTATTTGTGAATATTTCTTGATTTTCATGATGAGCTGGGAATTTTGGTGAATATTTGGGTTCAATCAGATTGCTCGAGAGTTTGTCGAAATATTTGTGAATATTTGTTGATTTTTATGATGACGTGGGAATTCTGGTGAATATTCGAGTTCAATGAGCTTGCTCGAGGGTTCTTGAAGAATTTGTGAATATTTGTTGATTTTTATAAAAACCTGGGAATTCTGGTGAATATTTGGGTTCAATCAGGTTGCTCGAGAGTTTGTTGAAGTATTTGTGAATATTTCTTGATTTTCATGATGATCTGGGAATTCTGGTGAATATTCGAGTTCAATGAACTTGCTCGAGGGTTCTTGAAGAATTTGTGAATATTTGTTGATGTTCATGATGACCTGGGAATTCTGGTGAATATTTGGGTTCAATCAGCTTGCTAGAGAAATTGTTGAAGTATTTGTAAATATTTGTTGATTTTTATGATGATCTGGGAATTCTGGTGAATATTCAAGTTCAATGAGCTTGCTCGAGAGTTTGTTGAAGTATTTGTAAATGTTTGTCAATTTTCATGATGAGCTGGAAATTTTGGTGAATATTTGAGTTCAATAAGCTTGCTCGAGGGTTCTTGAAGAATTTGTGAATATTTGTTGATTTTTATAAAGACCTGGGCATTCTGGTGAATATTGGGGTTCAATCAGATTGCTCGAGAGTTTTTATTTATTTATTTATTTGTCTAATCAACAAGCTATGTGTAAGCCCCAATAATGTTACTTAATTCTAAGATTTAAAGTACAAAACTTACAGTCACATATAAAACTTACATACTAACAATGGATAGTAAATTAATACAATACAAATTATAATCAAAACTACACATACAAAAACAAAAAGCAGCATACAGAATAAACACTAAGTAGACCTTGAAAAAAACAGACTGAATCTCTGACGAAGTATTTGACGAGACACGTTAAAATCAAACAGTGAAGAAACTCTGTTGAAATTACGCTGCAGCCCATTGACACTCCCGAACATGCTGTAGTTCGCCCGGTTCAAAGGCAGCCGCAGCATGTAGTTGTTGCGAAGAGCACGAGGTTGGACATTGATGTCTATTTGACCTAGGAGAGCGGGACATTCGATGCGGCCCTGCAGAATATCTGTTACCAGTAAAACCCTGGCAGTATCTCTACGGGTCGACAGCGGTTCCAAGTGGATTAGCTGACAGCGGCTTTCGTAACTTGGTAAACGATATGGATTGTTCCAAGGCAAACGTCGAAGAGCGTACCTCAAAAACCGTCGTTGAACGGACTCGATCCTTCCGACCCCATTATTGTAGAACGGGTTCCAAACAACCGAGCAGTACTCTAGTATGGATCGAGCAGTACTCTAGTATGAATCGAGTTTGTTGAAGTATTTGTAAATATTTGTTAATTTTTATGATGAGCTGGGAATTTTGGTGAATATTTGGGTTCAATCAGCTTGCTCGAGAATTTATTGAAGTATTTGTGAATATTTGTTAATTTTTATGATGACGTGGGAATTCTGGCGAATATTTGAGTTGAATGAGCTTGCTCGAGAGTTTGTTGAAGTATTTGTGAATATTTCTTGATTTCCATGATGACCTGGGAATTCTGGTGAATATTTGGGTTCAATCAGATTGCTCGAGAGTTTGTTGAAATATTTGTGAATATTTGTTGATTTTATGATGATCTGGAAATTCTGGTGAATATTCGAGTTCAATGAGCTTGCTCGAGGGTTCTTGAAGAATTTGTGAATATTTGTTGATTTTTATAATGACCTGGGAATTCTGGTGAATATTTGGGTTCAATCAGATTGCTCTAGAGTTTGTTGAAGTATTTGTAAATATTTGTTAATTTTTATGATGAGCTGGGAATTTTGGTGAATATTTGAGTTCAATCAGCTTGCTCGAGAGTTTGTTGAAGTATTTGTGAATATTTGTTGATATTTATGGTGATTTGGAAATTCCGGTAAATATTCGAATTCAATCTCAGCAAACTCAGATATTCATTAGAATTCCTAAGTTATTATGAAAAATGCATGAATACTCTCAAATTATTCAAGAATCCTCGAGCATGCTCAGTGAACTCAGATATTCATCTGAATTCCTCAGATATCGTAAAATTGAGGAATACACTAAAATTCTTCGAGAATTCTCGATTAAGCTCAGCATACTCAGATATTCATTAGAATGCCTAAATAATTACAAAAAAATCGAGGAATATTTTTAATTTTTTCAAGAATTGTCGAGCAAGCTCAGTGGACTCAGATATTCATCTGAATTTCCCAGTTATCATAAAAAATCTAGAAATATTCCCAATTTCTTTAGGAACTCTTGAGTTAGCTCAGTGGACTCAAATATTCATTAGAATTCCTAAACAATCACAAGAAATCGAAGAATACTCTCAAATTCTTCAAAAATCCTTGAGCAAGCTCAGTGAACACTCATCCAAATTCCTAAGTTATCGTAAAATCAAGGAATTAACTAAAATTCTTCAATAACCCTCGAATATTTCCAGCAAACTCAGATAATCATTAAAATTCCTAAATAATCACAAAAAAAAATCTAGGAATACTCTCAAATTCTTCAAGAATTCTCGAGCAAGCTCAATGAATTCAAATATTCATTAGAATTCCTAAATGATCACAAAAAATCGAGAAATATTCCCAAACTCTTCAATAATTCTGGAGCAAGCTCAGTGATCTCAAATATTTGTCTGAAATCCTCAGTTATCGTTAAATCGAGGAAAACTCTAACATTCTTCAAGAAACCTCAGTAAGCTAAGCTCAGTCAATTCACATATTCATTAGTATTCCTAAATAATCACAAAAAATCGAGGAATACTCTCAAATTCTTCACGATTCCTCAATCATGTTCATTGCAAGGATAGGAACACTCACATGCAAAAAGTTACACTCACTTGATATGTTCTCAGCTCTGAAGGAGTCGCACACGCATACCGAAGTCGTGAGGGAGCTGCGAAGGCAACTCTCCACGAGGTGAATGTAAATTACACTCACTTCGTGGAGAGTCGCCTTTACAACACGAATGTCACATAAGTGGTAAGTGTCTTTAATAAATATTAATAATAATTATAACTAAATAATCACAAAATATCGAGGAATACTCTCCAATTCTTCAATAATCCTCGAATAATCTCAACAAACTCAGATATTCATTAAAACTTCCAAATAATCACAAAATTCAAGGAACACTCTAAAATTAGATATTCATCTGAATTCTTCAGTTATCATAAAAACTCTAAAAATACTCCAAAATTCTTCAAGAATCCTCGAGCAAGCTCAGCACGCTCAAATATTTATTAAAATTCCTAAGAAATCACAAACAATCGAAGAATACTCTCAAATTCTTCAAGAATCCTCGAGCAAGCTCAGTGAACTCAAATATTTATTAGAATTCCTAAATAATCACAAAAAATCGAGGAATATTCTTAAATATTCTAAGAATTCTCGAGCAAGCTCAGTGAACTCATATATTCATCTGAATTTCCCAGTCATCATAAAAAATCTAGAAATATTCCCATATTGTTTAAGAATCCTCGAGCAAGCTCAGTGAACTCAAATACTCCATAAATTCCTAAACATTCACAAAAAATCGAGGAATATTCTCATTTTTTTTTAAGAATTCTCGAGCAAGCTCAGTGAACACAAATATTTATCTGAAATCCTCAGGTATAGTAAAATTTAAGAGACTTCTAAAATTCTACGAAAATACTTGAAAAATCTCAGCAAACTCAGATATTCATTAGAATTCCTAAGTTATCATGAAAACTCTATAAATTCTCTAAAATTCTTCAAGAATCCTCGAGCAAGCTCAGCGAACTCAGATGTTCATCTGGATTCCTCAGTTATCGTAAAATCAAGGAATACTCTAAAATTCTTCAAGAATCCTCGAGCTCAGCAATCTCAAATATTTATTAGAATTCCTAAATAACCACAGAAAATCGAGGAAAACTCTAACATTCTTCAAGAATCCTCGAATAAGCTCAGCAAACTCAAATATTCATTGGAATTCCTAAATAATCACAAAATGTCGAGGAATACTCTAAAACTCTTCAAGAATCCTCGAGCAAGCTCAGTGAACTCAAATATTCATTAGAATTCCTAAATAATCACAAAAAATCGAGGAATACTCTAGAACTCTTCAAGAATCCTCGAGCAAGCTTAGTGAACTCAAATATTCATTAGAATTTCTAAATAATCACAAAATATCGAGGAATACTCTAAAACTCTTCAAGAATCCTCAAGCAAGCTCAATGAACACAAATATTCATTGGAATTCCTAAATAATCACAAAAAATCGAGGAATATTCTAAAACTCTTCAAGAATCCTCGAGCAAGCTCAGTGAACTCAAATATTCATTAGAATTCCTAAATAATCACAAAAAATCGAGGAATACTCTAAAACTCTTCAAGAATCCTCGAGCAAGCTCAGTGAACTCAAATATTCATTAGAATTCCTAAATAATCACAAAATATCGAGGAATACTCTAAAACTCTTCAAGAATCCTCAAGCAAGCTCAATGAACACAAATATTCATTGGAATTCCTAAATAATCACAAAAAATCGAGGAATATTCTAAAACTCTTCAAGAATCCTCGAGCAAGCTCAGTGAACTCAAATATTCATTAGAATTTCTAAATAATCACAAAAAATCGAGGAATACTCTAAATCTCTTCAAGAATCCTCGAGCAAGCTCAGTGAACTCAAATATTCATTAGAATTCCTATATTATCACAAACAATCGAGGAATACTCTAAAACTCTTCAAGAATCCTCGAGCAAGCTCAGTGAACTCAAATATTCATTAGAATTCCTAAATAATCACAAAATATCGAGGAATACTCTAAAACTCTTCAAGAATCCTCGAGCAAGCTCAGTGAACTCAAATATTCATTAGAATTCCTAAATTATCACAAAATATCGAGGAATACTCTAAAACTCTTCAAGAATCCTCAAGCAAGCTCAATGAACACAAATATTCATTGGAATTCCTAAATAATCACAAAAAATCGAGGAATATTCTAAAACTCTTCAAGAATCCTCGAGCAAGCTCAGTGAACTCAAATATTCATTAGAATTCCTAAATAATCACAAAATATCGAGGAATACTCTAAAACTCTTCAAGAATCCTCGAGCAAGCTCAGTGAACTCAAATATTCATTAGAATTCCTAAATAATCACAAAATATCGAGGAATACTCTAAAACTCTTCAAGAATCCTCAAGCAAGCTCAATGAACACAAATATTCATTGGAATTCCTAAATAATCACAAAAAATCGAGGAATATTCTAAAACTCTTCAAGAATCCTCGAGCAAGCTCAGTGAACTCAAATATTCATTAGAATTTCTAAATAATCACAAAATATCGAGGAATACTCTAAAACTCTTCAAGAATCCTCAAGCAAGCTCAATGAACACAAATATTCATTGGAATTCCTAAATAATCACAAAAAATCGAGGAATATTCTAAAACTCTTCAAGAATCCTCGAGCAAGCTCAGTGAACTCAAATATTCATTAGAATTCCTAAATAATCACAAAATATCGAGGAATACTCTAAAACTCTTCAAGAATCCTCGAGCAAGCTCAGTGAACTCAAATATTCATTAGAATTCCTAAATAATCACAAAATATCGAGGAATACTCTAAAACTCTTCAAGAATCCTCAAGCAAGCTCAATGAACACAAATATTCATTGGAATTCCTAAATAATCACAAAAAATCGAGGAATATTCTAAAACTCTTCAAGAATCCTCGAGCAAGCTCAGTGAACTCAAATATTCATTAGAATTTCTAAATAATCACAAAATATCGAGGAATACTCTAAAACTCTTCAAGAATCCTCGAGCAAGCTCAGTGAACTCAAATATTCATTAGAATTCCTAAATAATCACAAAAAATCGAGGAATACTCTTAAACTCTTCAAGAATCCTCGAGCAAGCTCAGTGAACTCAAATATTCATTAGAATTCCTATATTATCACAAACAATCGAGGAATACTCTAAAACTCTTCAAGAATCCTCAAGCAAGCTCAATGAACACAAATATTCATTGGAATTCCTAAATAATCACAAAATATCGAGGAATACTCTAAAACTCTTCAAGAATCCTCGAGCAAGCTCAGTGAACTCAAATATTCATTAGAATTCCTAAATAATCACAAAAAATCGAGGAATATTCTAAAACTCTTCAAGAATCCTCGAGCAAGCTCAGTGAACTCAAATATTCATTAGAATTTCTAAATAATCACAAAATATCGAGGAATACTCTAAAACTCTTCAAGAATCCTCAAGCAAGCTCAATGAACACAAATATTCATTGGAATTCCTAAATAATCACAAAAAATCGAGGAATATTCTAAAACTCTTCAAGAATCCTCGAGCAAGCTCAGTGAACTCAAATATTCATTAGAATTCCTAAATAATCACAAAATATCGAGGAATACTCTAAAACTCTTCAAGAATCCTCGAGCAAGCTCAGTGAACTCAAATATTCATTAGAATTCCTAAATAATCACAAAATATCGAGGAATACTCTAAAACTCTTCAAGAATCCTCAAGCAAGCTCAATGAACACAAATATTCATTGGAATTCCTAAATAATCACAAAAAATCGAGGAATATTCTAAAACTCTTCAAGAATCCTCGAGCAAGCTCAGTGAACTCAAATATTCATTAGAATTTCTAAATAATCACAAAATATCGAGGAATACTCTAAAACTCTTCAAGAATCCTCGAGCAAGCTCAGTGAACTCAAATATTCATTAGAATTCCTAAATAATCACAAAAAATCGAGGAATACTCTTAAACTCTTCAAGAATCCTCGAGCAAGCTCAGTGAACTCAAATATTCATTAGAATTCCTATATTATCACAAACAATCGAGGAATACTCTAAAACTCTTCAAGAATCCTCAAGCAAGCTCAATGAACACAAATATTCATTGGAATTCCTAAATAATCACAAAAAATCGAGGAATATTCTAGAACTCTTCAAGAATCCTCGAGCAAGCTCAGTGAACTCAAATATTCATTAGAATTTCTAAATAATCACAAAATATCGAGGAATACTCTAAAACTCTTCAAGAATCCTCAAGCAAGCTCAATGAACACAAATATTCATTGGAATTCCTAAATAATCACAAAAAATCGAGGAATATTCTAAAACTCTTCAAGAATCCTCGAGCAAGCTCAGTGAACTCAAATATTCATTAGAATTCCTAAATAATCACAAAATATCGAGGAATACTCTAAAACTCTTCAAGAATCCTCAAGCAAGCTCAATGAACACAAATATTCATTGGAATTCCTAAATAATCACAAAAAATCGAGGAATACTCTAGAACTCTTCAAGAATCCTCGAGCAAGCTCAGTGAACTCAAATATTCATTAGAATTCCTAAATAATCACAAAATATCGAGGAATACTCTAAAACTCTTCAAGAATCCTCGAGCAAGCTCAGTGAACTTAAATATTCATTAGAATTCCTAAATAATCACAAAAAATCGAGGAATACTCTAAAACTCTTCAAGAATCCTCGAGCAAGCTCAGTGAACTCAAATATTCATTAGAATTCCTATATTATCACAAACAATCGAGGAATACTCTAAAACTCTTCAAGAATCCTCAAGCAAGCTCAGTGAACTCAAATATTCATTAGAATTCCTAAATAATCACAAACAATCGAGGAATACTCTGAAACTCTCCAAGAATCCTCGAGCAAGCTCAGTGAACTCAAATATTCATCTGAATTTCTCAGTTATCGTAAAATCGAGGAAAACTCTAACATTCTTCAAGTATCCTCGAATGAGCTTAGCAAACTCAGATATTCATTGAAATTCCTATATAATTACAAAAAGTCGATCATGGCACAAATGTCCCAAATGGAAGATAACATGCCTCTGGAGCCGGCCTTCTGATCTGAACAGGAAAGTCATAAGTGAATTGACTTCTAACGAACTTGATATATTATTTAGTATTAGTAAGTTGTGCACTTGGTATATATTCGAGCAATCAAAGCGTGTTCCACTAAACACACCGTGGGAGCAAACGCAGAGCAACATACAGAGGATCATCATTGTGAGCCTCATAGGGTTGCCATCTTTGGCTAAACGAAGTATGAGATTGGAATAAAACGTTTTTCGGTCGAGTCAGGATCTTTTGTCAATGGATACTATATTCTGGACTTCCTTGGTTATAGAGTGAATTCCTCACAAACGAAAAATGATCGATTGGCAAAGTAAGTTCTCAGCCAATAACCGAGGAAGTTCTCATAGAAAACTAAAGCAGGCTCAGTTCCATTTTGGTCGTTACTTTAGAAAGATGAAAAATATTTTATAGAGAAATAAATAACTTTAGAATATGTAAATATTATTGTTAGAAATGCAACTATGCGTGTTATGCGCATGACCAATCCTGGTAACCCTGAACCCCACCACAATTCCATGTGCTCTTGTTTGTCTGTTACGAGCAGAGAAAATGAGAAAATAATTTCTCTCATATGAGAGAAGTTTCATCAAAAATTTTAGATTTTTACTGAAATGAAATGTAGACTACTAAAAATGTACCATAGTTAGCGTACTTTTTTTTGTACTGAAATGATCATAGGAAATATCTTCAGAGATTGTCGGGACGATTTTGCGATCAAATGCCTCTAATTACTTCAAATATTAGAAACAAGTGTCAAGGCGGCGAAAATAGCTTTTGACAACAGTTTACTCTTTTCTAATAAATTCAAATTTGGCTAAGTCTAAGATCATGAAATTTTCACAGAATATTCTAAAATATATTTTGAAGAGATTGTCTTGTGGAAATTGTAATATTTGGCTTCATATTCGAGATATTACGATTGAAGTTCCCAAAATCGAAGAATCCTCTCTCTCTCACGAGGAGCGTGACCTCAGACCTTAATTTCAATGGATTTGGCTGAAATTTTGACCAGTTACTTCTTTTAAGATGCCAATTTGTGAATTGACCATCCCTATATTCCCAATAACAGCTGTACACACAAGAGCACTTTGAATTAAATAAAGAGTCAGTTGTTGTTTTACTTTACATCCGACCGGGTCGGTTGCGAGATATGAAGAAGTCGAGTTTCGATAGCGTAGTCCGAATTGTGGATGGGTTTGATAGTTTAAGATCCCGGCCAACAAATTGGGGGCTCGTCCGGGAAACAGACATCCTAGGATACGTTGTCGAAGACTAAATTGGAAATTGGAAATTGTTAGATAATCTTTTGTCTTTTGTCGGGCCACCCTTTTGTGGCCCCCAGGCTTTCTCCTTCGCCTCAGGGTCGTTTAATTAGGCTCCAAGAGGAAATTGGGCGGTTAGCGGAACAACTTCCCAAAAAAACTCGGACGTAGTCCTACGTCAAAATTTGACCAAAGCGAACTGTCTCCGCGAAAGATGGAGGAAATCAGGGCTCAGAGTGTCTAAATTCAAAAAGGTACCGTCAAGGCACCATTCACCGTGGATCTAAGAGTATTCGGGGCAAATAAGGGCTGTCATTTGACACCAGTCTTATAAACATTGTTGGTGCCGGTTTTAATTGCCTTCATTATAGGTTAAAATTAAAACAATATCCGCAGAAGTACAAAATTTTTCACAAAATTTGGTGATATAGTACAATTAGTAAAGGGTAGTAGGGTCGCCTAATTCCGTGGTAGGTCTCCATTCACCGTGGTAGTAGGGACCCATTCACCGTGTATGAGAAATTTTGTTTGAAAATGATCAAAACAACCCAGCCAAGGGAATTTTCTTCGTTTAATTTCATTTTAAGTAATAACTTGCAAGATTTTATTAGAAAAACGAATGTTAAAATTTTCGATTTTTTTCTAGATATATGGGACAATATGGGGCACGGTGAATGGAGACCATTGATTTTTAGGATACCCATTTACCGTGCCTTTTTGTTTCAAATAAAAAGTACGAGTAATCGTACTTTCTTGTTAAATTTACTTCGGTAATGCAAAATACATACCTGATATGTGAATTTAATTGCTTCTTGGTGGAATAAAAACGTTACTACATTTAGTTTATCGCTTAAATCACCGTAGCGCAGTTTTCGTTTTTTCACTATGAATGCAGTGAACGAGCAGAAACTCGCTTCATGTAAACACACTTTAGTGTCAAAATGATACTTTTCAATGTTTCTAATGAGCGTTTTGACATGGTAACAATACATTAGTGTTGTATTGGTGAAATTTAAGGGAAATTATCATATCATTCAATCATAATATGGAAATAATGAAAAAATATTCGAAGGCACACGGTGAATGGAGTCCCCACGGTGAATGGCGCCTTGACGGTATTAAAATTTCTAGTTTACATTATTCGATTTAATTAGTTTGGCATTTCACGTTTTACATAGTGGCATGAGGGAAAAAGGAAAGTATCCCAAGTAACCATTAAGCCGTAAAAATGGCATTAAGTCGGCTCTATAGTCGAATGTAGAACCTGGCTAACAGAGCTAATTGGTTCTATATCCTCTTATAGAGCTGCTCAAAAGCCACTTTTGGCGAATTATTCGGCTGATATACGGCCAACTTTAAAATATCGTACCAAGTCTCTGGAGCGAAAGTTGTCAAAAGTGAGACAAAGAAAAAAAAAAAAATTGTCTATCTCCTGTTCTTTTCTAACTTCCTTCGCTTCCATTGAAGTTGCTTTTTTGCTACTTCATCCAGATTCTAACTGTTGTCCTCCGAGTTCCTGATCAAGTCCAAGTCCGTTGCCTTTCTCATCTGCTCCACCAATGCACCATGGGAATGGTGTGATCAAACTAGTATTTAAACCATGAAAAATAAAATAGTTTGGGCATTTCGAGGGTTGAAAATGATATGGGATGAGGATGATTCAGTGGTAAGGTTGGTGGTAACGAACGCAGGAATTGATGCAGGAGAAGCAATGTTTATATAAATGGTCGGGAAACGTTTCACAAGAAGAGGGAAACGAGCTGGAGTTTGTCTTGATTGAAAAAAATGGAATAATCAAGATAACCAAATTCCATTATCTATTTAACAACACCATTCCGATAAATGTGCCAAAAATAATCCCGTTTCGTCAATCCCGTCCGACATGGATGTTTAAAATGTATTGATAATGACCGACTCGAGTCTGTTTTGGTCGAAATCTATTTTGATTGATATAAACGTCATGTGCTCCAAGCCCTGTGACAGCACTGACAAACTTCTTTACAGCTTGTAGGCTTTATATAGGCTTACAGGGCTTAATTTAGTTCTTACTGGTTATAGTGCCTATAAGCATTAGGAATGCTTATATAGAGCTACTTAGCACTGAAAAGCTGTTTAATGGCCGTTATAATGCTCAGAACAGTGCTTAGTGGTTACCTGGGATGGAAAATAATTTACACACCTTTAGTTTGTACATGAGGGGATCCTCCTCAGCAATGGCGGCACCTCCGTGCGTGGCAGCACATTCGCACCCGAACAGGGCGGCATCGTGGCGTCGGTGCTCGAAACCTTTACTAGCAGCTGAACGATGAAAACGAATGCTTCCGGGCGGGGCCACTCCGCTCACCGACGACGCTTCTTCGAAAGGGTCTCTTCAGGGGAAAAATCTTCAATTCCAGGTCGCAGCTCCCAGCGTCTTTAGCGGCGACCGGGCCACACTGTAGCACACCGGCAACGCTTCGTTACAGGGATTGAATCTATTCCGTACCGGGCCACTCGGGCCGCACCGTAGCACACCGGCAACGCTTCTTCGAAATGGTTTCTTCAGAGGGAAAATTCTTCTACTCCTGGTTGCAGCGCCCAGCGTCTTTAGCGGCGACCGGGCCACACTGTAGCACACCGGCGACGCTTCGTCCCAGGGCTTGAAATTCTTCCGTGTCGGGCCAACCGGGCCACACCGTAGCACACCGGCAAACTCCGTTCCACTCTTGCAAAAGGGGTCACAGCGGTCGATTTTCACTCCACAAGTCCACGAGGGGTCACACTAACCGTGGAGCACCGCCCGATACCTCACTCACTCAATTATCATGGAGGTTCACAATTCGGGAGAAAAAAAAACGGATAAATTATCGCGCACAACTTGCACCATTCAGTGTGGTTCCCCTATTAGAGCCTGATCGAACGATCATCAGCGGTTTTGTACCTTGGCGTCGTCGTCGCCGGCTTCGTCGTCGCCGGCTTCGTCGTCGTCGACGGTAGTCGGCTTCGTCGTCGTCGGAGGGCGTCTTACAAACACCGACAGTGGGTGTCGATGTGGTGGTGCGTTATGGTTGGTGGCAAATTGGGGTAATAGGGATGTGCAGGAGAATAGGAAATTCGATTCTTTTGTTGATATCCAATTCTGTTTAGTTCGCATAGATCAATTTCATGGTTTCAGTTCAAAGTTGTGACCTTCTTGTTTTTATTTCTCTTTAACCCTAGTTTTGCTTGAGATCAATAGTTAATAACAAATTATTAAATAAAAAAAATAGAATATGTACATTTTATTTACAGAGAGTAAATGTGACCTATTTTGAAAGGTAACATTCATCCCTCTCTCCGAAATAAAAAAAAAACTTGTGTTTTTTTTTTATGGGACGAAGGGGAAATGGATTTGTTTTAGTGGCCCTCCTCTTGTTAAGTGTTAGCTGATTATGTGGAATGATTTTGTCCGTGTAGAGGAACTCTTTCCCACATAATCACATAACTCTTAACAATAGAGACTGTCCACCGGGAATTGTGGCCCTCCTCTTGTTAATTGTTAAGCTGATTTTGTGGAATGATTTTGTCCATGTAGAAGAACTCTTTCCCACAAAATCACGTAACAATCAATAATAGAGACTGTCCACCGGGAGGTTGTGGCCCTCCTCTTGTTGAACGTTAGTTTGATTATGTGGAATGATTTTGTCCATGTAGAGGAACTCTTTTCCACATAATCACTTAACCCTCAATAATAGAGACTGTCCACACGGGAAAAGTCGTAAAAATGTGGCCCTCCTCTTGTTAAGTGTTAAGCTGATTTTGTGGAATGATTTTGTCCATGAAGAGGAACTCTTTCCCACATAATCACATAACACTTAATAATAGAGACTGTCCACTCGGGAAAAGTCTTAAAAATGTGGCCCTCCTCTTGTTAAGTGTTAGCTGATTATGTGGAATGATTTTGTCCATGTAGAGGAACTCTTTCCCACATAATCACATAACACTTAATAATAGAGACTGTCCACCAGGAAGGGACGTTTGAGGAGTTCAGCGAAGAAGCTCTCTTTTGGCTGCTCGGCCATGAGGTCGATGTTTGATTTGTTTCGAAATAGTATGTAAAATTGAAAAACTGCCTTCCAGAAAAATGTTCGTCAGAAAAAAAGCGTCCTTATCCATCCTCTCACCATCAAATCTTTATAAATTCAACTTTTATGTTAATTGTAATTGTAATTTTTTTTTGTTGTAACTCTATTATAACATTTTAATATATATTTTTTTATTTTTTTTCTAGATTCTAATTAGGAGAGAAAATAAACTTTCGGAAACCTGCTCTTCCCTTTTTTTCATCCCCGAATACTTTGTTCGGGAACAGAAAATATACGCATACACTCATACACAGCCATTCCCCCCCACCATTCATACAATCACATTCATTCATTCATCTCATTCACACGGTTGTCTGGATCAAAACTTGACACACCAGGACAACACACAATTCATTCACACGCTAATAACTAAGATTCTAGGGCACCCTATTACTAAAAAATGAGGAGGCCTAGCAACAACGCTCTAGACCCCTCGGTTGGACATTTTATGGACGATCGAAATTCGCCACCAGGGAGGCGTTACGCAAAAATGTAAACAATCTCCTTAGTTCGACCCTGTTTTAGGAAGAACAAAGAGAACAAAACAAAAGGGAAAAGAAGCAGATGGTGTTGCGAATGTGGCAAAGAGGAGTAGAAATAAAAACATAATAGCTCTGACGACATCGACGAACAGGCATGAATGAAAAGGAAAACAGGATGCAGCAGGTAAGTATTCGGTATATGTTACCGGCCGTGAAGTCCTTTTTAGGGAATTCGGAGAATCGGCAGGAGGAAAGCGAAGCAGGATCTCTGGTACTTACGTGGATGTTATCATCCGGGTTTAAGGTGAACAGTTGGCCAGATTCCCAAATTTTTCCCACTTAAGTCCTCCAATTCGTAGGAAGACGAGCCTATCTTGCTCTTCACTTTGCAGGGAAGATATTGACGCCCTAACTTGGCGTTATAATGTTCAGCCGCCGAGGACTGTTTCATGTTCCGGCGGTAGACCAGCTGTCCCACCGTAAAAGATTTCGCGAAAGTACGGTTTCGCAAGTTGTACCGGTCCCGAGAGACCTCGTGAGACTTTTCGAGGTTTTTGCGAACGATCTCGTGAATTTTGGCGAACGCCTGCTTGCGCCTTTCCACCTTTTCTTTCGCAGAAAGTTCCTCGTCGTGTCGAGAAAGACGATGGTCGGATCCCTGTTCTGCTATCTCGTGTCCGTGGATAATGAAATACGGAGTGAACCCAGTGGAGGAGTGAACGCTGGTGTTGAGCATCAGCTCGATCTCCGGGATCTTGATGTCCCAGATCCTTTGGTCCTCTTGGACGTAAGTGCGGACGGCCGCGTTTATTGTTCGGTTCACTCGCTCCACGGGGTTCGACTGGGAATGATAGCGGGAGTTCAGCCAGTGTGTGATTTTGAAGTGGTCTAATAGTTCTTTGAACTCCTTCGAAACGAAAGAGCTGCCGTTATCGGTGATAATGGTTTCAGGGACAGAATTCCTATAGAACCACTGATTTTTCAAAATCACACACACGGCTGAACTATCCAGCTTCTTCACCGGGTGAATCATTACCCACTTGGAAAAGTAGTCGCATATTACTAAAATATGTTGATTTCCCTTTCGACTACGTGGCAACGGACCAACGAAGTCCATAGAAATGATCTGCCATGGTCGGGACGCGCATCGCATTTTGCCCATCTCAGGGGCAGTTTGTACGTAGGAAGGTTTGATCTCCTTACAGGTTGGGCAAGCCTGTACATACGCCCTTATATCCTTGGCCATTTTGGGCCAATAGTAGCGTTGTTGGACACGAGATAGCGTTTTGTCAAACCCCGGGTGAAAGTTATTATCGTGTGCATTTAGTAGCACCCGGGGGACGTCATCAGTTGGAACAAGCTCCTTCCACTCAAATCGAGAGTCAAAGGGTACATTTTTGGCTGTAATAAACTTAAAAAGTTTGCCGTTCTCGACCTTGAAGTCGACAAAGTCGTCTGGACGACTAGTGACCTTCTCCATTAAAGAAGAGTACCACGTGGAGGCCGGTGAATCTTGGACTACAGCAATGCTACGCGACAGAGCATCCGGAACCACATTTTCTTTGCCTTCACGGTGTACTACTGTCATGTCGAATTGCTGGAAGTCCAAGCTCCACCGACTGCACCGGGATCCCACCTTCCACTTCGTCTTTAGAATGTGGGTGAGTGCGGAGGAATCCGTCACGAGGGTGAAATGGTAGCCTTCAATGTACCCCCGAAACGCCTCGATTGAGAGAAGAGCGGCGAGAGCTTCCTTTTCAGCAGCGTGATAGTTCTTCTGCGGAGTGGTGAGCTTCCGGGAGAAGTATGAGATGACTCTCTCACCATCTTCCTGCTGCTGAGTTAGAACTCCAGCGACGGCTTCGTCGCTGGCATCCGTTTGGATGACGAATTCCCGAGAAAAATCCGGGCTCCCCAGGATAGGAGTGCTGATAAGCTGCTCCTTGATTTTGCAGAAAGCTCTCTCCGCGGCTTCGTTCCAACCGATGACCTTGGTTTTTGACTTCAGGAGATCCGACAGAGGCCCACAAGTCTCACTAAAGTTTGGGATGAACCAGCGATAATAATTCGCCATCCCAAGGAATCTCCTGAGTTTGGTAATAGTGGTTGGCCTTTCATATTCGACGATCGGTCGAATCTTATCGGGATTCCCACGAAGGCCTTCCGAACTCAAGAGATACCCTAGGAAGGGAATTTCCGGCACCCCAAACTGAGACTTCTCCAGGTTTATCATAAGGTTGGCTCCGTTTAATCTGCGCGCAATTTCACGAAGGAGCTGTACGTGATGCTCAAATGTCTCCGTTACTACGACGATATCGTCGAGGTAAACGAAGACATAAGGTACCAGTACACCATGGCCTAGAACTCGGTCCTTCAGTCTTGCCAACGTAGCTGGACTATTTACAAGACCAAAAGGCATTCTGGTGTACTGAAACAACCCCTTACCTTGCACGCTAAAGGCCGTATACTTCCTTGAAGACTTCTCCAGCGGAACTTGCAGGAAAGCCTCCGACAAGTCAATTGTTGAAAGGTATTTCGCCTTGGGAAGTTGGCCAAGAATTCGACATGGGTGCGGCAAGGGGTAAGCATCACGAACAGTTCATTCATTGATCTTGCGCGCATCCAAACAGAGCCGAACCTTATGAGGCTTGATAACGGGTACACAGTTCAGCGACCAATCAGACTGACTGGGTTCGATTATGCCAGCGTCGAGTAAACGTTGCAGCTCCACGGACACCAAACCTTGCGTTTTGGGAGACATTACGTAGGGGAACTGCCTGACCGGCGGTTTTCTTCGCCACTCTTCGGCGAGTTCAATTGAATGCTCCGCCAGTGGAGTAGTTGTTAGCCTTCCCGGACGGGCAGGTATGAAAAGGGTCTTGATCTGATCGATTGTCTGCTGTTCTGAAGCAGTCAAAACAGAAGATGAAGGCAACGGAGTCGGGGTAGGGTTTTCTCCCGTATATTCAACCATAGCGCAGCCTACGATTGTGGGTTGAATTTGGAATTTCTTCCAGAAATCCATCCCGCAAACGCAGTTTATTGCCAGATTCGGGATGACTAATGTCGGAACAACCCTAACGGTGCCGTTCCATGAAAAAGGTAAATAAACTTTTCCACGGACCTCGAGCGCTTCTCCGCTTGCGGTACGCAAGACGGGTGGATCACGGAGAGGGAATAAGCGCTTAGGTTTAACCATGTTGTACACTGCATCGTTGATCAACGTGAGATTACTTCCGCTGTCAAGTAATGCAGAAACTGTAATCCCAAAAATGTCAACCGAAATGTATGGACGGTTGTCATTGGCACTTGGATATGAGATAGTATAAGAAGCAGGCATCTCCGGATAAAGGTTCTCGGAGGCCGCTTCGAAAAATGGAGGGGGATTTACGCTTAGTAGTTTGGGTTCAGCGGGCGGCGGTTTTGGCTCGCTGCTAAGGCGTTTTTTACGCAGTATGGGCAATTATTTGTCGGATAGCCTCTAAAACCGCAGTTTTCACACAGGACTCCCCTTGGAAGCCTGCATTGGTCCATCCGATGCCCAAATAAGCCGCAGTTGAAACAATGGCGGCTGGATAAGGGTTTATGAGACTTGATCATGTCTTCCAAAGTGGTTGGTGCCCGAGCTGGTCCACGAAGGGTATCGGTTCCGGTTTCGGAACCCTTGCGATTCTGATTGGTCTGTGGAGGAGAGTGGGCCTTCGTATTTCTCGACGATGCTTGTTGATGTGGAGTAGAGGATTTATTGGGCTTTTCCTGGGATAAGCATTTCTTCGGTTCCGAACACTCAACTAAGTTAACCGACTTCTCAGGTCCAAAAACCTTGTTGTAGACTGAGAAGTTCACGGCATCTATCTTCTGACCAGCAGACACAAGTGTCGGAAGATCAACAATAGGGAGGAAATTGAGTTGCTTTTTGTAATCAATCCTCATATTCTGAAGAAGGATTTGGACTTTCTCGTATTCCGGTAAGGGAACACTCATTGTCCCGAAGAGCTCCTCCATGCCGTGATAGAACTGTAGGAAGGTCTCATTTCGTGACTGGTGTCGCTGATATACCTTCATTTTGATCAGCGTGTCTAGATCAGGGTGCATGAAAGTCCTCCTGAGCTCTAGAACCAAATGCTGCCAGTTCACCAGACGACCTGTGGCACGCATGGTCATGTACCACTGCAATGCTGGCCCTTTGAAAAGGTGGATCGCCGAATCAAATAGTTCAGCTTCCGAAGCATGTTCTGCGACGGCCATGGCGTGAACCATTCCTAGGAATTGATTCAATTTCAACCCTTGATCTTCACCATCGTATTTCGTAATTGTCCACTTGGACACCGGCAAGCTGTGCCGCGCCGGGTTGCTTGGAGGCAATGGACTCAACGAAGCGAGCGAAAGATGAGCGAATGGGGTTGATATAGGAACTGAGGTTCCAGCCCACGGATTGACCGGCGGAGTAGTAAAAGTGGGATTTCCAAGCCATGGATTCCCAGGATGTCCAAGGTTCATAGCCGCGGACCCCGGAACAGGATTCAATGATGGTACGGTAGAGGTACCAGGGAATCCTAACCATGGGTTGGTGATCGGAGGTTGAAACGGCTGTTGATGGTTCTGAAGGTAGCTGTGCCACGATGAAGGTGGCTGCGGCTGTGCAGTAGGATGACTTTGCGGTAACGAAAAAGTTACACTAGTAATCGGCCTAGAAGGATTGGCAGCTACTGAAGAGCTCAACCCTTGCGAGAATCCCGGAAAAGGTGTGAAAGAGGAATGAGGAGCTGAAGAAACTTGAAGAACTGGTGGCGCATCCACCAGTGGCTGTGAACTTCTACTCGGAAGCTCCGTTTCATTGTGCTGAGCTTCTTCTTCACACGGTGTTCCCATCCTGGCCATTTTCGCTTCCAACTCATTAATGCGAGCTAGTAAAGAGCGTATACAGTCGCTGCCTTCAAACTGGTTAGCTACTGCAGGAATTCCTGAAGCAGTAGTACTCACTGAAACGGCTGCACCTGGATCCGCATTTCGAGGAGGTGGAACTGCCGAAACATTCTCTGAACGAAACAAGTCGATCAGAGCTTGTTCCTCCAGTTCCTCCTGATTGTGCTGTTCAGATGCAGAGGATTTAGTGTAGAAATACCGGTCCAACAGATCCACCACATCAACAAGCATTGACTTGAGGAAACTTTCTGTTTCCTCCGAATCCCTAAAGTGCTTTAGATAAAGGATAAGCCGGTGACCGAAATGTAGCAATTTTGATTTGCCTCTTACCCTTAAATTCTTATCGCTCTGCTGCAATCCTGCAAAAAGTTCGTCGAAGTTGCGTCGACAGAACTGTACAACTTCCTCACCATTCCCCTCTAAAACTACCTCTTCAATAATAGTATCATTCTGCTTCTCAGTTTTCATATGCTCACGGAGCCACCTTCGCCGTCGTGAGTAGGTGGGATCATCCCGAATGACGATCGATCGAATATTGGTTTCGAAGTCCAACTCCTCTGGAGACAAATGGTCCACCCTTAAGCCGTGATACCACTCCCGAATCTTCTCAACTGCGTGTGCAAATTGTGTTTCGTGTGCTTCAGCCATTTCTCAAATGAGAATGTAAAATAGAATTAAAAAAAGAACGAAATGAAACCAAAATAATTAGACAAAATAAGCTTAAACTACAAAAAGAATCAATACAGCTACTTTTCGCTAAAATAAACGAGAAAGTGGCTTAAATAATAGCTTATTTCTATTAAATTAAGAAAAAAATACACAAAAAAAAACTAAAAAATAAAAATAATAAACTAGTACAGCATAATTTATGCTAAACTAGACACTATAAAAGTATAAAAGTAAAAAAAGGAAAAATATTTACAAGAAAATCTTAAATTTGAAGCACGGTGTATTTAAGGAAGCAAAAATTTCACCACTAATTTATTTAACTCTACTAATAGAATAATTCAGTTTTTTTTATAAAGAGAAGAAACTGATTTATAAAGACGAATCGAAAGGAAAAGAACGATTCACAGCAGTAGTTCTCATCATCCGAACGATTCCAAAAGAACAAAGGAATTCCTTTTACACAATACTATTTCGATACGAATCAGTTCACCTCTCATAAAAATAACAATTGGAATAATGGATTCCAATTCCTCCCGGAGCTACTCTGAAAAGGGTTCCACTTTAAGGTTAAAATGGAAACCTTTTCTTTTTATTTTGCGTTGGGCGCCAATTGTTAGATAATCTTTTGTCGGGCCACCCTTTTGTGGCCCCCAGGCTTTCTCCTTCGCCTCAGGGTCGTTTAATTAGGCTCCAAGAGGAAATTGGGCGGTTAGCGGAACAACTTCCCAAAAAAACCCGGACGTAGTCCTACGTCAAAATTTGACCAAAGCGAACTGTCTCCGCGAAAGATGGAGGAAATCAGGGCTCTGAGTGTCTAAATTCAAAAAGGTATTAAAATTTCTAGTTTACATTATTCGATTTAATTAGTTTGGCATTTCACGTTTTACATAGTGGCATGAGGGAAAAAGGAAAGTATGGAAAATAATTTACACACCTTTAGTTTGTACATGAGGGGATCCTCTTCAGCAATGGCGGCACCTCCGTGCGTGGCAGCACATTCGCACCCGAACAGGGCGGCATCGTGGCGTCGGTGCTCGAAACCTTTACTAGCAGCTGAACGATGAAAACGAATGCTTCTGGGCGGGGCCACTCCGCTCACCGACGACGCTTCTTCGAAAGGGTCTCTTCAGGGGAAAAATCTTCAATTCCAGGTCGCAGCTCCCAGCGTCTTCAGCGGCGACCGGGCCACACTGTAGCACACCGGCAACGCTTCGTCACAGGGATTGAATCTATTCCGTACCGGGCCACTCGGGCCGCACCGTAGCACACCGGCAACGCTTCTTCGAAATGGTTTCTTCAGAGGGAAAATTCTTCTACTCCTGGTTGCAGCGCCCAGCGTCTTTAGCGGCGACCGGGCCACACTGTAGCACACCGGCGACGCTTCGTCCCAGGGCTTGAAATTCTTCCGTGTCGGGCCAACCGGGCCACACCGTAGCACACCGGCAAACTCCGTTCCACTCTTGCAAAAGGGGTCACAGCGGTCGATTTTCACTCCACAAGTCCACGAGGGGTCACACTAACCGTGGAGCACCGCCCGATACCTCACTCACTCAATTATCATGGAGGTTCACTATTCGGGAGAAAAAAAACGGATAAATTATCGCGCACAACTTGCACCATTCAGTGTGGCTCCCCTATTAGAGCCTGATCGAACGATCATCAGCGGTTTTGTACCTTGGCGTCGTCGTCGCCGGCTTCGTCGTCGTCGACGGTAGTCGGCTTCGTCGTCGTCGGAGGGCGTCTTACAAACACCGACAGTGGGTGTCGATGTGGTGGTGCGTTATGGTTGGTGGCAAATTGGGGTAATAGGGATGTGCAGGAGAATAGGAAATTCGATTCTTTTGTTGATATCCAATTCTGTTTAGTTCGCATAGATCAATTTCATGGTTTCAGTTCAAAGTTGTGACCTTCTTGTTTTTATTTCTCTTTAACCCTAGTTTTGCTTGAGATCAATAGTTAATAACAAATTATTAAATAAAAAAAAAATAGAATATGTACATTTTATTTTATTGTGCGAGAGACAATCGCAGCACTAGCTCTACGGCGCAGGGAGTAATGCACGGTGCTTGGGACTGCGCTTGTCTCCAAACAGAAAAAATCAAATAATAAATTCTAGTGGAGGTTCGACTGTATCGTTTCAACTATCATTAAAAACGGCTACGCATGCAACGACTGTGATAGCTGTTACGTTGGAATGACGAGGAATAATCTGAGCAAAAGACTAATAGGACACAGAAGCAATGTAAACAAGCTAGAGAAATTGATGAACGAACACCAGACTAACACAGAAGCAGCCAAAGAAACACTAATAGAGACAACCACAGCCCTGATCCAACACTGCATACAACACAACCATAGATTTAACTTAGACCTAACAGAGATTATAGACCACAGCTACAAACCGACACTACTTCCATTCCTCGAGATGTGCCACATCACAAACACAGACCACACAGTTAATAAACGGACAGACATTGATAGACTAAGTACCACATACGCAGCAGTGTTGCACAGCAGCAAAAATTCATCCAAACGATACACACTTGACACACAAGAAAATACTGTAGATGTAGACGAATCGTAGTTATTAAGATAGGGCAGTTTTCGCTACCAACAAATTTTAAACATAATTGAGGGGATGATAAAGGCAAAATTGCGCCATTGCCAAATGTCCGTTGAAAGTTATAACAAGCAAAATAAGTGTAAGACAATTAGTTTCCGTAAATTTTATTAGATCAGACAAGTAACTAGACAACATTTATAATGACTATAATTTTACAGCATGTACCAACAAATTAATGACAGGACAGTTACAGTTAGACGAAACACAAGACCAAAAACGACCAAATTAGTGTAAGTTACCGTGACAAAATTATGTAACAGACCAATTAGTACATGTATTAAATTCTAGTTCCCCCTGAAGAAGACACTAACCCCGTGTCGAAACGTTGGGCAAGTAATAAACATCGTTTGCTAATTTCGAGACTGCGTAGCCGTTTTTAATGATAGTTCAAATAATAAATTAATTGAAGAGTTTGTGTTTTCGGCAAAGTTGTTAAGCTTGTCAAGGGTTGACAAGTGATGGGTCGTTTGATTCGAAATTTTTCCAATCGTGCGTAGTATCAAGCCAAGTGCCAAGCATGGAGACAAGCACCGAGAGAGTGCATACGACAGAGCGTGAGAGACAGGAGAGCTCCAGCGCGCGGCAAAGTAAGCGAGCAACACACAACCGATTGCGCGTACTCGTCTCTTTTATATCCTTCAAAAGAAGAATATTAAAGATGTTGACAAGTCCAAGGCTTGTGCAGTCTCTGCAGTGTGGTCCAATGACCACACGTATTTATACTACCTTAGGTAGACATAATGAATCATACCTAGACATTTAGGTACTGTAATGAATAGTATTCCATGTAGGTAGATATCCTATGCACACAATTATTAGGTAGACACTACAGTCCTTTCCCCTTTAGAAAACTCAGAAAGTCATCACCAAAATAATAATAGCACAAATAAACTGACGAGTCCGTCACTTTCAAAGAATATATCTGTTCGCTAACAAAACTACAAAAACAAAAAGACGATTTCGTCATCCCAATATCGGCAACTTTACCAAAAAGTACAAATAACACAAATCCATTCACCAAACATATGACAATTCCGCCACAAAAGAACAATTTCGTTCACCACAAAAAAAATAACATTTCGTTATTACCAAAACAAAAAGACAATTTCGTCCATGCAACATCGGCCAAAAAGAACATTCTGTTCACAACGTAATGGCAAACCATAAAAGAACAATTCCGTTCTCCGCAAAAATAACAATTTGTTATTACAACAACCTGAAAACCAAAAGGAAATAATTTCGGAATAACTCAAATGAAATTACACGTTCCTTGATCCTCGTCGCCACTTTTATATCCTTCAAAAGAAGAATATTAAAGATGTTGACAAGTCCAAGGCTTGTGCAGTCTCTGCAGTGTGGTCCAATGACCACACGTATTTATACTACCTTAGGTAGACATAATGAATCATACCTAGACATTTAGGTACTGTAATGAATAGTATTCCATGTAGGTAGATATCCTATGCACACAATTATTAGGTAGACACTACAGTCTCCTTCTAGTTTGTTGTGCTGTCTCATAGCAGATTGTGCGGCACGCAAAGAGTTTTGAGTCGCACCCTATCCCTGGATGCGAGCGTATCCGCTTATCCGCGAGCGGTAATGGCGGCGGCGGGCACAACCAACCGATTCGAATTTTGACGTTTCGTGGGGATCGCAATCGGTTGGCGCCACCGATCGGTGGGTGAAGGGGTGAGGAGGAGAATGAAACTGTTTTGACTTTCCCCCGAGAAACGTCAAATTCCGAACCGGCTTGATATGCCCGCCGCCGCCATTACCGATCGCGGATAAGTGGATATTGGCAAAGTTAATTTAGCCATGGGTCCCAACGGGGAAGCACTGCTCTATTTCAGTGCATCTATTCTTATGAACATTTGGCTGAGCAAATGATTCGCGTTAATGCTGAATTTTCAAGATTAAGTGCTGTGATAGTTGATATGAACAGTGAGATTTTAAGTTTGAAGCGTATAAACTATGAACTAAAACATAAACTTCCGCAAGTTGAAGAGCAGCCGAGTAATTTAGTTCTAGTAAAAGATGATAACCATAAGAACAATACAGAAAAAAGCGATGTCGTTGTGGATGACGAATGTGTCGCATGTGAAATAGAGGTGGAAGGATCCAGACAACCAACTGTTACAGTCCCAACGATGTGGCGAAGGAAACGAGAGGTGTTCATCGTCGACGACGACGATGACGAGTACGGTGATGAGATGCAGCATTTGGATACGCCATCAAAGCCCGCTGGTGGTCAGGATGGCCGATTGTTGGATTTGTGAATTGATCATCCCTATATGGGGCCGTACACAAATTACGTCACGCTTTCAGGGGAAGGGCGGATTTTGCAGAGCGTGACGACCCTTACAAAAAATATTGAGGTCCCATACAAAAAGTGTGACATAGGGGGGAGGGGGATTGAAAAAGGTCGATTTTTGCGTGACATAATTTGTGTATCACCCCTATTCCCATAGGTTCCTGAGTGCAAACTTTTTAAAGGGTGTTAGAGGACCATAAATGGTGAAAAAAATTGTTCTACGTATATGGTCAAATCTCAACCGTTACGTAGTTATTGAACTTTTCATGTTTTTGACTCTTATTGCCTGAACTGGCTATAACGTGAAAATGGTTAAACTTATCGAAGTTTTTTGACCCTTATTCGAAAGATTATTGAATTTTCTATCAAATGGCATTTTTGAATCGATTGGTTTAGTTAAATAACTAAGTTTTCTTAGGTTCTACCCCGTTAGGCCGAAAGCCGTTAGGCCGAATGCCGTTAGGCCGAATGTCGTTAGGCCGAATGCCGTTAGGCCGAAAGGGTCGTTAGGCCGAAAGGCTCTTTAGGCCGAATATGCCATTGGGCCGGATGGGTCGGGTCGTTAGGCCGAACTGGTCACTAGGCCAAATGGGTTATAAGGGTAAACGGTTTTCTTAGGTAACTGGATGGAAAGAAACTGTTTAATGTTTGAGGGAAACGGTCTTCGATCTTGAAATTTTGGTTGGCTTTGAATGGTTAATTGAATAAACACACTGATAGTTTTTCGCGTTTTAAAGACTAAATTATAGTCACACCGGAAACAAATTCAGAGTTCCAGTACGAACATGATTAACAATTAGTCGTTATGCTTATAGGGTCTGGGACCATTTGGGCAGGGAGACCTATTGACCCGATTGACTTGAATTTTTGAACATGACTAAATACTGTACGTATCTAATCGTGTTTGGAAAATTAAGTCAATCGGTTAAAAAATGACTGAGTTATAGCAGCAAGTGCCCAAAATAGGTCCTTCTGCCCAAATGGTCCCAGACCCTAGTGAGTATAAAAGTAATATTACGAAAAAACACCCTATGTTCAGAAGAAGGAAAAACTTTGTTGAGGGCTGTAAGCCTCATAATGAGTAAAACATTTAAACTAGAAAGAGCAGCAGTAGACTACCGCCGTGAAACAGAACAGTTAAACTTGAAAGAGTTTAGAAGAAGTAAAATTTCAAATGAAAAAGTTAATGACTGTAATCTTTATAATGATAAAAGAACAGCCTATTTACAAAAGAAAGAAAAATATATGATGAAGAATTTAATAGCTGTTATGTTCATAGTGAGTATAACAGTTAGGCTTGAAGAAAAGCCTATGTACAGAAGAAGGAAAAACTTGTATGCGAAAATTAATGGCTGTAATACTTATAATGAGCAGAATAGTTAAACTAGAAAGAACAGCCTATTTTCAAAAGAAGGAAAAATCTGATGAAAAAATTAATAGCTGTAATGCTCATAGTGAGTAGAACACTAAAACTAGAGAGAACAGCCTATGTTTAGAAGTAGAAAAAATCTCCGATGAAACATTTAAAAGCTGTAATGCTTCTAGTGAGTATAACTGTTAGACTAGAAGAAAAGCCTATGTACAGAAGAGGGAAATACGAAAATGAAAAAGTTTATGGCTGAAATACATATAATGAGTAGAATAGTTAAACTAGAAAGAACAGCCTTTTTTTCAAAAGAAGGAAAATATCCGATGAAAAATTGAATTGCTGTAATTCTCATTTTGAGTAGAACATTAAAAAACACAGCCTAAGTTTAAAAGAAGGACAAATCCCCGATGATAAATTTAATAGCTGAAATGCTATATTTATTCTTGACCACTTATCCTTACAGCTTTTTTTGTCCACTAGGGCACTACGTAAGCGATTCCAATTGGCAGCTGAACTTACACTTTGTACAGCGCCTAAATGTATTCTTTTTCACCATATTGAACTGGTTGCCCTTGCACTGTTTTCTTTTTTGTATCCTGTTCATGCTAGAAAGATAAACACGATCATGGTGATGCTTTTAGGTTAGGTATAATAGCCTTTTTGATTTGTATTACATTCACTTGCAAGTAGTATACATATGTTGACAATGTTACTGCATAGAATATCTTTATCCTATCAATAGCTTTGGTTGCGCCCGTTCACCATAACACTTTGTTTCTAACTAAAAATAAGCTTTTTCGAAATGCTGTATTATAAATCTTCTCTACTTAGCCTCCCAAATTGATATACCCCACAGTTCCCCAATGATGTTGACTTTTCTTCTGTTTATTTCGTTTTGTGCAATATAAAACGATAAAAATCAGTAGACACATATAATGACAACCTATTCGGCCTAATGACCTTTTCGGCCTAACGACCCTTTCGGCCTAATGACCCTTTCGGCCTAACGACCCTTTCGGCCTAATGGCCTTCGGCCTAACGGCATTCGGCCTAACGGCTTTCGGCCTAACGGCCTGCTCCCGTTTTCTTAAAGCAAATAGCTCAAAAGTAGTGTGTTTTAATTTGTTTTTGTCAATTATCTTTGAAAAATGCGTAATAATTTAAATTTCTTTCTTAGGCAAAGTTGTGGCCGCTGTTCCACTCTACAATTCGTTCTTTGTAATCAAACTACCATCTCTTATCGTTTTGTTGCAATTTCGATTTTAACATCGCAATTTAGATCATAAATTAGCAACTGTCATGGAAAGCACTTTTTTGCGCATTGTGCCGCACATTTAAATCAAAATTGCAAGAAAACGATAAGAGCTAGAAGTTTGGTGTCAAAGAATGACTTCTAGAGTGTAACAAGCGCCACAACTTTGCCAAAGGAAGAATTTTAATTTATTATGCATGTTTCAAAGATAATTGATAAAAATAAATTAAAACACACTACTTTTGAGCTATTTGCTTTAGAAAACTTAGTTATTTAACTAAACCAATCGACTCAAAAATGCCATTTGATAGAAAATTCAATAATCTTTCGAATAAGGGTAAAAAAAACTTAGATAAGTTTAACCAATTTCAAGTTATAGCCAGTTCAGGCAATAAGAGTCAAAAACATGGGAAGTTCAATAACTACGTATCGGTTGAGATTTGACCAAACAATTTTTTTCACCATTTATGGTCCTCTATCACACTTTAAAAAGTTTGCACTTGGGAACCTAACACCCTGTATATATGTATATACATATATATACAGCAATTCCACAGAAAAACGATATAGTGTATCTCCAATTGTCGTGAAACTTGGTGGGCTTGTAGTTCTTCGGAAATAATTAGAAAATTAAGGTATTTCAAAACTAAAAATTTTCAAAAAATCGTAACTCGGGACCAAAGAGGTACCTGTAGGATAGGACACATAGCTGAAGATCCCAAGTGTAATGCTAACTTAACTTGATATGTAACAATGCAATCTGACAACACTGTAATGAGAGAGAAGGTAGAAAGCGAGTGGCTGGCGTGTGCGTCGGGAGTGGCGTCCAAAAACGGAGAATAAAAACCTGTGGTAAAAGACGATTATTTTTGGTATTTAATACTGTTCCGAACTCTACAATTGGCGACGAGGATGGGATTCAAGGTAAGAATTCGTTTTCGTGAAATCGCATATAAAAATGCCAGGAAAAACTTGTTGAAATCCGTGTTAGTTTTGCTAAAGAAGAAGAAGAAGGAGACGTAGCCGACGGCAGAAAAGTCTGCTTCAATAGATTCTCAGCCATCGGTTTACTGTTACTACTGTATGTGTGTGAACTGTTTGATTTATTTGGCAATCATTGATGATGGTGATGATTATCAGCAAGTCGGGAATGTTTACGAAATGTGTTTTGGGAACGGAAAAAAAAAGTGAAACGTGCAGGCAGGAAGTGCTGGAGCATTTTGATGCTCCTGATGCTGCTGATAAGCATTTTGTTATTAAATTGGTGAATTGGTTCTTTTTTTTTGGATGAAAGAATGACGAAGTGATATATGTGCGGGATGTATGTACCTGTGGGAGTAACAGGAGGGAAGAAAACAAGATTTTCTTCCGGGTGCTGATGATTTAGTGCGTACCTGTTGGCAGACAGGAGGGGAGAAAGTGTTTTCACCCGGGTGCTTATGACATCGTTTGTACCTGCTAAAGCAGGAGGTGAATAATGATTGATTCACGGGTGCCTAATTAGAATGTTGGATAAATGAAAATGCACGTACCTGTTATTTCAACAGGAGGGGAGCATGTTGAGCTCCCGGGCGCTTGTATTTGTACCTGTGCATTGATAGGTGGTGAACACTGTTTCACGGGCTAAGCAATGGAATAATATTGTATATTGTTTATATGGGCTAATGAAGGATAATAAAGATTAAGAAAAAAATAGGGTTGGACGTTTTTCTGTTAGTTTGCAATTGTGTTTACTGTTGATTTCAGATGGAAGACTCTCGTCCGCTGCCGCAGTTTCGCTGCGACGAGATTGAAAAACAGAAGTTGCACAAAGAATGGAAGACCTGGAAGTGTGCCTTGGAGTGTTACTTTGACGCATACGGGATTTGCGATCAACAACAAAGAAGGGCAAAGCTTCTGCACTTGGGTGGCCCGCAGTTGCAGCGCGTCTTCCAGAATCTGCCGGACCGTGAGAACTTCCCGTTAGTGTCGCTCGAAAAACAGTGGTACGATGTGGCTATCAATGCTCTGGATGCATTCTTTCAGCCGTATCGCCAAGATTGTCTCGAGCGGTACAAATTGCGCCAAATCAAACAGAAGAAGAGCGTTTTGCAGATTTCATGCTCCGCCTGCGTCAGCAGGTATCTGATTGCGGCTTCGATAAATATTCCGAGGATGTTAAGGACGTTCTGACGGAGGTCTTTTTGATCGACGCAATTATTGAAGGGTGTCAATCCCAGGAGCTTCGACGTCGAATACTGCAGCAGGATAGGGCGTTGGCTGAAATCGAGGCTTTAGGTGTGACACTGGAAGGGATTGACAACCAGGTCAAAGGTTTTGGTGGAAGATATAAGCAAAATGAAGCAGATCAGAGGGTATTCAGGATCGGTGCTGCACAAATTCCGTTTCATAAGAGGAGAAACCAGCAGGAGCAGGAGAAGCGCAAATTCGGTGCAAGGGATGGAATCAAATGCTTCAACTGTGCGCGACGTGATCATATCTCGACATCTGAAACATGCCCAGCCAGAGGTAAAGTCTGCCGAACTTGTAAGATCGTCGGACATTTTGAATCATGCTGTCGGTCACGTAAGTTTGGTAAGGCACCCGCGGAAGCTAAGAAGGTACGAGCGGTAGAAGAGTCGGGACCCGTTGCTCTTCCGGGAGATGAATCAATTGAGTCTGCTTCCAAAACTTATTACACCTTCCACGCCGGAAATGAGAGCAACGTGATTGCCTGTAATGTTGGTGGTGTCCAGTTGAATTTGCTTGTGGACTCTGGCTCGGATGTGAATTTGATTCCTGATAATGTGTGGGAGTACCTCAAACAGGCAAAGGTAACTGTTCAGCAGTGCGTAAAGGGAAGTGACAAGGTGCTGAAAGGATACGCTAACGACAACCCGCTACCGATTCTAGGCACATTCAGGGCGAATGTGGACGTGGGCCAGAAAACCGTGCAGGCAGAATTCTACGTGATTGTTGGCGGTCAACGAAGCATCTTCGGTGACAAGACTGCAAAAGAATTGGGAATTCTTTATGTGGGTCTGCATGTTAACCAAATCGATTCAGCGGTTGTTCCCTTCCCGAAGATCAAGGATGTACAAGTGCAAATCCACACCGATCCGGATATCAAGCCCGTTTTCCAACCAGTCAGGCGTGTACCTATTCCACTGGAGGCCGCTGTGGATAGAAAACTGGACGCACTTCTAGCGATGGACATCATCGAAGTGAAAAGCGGACCTGCTACTTGGGTCTCACCTTTGGTCGTTGTTGGGAAGAAAAATGGTGAGCCAAGAATTTGTCTCGACCTTCGACGCGTAAATCAGGCCGTACTGCGTGAACGGCATCCTATGCCGGTCGTAGAAGAATACCTTGCAAGGTTGGGAAAAGGCACGATCTGGAGCAAGCTCGACATTAAGGATGCATTTCTACAGGTGAGTCGTTAAGCTACATGATTATTAATAAATACAACAGTTTCAAATAATGTGTTTCGTTAGGTTGAATTAGCTCCAGAATCGAGAGATGTCACCACGTTCATTACGAACAAAGGCCTTTTTCGTTTTAAACGACTTCCATTTGGTTTGGTGGTTGCACCCGAGCTATTTCAGAAGGTCATGGACCAGATTTTAGCTGGGTGCGAAGGTACTCATTGGTACCTTGATGATGTTATCGTAGAGGGGAAAGACCTGCAGGAACATGATAAGCGATTAAATGAAGTATTGAAGCGTTTTGAGGACAGGTCAGTTCTTCTAAACTGGGATAAATGTGTGTTCAGGGCTGAAAAGGTTGAGTTTATTGGTCACCACATTTCTGACGAGGGCATTCTTCCATCAAGTTCGAAGATCGACGCCATTCTATCTTTTCGTCGGCCAGAAAACGCATCAGAGGTTCGAAGTTTTTTTGGGTCTTGCCAACTATTTAAATAAGTTCATTCCCAACTTGGCGACTCTCGACGAACCTCTGCGAAAACTTCTTCGATCTGACTCCAACTTTATTTGGAATGGGGAGCACGAACAAGCATTCGACCAAATTAAAGTGGCAATGGCAAACGCACAATCATTGGGATTTTTCAAAACGGAAGATCGTACCGCAGTAATGGCTGACGCTAGCCCAACAGGACTAGGGGCTTTGCTTCTTCAGACTGATAGGTCAGGGAACAGTAGAATCGTTAGTTGTGCATCCAAGTCGCTAACAGAAACAGAGAAGAAGTATTGCCAGACTGAGAAAGAAGCGTTGGCAATTGTCTGGAGTGTTGAACGATTTTACACTTATTTGTACGGAAGTGAATTTGACATCCTCACAGATTGTAAGGCTCTTCAGTATCTGTTCACTGCTCGTTCAAGGCCTTGTGCCAGAATTGAGCGGTGGGTTTTAAGATTGCAAGCGTTCGACTATAAGGTAATCTACATACCAGGTGAGAAGAATACTGCCGATGTGTTGTCGCGACTCGGAACGCTTACTGCAGTTCCGTTTGATCCTTCTGAGGAACTCGCTATTCGGCAAATTGCGCTGCATTCGGTGACAACAGCTGCTTTGGACTGGAGAGAGATTGTGAAAGCTTCGCAAGAGGATCCAGAGATTTGCGACGTTCTTGAGCACCTTGAACATGACAGACCAGACGAATTACCGCTATCATTCCGTATAGTGGCAAATGAGCTTTGTAGGTGCGAAGATGTGCTTTTGCGATCTGATAGGATAGTTATACCATCTGCTCTACGTGATCGTGTACTGCGTGTAGCTCATGAGGGTCACATAGGAATGCGGATGATGAAATCTCATCTTCGTAGTGCGGTGTGGTGGCCCAAAATGGACATTGCAGTGGAACATTTTGTTAAGAACTGCCGTTCATGCACTCTGGTGTCTGCACCCGATCCACCGCTACCGATGATCCGAAAGGATTTGCCATATGGACCCTGGGAGGATATAGCTGTAGATTTTCTGGGTCCCTTGCCAGAAGGCCAAACGCTCTTCGTCGTCGTGGACTACTACAGCCGTTTCATAGAGGTATGTGAAATGGTGCAGACCACCGCTAAGGATACCATTTTGCAGCTCTCCAAGATGTTCTGTCGGTATGGTGTGCCCATTACACTACGCGCTGATAATGGACCGCAATTGAACTGTGAAGAGCTCCGAAGTTTTTGCGACGAAATAGGTGTAAGATTAGTGAACACAATACCCTATTGGCCACAGCAAAATGGGGAAATCGAGCGTCAGAACCGGTCAATCTTGAAAAGATTGAAGATAGCTCAGGAGCTTGGCCAAGAGTGGAGGAGAGTTCTGGATCAATACATTCTGTCGTATCATTCCACCCCACATCCCACAACAGGACGATCCCCTTTCGATTTGATGTTCGGAAGGCGAATGCGAAGCAAACTTCCTCAAGTACCTCGAGAAGTACATATCGATGAAGAAACAAGCGATCATGATCGTTTACAAAAAGAGAAAGGTAGAGTTTATGCTGACAAAAAGCGACGAGCCCAGGAGAGCGACATTGAAGTTGGAGCAAAGGTAGTGGTTAAAAGATTTCGGAAAGATAACAAGCTGAGTACAGACTACTCACCGGAAGAACACACAGTTATTCGACTGAAAGGAGCTGACGTAACGCTTCGATCATTGGAAACCGGAAAGGAATGCCGTCGTAATATTGCGCACTTGAAGAAATTGCCAGAGAATTCACCAGACAACGATAACGAGTCAAGGCCAGAACCACCAACAGAAGAAGTGTTGCCCAAATGTCAGGAAGGAGGAAATCACAAAGGACAAGGTACAGGTTCAGCCGGTGAGCTTCCTGTGCAAGACCACGATACAAACCATCCGAGACAGCTGCTGCGCCGCGAACGTAGGGAACCTGTGAAGTTCCAGGATTATCTTTCACACTAAAATAAAGTTAAAGGGGGATTGTAGGATAGGACACATAGCTGAAGATCACAAGTGTAATGCTAACTTAACTTGATATGTAACAATGCAATCTGACAACACTGTAATGAGAGAGAAGGTAGAAAGCGAGTGGCTGGCGTGTGCGTCGGGAGTGGCGTCCAAAAACGGAGAATAAAAACCTGTGGTAAAAGACGATTATTTTTGGTATTTAATACTGTTCCGAACTCTACAGTACCCTGGATTTATAATTTTATCAGAAAATCAGAAAATTTGGCGTAACATATCAAAAAATCAGAGATGTATGTTTCTTAGTCTTTGAGATATGATTTTTTGAAAATAAAGGGTCAAATTTTCCCATACAAGACACTTTTTTAAATTTGCTTATATTTTGATTCCTTATAATATTATGGATACCAAAACCACCAGGAATCACTTTTAAAAGCAATACTATGCAAAGTTTTATGAGAATTTGCAATTTTAGAGTAGCTAGTACTAAAATATATGACTCTCTATATTCAAAAAATCATATCTCAAAAACAAAACAACATACATTTCTGATTTTTTGATATGTTTCGCCAAATTTCCTGAATTTTCTGATAAAAAATATAAAACCAGGGTACCTTTTTGGTCTCAAGACCATGAAAACGTGAAAAAAAAACTAATATATTTGCATATTTTATAGTACTCTTTACATTTTAGCCCCTTTAACGTATTTTTCCTGAAAACTACAATTCAATAGCTCTCACACAAAAAAAGGAGTTCAAAATCGATCAACTGGTTCAAAAGTTACGATTTTTTGAAAAAATTTAGTTTTGAAAAACCTTAATTTTTTGGACCACTCTATATTAAAATTGGTCACCCTAATGACGAAATAAAAAAAATACGGGTCTTATTATTTCCGAAGAACTACAAGCCCACCAAGTTTCACGACAGTCGGAGATGCACTATATCGTTTTTCTATGGAATGGCTGTATATATATAAGTTACTGAACGGCCCACACCGCCATCATCAAACCAGAACTTAGCCATATCGAACGTAAGCATTATTCCCACATTGCCCGCGCCCAGGGCACAGCAACAGACAGCAACAACAACAACAACATCAACGACGACGACAATCGCGCGACCCATCAGCATTCCACGTTCTGCTGACATCGCGCGCCACCAGACACCACCCATCCGGCCAACCACAATAGCAACTAAGTAGGCCATAAGCAAACCCATGAAGAACACTTTTGGAAATTAATAAAATCATTCTTGATCAGGCCTTCAGCCAGGAAAGTTCTTTTTTAAAAACCCGTACCCGAAGGTCCGGTCGATTTTTTATATATATATATACAGGGTGTTAGGTTCCTAAGTGCAAACTTTTTAAAGTGTGATAGAGGACCATAAATGGTGAAAAAAATTGTTCTACGCATATGGTCAAATCTATATATATATATATATATATATATATATATATATATATATATATATATATATATATATATATATATATATATATATATATATATATATATATATATATATATATATATATATATATATATATATATATATATATATATATATATATATATATATATATATATATATATATATATATATATATATATATATATATATATATATATATATATATATATATATATATATATATATATATATATATATATATATATATATATATATATATATATATAGATTTATCGCCACCCACAACCCAACAACCCCTCCCCGTTTCTACTATCATACGTCACGAGTTAATGTAAACTCCCCATAGTATTTAAGTTAGAACAAATTACCAACGATTTAATTAAGTTTTCTGTAGTATGATATGAGCACATATGAATGAATGAATGAATCACTGACGGTGATTGTCGGTGAATGAATGATGTAAGTCCATTGAAATAATTTGAATTTTATTGATTCATGTAGATATATTCAATCCTGTTTTTAATTCGAATATTCTCTTGGAGTTTTTCTTTCTGAATCGAACATACTTGTTTGAACTTGTTCGATTTATTACATTTTATTGTTTCTGTTTAATGCTACAATAAAAAGTATTTCAAGTGTTAGAGAAGGACATACTTTTTCATATTCCTAGATACAATGAATGAGATTACAGTTATTCACAAAAATATAAATGAGAAGAGTGTGGACCGGTGAAGACATTTATAATATTATATACTTTTATGCTTTATCCTTTCATACAACTATTTCAAACAAAGATCGCATATACAAGTTTTCTTAACATAAATATAACTAACTGATTTTACTACAATAACACGTCCGGGAATAATAGTCATGTGAACTTTGTCAAAGTCACATATGGTAGTCCTAAATCACAGTTGCTAATATAGTTGAATTGGGCAATTCTCGCTGAAATCGGCCCACTATTTACACCTTGTCTTCACAAATGTTTAAGGTGCCGATTTTCTGAAAGTCCTTGCTAAAAAAAGTAAGGAAAATGCATTTGGTTACTCAAATTGATGGACCCCCCGTTAGTTAGAGCCACAACAATTTTTGCAGACCCCTCGATTTTGGTCAAATGGTGGCTCATTTAAACCGTTATAACTCGAAAGTTTCTCCAAAAAACATCTCGAAACGAATTGTTGTTGAAAAAAAGGAAAGATAGAGCTACTATTTGCAGTTATAAAAAGTTGGGTCGGCCATATTGATTTTGGCCGCCATCTTGAATTTTTATACCAAAACATTTTTTTTACCATAATGGCAACCACTGATTTTCAAAATGTTTGCATCAATTGAAAGCTGAGACATTAAATGTAAATAAATTTTATACATAACACATCACAAAATTAGAGATGTCTTTTTTTTCTTTCAAAAGTTATCTGCCGTCTGCAAAAATTGTTGTGGCTCTAACTAACGGGGGGTGCATCAATTTGAGTAACCAAATGCATTTTCCTTACTTTTTTAGCGAGGTCTTTCAGAAAATCAGCACCTTAAACATTTTTGAAGACAAGGTGTAAATAGTAGGCCGGTCTCAGCGAGAGTTACCCAATTGATTTCCACTCACGTGAATTAAAATTATTTTTTAATTATCTCTCCGAGAGGTGGTGAAGAGAGAAAAACATCAACAATCTTTGATGTTATAGTTGTGATCAATGTGTCAAGTTTTAGCAATAGCACGTATCGTAAAACAATTGTCATAAAAAAATGAACATTTTTGCATGTTATCCCACGGCTCATTTATAAGAAGAGCGGCGGAACAGGCAGATTCCATTCTTCCGGAGATAGAACCGTCGAGATAGCCATAAGAGCGACATAAGCAACAACATGGGTTCACCAGTTCCAAATGACGGAAATAACTGGTAAACGGGGAATGCGAGCAGATGAAAAACGAGAAGAATGCAGCATTTAAGGACAGGATTGTTAGAATCCCAAAATGGCCGCCACAATGGCCGACTTTGGCAC